>NC_086319.1:219818760-220457260 GCF_036172605.1 Pelobates fuscus
AGGCGCCCGGCGTCTCTCCCTTCCTTGTGCGCATGTGCGAACACGCCGAAACCGGAAGTGGCGTGTTCGCATCATTCACCGTTGGCAGGGTAACCCGCAATGTAAACAAGCTCCCCGGCGTCTCTCACTTCCTTGTGCGCATGTGCGAACACGCCGAAACCGGAAGTGGCGTGTTCGCATCATTTACCGTTGGCAGGGTAACCCGCAATGTAAACAAGCTCCCTGGTAACGGAATGCTACAGCACACCGCCCGGGCGCCTACTCGGTGGATACATCAGACAATTAAAAACGATCAATGATTATAACCTAATCCCCTACTATAGCAGCACAATCTATACCTAACACACTAGCTCTATCTTACCTACGGTATGCAGGGCTGCGGTATGCAGGGCTACTTCTCCTTGCTGCAAGTCCTCAAACAACCACTCAATGATACATCATAATGGTGAAATTGCTAAGGTTAATACTATTTGTAAAAATCCCTAAGTAGTATAAATCAGATATCAAGCAACACTCAAAGAAACACGTTCTACTTAAAAAGTACTTCCGGTGCCTATTAAAATTAAAATTCATATTATTATGTATAATAGGGTACTATCCACAATATAAAATACCTAACCACTCTATAAAGTGCAAAATATAATCTTTAAAGTGATACTGAGTGCTCTTATGTACATTAAAGTGCTTACAGTGATCTATTATGTACATTAAAGTGCTTACAATGATTTATTATGTACATCAAAGTGCATACCTGTGACTTTAAGTGAATAAACGTACTTTAAAGTGCATCTTCTGTTCTTTAAAGTGATACTATTTGCCTTTATATACAGTAAAGTGCTAACTTCAATTAATAAAGTGATACTATGTGCTATTTATGTACAGTTATGTACCTTCAGTGATACTGATTGCCCCTATGTACATTAAAGTGCTGACATTAGTTAGTAAAGTGATACTGAGTGCTATTTATGTACACTATAGTGCCCATATCCATTGAAAAGTTGAATAATATAATAGAATAGAATGACATTCTGTGTTGCTGTGTATCTTCTCGTGCCCTATATTTTCCATATCGAATGTAACTCATACTTCTAACATCCCCATAATGCCTTATAAATTTATACTAAAATAGGGGAGGCCTGCTAACTAAGTACAAGACACTAACATGCCTATAATGATCTCAAAAAGATACTTATTACTGTTATGTGCCTTAGGAGGTTATATACAACTGTGTGCTACAATGACCGCTATTTCAACGTGTTATTGTCTAATATACGACCATTCACATAAACTCTTACTCAAAGGGGTTACTAGTAAAGCATACTTGCTTAAATCAAACTCCCTTTGTTCCATCATTGAATACATCAGAGATTATGCAACTAAGGCCTTATATTGTGCTGCTATAGGGGAGAATTCTACTTATTAAAACATAGCTTTACTCAAGAGGATTAACATATAATCTTATTCAAATGAAAGGGGCATATGACAACTGCTCATTTAAGCCCCTCGGTGCAACTGTGTCCAGTTCATAAATCCAAAATACCTCCCTGCGCAACAACATATTTCCTCTATTGCCACCTCTTCTTGGAAACGGAACATGGTCAATTGCCACAAACTTTAAAGTGGCCAAGGAGTGTCTGTGCTCCAAAAAATGTTTAGCCACAGGTTTGTCTGTGATGCCATCCCTGAAAGCCGTTCTGATATTAGACCTATGCCCTCTGATGCGTTCACAGAGTTGTGTCTCCGTTTTGCCGACATAGCACAGGCCGCAAGGACATGATAATTTGTATATGATATACGTAGATTTGCATGTAATGGTATATCTTATCCTGTAGTTTTTGTTCTTATGTGGATGAGAAAACGTGCGTGCTGGCACCATATGGCCGCACGTCACGCATCCTAGGCACCGCACACATCCTCGCACTTGCGACTTCTGAGGTTTGGTGTAACTTTCAACAGGATCCGTTTTCATTAACATGTCTTTCAGATTTCTATTCCGGCGAAAACAAATTCTTGGGGGCTCTCTAAATTCACTAGGTAACATATCCTCATGTGACAACATGTTCCAATTCTTCTTAATAATATTGGAGACTTTCTGAGCTTGGTTATGGAATGTTATGGGAAAGACCAGTGCTGGTCTCTTTACGGAGTCCTGTGGCTTGGTTGCTTCCTCTTGTGCTTTTTCCAATGCTAAATCTAGGACTCTACTCCCGTATCCACGTTCCAAAAATTTGATTCTCATCTGTTCCAATTGTTGTTGTCTAACATCATCTTTCGAATTGTTTCTCATAACCCTAAGAAATTGGGCTTGAGGAATGGAATTTTTCAAATTTCTCGGATGGGCACTGGTATAATGTAAAATTGTGTTCCGATCCGTTGGTTTGGTGTACAAGGAAAATTCAACTTTATTGTTTGCTATAGAGAGTTCCACATCCAAGAAGTGAACTTTTTCTGTGCTGATATCCGCTGTCATCCGTACTGGTGTGGGTAGCTTATTGATGGATTCGACCATCTGCTGTGCTTGTTCTATGCTACCCCTCCATAGTATTAGAACATCATCAATAAAGCGAAAATATCTTATGGTGTTGTGTCGATACGGTTTCAGTATGTGCTCTTCCTCAAACATATACATATATGTATTCGCATACATGGGTGCCATCGGCGCACCCATCGAGGTGCCCGAGATCTGCATGTACCACTGTTGTTCGAATCTGAGTTGTTCGAATCTGAAGTAATTATATTTCAGTACAGCCTCCAATATCTCCAAAGTGAATTCAATCGGAGGGCCACTGTATGTAGAGGAAGCACACAGGACTCTTCTCATAGCCTCTATACCATCATCATGCGGGATGATGGTATAGAGGCTACTCACATCCATAGTTATCAGGACTGGATTCTGTACATCCACATAAAGTTGCCGCAAGGCTTCCAAAAGTGAGGGGGGTATCCTTAATGCACGTGTGTAGATTTAAAACTGTCTCCTTAAACTGTGCATCCAGCCATTTACCGAGAGGTTCAAGGACTCCACCTACCGCCGATACTATGGGTCTTCCTGGTGGTGCGGTTTGATCTTTATGTATTTTAGGTATCGTGTACATGACCGGTGTCCTTGGTGATTTTTGAGTGAGGTATGAATATAGATTCAAATCTATGTAGTTGGCTCTTAATCCCATGCTCAATATTTCCTCTATTCTTGCCTGTACCATGGTGGTGGGGTCCCCCTCCAGTTCTTCATAAGTGTTACCGTCCCTGAGTTGTCTTTTAACTTCATCGGCATATTTGTCATAGTCCATTATGACTATACCCCCACCCTTGTCGGCGGGGCGTATAACTATAGATGAGTCCCGTGCTAGCTTGTTTATAAGAGCATGCTGTTTTTTACTCAGATTACTCCGTATCTGACCTGGTTGTTGTAATACTTTGATAGACTCAGCCTGAACAGTTGATAAAAACGTTTTAATACTTGCTCGATTATTTTGTGGATCAAAATTCGATTTTGGTTATTATATATATAAAAATACTTTTAATTTATTTTTACACATGTTTAATTTTTTTTTTGTATTCTTCCTACCAGCAGGGGGACTGTCTGACATTTCAGACAGCCCCCCTGCTGGCAGATCCATAGCCAGCTATAGGGGGCCATGTGATCGCTCTTTGAGATCTGAATGAATTAAATATTCTTCTGAAATACTTTGTTCTTTATATAGTTGAATGTGCTGACAACAAAATCACACAAAAATAAAAAAATGGAAATCACATTTTTCAACCCATGGAGGTCTGGATTTGGAGTCACACTCAAAATTAAACACACTACAGGCTGATCCAAGTTTGATGTAATGTCCTTAAAACAAGTCAAAATGAGGCTCAATACATGCACATTTGTGGCTTGCTGGAGGTCATTTTGCAGGGCTCTGGCAGTGCTCCTGTCAGGGCTACCTGTCAGCGAGCGGCGTCCTCTCTTCTGTACACACCGCTCGCGTCCTCCTCCCAGCGGCAGCAAGTATAACGCTGCACGCTGGGAGCCGGCACAAATATCTGAACGCCGGGGTCACTCACGTGACCCGGCGTTAAAGCTACAGCACAATAGATATCCCCCATGTGTGATTGTTAATTCTGATTGGAAGTTATCCAATCAGAATTAAGCACAGGATTTAAATACTTACCTTTCCTGTCTCTCAGTGCCCTGTTGTGGTGTTTGATACCTGTATTGCTTTTTGCTTTTTGTCTCTCTGGTTACCGTATATTTGGCTTGTTATTCCGATTCTCCTGCTTTCTCCATTCCTTTGACCTCGGCTTGTTTCTCGTTCTCCTGTTTTCTGGCTCCCTTTACTTGGCTTGTCTCCTGACTATTCTTAGACCTCGGCTTGTTTCTCGTTCTCCTGTTTTCTGGCTCCCTTTACTTGGCTTGTCTCCTGACTATTCTTAGTGTGCTTAACCCGGCCATTCTAAGGACCGGTACAGCACCCTTTACTATCTGTGACCTGTTAGCGTGTTAGGTTCCCGAATCGTGACAGCTCCTCCTGTTCCTCCTTGCACAAAGGCAGAGGTAGCGGTCCTGCTGCTGGGTTGTTGCCCTCTTATGGCCTCCTCCACGTCTCCTGATGTACTGGCCTGTCTCCTGGTAGCGCCTCCATGCTCTGGACACTACGCTGACAGACACAGCAAACCTTCTTGCCACAGCTCGCATTGATGTGCCATCCTGGATGAGCTGCACTACCTGAGCCACTTGTGTGGGTTGTAGACGCCGTCTCATGCTACCACTGTAGAGTGAAAGCACCGCCAGCATTCAAAAGTGACTAAAACATCAGCCAGGAAGCATAGGAACTGAGAAGTGGTCTGGGGTCATCACCTGCAGAACCACTCCTTATTGGGGGTGTTTTGCTAATTGCCTATAATTTCCACCTGTTGTCTATCCCATTTGCACAACAGCATGTGAAATTGATTGTCACTCAGTGTTGCTTCCTAAGTGGACAGTTTGATTTCACAGAAGTGTGATTGACTTGGAATTACATTGTGTTGTTTAAGTGTTTCCTTTATTTTTTTTGAGCAGTGTATGTATACATTAAAATTCTACGTGTATATTTAAGTAATCTTTTAGCATAATTATGTGATTTTATTAATTAAAATTTGATTGACATGCCTGACAACCCAGGCAGAAAGTGCAAAGAATTTTATTCGCAAGCACTATATTTAACCCTGTAACTTTCCAAGACAGCATTAAATACCTGTACATGGGGCATACTGTTTTACTCTGGAGACTTCGCTGAACACAAATATTTTTGTTTCAAAATGGTAAATTGTATTACAACGATGATATTTTTAGTAAAAGTGAAGTTTTTTGCATTTTTCACACATGAATGGCACTTTTACTGACGTATTATTGTTGTAATACGTTGTACTGTTTTGAAACACTAGTGTTTTTGTTCAGTGAAGTCTTCCAAGTATAACAGTACCCATCATGTACAGGTTTTATGGTGTTTTGGAAAGTTAGAGAGTCAAATATAAGGCTTGCATTTCAATTTTTTCACATTGAAATTTGCCAGTTTGGTAATGTTGCCTTTGAGACCGTATGGTAGCCCAGGAATGAGAATTATACCCCATGATGGCATACCATTTGCAAAAGTAGGGAACCCAAGGTATTGCAAGTGGGGTATGTCCAGTCTTTTTTAGTATCCACTTAGTCAACTGCTATGTTTCACTGAGGTTTAATCCAGCCTCTAGTGGCTGTCTGACAGCCGCTAGAGGCGCTTCCGCGATTCTCACTGTGAAAATTACAGTGAGAAGACGCTGGACGTCCATAGGAAAGCATTGAGTAATGCTTTTCCTATGGACGGTTTGAATGTGCATTCAGAGCTGAGAGGCGGATCGGGGCGGAGAGATCCCCAGCGCCAAGGGAGCCCGGCGCTGGAGAAAGGTAAGTGCTGAAGGGGTTTTAACCACACATACACACTAGCTAACAGACACACACATTTACTGACAGACACACACTCACTGACAGACAGACACACATACACACTCACTTACAAAACATACACTCTCATTGACAAACACACACTCACTAACAGACACCAAACAGACTCACTAACAGACACACACAAACTATCACACTCAGTAACAGACACACACAGTAACACACTCACTGACACACAAACTAACACACACACACTGCCACTCACTCAACAGACACACACAAAATAAAACACAACTAACACACTCAGTAACAGACACACACACACACACACACACAGAAACACTGAAACACAAAAAGTAACACACATACACACTCACATTATTTTTTTTACATTTAATCCCCCAGCCTCCCTACCTTTGGGAGCTGAGGGGATTCCACCTTTCCTTGGGGCCAGTGGGGCTGCTGGCTGGCCGGCCAGTCCTGCAGGCAGCAAGGGAGCTTTAATCTCCCTGCTCAGCTACCTCGCACGCAGCTTACTGATGCTGGAGCAGGAGTGACGTCATATACCGGCTCCGGCATCACTACCGTGCGCGTGAGGGAGCTGAGCAGAGAGCGCTCAGGGGAGAATGCTCCCTCGCGCGCGCGGTGACTGCACTGCCAGCCATGGGGGGCTTTGAGGTGGCCAGCTCATGGGCCCCCAGGAGAAGAGGCTGGCAAACTGTCGTACATACCCGGGTCGCAGGGCGGCAGGGCCCCCTGGTGGGCCGGGCCCGGTCGCAGCGGCGACCACGTTATGTACGTCAGTGGTAACCACTACATCCCACTGTAGTGCTTATAGTTCCCTGTTGTTATCCCATGATAAATAAACCATTTTAGTATGGTTTGACAACTTACCTGAGTCCCGACGGGCACTTGTGGCTGCAATCTGTGCTTCTGGTCTTTTGCAGGAAAGCTGTCAAATTGTATTAAAATGGTTTGACTAATTTTGTGAGATGGT
The DNA here is from genome assembly GCF_036172605.1 of Pelobates fuscus. Classification (NCBI taxonomy): domain Eukaryota; kingdom Metazoa; phylum Chordata; class Amphibia; order Anura; family Pelobatidae; genus Pelobates; species Pelobates fuscus. Next base: position 219,825,666 of record NC_086319.1, read on the forward strand.
GCCTAGGCACCATAACCGAGTGTTCCATTAAACATAGGATTCATCTAGAACAGGCATGGCTAGCACTGGCCAAATAAACAAGTTTTAAGTTTATGTGGGCCGCAAAAAAAAACCCCAATAAATTTTCATAGAAACGTAGGTTATTTTGAAAATTAAAGTATAAAAAAAAAACAGTATCACCCTCTTCTAAACCTCAACACGCTCCTCTACTGAACCCCAGCACCCTCCTCTATTAAACCTCAGTCCCCCCTCTATACTAAATCCCAGTCCTCCCTTCTACACTAAATCCCAGCACCCCCTCTACTAAACCGTGGCCCCTTTTAAAAAAAAAAAAAAACACAAAATATAATATTAGCCAACAAGCAGACTCCACTCACATTGCTGCTGCCATTATGCGACTCTGGAGTCCAGCCTCTGGTATAACCCCAATGGCGCCGTCTGCACCCTGTGCCAGAGCGGATCCTCCCACTACTTCCAGAAGGTGGGGCACATTGACGTCAGGTTGGAATGTGACGTGGCGTTGCATGCCTCCATGCACCTCCAGGTCCACCACTGTCCAGCCACGGCCATCGCAACACTGACCAATGCACACTCACTGACACTGACAGACACACGCACACACTGACAGACACACTCACTCACAGACATTCACTGACAGATTGTCACGGCAGACAGGGAGGAATTGGCATGTCCTACTCACTCCCCGGACCCCAAGTGTATCTCGGCGTTCCGGGAGTGAGGGACATGCTCAGGGCTGGACTGGGAATGAAAACCAGCCCTGGAAATAATTGCATACCAGCCCAACAGCATACAATTTAACTTTACACTGCCCCCTCCTCTCTATTTAATATACTGGCCCCTCCTCCCTATTTAATACACTGCCCCCCTCCCCCAATTTAATACACTGCCCTCCCCTTCCCTTCTCCCAATTTAATACACTGCCCCCATGTAACAATTTAATACATCTCCCTCTTCCCAATTTAATACACTGCCCCCCTCCTCCCAATTTAATACACTGCCCCTCTCCCCCAATTTAATACACTGCCCTCCCCTTCCTTTCTCCCAATTTAATACACTGCCCCCCTACCAATTTTATACACTGCACTCCCTCCTCCCAATTTCTCAGCCCTCTCCTTCCCTCCTCCTAATTTAATACACAGCTCCTCTCCCCACAATTTAATACACATGTTTTTCTAAACTTAATAGATTTACATTTGCTGATATTTTCCATTCCTTTTATTAATTTTGTAGCCCGCCTCTGCACTTTTTCTAGTGCCATAATATCCTTCTTTAGAACAGGTCCCAAAATTGCACAGCATGTTCAATATGTGGTCTTACCAGTGATTTATAAAGAGGCAAAATGATATTCTCGTCCCGAGAATGAATGCCCTTTTTCATACATGACAATACCTTACTGGCCTTGGCCACTGCTGATTGACATTGCACATTGTTGCATAGTTTGTTGTCTATAACAATTACCAAGTCCTTTTCATGTGTTGTTATCCCTAATTCGCTTCCATTAAGGGTATACGTTGCTTGTGTATTCTTTACGCCGAAGTGCATAACTTTTCATTTTTCAACATTAAATATAATCTGCCATTTGAGTTCCCAGTCCCCCAGTCTATCGAAATCCCTCTGCAGCAAAGTAATATCTTGCTCACATTGTATTATTTTACAAAGTTTTGTGTCATCTGCAAACACTGAAACATGACTTTCAATGCTGCCCCCCTCTCCACAATTTTATACACTGCCCCCCCTCCCCACAATTTAATACTGCCCTCCCCACAATTTAATATACTGTACAGTTCATCTTCCCCTACCTCAAGATGAGCTGTCCACCAGTTCCAGCCCAGCCTGCACAATCTCAAGCTGGTACTGCGTGCAGGAGGGAAGAAGGAGTGAATGGCTAGCCTGGTCTGCAGAACAACAGCCACTCAGCGCACTAAAGTGCAACCGCCAGTTCTGACATCATACGCTGTTCATATCCGGCGGCCGGCGTGGACAAATACTTTATGCTTTTGCGGCTGTGGCTAGTCGCAAAAGCACGCGATTGGCCCGCGGGAGCGCAGGTTGATTGCAGCACACAGCGGCCCCCTGGGCAGGTGACCTACTAGCAGAACCCTGTGGGATCTATGCTGGTCTACCTGGAGATCAATGGCTTTCAGCTATAAATGGACATAGTGCCCCGCCCACATAGGGAGGTGTGGACACTCAGTTACCCAGAGGGGCTGTCCTCTTGTATAGGCCCTTAGACCCTCCTCATGGTAGGGCTCCTATTCCCTTTTTCCCATATAAGCACAGACGACCCTTGGTTCTGTGCTTAGTTGTTTTGATGTTCCCTTCTTCCCTTCTTCTTCCCTTGTTCTACTCAACTGAGTAGATAACCCTCATCTGTGGAATTCCCTTGCATCAACTCTTGTCTGCCTGGAATCTGCCTTCTATGTTGGTTAACCCCTGCAATCAGGGGCGTACCTAGAGCATTTGGCACCCGGGGCGGGTCCTATTTTTGGCACCCCCCTGCCCCCCCCCCCCTTTCAAATTTAAATATAAAAACAACCAATTTTTTTTTATGTTTTTAGCACTAAGCAGTGTTTGTGTGTTTGAATGTATGCATGTTTTTGTATGGAGTATATGTGAGTGAATGTAGCGGTGTGTTTGTATGTAGTGTTGGCGTTTGAATGCAAGCATGCATTTGTGTGTTGTGTGGTATTTGAATGCAGTGGTATGGTTATATATAATGGTGGGGTGTGTATGTAGTGTTGACGTTGAAATGCATGAGTGTATTTGTGTGTAGTGTTGGCGAGATTTTTAGATGTCTGCACATATACACATACACGGACATACACACATGCAGATACACATACACACAAACACAGTCACACAAAGATACACATTGACACACATGCAGACATCGTGGTGACTCTAGGAACAATATATATGGGGGGGGGCACATAAGATACCACAGTCAAAACAGGAGGGGGAGGGGGAGCAGTAAAACTTCTCACTAGGGGATGGGGTAATATGCTGCCATTGGCTATTTGATGCCAGCATGCTGTGTTCTGCATGCTGGCATCTGACTACACATTTGCATATTATTCACATTAGCCACCCAGATTTCTTGTTGTGGGCTGGCTGACACCTCTTAATTTCAATCTTTGTTTAGCAGATAACTCCTATTTGCTATCCTTTGTGGGATTGCCATATTTAAGGACACCAAATAAGGTGCTATCTGCTAAACAGCACCCTCATTTAGTATCTTTAAATATGGAAATCTCACATACGGGCACTAATTCAGGGAATGATCTACTAAACAGCTAAAGGATAAAAAAATGCCCTTTTCTTATTTTCAGTTGTTTAGCAGATAAATCCCTTATTTGTTATCCTTATGTGGGATTGCAATATTTAAGGACAGGAAATAAGGGAGCTATCTACTAAACACATACACAGAGATACACACAATCACACATAATCACAGATTTACACAATCACTGACCCACAATCACATACACACACACAAATATTACATACATACACACATTTAATCATTAAGAGGTCCACCCTGCCTCCCTACCTTGCTCTAGAAGGGCTGGAGTGGATCCTCAGTCCCTGGTGGTCAGTGGTTGCTGCTGGGATCTCTGTGCTCTTTCTGCACAGTTCCATCGCACGCCCTGTAATGATGCCGAGGCCGCGATGACATCATATCCTGGCTGCCGGCTCACTGCAGGGCGAAGACCGTCAGACACAGTCACTCACACACAGTTACAGGCAGACAGTCAAACACGCAGGCAATCACACAGGCAGACAGTCACACATACACACACAGATTCACAGACAGTCACACCCACAATCAGAGGCAGACAGTCACACATACACACAACACAGTCACAGGCAGTCACTCACACACACACACAGTCACAGACAGTCACTCACACACACACCCACACACACACACAGTCACAGACAGTCACTCACACACACACGCACACACACACACAGTTACAGACAGTCACTCACACACGCACGCACGCACACACACACACAATCACAGGCAGACAGTCACACACAGTCACACAGACAATCACAGTCAGACAGTCACACACACAGTGGCACACACACACACAGTCACAGACAGTCACACACACAATCAGAGGCAGACAATCACACAGGCAGACAGTCACACATACACCCAACATAATCACAGACAGTCACACACACACAATCAAAGACGGTCACAATTAGGGATCGACCGATATTGATTTTTTAGAGCCGATACCGATACCGATAAGCTGTGAACTTTCATGCCGATAGCCGATAACTTGCCGATATTCTGTACATTTACCATTTTTTGTGTAGTGTGTATATATAGTGTATGCAGAGTGTATAGTGAATGCAGTGAGTGTTTGTGTAGTGTGTGTGTATGTATATATATATATATATATATATATATATATATATAGTGAATGCAGAGTGTGTATAGTGAATGCAGAGTGTGTGTTTGTGTAGTGTGTGTATAGTGAATGCAGAGTGTGTGTTTGTGTAGTGCGTGTATAGTGAATGCAGAGTGTGTGTTTGTGTAGTGTGTATGTATGTAATGCAGTTTGTGTGTGTTTGTGTAGTGTGTGTGTATGTAATGCAGTGTGTTTGTGTAGTGTGTATGTATGTAATGCAGTGTGTGTGTTTGTGTAGTGTGTATGTATGTAATGCAGTGTGTGTGTGTTTGTGTAGTGTGTGTGTATGTAATGCAGTGTGTGTGTGTGTGTTTGTGTAGTGTGTATGTATGTAATACAGTGTGTGTGTGTTTGTGTAGTGTGTATGTATGTAATGCAGTGTGTGTGTGTGTTTGTGTAGTGTGTATGTATGTCATGCAGTGAGTGTGTGTGTGTGTGTGTGTTTGTGTAGTGATGTAATTTGTGTAAAATGGAGGGGGGGATTTTTTATGTTTATTATAATTTTTTTTAATATTTAAATTGTATTGTTTTTGTTTCTTTTAGTCCCCCCCCCCCCCCCTGCTTCTTACCAGGGAGGGGGGGATATAGTATTCCCTGGTGGTCCGGTAGCTTGTTAAGTACTGTGGGGCGGCTGGCAGCAAGCGCTGACTTACCCTCCCAGCAGCTCCACCAGCTCCCCAGTGTAAATCTCGCGTCCCTTAGTGCCGCGTGGAGCGTTGCCATGGTAATCCGTGGCAACGCTCTGCAGCCGCGGGTCTCGCGAGATTTAGACATGGAGCTGCTGGGAGGGTAAGTCAGCGCTTGCTGCCGGCCCCCCCAGGATCGCCGGGCTTGTAATGAGCCTGGCGTTCCTAGGAGGTATTATCGGCAATATCGGTAGCTATATTGGCCGATACCGATATTGCCGAAAATAACGAATATCGGCCGATTATATCGGTAAAACCGATAAATCGGTCGATCCCTAGTCACAATCACAGTTACACACTCACACACAGTCAAAGACAGTCACAATCACAATTACACACAGCACACACAGTCAAAGACAGTCACAATCACAGTTACACACAGCACACACAGTCAAAGACAGTCACAATCACAGTTACACACTCACACACAGTCAGACAGTCACAATCCCAGTTACACACAGCACACACTCTCTCACTTACAGTAAGATTGGGCTGGAGGAGGAGTGGATTCAGTCCCTCCTGTGCTGTAGTTGGGGAAGCAGGGACTCCTTCCTGCTTCCCCTCTCTCTGTGTGCAGCAGTATGAGGCTGCATTTAGCTCCGCCCCCGCATCCGGCTTGGCTCCGCCCCCACGGCCGTTTTAGCTCCGCCCCCAAATCTCCGTGCAGGTTTCCTGCTTCCAGCCCCTGCGTGTGAGCTGTGTCGGCTGCCCGGCGCCCTGCTGCTACGGCACCCGGTGCAGCCACACAGCTCACTGAACTACAAGCCTGGCCAGCCCTGGTGGCACCCCCCTGCCTGATGGCACCCGGGGCGGACCGCCCCCCCCGCCCCCCCCTTAGTACGCCACTGCCTGCAATGCTGATTCAACTTTGGCTAACTCCTGCAACACTGTCCCAGCTTTGATTTATTTCCTGCAATTCAACTACACCTTTAATCAAGTTTCTCTTCATTTACCAATGGTAAAACGACTTTATTTTCCTTAAAGACTTTTATTTTATTATTATTGAAAGAATTGATTTGTTTATTATTTATACATGCATTGGGACTTGCATCATATTCATTTACTTTTCTAAAATAAAAACATTTAAATTAATTGACTGTGCCCGTATAAATCTCTGCATCGATCCCATTCACCCCAAAACTGTGACACAGACAGACCCACATTCTTGCACAAACTCAGAAATATTTTTTTTCCCTGGATATATCCATGGCAGCACTATGTATGTACAGGAACCACCTCCTAATTAATTAATAAAAGAGACTTCCTCCCCTGTCCCTTCAGTCTTTTTTTCCTGTCCACTTCTCATGGGCATAGGATGTTTCACCTCCTTTTTATTTTTATTTTGATGCTTACTCAGGTCTAATTGTACCCCTAGCCCATGGGGAGTTCTGCCTACCTCCCCATGGAAGCCCCAGGACATGGCACCTCACCAAGGGCGACCCCCTGGAGGATTCTCCCCTCAGGAGTAATGCTGCAGTGACCCTATAGGTAGCAGCTGGATGTGCCAGACCCATTGTGGTGATAATTCCCGAAAAAGGGTACACCTACCTTCTGCATCATTTTTGGGTTTCTTGGCTTTCCCATTACCTGGATGGATCCTGACCAGTCTCCTGGTGAAGTAAGTGGCAGTTCCTGGTAAATGTCTGCCTGACCGGGAATTTTTCCTTGCTTAGGTGACCTTCTGTCTACACGTTCCGGTTTTAGAACGCACGCCAATGGCGCTCGTTCTTTTTCCGACACTGGTTTTCGGCACTTCTGGGTTTTTGGCCTATAGTGGTACTCACTCCAGTCATGAAATGCACAACAGAGCAAGGCCAGTAACAAGGGATTCATCCTCCCGGGTTCATTGTTTTTAGTTGCTTTTAAAGGGGTAAGTTGCCATTTGAACTTCCCTCGATTAGTACCTGTATCCCTGCATCATTCTCTATGCATTGATCATACTCTATCTTGGCTGCAGGTAAGTGGAATATTTGTTATTCTTTTTTGATTTTGCATGGTAGGGAATTGGGTAAGTTATTTAAGTTATTAAAGTAATAGAGTGCCTTAATTATTGTACCTAGTTCTTTAGGTGATTTTATATTTATCCTTGATTGGTAGAAACATGGTTTTTAATTTTCTAGCTGCCCTCTTAGGATGGCGTCCCCCTGGCATTTTTCAAAAAAAGGTCGCAATCTCGAGGTTCAGAGTAGGTCAGTTTTATTTTCAGCATTTAAAATCCAAAATAAAAAGTGCATTTCATCTATCTAATTGGAGGATTTCAGTTCTGCCCACAGATCATCATATAGGAAAAAGAAGGATAAGACCCCCTTGTGTGAAGCTTGTGATGACAAGGTGCTGCCTGGGAAAAGGGGATAAAGACTTTGTTTAGCTTGTCTTAACGCAGCGGCAGGTCATGCAGAACTGGACCTAGATGTACACTCTTACATCCGTCAAGGAAGTTTCAGAGGGTCTTTGTCAGTTCGAGATAGCGAAGAAAAGACGTAGATCTTTTAGCCCTGAAGGAGATCCTGATTTGAGCTCAGATGATTATATGCCCCCAGTATTTGAAGAAGACAAATATTCATCTCAAGGTTAAGAGTCTGGTTGTCAGGGTACCTGAGGTCTCTACCTCCGAGAGACTTAGACGTTTATCCGTCCGGACGCCATGCTTCTCCTGTTCCTCGCGGTCGACCCGTTCACATAAACGCCGGCCGCGAGGGAGTTACTTCCTTATGTAGCATGGTGCCTGGAGACCGACGTCATGACGCCAATCCGGAACGACCTGTCACTCAATCCGTTGGAGACCAATCAGGACTCGTCGGAGGCGTGTTTATCCTCTCTAACCAGGGTATTTAAACATACTTCGCCCTGTTGCTCATTGCCCTGTCGTGGTTCTAGCCTGTCTAGTCACACAGTGCTCTGGTGTTTTTCAGTTATCCTTTTGGTTACGACCCGGCTTGTTTGTCTTACTCTGTTTACCTCTGTTATCCTTGACCCGGCTTGTTACTCGCTTACCTGTCCTCTCGTTCCCTCGACCTCGGCTTGTCTCTGACCATTCTCTACACTCTATGTACGTTAGTCCGGCCATTCTAAGGTCCGGTATACGTACCCTGTACCTGTTTGTATTTTGCGTGTTGGATCCCTGACCCGATCCTGACATTACGACAGGGCCAATGGATCCTGCAGGTACAAACAGTCAGGTTTGTCCCTCTGATTCCAGGTTTGATGCCATGGAACACAGAATGGACCAAATGGCCTTAGCACTACAGGCGTTATTATCTCGTGCTAATAACCTACCAGAGGAGACGCGTACTACTCCAATTTCCTCTGTAAATTCAGGCCTAGAGGTAGCCACTGTAGGTGCCTCTTCCCGTATTACCCCACCAGTACGTTATGGTGGTTCACCGGAGAAGTGTCGTGGTTTTTTAAACCAGATCAGTATTCATTTTGAATTGCAACCTCGCTCCTATCCTACCGATAGGGCAAAGGTTGGATTTATTATCACCTTACTCATTGAGAAAGCTCTGAGATGGGCCAACCCATTATGGGAGAACGATAACCCGTTGGTATATAATTATAATGCCTTTGTAGCTGCCTTTAGAAGAACTTTTGACCCGCCTGGTAGGAAGGTCAATGCAGCCAGATTACTGTTGCGCCTGAGACAGGAGAACCGAACACTTGTGGATTATGCACTAGAGTTCAGGTCTCTGGCGGCAGAAGTCAAGTGGAATGAGCAGGCTTATATAGATGTATTTTTGAACGGGTTATCAGATGTTATCCTTGACGAAGTTGCTACTAGGGAGCTGCCTGAGAATTTAGAGGACTTAATTTCGTTCATTTCTCGCATTGATAAGCGTTTAAGAGAGAGACAGAACACTCGAGAGAGGAATCTTAGACCTACCTTTAAGTTAGCACCCGCATTTCAAAGTCCTGATTCCAATACCTCACTGTTTCCTGAACCTATGCAGATAGGCAATACTCGCCTTTCAGAGGAGGAGAGACAGTACAGGAGAAGGGAGGGATTATGTATGTATTGTGGAGTCAGAGGTCACTTGCGCCTGAATTGTCCTATTCGCTCGGGAAATGCCCGCACCTAAGTTTCTCTAGAGGACAGGCCTTGGGTGTTTCTATTTTGTCCTCTACTCATGATTATAAAAATCACAGGTTGCTGTTACCAGTTTCTTTAACGTGGGAGAAGGGAGTGCTAAAGACCATGGCCTTGATAGATTCCGGTGCTGCTGAGAACTTTATCGACCAAGCCTTTGCTACTAAACACACTATCCCATCCCAGTTAAGAAAGATACCTTTGGCCGTTGAGGCCATAGATGGTAGACCGCTACTCGAGCCTGTTATCTCGCGTGAGACTATACCTATTAACTTAACTGTTGGTATCTTACACGAGGAGAACTTATCACTTATGCTCATTTCGTCTCCTTCTGTTCCCATAGTTCTGGGGTACCCATGGTTAAGGAGACATAATCCTATTATCGATTGGGAGTTAGGGGAAATACTCTCATGGGGTCAGGGTTGTCAGGAGAGGTGTTTACGCAGGGTATCCCCATTGGCTGTAATTAACACACCAGACAGTTCTACCCAGTCTAAGGGGATACAGATACCTCCTCTATACCTGGATTTAAAAGCAGTGTTCGACAAGAAGAACGCTGATACGCTACCCCCACACAGGACATTTGATTGTAAAATTAATCTATTGCCTGGTACCATGCCGCCCAGGGGTAATGTATACCCTCTATCCACTAAAGAGAATGCTGTTTTAGAGGAGTATATTCAGGAGAATTTAGACAAGGGATTCATTAGGAGATCTTCCTCTCCTGCCGGGGCTGGATTTTTTTTTGTTAAAAAGAAGGATGGTTCACTCAGACCTTGCATCGATTACCGAGGTTTGAATAAAATAACCATCAGAAATGCCTATCCTATTCCCCTGATTACCGAGCTCTTTGACCGGCTAAAGGATTCTAAAATTTTCACCAAGTTGGATCTCAGAGGGGCATATAACTTGGTGAGAATTCAGCAAGGTCACGAGTGGAAGACAGCGTTTAATACCCGCTATGGTCATTATGAGTACACGGTCATGCCCTTTGGTCTTTGCAACGCACCTGCAGTTTTTCAAGATTTGATTAACAAAGTTCTTAGGGAATTCCAACATGATTGTTATTGTCTACCTGGATGACATACTCATACACTCTAGAGAGATTGAGACTCACCATAGACAGGTCAGAAAGGTGTTACACAAACTTCTGCAACACGGTTTATACTGTAAGTTGGAGAAATGCAGTTTTGACCAGACCCAGATAGACTTTCTGGGATACGTGATTTCTGGGGAAGGCTTTAAGATGGATCCTGACAAACTCCAGTCTATTCTAGATTGGCCATTGCCTAAGGGACTCAAGGCTATTCAGAGGTTTATTGGGTTCTCCAATTATTATCGGCGCTTCATTAAGGGTTACTCGTCTATTATTGCGCCCATTACCAATATGACCAAACAGGGGGCGGATACTAAGACATGGTCTACTGAAGCTCTCGTTGCTTTCAAGAATCTCAAAGAACTTTTTGCCTCTGCCCCAATTTTAGTCCATCCTGATACGACTTTGCCGTTTCTACTCGAGGTCGATGCCTCTGAGACAGGAGTAGGTGCGGTTCTGTCACAAAGGTTAGGGGTGGATAAACCACTACACCCGTGTGTTTTTTTTTCCAAGAAACTTTCTGGGCCTGAGAGCAGATATGACATCGGAGACAGGGAACTGTTAGCGGTCATTAAAGCCTTAACGGAGTGGAGACATTTATTGGAGGGGACCTTACACCCTATTACTATTTTGACGGACCACAAAAACTTGTCCTATATTGGGGAGGCCAAGCGTCTGTCTTCTAGGCAAGCGCGTTGGTCCTTATTCCTGACTCACTTCAATTATGTGCTGACTTACAGACCTGGTTCTAAGAACTCTAAATCCGATGCTTTATCTCGCCAATATGAACCTTCTACTATACCGGAGCCGGTTCTTTCTTCTGTAGTTCCGAAATGCAATATTGTTGCTAATACGAATCTCAGGATTCACTCTCCGTTACTGGCCAAGATCATTAAGCTGCAACATCTAGCACCTAAACAGACTCCTGCGGGCCGACATTTCGTTCCTCCTGCTCTTCAACTGGAACTGTTGCAGTGTCTCCATAACAGCAAGATGGCGGGACATCCTGGTATTCGCAAAACATTTGCTTTGATCTCCAAAGACTTCTGGTGGCCTGCTTTACGTAAAGATACTAAAGATTTCATCGCTGCTTGTGAGGTTTGTACTAAAACCAAACAACCCCATACACTCCCTTGTGGATTCCTGCATCCCTTAGAGGTTCCAGAGAAACCATGGTCCTGTTTGGCCATGGACTTTATTGTCGATCTACCTATCTCTAAAAAACAGACTGTTATTCTCACCGTGGTTGACAGATTCACTAAGATGGCTCACTTCATTCCTCTGCCTAAACTACCGTCTTCTCCCGAATTGGCAGAGATATTCGCTAGGGAGATTTTTCGTCTACATGGGATACCCTCCCAAATTGTATCTGACAGAGGCTCTCAATTTATTTCCCGATTTTGGAGGGCCTTCTGCTCACAACTAGGTATCAAGTTGAACTTTTCTTCTGCCTATCATCCTCAGTCTAACGGAGCTGCTGAACGTACCAACCAGAAAATCGAACAATATTTGCGATGTTTTGTTTCCGAACACCAGGACGATTGGGTCGGTTTGATCCCTTGGGCGGAGTTTGCAGACAACAATCTCGTCTGCGATTCTACTCATTCAAGCCCCTTCTTCATGAATTATGGCTTTCATCCGTCTATTCTTCCTTCGGCTTCTCCTTCCCAGGGGGTGCCGTCGGTTGATGTTCATGTGGCCAATTTGAGGAAGTTGTGGGACCAAACTCGACAAATCCTTATGCACAACTCCATGCTGGTTAAGAAACACGCTGATAAACGCAGAAGGGCGGCTCCGGTCTTTGTTCCAGGTGATAGGGTATTGTTGAGCACAAGGAACATCCGTTTAAATGTGCCCTCCATGAAGTTCGCTCCCCGTTATATTGGTCCTTACAGGGTACTGACTCGAATCAATCCAGTTGCGTACCGTCTGGCTCTTCCTACTACCTTACGCATCCCTAACTCGTTTCATGTTTCATTGCTGAAACCACTTATATGCAACAGATTTTCCTCCACAACAGCCCCTCCTCGCTCTGTTCAGGTGGAGGGTCAGGAGGAGTATGAGGTTAACTCTATTATTGATTCTCGAATCTCACGGGGGAAGGTTCAATATCTGGTCGATTGGAAGGGTTATGGTCCTGAAGAGAGGAGTTGGGTACCTCAAGAGGATGTTCATGCTCCTCGTCTCCGCAGGGCATATCACTCCCGCTTCCCATCTCGTCCCGGTTCCTTCCGCCCGGTGGGCGTATCTGAGAGGGGGGGTACTGTCAGGGTACCTGAGGTCTCTACCTCCGAGAGAGGTTTATCCGTCCGGACGCCATGTTTCTCCTGTTCCTCGCGGTCGACCCGTTCACATAAACGCCGGCCGCGAGGGAGTTACTTCCTTATGTAGCATGGTGCCCGGAGACCGACGTCATGACGCCAATCCGGAACGACCTGTCACTCAATCCGTTGGAGACCAATCAGGACTCGTCGGAGGCGTGTCTATCCTCTCTAGCCAGGGTATTTAAACATACTTCGCCCTGTTGCTCATTGCCCTGTCGTGGTTCTAGCCTGTCTAGTCACACAGTGCTCTGGTGTTTTTCAGTTATCCTTTTGGTTACGACCCGGCTTGTTTGTCTTACTCTGTTTACCTCTGTTATCCTTGACCCGGCTTGTTACTCGCTTACCTGTCCTCTCGTTCCCTCGACCTCGGCTTGTCTCTGACCATTCTCTACACTCTATGTACGTTAGTCCGGCCATTCTAAGGTCCGGTATACGTACCCTGTACCTGTTTGTATTTTGCGTGTTGGATCCCTGACCCGATCCTGACACTGGTGCCTCTCCTGTCTTCATAGACAATGGTAAAATTGAAGCTCTAATCAAGGCGGTTATTGATACTGTAACGGACCGTCTTGCACCCCAACTGGGCACCTCCGCCAAGGACTGCTTCCTTGCTGGAGCAGGGGACAAACCGCAGCACTTCTTGCCCTCAGTCACCGTGGCTTGACCGAGGTCCTGGAACCGCCCCCTCCTTCCTGGAGCTGAATGGGGAGTTAGCTCGAACACCCCCAGTCACTGGACGACACTCAGTCCTGAGAACTCTGGAACCGAATGGGGAATTAGCTGTAGTCCTTACAAGGACTTTCCCCGTTGAATCTCCTGCAAGCTGGAACAGCAGACACAGGAGCAAATCTTCTTTCCCTTCAATAACAGGATGGCACAGGAATGGGATTTTAATGGAGGCACACTGGCCTTTTATGCAAGTTTCCCAACAAGGGTGACACCCAGGTGGACCTTGTTGGGCACAGGGACACAAACTTCCAAACCAATACCAACACATTTAAAATATAAGGCACTCTCACACAAGGCAAATAATCCCTCCCCTCTGCTTGGGAGATAATTGAGTTAATTACTGTATCAACTCAATTATCTCCAGGCAGAAAAAACACACATTTTTTAAAAAGTACCCCAAAACACAATATATCCACATCCACTGATAGCCCTGATCTGGATGAACAACATATCCAAAAATCACCCAGATCAGAGCAGGGGTTCAGGAATTTCCTGGACGTCATAGTTTTGACCGACAGTGCACATGGTCCTATGCCCAAAACAGTTCCAGGGAAATTAGTGCTAACAGTCGGTCAAGTTTGGTAGTCTTTTACAGGTTTCCCTGCAGGGCCCATAGTCTGTGGGCAGGAGGCTGGCTAGTAGGCAAACTCACTTGGAGAGGGGAGTTTGTCACAGATACCTTGGACCTTAGTGATAAGAGAGAGGAATAACCGGCTTCCAGTAAGCACTTTGCAGACCTAAGAAAGCGCAATCCTACTTTTCCGTTGCATGAGGCCATTGAGGACCTTATTAAACAAGAATGGAAAAAATCTGAGAAAAGAGTTTCTATTCAGGGTTGTTTTTCTAAACTTTACCCTTTTAAATCTGATGACAGTGTTTCTTTGGATCATGCCCCCAAAGTGGATGCAGAAATTGTCTGGTTAGTCAAAAAGACCACCCTTCTAATGGATAATGCCGGTTCATTACGTGATCCCATGGATAAACGTATGGATTCTAATTTATCTAAAGCCTATGTTGCCGCTGGCTCTGGGCTTTGTCCAGTCGTGGCCATGACATCCGTTTCCAGAGCCTTATAGCAATGGATGGACGATCTCGAAGAAGACATTTCAAGTGGAGTCAGTAGATCCAGACTGTTGGAATCCTTGAAGAAGTTAAATTGGCAATTGAATTTTCATCAGAAGCTTCTATAGATTTGGTAAGATCCATCTCCAGAAGCATGGTCCTGTTAGTAGCATCAAGACGGGTGCCCTCCCTTTTCAAGGGAATATGCTTTTTGGCAAATATCTGGACAAATGTATTAAAAGGGAAGTGGAAAGGCGTAAAGCTTTTCTTCCTCAAGATAAACGACCTAAAAGATCTTTTCCACAGGACAGATGCTCCTTTTGGGATAAGGAATTTAGACGATACAGGCCTGGTAGAGAATTCCACAGATTCCAATCTTGGAAATGGGGATATTCCTTCTCCATAAGCTTCCAGGGATGAGGTGGCAGTACCAGACAGTCTAAACCATTCTGATGGGATGCCAGTCCAGCCCTTGGGAGTGGGAGCAAGACTTCTAAACTTCTTTGAGGTCTCGGCTCAAACAATACTCCCTGGAATTCTCCAATATCCCTTACACTCGATTTGTGTCTACAAGGGTACATCAAGAACCAGAGAAAGCGGCAGCCATTCATTCTTTTGTAACTTCCCTTTCAGCAGAAGGAGTAATATATCCTGTTCCTGTAAAATAAAGAAGATTTGGAGTCTATTCCAGATTATTCCTTACTACAAAAGCATCGGGAGAATGGAGACCGATTTTAGAGCTTCACGAGTTAAACGCAGAACTGTGTGTGCGAAAATTCAAGATGGAATCTTTAAGTTCCATTATCATAGCCGTCTCCCCAGGGGACTGGTTAATCTCCATAGACCTTCGAGATGCATATTTTCACATTCCGATTGCTCTACCACACCAGAAGTTCCACCATTTCCAATTTCTCCCCTTTGATTTGAGCACAGCTCCCAGAACTTTTTTCGAAGATCCTTGTTTCATTAATAGCTCACATCCGTATGGAATGCATATCGATATTCCATTATCTCGACGACATCTTGATCCTCTCATACAACAGTATTTAACTCCTTCTTCATCGAGTTCTCCTTCTACTTCAAAATTTCAGATGGATAATAAATTTCAAGAAGAGTCAGCTGTCGCCATCTTAGATTATGGTGTACTTGTAGCGTTACTTACCTTATCCGGGGGCCGGCCGCGGTCCTCTCTTCAAGCCGCGCGCGGTCCTGCGGCTCATCCGACTCTCCTAACAGGAAGACGGGCAGTGACCGCGAGATGCGGTCACGTGTCCCGCCTGCAGCTAAGAGCGCGCCGCGAGTCTCCGGCGCGCTCTTAAAGAGACAGTGGGAGCCTAAATTGCAAAAAGGCTCCCATTGGCTCCTGTCATGCCAATCACCCCATACACTTACCTGTTGGGGGTGTGGAAGTGACAGGAGCCAATCACATTAGTTTGAAGGCTACTTATACTCACCCCTTTCCCTTAGTTCCTTGCCCTATCGTGGTTTCTGCTACAGTTCCCTTTAGTGCTTGTTGTGTTCAGTTGTGTTTCTCCGTATTTGACCTTGGCTTTGTATTCTGACTTCGTTTTCGCTTTATCCTTGTCTGTACTGTTTGCCGGCTTGCTGATTCCTGTGTACCAGACCCCGGCTAGTTCTCGTTTACGCTGTCTCTTTGTGCCCTTGTCCTCGGATCGTTCCTGACTCTGTACTTCTCCTATTACGTCGAGTCCGGACACTCTAAGGTCCGGTAGATGTATCTCTCCTCTGTGCTGTCTTCTGTTTGGCTGGATCCTGCGTGTAGGGGTATATACTCGTTACATTACGATAGGGCCACGGACCTATCCGGACCGCACGGACCGCAGATTTAGCTCAACAGATGGCGTCCCATGAGGCTAGATTTGTAGAGCAGGATCACCGTATGGATCAGATAGCTCAGGCTCTCCAGACGCTCTTAGCTAGAACCATTCCAGCAACCGCACCTAACCCTCCTACACCCCTGCTTCCTGAAGTATCGACTGTGCCTAATGCTACGGCCCATTTAACGCCTCCTCCTAGGTATGGAGGGGATTCTAAGACATGCAGAGGGTTCATTAACCAAATAGAGTTTCATTTTGAGATGTATCCACGTTCATTTCCCACAGAGAGGTCTAAAGTTGGGTTCTTTATGCACCAACTTACCGACAAAGCACTTGAATGGGCAAACCCTATTTGGGAGGCTAATGGACCTATGGTGCATGACTTTCACAGTTTCCTTACAGCTTTTCGCAGAACTTTTGACACTGTGAAAAGGTCTAAGAATGCTGCGAGAGCATTAATGAGGGTTAAACAGGGTTCTAGGTCTGTGGCTGATTACGCTATACAGTTTCGTACCCTTGCCTCACAGGTAGATTGGACCAACAATGGGTTAACTACTGCCTTCATGGAAGGCTTATCAGACTCTATATTGGATGAGGTAGCAGCTAAGGAGCTTCCTGTTGCCTTAGAGGACCTTATTGACTACCTCATCGATATAGATAACAGGATTCGTGACAGGCTCTATACCAAGAACAGGAATAGACGTTTTGTTACACCTATTCACCCCAGAGTTAATATACCGGAGAGTGTAAAAGTATCTGAAGAGGAACCCATGCAATTAGGGGTTGCCAAACTCTCTGATAATGAAAAATTACATAGGAGAAGGGAGGGACTCTGCCTATATTGTGGTAGGAGAGACCATATGGTAAAGGAGTGTCCTTTGCTCCCGGAAAACTCTCGCACCTAAGACCTTATAGGGGACTGGCCTTGGGTGTGATTTCTAAGTCTCCTACATTGCCTCCTAACCGACTGCTTCTCCCTGTTTCTTTACATATGGGAGAGAGTTGTATAGTTGAAAATATATACGCCCTGGTTGACTCTGGGGCAGCTGAGAATTTTATAGACTCTGGTTTTGTAAAGAAAAACAATATTCCCATCAGGGAGAAGGAGATACCCTTGGCCGTTGAGGCCATAGATGGTAGACCATTGATATCTCCAGTTGTTACTCACGAGACTGCACCGCTACACATGTACACAGGGGTTCTACACTATGAAACCATTCGGTTCCAGGTCATCACCTCTCCCTCTTCACAGTTGGTGTTTGGGTATCCATGGTTACGTGCCCACAATCCCATTTTTGACTGGGAGACAGGGCAGATAAAATCATGTGAAGCCTGCCATGAGTCATGTACTATTGAAGTCACGCCTGTGAATTCTATTAATGTTCCTACCATTCCTCCTTTGTCTACGGCTATACCCTCTCAGTATTTATCTTTAAAGACTGTCTTTGATAAAAGAGAGGCTGACAAATTACCGCCTCACAGACCCTACGATTGTGCTATTGACTTGTTGCCTGGCACTATACCTCCCAAGGGCAGGGTGTACCCTCTATCGGTTCAAGAAAACCGTGTCATGGAGGAGTACATTAAAGAATCATTAGACAAGGGATTTATTGGGAGATCCTCTTCTCCGGCTGGAGCGGGGTTCTTCTTTGTATCAAAGAAAGAAGGTGATTTAAGACCTTGCATTGATTATAGAGGTCTTAATAAAATCACCATCAAAAATGCTTACCCTATACCATTAATAACAGAATAGTTTGACAGGCTCAAACATGCTACGGTATTCACCAAATTAGATCTTAGAGGAGCATACAATTTGATACGTATAAAAAAGGACCACGAATGGAAGACAGCCTTTAACACTAGGTCAGGCCATTATGAGTATACCGTCATGCCATTTGGGCTTTGCAATGCCCCAGCAGTATTCCAAGAATTTATTAATGATGTCTTAAGGGACTTTATTCACTCATTTGTTATTGTGTACTTGGATGACATTTTAATATATTCTACAGACTTACACACTCATCACAGACATGTTACGACAGTTCTGAAGACCCTTCTTGCTAATGGTCTTTATTGCAAACTAGAAAAATGTCTATTCGACCAATCCGAGGTCCAGTTTTTAGGGTATTTGATTTCCGCTAAGGGTTTTCGGATGGATCCCCAGAAGCTCGCTGCGGTCATAGAATGGCCTCTGCCGCAAGGTCTGAAAGCCATCCAGCGTTTTCTGGGTTTCTCTAAATATTATAGACGTTTTATCAAAGGTTTTTCGTCTATCGTAGCACCTATTACTCGTATGACTAAAAAGGATGGCAATACACGTGCCTGGTCTACCGAGGCACTTCAGGCTTTTGACTTTCTTAAGACTACGTTCGCCTCTGCACCTATTTTACAGCATCCTGTCCCCTCATTGCCATATATACTTGAGGTTGATGCTTCCGATATAGGGGTAGGTGCTGTCTTATCCCAAAGAGAGTCTCCTGACAAGCCATTGCATCCTTGTGGCTTCTTTTCTAAACAAATGTCCAAAGCAGAAAGGAATTATGATGTGGGTAATCGCGAACTCCTTGCTATCATTTTAGCACTCAAAGAATGGAGACATTTGTTAGAGGGCACTAAGGATCCTATCCTCATATTTACGGATCATAAGAACCTATCCTACCTTAGCGAAGCTAAAAGATTGTCTTCAAGGCAGGCTAGGTGGTCACTGTTCTTGTCTCATTTTAATTATATAATCACCTATAGGCCAGGTGATCGGAACACTAAAGCGGACGCTCTGTCCAGACAGTTCGAGACTATTGACAAACAGGAGATTGATGTCACTCCTGTCATTCCCCCAGACAGGATAATAGCAACTACTATTTTGTCTATTTCCTCGTCCCTCTTGCAGGCCATACAAGCGAAACAAAGCATGGCACCTAGCGAGAGGCCTAATGATAAATTGTTCGTTGACGTTCCCGAGAGACGGGATATTCTGTCACTGTATCATGATACTAAGACTGCTGGACATCCTGGTATTTCCAAAACGGTGTCAGCCGTTTCTCTGTATTTCTGGTGGGATACCTTGCGTAAGGACGTTACTGACTATATAAGTGCTTGTACTACTTGTGCATGTATGAAATCCTCTCGTAGAGTTCCTTGTGGGCTGTTGCATCCGTTACCCGTTCCCGAGAGACCTTGGTCTAATCTATCAATGGATTTTATTGTTGAATTACCCCCTGTTACATCACTGTTGTACCCTGTTATGAAAGCTTTATTCTGTCGCATACTTTTGGTACTTTGGACACTGTTCTGACTGATTTACAGTCCTCGTATGGTCCAGCACGAACCCGCTATGTAAGCCTAGAGGTGGCCGCCATTTCGGGACTTTGCACGTGTTTGCGGCCATCTTACCTACAATCAGCGGTGGTCGCCCATAATCATCTGGAACCAAAAACGGAGACCCACACAGGCGAACACCGCTGAGACCTCCAGGATCACAGAACTCAGTGTTGGACGTACCGAACTATTCACCGTTCCGTAAAGCACTTGCCCTGCACATGGGGATTACAGCGACCCCAGGGATGACTACGGAAGACAAAGGGTTGTGGAGTTTTACCGTCCGAACGAAGACCGACCGCAAGGCCTAAACGTATGGAACTATTTTCGGCTGAAAAGTCCGTGCGGTCGGTCTAAACTTTAGAAGCCCCTAACTTCCGAACCGCTCATCCGATCGGGCCAGTTTTTGGATATGTTGGCCTCCAGAACAAGATCTATCTAGCGATGCAGGATGTATGGGTGTACCCCCTGGTTTTAGGGTACATCCAGAATATGGACAAAAGTATGTGTAATATAATTGTGTTATTTGGTTATCTGAGGGGAGGGGACATGTGGGTTGAACCCAATATGTGATTGGGTATTTTATGCCTCCCCTTGGGAGTGTCCTCTTTGTGTGTGTTTACAATAAAAAGCAGGCTGGGCATCCCAGTCCTCAGTTCTCATTTTGACCCTCAATTCGCAGCCTCGACTCGTTTTGTGTGGGGAAAGGGTATCCTAGCTGTACCATAGCTAGGGGGAGATTCTACACTTACAGGTCTCTACCGAGTATCGCTCCATTCTACTCTTCAAGCCGGGAACCAGGACATCCAAGCGATCAACCCTCCTGCTAGACTGGAGGCAATCGTAACAATTGGTGGCAGCGGCGGGATCATCCTGGAATTCCTAGAAGAGGTACAGAACGGATGGAGAGTAACTACGACAAATTGAAACGCACCACGCTAAAGGACTTACTTGAGAGCCGAGGGGGACACGCGAACAGCCGCCCAAGGAGAGAGCTAATCGCGGAACTAACCGAAATGGACCAGAGTTTTACCATGGCCGAAGCCACTGCCACTTGCACCGATGAGAAAACCCGGTTGGTCCGGGAGAGGCTGCCCCTGTATGGGCCAAACCCCTCCGTGGAACTCATACGGCAATTAATGGCCGAGGCAGATGTCGAAAAGGCCAGAGCCCACGAACACAAAATGAAACTCGCCGACCGAACCCCCCCGGAGACAATGGAAATCCCAAAGATTCCTTTCGCAGCATTTAAGCCGTTTGTGGAGAGTGAAATGGGGATTGACGAGTTCTTGGCCGATTTTGAACGGCAATGTGCACTGCACCAAATCCCCGCAACAGCTTGGCCAAAGATACTAGCCGGGAAACTGGCGGGTCGAGCTATGGAGGCTTTTCGGACTCTCAGCCCCGAGGAAGCGGAGCAATACCAGACGGTAAAGGACACCCTACTTAAGAGGTATGCAGTAACCCCCGACACTTATCGCAGACAATTCCGCAACACCAGTAAGAAAATAAATGACACCCATGCTGAATGGGCTCACCGCATGCGGAGGGCGGCCACCCACTGGATGAATGGGTGCCGTGCCGTTACCGCAGCCGAAGTGTTGGAACTGTTTTTATTAGAGCATTTTTATGACGGGTTGGCGCCAAAGGACAGAGAGTGGGTAAAGGATCGGCGTCCGAGCGATCTCAATGCGGCAGCCCGACTAGCTGACGAACATCGGGACGCTCAAGTTCACGAATACCCCCACTCTCGAATAGCCCCCCGGCCCGAACTCCGAGAAACCCCTAGACCAAACCCCCGACCCGAGTTTCGTACCCCAGTGCCGGCCGGACCTACTCGATATGCCGGGCCACCCAGCCAGTACCCCCAAGAGCGTACCCGCCCCACTTGCCACAAATGCAAGCAGCCGGGGCACTTCATTTCCAACTGCCCCCTAAACAACAACCTCCCGGGTAACAACCGCCCCGCCCGTGCTTTTTGTGTAGACCAAGCAAATACTATGGAAGAGTATCTGGGACCATTGCATGAAGCTAACCCTGTGTATGCCGCAACCGACAACCGACAGCACCATCGACAGGAGGTACTGTTGGAAGGCCGCCCGGCACAAGGATTGAGAGACACCGGGGCCACCATCACTCTAGTCCAGGGGAAGCTCGTACCACCACATAAACGCTCCACAGTCACGGTGGCGGTCCGAGTGGCTGGAGGGGACATATACAAATTACCCACAGCAAAAGTACATCTTGATTGGGGTGCGGGAAAAGGACTTGTGAGGGTGGGGATCATGGACAGTTTACCCGCTGAGGTCTTACTGGGCAACGACCTGGGCCCTATGACTTCGGCATTTGCCCCCTCCTATAACTCCGAGGCATATCCGGTTACCACCTGGTCCCAGGCCGGACGGACTCGAGAGGCTTCACCGGTGCGGGAGACTCAGGTAAGACCGATCCCGACTGTACCTACCTTCCCCGACCCATTACCCTGGGATACCCCTACCGCCTTCGAGGCTGAGACTAAAACTGACCCCACTCTCCAGAAATACAGAGAGAGGGCCGACACTGGGACGGGGGGATCCGACCAAGAGATATTTGTATGGGAACAGGGGAGACTGTACCGACAGACGGAAAAGAAAGGGAACCGTAGGAGGCAGTTAGTAATCCCTCACAAATATCGACGAGATATCCTCCGGATAGGCCACGACATTCCCCTAGCCGGACATTTGGCAGTAACCCGGACCCTTAAACGTATCACCCATACCTTCTTTTGGCCAGGGGTACATACCGATGTGCGTACATACTGTAGTACGTGCGAAGTGTGCCAGAGGGTCGGCAAAAGAGGAGACCACCCCAAGGTACACCTCATAAATATGCCCCTCATCGAAGAACCATTCAGTAGAGTGGCCATTGACCTGATAGGACCCCTCGCCACTCCCAGCCCCTCCGGGAAACTATATATCCTCACTATTGTGGATTACGCTACCCGCTACCCGGAGGCGGTGGCTCTATCTAATATCCAGGCAGACACGGTAGCCAATGCGCTGGTCCAAGTCTTCTCTCGTGTAGGATTTCCCCGAGAAATCCTGTCCGACCGAGGCACCCAGTTCACGGCGGAACTAACGCAACAGCTGTGGCAGGTCTGTAAAATAAAATCCCTACTCAGTTCCCCATATCACCCCCAAACCAACGGACTATGCGAAAGGTTTAACGGGACCCTTAAGCAAATGTTAAAGACGTTTACCCAGGAATATAGGGACTGGGAACGTTTCTTGCCACACCTCCTATTCGCTTATCGGGAGGTGCCGCAGGAAACTACCGGATTCTCCCCGTTCGAACTGCTGTATGGACGCAAGGTCCGGGGCCCCCTAGACCTGATCCGAGAGCATTGGGAGGGGGAGACGTGGAACACAGGAGTCCCCATCATACCATATGTCCTAGAGCTTAGGGACCGCATGGAGCAGCTAGCCAGGTCGGTCCGGGCTAACCTCCAGGCGGCCCAGAGGCGACAGAAAGTCTGGTATGATAGAGGAGCACGGAAAAGGAGCTTTGAGATAGGGCAAAAAGTAATGGTTCTTAAACCCGTCAAAACAGACAAATTACAGGCAGCCTGGCAGGGCCCCTACCAAATAATAGAAAAGAAGGGAGATACCACATACGTGATTGCCAGCTGCCACGACCCGAGCTTAAAGAAACTGTTCCATATTAACATGTTGAAAGCATATCTCCAACGCCCCGAAGATGTGCTGGCCATATGTAGTCCCGCAGCCGAAGACCCCGATAACTTGCCCATTCCCGACTTACTTACCCAGGACAAACCGGACGATATAGTGGGCCAAGTACAGATAGGCGAGCGGCTTAACCCAGTAGAGAGGGAGCAATTGCAGCAATTGCTCCGAGAAAAACAGGCAATGTTCTCCCAAAAGCCAGGGTTCACCAATCTAGCCACCCATCAGGTAGATACCCCCGGACAGCAACCCTTGAGGCAGGCCCCCTACCGCATCCCCGAGGCGGTCAGAGCGGGGATGAAACAAGAAATCACGGAAATGCTGAACCTAGGAGTCATTGAGTCCTCCGATAGTCCCTGGGCATCCCCGGTAGTACTAGTACCCAAAAAAGACGGTACTACCAGATTCTGTGTGGACTATCGGAAACTTAATGATAAAACCGTGACAGACGCCTACCCCATGCCCAGGGTAGACGAGTTACTGGATCGCATAGCCCAGGGGAACTACCTAACTACCATTGACCTGTGTAAGGGTTACTGGCAGATTCCCCTGGCCAGGGAGGCTATCCCCAAGTCGGCATTCGTCACCCCGTTTGGCCTATATCACTTCAAGGTTATGCCATTCGGGATGAAGAATGCCCCGG
Source organism: Pelobates fuscus (assembly GCF_036172605.1). Taxonomy (NCBI): domain Eukaryota; kingdom Metazoa; phylum Chordata; class Amphibia; order Anura; family Pelobatidae; genus Pelobates; species Pelobates fuscus. The sequence goes on from NC_086319.1 coordinate 219,849,613, forward strand.
CCACGTTCCAGCGCTTGGTGGATAGACTCCTTGATGGCTTCCAGGGTTTCGCCTGTGCATACCTGGACGACATAGCGATCCATAGCGCGTCCTGGGAGGAACACCTAACCCATGTAGGGATGGTCTTAGATCAGATTCGGGCCGCCGGCTTGACTCTGAAACCAGAGAAGTGCCATTTTGGCATGGCTGAAGTGCAGTATCTGGGTCATAGGGTGGGGTGCGGGAAACAACGACCAGAACCTGCTAAGGTAGAGGCAGTTGCCAATTGGCCCACCCCCACCACCAAGACACAAGTACTAGCCTTTTTAGGTACCGCAGGGTACTATCGGAAGTTTGTGCCTGACTATAGTGCCATTGCCAAACCCCTGACAGACTTGACAAAGAAAAACCTTCCTCGACAGGTCCTGTGGTCTCCCCACTGTGAACTAGCGTTTCAAACTTTAAAAACTGCTCTTGTGAATGCTCCCGTGTTGGCCGCCCCAGCCCCTAACAAACGTTTTATCGTCCACACAGACGCTTCCATGTTCGGGCTGGGAGCCGTCCTCAGCCAAGTAGGCGAAGATGGAGGGGAACACCCTATTGCCTACATCAGTCGTAAGCTCCTGCCACGCGAAGTTAGCTATGCCGCCGTGGAAAAGGAGTGCTTGGCACTGGTGTGGGCACTAAAGAAACTGACTCCTTATCTGTACGGGCAAGAATTCACTCTGGTTACGGACCACAATCCCTTGGTATGGTTAAACCGGGTCTCTGGAGATAATGGCCGATTGTTACGGTGGAGCTTGGCTCTACAACCCTTTAATTTTACCATCACTTATCGACCCGGGAAACAGAATGGCAATGCCGATGGATTGTCCAGGCAAACCGATATCAGCCCAGCCTAACCAGAAGTCTGGACAGCCTTAGTCTACCCCGAAAAGGGGTCAGACGGTGTCTGCCAGAGTGTTCCACAAGGAGGGAGCACTGTTACATCACTGTTGTCCCCTGTTATGAAAGCTTTATTCTGTCGCATACTTTTGGTACTTTGGACACTGTTCTGACTGATTTACAGTCCTCGTATGGTCCAGCACGAACCCGCTATGTAAGCCTAGAGGTGGCCGCCATTTCGGGACTTTGCACGTGTTCGCGGCCATCTTACCTACAATCAGCGGTGGTCGCCCATAATCATCTGGAACCAAAAACGGAGACCCACACAGGCGAACACCGCTGAGACCTCCAGGATCACAGAACTCAGTGTTGGACGTACCGAACTATTCACCGTTCCGTAAAGCACTTGCCCTGCACATGGGGATTACAGCGACCCCAGGGATGACTACGGAAGACAAAGGGTTGTGGAGTTTTACCGTCCGAACGAAGACCGACCGCAAGGCCTAAACGTATGGAACTATTTTCGGCTGAAAAGTCCGTGCGGTCGGTCTAAACTTTAGAAGCCCCTAACTTCCGAACCGCTCATCCGATCGGGCCAGTTTTTGGATATGTTTGCCTCCAGAACAAGATCTATATAGCGATGCAGGATGTATGGGTGTACCCCCTGGTTTTAGGGTACATCCAGAATATGGACAAAAGTATGTGTAATATAATTGTGTTATTTGGTTATCTGAGGGGAGGGGACATGTGGGTTGAACCCAATATGTGATTGGGTATTTTATGCCTCCCCTTGGGAGTGTCCTCTTTGTGTGTGTTTACAATAAAAAGCAGGCTGGGCATCCCAGTCCTCAGTTCTCATTTTGACCCTCAATTCGCAGCCTCGACTCGTTTTGTGTGGGGAAAGGGTATCCTAGCTGTACCATAGCTAGGGGGAGATTCTACACTTACAGGTCTCTACCGAGTATCGCTCCATTCTACTCTTCAAGCCGGGAACCAGGACATCCAAGCGATCAACCCTCCTGCTAGACTGGAGGCAATCGTAACACCCCCTTCGAATGGTAACACAGTCATCCTAATAATAGTAGATCGGTTTTCCAAAATGGCTCACTTTGTGTCTCTTCGCAAGTTGCCCACTTCCAAGGAACTGGCTCTTATCTTCGCTAGGGAAGTGTTTCGATTACATGGTATTCCCTTATCTATTGTATCCGATAGGGGTAGCCAATTTATTTCCAGGTTCTGGAAAGCCTTTTGTTCGGAGATGGGTATTTCTCTCTCATTTTCTTCCGCTTACCATCCCCAGTCTAATGGAGCTGCTGAACGTGCCAACCAGTCTCTGGAGCAGTACCTCCGTTGTTTTGTGTATCACCATCAGGACAATTGGTCTGACCTGCTTCCTTGGGCTGAATTTGCTCGGAATAACGCCACTCATGATTCTTCCGGCAAAAGCCCTTTTTACGTTGTCTATGGCCAGCATCCCGTGGTTCTTCCGGCTGCATTCTCCTCACAGGGCATGCCAGTTCTGGATGAGCATTTGGCTGGTTTGCGTAATACTTGGAAGCAGGTTCAGCGTTCTTTGGTGGACTCTGCTGCCCGCCAGAAGGCTCAGGCTGACAAGCATCGCAGAGCGGCTCCTTCCTATGTTGTGGGGGACAGGGTTTTGCTTTCCACACGGAATATTCGCCTCCGGGTGCCTTCTATGAAATTGGCTCCCCGCTTCATTGGTCCTTATCGCATTATACATAAGGTTAATCCCGTTTCTTATGCCTTGGGTCTGCCTAAGAATCTGCGTATACCTAATGCATTTCACACCTCGTTGTTGAAGCCTTACGTACGCAACCGCTATACCCGGCATACTCCCCCTCCCCCTCCTGTCTCTGTGGAGGGTCATGAGGAGTTCAAAGTATCTGCTGTTATTGACTCTCGTTTCCTTAGGGGTCGGCTTCAGTACTTGGTACATTGGAAGGGCTATGGGCCTGAGGAGCGCAGTTGGATTTCTGCGGATGCTGTTCATGCTCCCCGCCTTGTACGTTCTTTCCATTCGCGTTTTCCTGCCAGGCCTGGTCCTGCCCGCCCGGAGGGCGTGTCCTCAGGGGGGTTAATGTATCGTTACTTACCTTATCCGGGGGCCGGCCGCGGTCCTCTCTTCAAGCCGCGCGCGGTCCTGCGGCTGCACGAGCCGCACGCGGCTCATCCGACTCTCCTAACAGGAAGACGGGCAGTGACCGCGAGATGCGGTCACGTGTCCCGCCTGCAGCTAAGAGCGCGCCGCGAGTCTCGGGCGCGCTCTTAAAGAGACAGTGGGAGCCTAAATTGCAAAAAGGCTCCCATTGGCTCCTGTCATGCCAATCACCCCATACACTTACCTGTTGGGGGTGTGGAAGTGACAGGAGCCAATCACATTAGTTTGAAGGCTACTTATACTCACCCCTTTCCCTTAGTTCCTTGCCCTATCGTGGTTTCCGCTACAGTTCCCTTTAGTGCTTGTTGTGTTCAGTTGTGTTTCTCCGTATTTGACCTTGGCTTTGTATTCTGACTTCGTTTTCGCTTTATCCTTGTCTGTACTGTTTGTCGGCTTGCTGATTCCTGTGTACCAGACCCTGGCTAGTTCTCGTTTACGCTGTCTCTTTGTGCCCTTGACCTCGGATCGTTCCTGACTCTGTACTTCTCCTATTACGTCGAGTCCGGCCACTCTAAGGTCCGGTAGACATATCTCTCCTCTGTGCTGTCTTCTGTTTGGCTGGATCCTGCGTGTAGGGGTATATACTCGTTACAGTACTTAGGTGCGAGATTTGACACGATTCAGTCACAAGTCTCCCTATCCTTGGACAGAGGGCATCGTATCCAGTCGAAAATTCTTCACCTTCTTTCCCTCAACTCCATTCCGGCCTGAGAATTCATGAGCCTTATGGGAAGCTTGTCCTCTACAATAGGCCTTACAAGGTGGGCCCAATAGCATATGATGATTCCTCAAGAAGGATTTTTATCCCACTTTGCAAACAAAGACCTGAACCAAGCAATTATTTTGTCGTCGGAGATCAAAAAGGAGCTATCAGGGGGCGTGGTCTGCAGCCGGAGCAAGACGGACGTGTCCTGCTTAAGCTCCACTGGGACCACGACGCCATCAGCTAACTATAGCGCTAACACACTGACCTGATCGAAGATAACGACAGGGGAATAGACATGGACAAACGGCCACCGAAGAAAACGGCCAAAAAAACGGATCAAAGTACCACGGTAACTGATATGTTTGCGGCCTCCCGCGCCATGCGATCACACGCCCAAGATGGCGGACGGGAGAGCCCGATAGTACCGCGCTCACCTTCAAGCCCAGGCATGGCGGCGGCCTCTGAAGTTTCAGAGGCAAACACTGCACAGATCCTGGCGAAATTAGCGGAGGTCCGCGGCTATCTGGCTGCGGAGATCACCAGAAATACTCAGGAGGTGAAGGCTGAAATTCAGGCCTTGGGAGTGAGGACAGCTGTACTTGATCAGCGTGTGGAATCCACTGCTGAGGCCCACAACGCAGCTGCAGCTCAGATCAACCGGCTGTCCTCCAGACTCACCGCAGCTAAATCCGCCCTAGATGACCTGGGCAACAGATCCCGGCGACACAACGTTCGGCTTCGAGGTCTGCCTGAACGGGATGGAGAGGGACCGTTATTGAAGGTAATCTCTAAAATCCTCAGACCGCTGGTGCCCGATGTGCCGGACCACCAGTGGCACATAGAGAGAGCACACAGGGCTCTCAGAGCAAGGAGAGCGGCAGACAATCGCCCGAGAGATGTCATCATCAGGTTCCTCTTTTACCGGACGAAGGAGGCCCTTCTGAAGCGGAGCAGGGAGGGCCCGATCAAGTATGGCGGGGGGGGGGAACTCACCCTGTTTCAGGACCTGACGCCGGCTACGCTCCAAAAACGGAGGCTGTGGCGCCCGGAACGGGGCTCTTGCAGCAGCATGGAGTGCAATACGCCTGTGGCTTCCCGTTCCGTTTGATGGCATTCAAGGATGGCCGCACTAAAACCCTCTACGAGGACGGAGACCCGTTGGCGTTCCTGCAGAGTCTGGATATCCAGGATCGGATCGAGTTACCGGAGCTTCCCTCAGCCACAGAGGAGCTACGTCCACTTCCCCGCGAGTGGTTCACAGCAGGCGAGTGAGGCCGGGTGTGGAGAGCCGATCCAGTTCCGTTGGAGGTCGACGGGTATGAGTCACGGGGTTCTTCCTCTTTATCCGCTCCTGGGGGGTTATATAGGATGCTACTGGGCCGGCGGGTTTTGAAGCCTATGGTCACCTAGGCCTCATTTTGTGGGGATGCAGCTGGGGAGCTGAAGTAAGAGCTCCTAAGGGGGCCCTCGGGCCGGGGCGGGGGGGGGGGGTCTTTTTCACCTTATTGGGCGGGTTAGGGTTGATGGAGAGTTATGCTCCTTCCTTGGGCCTCAAATTTTCAATTTTGCGCCCTCTCTCTTCCCCGATGCGGGGCTGGGTGGTGCTGCTTCATTCTTTATTTGGGCGGCGGGGTGTCGGGTTTCAGAGGGTATTGTGTATGGGGATGTCAGGTTTTACACTCTCACCGTCACTACCAGGCGGGCCGGGGGGATCCCTTGCCTTGGGGCATCACCGTCTACCCCTTCAAACTCTGTTCACATTGACTCCGCGCCTGAGGGGGAGGAGGGGGGTACATATTGTGGTTTTCAATATGCATGTCATTATAATCGCTTATACGACACTGTTATACTGCTGCGTTTCTACGGTGGGGGGTCGGGGCGGGGGGGGCGGGGGAGCACTGTAAAATTTTTGCTGCTGTGCGTGGGGTCTGAGTTCGCTAGCCACAAGGGTTCTTCCCCGAGGCGACGGGCAGCCCTAGAATCCCCTCGGTGGGGAGTAGTGTAGTGGGACGGCGACTCCCCGCTCGCCTCGCTCTGCTCCCGGGCTCTCCTGTACTTAGTACTTAGTATTGTAATAAAGCCTGGCCTTGGGGGGGCCCGCCCACGCCGGTAGATATCCACCCCGGTCAACTACTGAGGGTCGCCACGTAACTCGCAAGCATGCACCTTCAACATATGCTTACGAGTGACAAATGCGCCCCTAACTGTTGTTAGATTTGCTCAACTCGGGTAACGTTTCCTAAAGGGGAACAAAAAAAAAAGAATATAAATAAAACAAAAAATAAATAAATAAAATTTAAAAAACAAAGAAAAAAAAATTAATTAAAAAATAGAACAAAATAATCTAAAAGAGATATACTACCCATGTATATATTGGTCCTGAACTGTTAAATTCCCTAGCGCGTAACCACATGTATGTCTATCCCCATACTTTTCAAGGTAGCGCAGGTTATAGTGTGTTTTTCTTGTATTTAGCTCTAGATGGCACTACAATAGTGCCTTTGTTGGATGGTTCGCGTCCCTAACTTCCCAGAGCCTTTCACTCGTTCTGGGAGCGTCGGGACATCTGCCCCAAATACGCCTGGCTATGGGTAAGACCAGGCAGTTTCTGTACAAAATGTCTTGTTTCCTTTTCTTCTCCTCTCTTAAACTTTTTCTTCTTTTCCACCCTTGTACCCTTATCCTTCATGTATCCCCTTTGGGGGGGGAATCGAGGTATGCCCTTGGAGTTATGGCTACAAACAGTCGAGACAGTAGGTGTCACTATAGCAATATCATACGAGGTGTGACATGCCAGTGAAACTACTATCTCTTAATGTTAAGGGCCTAAATGCCCCTAATAAAAGACGACTTATGTTCCGAGAACTGAAGCGCTTGAACCCAGACATCGCTTTCTTGCAGGAGACGCATTTATCGAAATCAGCGAAGTTTACCCTTAAGGATCATACCTTCCGGACCTCATACGAGGCCAGGGCTCTCAATAAGAAGAATGGGGTAGCTGTCCTCATACATAATAGATGCCTACTCCAGGTTAGCAAGGTGAGCGCGGACCCAGGCGGTCGTTATATTCTGGTATCGGGTCCTTATATTCCCACACTATACACGTCCTTCATCTCTACGCTCCTAATGATCCAACTCGAGATTTCTGGTCAGAATTGACTCACATAGTAAACACACTACCACATGGAATAATTATTGTCGGAGGGGATTTTAATGCAGCGCCGTCCCCGGCAATGGACAGGGGCCCATGTAGGGGAGCCCCAAGATCGCACAAGCGGGGTGGGCAAGATAAATTATTACACACATTCATACAACATTCTGGTTTGATAAATATATGGAGGGCTCACCATCCAGATGATACTGACTATACGTTCTATTCCCCACCGCATGATACGTATTCGAGGATAGACTTTTTCCTCGTGAACTCCCTGGCGATCCCCAGGGTGTCGGAATCCAGGATTGGGTCCATAACCTGGTCTGATCATGCGGATGTATCCCTTACCCTGGACAAATTGAGCGCGTCATCTCCCTGGTCATGGAGGCTGAATACTTCCCTACTACAAGACCCAGCTATCGTGGCGACTGTCCGCACGGAGCTCAGAGAATATTTTGCTAGGGAAGCGGAATCAGGAGTTACGAAAGCTACAATGTGGGCAGCTCATAAAACTGTCATAAGGGGTATACTGATCAGGGAAGCGACTTTACGGAAGAGACGCAACTCTCAACTATTGTCCTCTTTACCAGAAGCACTGAGATCAGCGGAACAGAAGCATAAATCGGACCCCACGCCCGCTAATTTGTTATCAACGCAAACCGTACGGAACTCGATCAGGGAAACACTATTGGATGACACTGCCAGAGCCATGGTATGGTCGAAACGCACTTTCTATGAGAAGGCGAACAAAATGGATACCCTGTTAGCTAGATCTCTCCGACCTCGGCAACGCGGCACGCACATCACTAGGATTAAGGATACAGCGGGCGTCTACCAGACGAACCCCACGGACATAGCCAGGGTTTTCACAGAATACTATGCCAAGCTTTATAACCACTCGTCGGACGAAGCCATGGACACGGAACGGGAAGTGGAAGGGATTCGGAGATTCCTCTCTCGGTTAAATCTCCCTAAGCTAGAGGCGGCGGTCTCGGAAGCCCTTGGAACCATCATAAAGGCTGAAGAAATAGACGCGGCAATATCCGCTATGAAAAGTAATAAGGCGCCTGGTCCGGATGGCTTTACTGGAAGCTATTACAAAACCTTCAGAGAAGAACTCCTGCCTCACATGGAACCCTGGTTTAATGAAGTGATGGGCGGAGGGTTGCCTGACAGGGATATGTCCCTGGCAAATATTGTACTACTGCCCAAGCCCGGGAAAGACGTTTCGATTCTGGAGCACTACCGCCCTATTTCCCTGATCAACCATGATTCGAAAATCCTAGCTAAAATCTTGGCGGGCAGATTGAACCCGCTTCTCCCAGGGTTGGTTCACCCAGATCAGGTGGGCTTCGTGCCTGGGAGACAGCTGTTCGAGAACACTAGGCGCAATGTTGACCTTATAGGGAGACAGGTTACAAAGGGCACCCCGACATTGCTACTATCACTAGATGCCGAGAAGGCTTTCGATAGGGTGAAATGGCCTTACTTATTCGAAGTGCTGCGACACTTTGGTGTACCGGCCACGTTTATTACAGCGGTCCAAGCCATGTACTCGAACGTAAGGGCCCAGATTCAGATTTCAGGAGCGCAAATTTCACCGTTCTGCCTGAGCAATGGTACGAGGCAAGGTTGCCCTCTCTCGCCAATGCTGTTCATACTCTCCCTGGAGCCCCTCATGCAAGCCATATGAGAAGCGCCGGATGTGACTGGTATCACTGTGGGTGACACACAATACACTATCTCGGGTTTCGCTGACGACATACTGCTGACGTTAACGGACCCGAAGACTTCCATGGCAGCTCTGACTCAGATTCTGACAACGTACGGCGAGGTAGCGGGCTATAGGGTCAACTTGCATAAATCAAGCGCGATCCCTGTAGGAATGTCGGAGGTAGATGCAGCGTACATCGGGAGAACCTATAACGTACGGATAGAGAAAGACCATATCAAATACTTGGGAATCAGACTGACGGCAGACCCCTCCCAACTCTATCAACAAAACTATGCCCCATTGATCAGACAGCTGATAACTGATATGGAAACTTGGGTGGACAAGCCGATCTCGTGGATCGGGAGGATACATTCTGTGAAGATGAATGTGTTGCCTAGGATACTCTTCTTGTTCCAGGCACTACCGGTCCACCTGAGCAAATCCGCATTAGGCCCGCTTCAACAAGCAATAGGCCGGTTCATCTGGCAGAATAAACGGCACAGGATTTCTCGTAACATCCTGTATAGGGCGAAGGATAGAGGAGGCCTTGGCCTCCCTAGCCTTTATTTTTACTACGTGGTGGCTCAACTGGCTCAAATCGCTCTGTGGCACTCCCACCCGGGGAGAGGAGATGGGTGGATCTGGAATCCTCCATGATGGGCCCTGACATGCCGCAGTACCTCATGTGGATTCCCAAGGATCACCGACCAGTGGCCCAAGCGGTACGCCCGGCGATACGAACGTCCCTCAAGGTATGGGACGCCACAGCTCTCAAGTACGGACTGACCTCAGACCCGTCGCCCATGACCCCATTTTTACGCAATAAAGCGTTCCTCCCGGGCATGAGCCCCAGGGATTTCAAGGGTATTGAAAACTCGGGGCTCCGGCGATTGTGCGATCTGTTTGAATGCGGCTCCTTTATCGAATTTAATGTGCTGCAGAACAGAGTTCCATTACGCCCTTTTGATTACTTTAGGTATCTACAGCTTAGGGATTTTGCCTTACGTCCCCAGGTTAAAGCGGCCGCATTAACACAATTAACGTTCTTTGAAAAGATGTGCAAGAGGGAACAGTTCCCTACTGGCCTAATCTCATGCCTGTACTCCTATTTGAGCTCACGCGCATCAGAATGGGGAGGGTCTGGGGCACACATAGATACAATGAGGCTTGGGAGAAAGACACCTAGAGGGGCTGAGGGACACAGAGGGACTGGGGATAGGGCAACAGAGACAGATGGAAGCTTTAACTAAACCAATTAGATTTTAGTTGTGTCAACTAAAATCTACTGGAGATTTTGTTGACTAAAACTAAATTAAAACGAAAACAATTCAGATGACTAAAACCCGATTAAAATTTAAATGGCTTTTTAGTCAAAAGACTGACTAAAACGAAATAGAAATTTGCCGTCAAAATTAACACTGTCTCCCACTAATCCCAGGCAGCATTAGGACATGTTGAAGGGACACTATAGTCACCAAAACAATGTAAGCATCTTTTGCTTAAAGGGACACTATAGGCACCCAAACCACTGCATCTCATTGTAGTGGTCTGGGTGCAGGGCTCCTGTCCCCTGCAGTTATTGATAAACCACAATAATTACCTTGCAGTGTTAACTCCACTTCTAGTGGTCCACTAAATGACTAAATGAGGACATCTAGCATCAGCTAAAACCCCATAGGAAAGCACTTATTCAACGTCAGTGGATGAAAAGCTGAGTTGCAGCGCAGAGGACCGTTTATGGGTTTGTTCGTGCGGGCAGCCGCCAGGGAGCGAGTGTTCAGTTCAATTAGGAAGAGGGAAAGTGCCGAACCAGGGGCACCGAAGAAAAGCCCCTCCCAGGTGTCTCTGCGCCTGTGGGATAATTGAATTAGGGACGGGTAAGTTAATTATCTCCCAGATACAGAGAGCCAAACCTAAAAATACCCCAAAACATAGTTAAAAACATAATGTAACCCCACAAGTCCTATATCACCAAACAGCCCTGATCTGAGCACCGTACTTCTGAAATAAGGAAATCCTTCAGGATACAAGAGTGGTCAAGCTGCTTCTTCTACTTCTATTGGCCGATGGATAATCTCAGCCATTAGTCAGGCTTACACAGCTTCCGGGGTTCTAGTTCCACCAGGTCTTCGAAAAGCGCTCAGGTACATGCAGTGTAAGGGGAAAGAGGGAAAGTGCCAAACCAGGGGCACCGTGGAAAAGCTACTGGGGGAGGCCAGGCAGGTTCACTCCCGAACGGGGTCTCTGGACCATAGTCGGTGGCAGGAGGCCAGCTTCCACCCTCCTCCAAGAGTTTGTGGTAAACGTTCGTGGAAAGGAGCGCTTGTCACATGCTTCCTATCTCAGTAGCAACCAACATTCAGAGTCTCCACACTCTATATGGAGGCACTGAACTTTCCCCCTAGAGATGAATTAATTCAATGCATCTCTATGAGGAGATTCTGATTGCAGCATTTTGCATCAACTGCTCAATAGTTTCCCAGTACTTTCCTATGGGAAAGCATTGGATTGGCTGAAATAATCTAGCTTGATGATCTCGGCCATAGAGGTGGGGCCAGCTGCGGGGAGACTGGCACGGCGTGGGAATAAAGCGAAGTAAAAACACCATTCCAATGTTATCAGAGGAGGACTGGTCATCTAAACATACACACTCACCGACAGACAGACAGACACACATACATACACCGACACACACACATATATATATATATACACATTTAGTTTTTTTTAGCATTTCTAACTTCATTTTTTATCTTTACAGGTCTCTTGGTGGAATTATGGTGCAGGTCTTTTTATACACCTTATTTTTTTCTCCAACACCTCCCAACACGTGCTACCCACAGGCTCCAGCATGCAGGGGGCAGTGCTATAAACCTCCAAGGTGCAATGCATCATGGGGAAACTTTTACGGAAGAAAATAGTAAACCGAGGCATTATTTATTTTTATTTTTTTTAAATTCTTTATTTTTGTTGTGCATAAGCTTTTAACAGTCGGTTGTGAGGTACCCCAACGGCATTCCTCCAACGCAGTGTAGACAGTTTAACAGAGAGGTACATGCAATATTTAGCACAATTTTTTTGTTTAAAGGTAGTTGAGTATTAACATGGTAGGAAACAAGCTTAGTTAACATTATACCGTGTATCGCTATTGTATTCAGTCATCTGAGTGCATATCGACTGAGTGTATGAATAAAGTTAAGCGAAATGCTATGCTGGGGTTCACAGTGTGTAAACATGCTAGGTCTAAACAATCTTCTTTTAAAAGTGATTAGAGTAAAAAAACAAAAACAATAAAGGGTCACATGGCCAAGTGTTGTTCGTTACCGTGAGTAGACTCGCTATGCTATCTAGCCATAAGAGAATTATGCTGCGTAAAAGCTAACTAGGCAGTAGGTTAGAGACCACTGGGTGTTAATTTAAGCTAGAGTAACTTGCATTCATATGTTGATGGTGATAGGGGGGCTTAATCTGCGTGGTGTGTGCAGTGGTTGTTAAAGTCTCATTAGGTAGCTATTATGCTGGTCAGGGGTGTTCCAGGCTAAGTTATAACATAAGATTTAAAAAAAAAAAGGAAAAGGGGGGTCAGCTTTTACCCTGTCAGACCTGCACTTCCCTGGCTGCATTAGAGACCTATGTAGATTGCTATAAGGCATCACATAGCGAATTAAATTTATATACAAATTATGGTGAATGCAATCAGATAGGTTAAGAGTTAATAAGACAGCTTATGAGAGTCCAAAAGTAAGGGGGAACTTAGGCATCAACATTGGGACATGTAATCCACTGTTTTAAAATAAACGAGTAGCTATAACATTCTCTGTGTGTAAGGGGGTACTTAGACAAAATCAAAAGTTTCAAGTCCGCCAGAGTGCCTGCGCTTCGGCCCCTGTCCTGAGTGGTCATCTCCCAGGCTTGTAATCTGCCGGTTAGCCGGGAGCCGTATTGGTCTGTGCCCCGATCACAGTCAGCTGACTCCCACGTCTGGGAAACGGAGACCCCGGCAGTGGGGGTATATGGAGGCTTTCCAGGTGCGTGGATGGTGCCCCATCAAAGCTCCCTCTGGTATGCTTGCTGTGCGCAAGGGTGATCCAGAGCATACGAGTGGTGTGTTCCATGAGGGATCCCTGCGTGCCAGTGAGATATTTGTGTCCTGTATGCCCTGTGTGGGGCTGTGAGTGTCTGAGAATTAAGTTTAGAACGGAAACAGAAAATGCCAACTAAGCCAACCGTGAACTTGGGTCCATGTGGGAATCAGTCCTTTCCATTACTGGGGATGGTGTGTGGCTCCAACAATAAAGGCAGCCTGGCATCGCCCGATTGTTCAGGTGGTGATTGCTGCGTAAGTGTCCTTCTGGGTGCCTTGTGGCACAAATGGGGTGATGTTGGCTGGGTCCCATCTGCTGGTCGAGGGGCCGTGTTCTCTTGTTCCATATTGTTGCAATGCTTCTGCTGGTATGCCCAAGTTCTGCAGGAGTGCTGCTGCTTCTTGCATATTCTGCACAAAGTGTACGGTGTCCCCGTGCTGGATGTGCAGCTTTCGAGGCGGGCGCCACTGGTAGCGTATGTTGTGCTCCCGGAGCAGGGTGGTGAACGGCCTCATTGTTCCCCTCCATTGAAGGATATCTCCCGTGAGATCGGCATAAAAAGTAAGGGTCATATTTTCAAAAGCGTAGGGGCCTGTCCCCTTGAGTGCCGCTAGTACCGTCGCTTTATCCGCTCTGTTGCGGAACTTCACCACCAGGTCCCGGGTCGCTGTTGCAGGAGCTTTCGGGATTTGGGTATGCGGAAGACCCCCTCTGGTATCACGTTTTTGGCCCGTTTGGGTGTTAGTAGGGCCCCCAGTAACCTCCGCAGCAGATGAGGAAGCTCTTCCGTCCGCACCTCTTCTGGCACTCCCCTTACTTTGAGGTTATTTCGGCGCCTTTCATCATCCAGCATTGCGAAGCGCAGGTCCGTTAGGCCCTGTTGTTTCTTTAGTTCGGCCATTTCACCGCGGAGCTCCGTTATGGCACGGGTCGCGGCCTCTGCCGAGGTTTCCACCCTGCCCAGACGGCTCACCATTCCTTTGAGGTCAGTGCGGAGTAATGCCACGTCGGCCTGGATGTTTTTTTGGAGGTCCCCCAGGGTTGCCTACGTCACAGGTGCTGAGGTCTTTGGGGTCAGCCGTGGCTGGGGTGGTTGAGGCAGACCCACGATGCTGTCGTCCAGGGACAGGTCCTCCCAGGAGTCAGTCAGTTCTCCGAGGTCGGCGGCCATCTTGGGTCCGCATGCACCCTGCGCTTGTTGGAACATTGCCCGGCTGGAGCTTGTCTGACTTCTGCTTCTTCGCCTTTCTGCCCATGGTCAGCTTGGGGTCAGTTTCAGCGTTTTCTACTTAATTGTGGGGGTCTTAATTTAGCGTTAATTAATATCGCTCACGGAGCTCAGTTCACATGCGTCCGTCCTGTTCAGTCGCTCGGCTCCGCCCTCCCCGAGGCATTATTTTTAATGGATTTTCATTTGTAAACCGAAAATTATGTTAACCGAGGTGTTTGTAAACCGAGGTCCCAATGTATATATATATATATATATATATATATATATATATATGTGTGTATATGTATGTATGTATATATATATATGTATATATATATATATATATATATATATGTAATAAAAAAAGTGTTGCATTTATAGTTTTGTTCAGTGTATATATATATATATATATATATATGTATATACACATATATATATATATATATGTATATATATATACTGAACAAAACTATAAATGCAACACTTTTTTTTTTTTTTTTTTATTCTTTATTTTTGTTCGTGCATTGTACTGCCACAATAGCTGGTACAGTCGAGTTTGCATACATTCTTAGTCACTTGGCATTAATGACGTTGCACTTTTTTTTTTAAAGTAGTTATATAAACAAGATAATATCGTAAGCTTAGTAGTGATAGCAATTTAAAGACTTAGACATAGACATAAACATAGAGAAACAGTTGTGTGTCATATTAACTTTGCACAGTTTCATGGGTTAATACAGGAATGTAGGAGCATGCTAAGTCTATTGAGGCAATGGAGTGTTATGCAGGCTGAACATTGTGATTTTACATAGCCCTATAGAGTGTGTAGCGGTTGTGCTTTGTTAAAAGTTTGGCACATGTTTATACTAGTGTTGTCAGTCTATAGGCATACAAGAGAGTTGCAGTAGGTTAGCGTGTGAGTTGTAGAACATAGCATATGAGCATAGGAGTAACACTATATTTCTCAGGGGAACAAGAAAAAAACTATGCCGTGATTGAGGGTGTGTCACTGGTGTGAGTTATAAGTCATCATTTAAGTAGTAAGAAATTACCATGAAGATGCCTAACAATTAAACACTTAAACATATAAAAACGATTGAACAGTTAGGAACATTCACGCTTTGAGGGTTGTTGTAAAGTTCTCTCCCGCTGTGAATCTCAGTTAGGGAGGCTGCGTGTTGGTCTGGTCGGCGTCTGTCATGGCATAACGGTCGATTAAGTGGGCCAGGTAGCGTAAATAGTCCAGGTGTGGATCGGTACAAATCAGTCTGTGAGAGAAGAGCGTGACGGTAACTGAAATGTCCAAGCTGCATATTAGTGGTCGATCACCCCATCCCTTGTCTTGGTACCTGGCTTCTTCGGGGTGTGAGAGTCTCAATGGCCCTGATCTTGTCGTGTTATTTTTCCCATACTTGAGTCGGGCTCCGGTTCCTGCGGGTCCGGCTGCGTGCAGCTCCTTCGCTGGCTCATTGCGGTGCAGTGCCGGCATGCTCTTGAAGCCTCATCTTCTGGAGGTGCGAGATGTGCGCAGGGAGGCTCACCCTTGCTGTTTTTAGCCCGGGGTAGTGGTGCTGAAGTTTAGTTGCTTTTGGGCTCCTGTAAGTGCCCGGGGGTCGATTGCGTTGCCTCTGCTGGTGTAGAGTGCATGGCGTGGAGTTTGCATGTTTAGCAGGTCGGTGAGTGGCAGTCGGCGAGCCTCACGGTGAGCTGTCGCCCCTTTCCCTCTCCTCTCGTTGCTCTTGCCTGACAGCGAGTTTGCGCCAGAAGTTGGCGAAGATTTCGTCCAGGCGCTTCATGGAAGTCGCAAGGCTGCCTTCACATGGCGCGTCCGCCATTTTGGGAAGGCTGATTTGAAAGGCCTCAGCTTACTAGGGTTTCTGCGGGATTACATGGGCCCCCTCTTTGCGATGGATAGTCGATTATATACCGAGATGTCTCTCACCGGCAAGGGGGGGAAAGGGGAGTCCGATCACCACTCCTTGTCAGGAAGAGTTTCAGCAAGGAGAACGGCCGTTTCTCACCAGCTGCTTCCACTGATATTTCTCAGAGATGCGTCGAGGTAAAATCACCATTCGATCGGCAATATGCCGTAGATTGTGGTGCAGGGTGTCCTCAGCAGGTTTTGTCAGATTTGCTCGGGTATTGAGTCAGTTTATCAGCTTTTTCTTATAGTTTAGCCAGGAGCTTACTTCTTGTGCGACCGCTCAGAAGGGCGGTTAACCCCCGCCCCACACTTTTGTTTTTGCCCCATTTTTCTTGAGCTGAACTCAAAGACTTTTTCTATGTACACAAAAGGCCTATTTCTCTCAAATTCACAAATCTGTCTAAATCGGTGTTAGTGAGCACTTCTCCTATGCCGAGATAATCCATCCACCTCACAGGTGTGGCATTACAAGATGCTGATTTTATTAAAGGACACGCAGGCTCATATTATGCTTTATCTACTTCTTTATTCCTCAGCAGCAAAGAAAGGATACTGTAACATTTTTAGGAGAATTCAAACATGCACCCTCAAAGGGTTAATAATATAAAATTACATCCAATAAGAATGCTCCTTGCACCAGATGTCCCCATGTGACCCTAAGTCACTCCTCTTTATTTGCTGCTGCCTCCTCAGCTAAGTTCAATTTATTTTTCTCCTGTCATTACCAGTAATTTTAGTGTAATTTTGTGTTTTCATAATTGATGTTTCATGACTTATGTTCCGTTTACCCAAGTCACTGGTTCTGTGCTTGGTGTTGTGTTTTTTTAGTGAGCTCTGTTGGCTCCCTCATTCTTCCCCTCCCTCCCCCTCCTCTCTGTGCTCATTGATGGGGTCCTGGTGTCTCACAACCCACTCCATTCTCTATCGGTCCAAGTGGACTGCGGCTCCAGGCATGGCCGGCGCCACCCGCGCATGCGCATGATGCGAGTGCGCATTGCGGCAGCCATATTGGGGTTGGCGATTTTGTAGTTTGGGGGCGGGTGCGTGACGATTGGCTGGCACAGTAACAAGGCAGCTCATTGGTGCTCTCCAGTGTGCTCTCCAGGGGCCATTCCTGAGGGAACACTCGTGAGCTTGCCTTTTTCAGATTGTCATCTGTGTTTATATTAGTGGCCAGTGTGGGTATCCCCTGCCTTGCCTGTGCTACTGAATTTGCACTGTACTAGATTCTCTAGGAGTCTTACCTAATCCCCCTTTGTGTTTTGTCCTGCCATTGTTACCCCCTTTTGTGTGTTTGGCACTTTATAATGCAATCACAGAAAGACTTGGACACTGCCACTAATGTTTCTACCTCTAGTGCCACTAGGCACCTTACACCCTAGGTGGTATCTAAACCCCCTAGCCTGTCTACCCAGCGGACATATACCTACATTTCTCCTAACCGAAGAAATCAGTTACCACTGGTGGGCGCAAAGCGGCCAAAAAATCCTGTCACCTAGTCGAAGATGCCTCCAAAACAGGACAATCGGACAGAGAATGTCCGGTCATAGATGATGTGGTTGCACCACAACAAAGAGCCACCCACCGGGCAAAATCGGTGAGGAGTTAAAAAAGGGCAAAAGCCCTAAGGGAATCATCAGATTCTGAATCTGAATCGATTCCACTCTCCTCGCCCATCAGGGTGAACCACTTTTTGATCCGGAAGCACTGCAACATCAGAGATCTTCGGAGTGGTACCCTTTGGGTCACGTGGCAAAGTATATCACCTCACGTATCAGGAAGCCACTTGATGAAGTGGCATGGAATAATGCGTCCCCCCAGACGTAGACCCCAAACTGCCCAATTTCTGAACAAAACTGTGTGGAAGGCCAAGAAAGGCCTAGATTTTTCTTTACGTAACTGCCAAGACAAAGTAGTGGACGTCCTTGGACCCAGTACTGAAATATTTGACATGGTCGAAATGGCCCTGGCAGGGGGTACTCCTGCAGATTTGCTGGCCATCAGGGATTGGATCCAGCGATCTGTCTGATTGGCAATGCTAATACAGCTTTGGCCACTGACGTAAGGCAATCCTTATTAAGATCAAACCAAATTTAGTGAATTTGGCTATATCTGAGCCTGGGCCACAGGCAAAAGGCCTCCTTTTTGGGGACAATTTTGTGAAGGAACTGGGCACATATGTGGGGATTTCTACCGCACTTGATAAGGTGCAAGCCAATATGAAAAAGGTATTCTCCCAAAGAGTTTTTGGCAGGGCCGGCAGATATCTGGGCCGTCTGCCCGGCCGCTCCTCACGGGGTTCCCGAGGCTCAATGCACTCCCGATTCCCAGTTCCTGATCCTAAAACCACCTCACCATTCTTCCCAGTTTGTGGCAGGCCGTGGCAATCTCGTGGAACCAGAGGTTCTTCCTATGGCCGATGCCTTTATGGCAAGTTCGCTCCATCACATCTTTCTTCACTAGCAATTGTGGGGGGCAGATTATACCATTTTGTAAATGCCTGGCGCATGTTAACTTCGGACTTGTGGGTCCTACAAACTGTCCTGGGTTATTCCATAGATTTCGTACAATACCCTGTTCAAATGTGTCTACCCAACCAAATTGTTTTTTCTTCACACGACCGTTCCTTCGTAGCAACAGAGATAGTCTCTTGCTACAAAAGGCGCAATCTCAGAGATGCATTCAAACGCCGCGGTGTTCCTAAGCAGTCTCTTCATCGTACCCAAGAAAGGCAGGGGCGTCCGACCGGTCATCAATCTATGCCCCCTAAGCGCATTTGCGGCATACCACTTCCTCCGAGACCTACTTCAGCTGGGGGATTGGATGGTCAAGATTGACCTGAAAGACGCATACCTCACAGTTCCTGCAATTCCGGTCGGAGAGGACAATGTGGCGTTTCAATTGCCTGCCCTTCAGGCTCTCATCGGCCCCTTAGTGCTTCACAAAACTAATGAAACCAGTAGTTGCCCTCCTACGAAGCAGGGGAATTCGTCTGATTGTATACTTGGATGATATACTCGTGATGGCGCAGGACCCTCACATAATCTGCACCTGGCTTGAATGCTGACTTTACTATGCAATCTTGGCTTCCTTCTCAACTGGGACAAGTGGATCCTCAAACCCTCCCAGTCAATGGAATACCTCGGTTTCACCATCGATTCCATAGTGGGGGCTCTCCTACTGCCACCTTCCATGGTCAAAGCCATGTTCTTACACTGAGGCAACTAGCCAGGATCATCGGCCTTCTCTCAGCCTCAATCCAGGCCATTTTTCCAGGTCTGCTTCATTGCAGAGCCCTTCAACGCTTAAAAGCAAAACACCTTCTTTGGGGCACTCTTATTCAGACTCTGTTCCTCTCGACTGCTCAGCCAAATAAGAACTCAATTGGCTGCAGCACATGGAGATGTGAAACGGACGAGCAATCTTTGAGACTGCCTCATATCTCTTAGTGGAGTCAGATGCAAGCATGCTCGGTTGGGACGTGCACTGCGGTCCTATTTCCACCAGAGGGAAATGGTCCCTAAATGAACAGGGGTTACACATTAATTGCCTCGAACTACTGGCAGGCTCGTTTGAATTTCGGAGTCTATTAGGGGTGTCGACCAACTGCATCTCGGAGGCACGAGGTCCACAGTTTTGGCAGAACTGGCCAAGGAATTCTGGCAATTCTGCCTGGATCGCAATATCTCACTTAAAGCGGAATACATTCCCGGGATGTCCAACATAGTAGCAGATTGGAACTCCAGATACCTATGGGATGCCAGCAATTTGCAGCTGAATTGTGCCATTTTCCTACACCTGCAGTCACTCACTTTGAATATCAACCTTTGTGCATCACGGTTGAACTCCCAACTACCTAAGTTCTTCAGTTGGAGACCAGACCAAGAGGCCCTGGCGTCGGATTTTTTCCTTCGGCTGTGGCTGAACACTCGTCATTACGCTTTTCCTCCCTTCTCACTGATAGCTCGGACACTACTACATCTGAGACGTTGCCGGACCTCCTCTGATCCTCATATCTCCATTCTGGCCAGCTCAACCATGTTTCCCTAGACTCATGGAAATGTCCATAGACTATCTGAGGTTGCTCCCTACTTCACCAGACCTCTTGCTGGACCCCAACGGGAACTAACACTCCCTTCTATTACAAGGGCACCCCAGGTTACTGGCATGGCTCCTCTCTTCATCCCAAATGTTCCACAGTCAACTCTGGACCTCCTGGCAGGAGCTTGGGCTCCAGGCACACGAAAGTCCTACCTGCAAGCCTGGAATTCATGGAATAGTTGGTGCATGGAACAACACGTGGATCCCATATCGGCACCTGCGAGTCATGTGTTGAGGTTCCTCACTTCACTGCTTGACCATGGCCTAGCCTACCGTACGATAAATTTATACCGATCAGCTATTTCTGCCGGACACAATGGCTTGGACAGCTACCTGACAGGAAAACATCTCTTGGTGTGCCGTCTTTTTTGCGGCATCAGATTTGCACGCCCACCTCAACCTAAATACTCTTTGTTATGGGAAGTGGACCTTGTCCTTCGACTCTTCGAAAACTGGTCAAGGAATGAAGACCTTTCACTCAACTCACGGCGAAGCTGGTAATGCTGTTTTGCCTAATCTCCTGTAAACGTGTATCAGATATGTGTGCATTGGACCTTTCTGCACGTTCATTTACTCCTGAGGGTGTTTTTTTCGATATCTCAAGATGTACCAAAACGTAAATCTCCTATCTCTTCTTCCTAGCTTTTCTTTAGAATGTTAACTTGTGCCCAGTGACCTGTCTCGAGGAATGAGAGTCTAGGAAGTCCCTTCATGATCCATCACATCCAGACTTGTTAATAGTGATGTCGCGAACACAAAATTTTCGGTTCGCGAACGGCGAACGCGAACGTCCGCAAATGTTCGCGAACCGCCATAGACTTCAATGGGCAGGCGAATTTTAAAACCCACAGGGACTCTTTCTGGCCACAATAGTGATGGAAAAGTTGTTTCAAGGGGACTAACACCTGGACTGTGGCATGCCGGAGGGGGATCCATGGCAAAACTCCCATGGAAAATTACACAGTTGATGGAGAGTCTGGTTTTAATCCATAAAAGGCATAAATCACCTAACATTCCTAAATCACAATGGATATGGATTGACATATGACATATTGACACCTTGACATATGGATTGACACCTGTCCTCAGAGACCCTGATACACACTGACACAGAGCAGAATAGGGACTGTTCCCCCTACATAGGGTCACTTGGCAGATATGGATTGACACCTATCCTAAGGATCCCTGATACACACTGACACAGAGCAGAATAGGGACTGTTCCCCCTACATAGGGTCACTTGGCAGATATGGATTGACACCTATCCTAAGGATCCCTGATACACACTGACACAGAGAAGAATAGGGACTGTTCCCCCTACATAGGGTCACTTGGCAGATATGGATTGACACCTGTCCTCAGGGACCCTGATACACACTGGGGGGGGACCTACTGTCCTCCCCCCGCCCCCACCGCTGCGTGGTGGGTGGGGGCCATAAAAATAATGAGGGGGTACCTACTGTCCTCCCCCCGGCCCCCACCCCTGTGCGGGTGGGAGGGCCATAAATCACAATAGGGGGAGGACCTACTGTCCTCCCCCCACCCCTACGCGGTGGGTGGGGGCCATAAAAATAATATGGGGTGGGAGCTACTGTCCTCCCCCCCCTGCGCGGTGGGTGGGGGCCATAAATCCCTCCCCCTGCCCCCACCCCTGCGTGGTGGGTGAGGGCCAAAAAAATAATGAGGGGGGGACCTACTGTCCTCCCCCCGGCCCCCACCCCTGCGCGGTGGGTGGGGGCCATAAATCACAATTGGGGTAGGACCTACTGTCCTCCCACCGCTCCCACCCCTGCACGGTGGGTGGGGGGCCATAAAAATAATGAGGGGGGGACCTATTGTCCTCACCCCCGGCCCCCACCCCTGCACGGTGGGTGGGGTCCATAAAAATAATGATGGCGGGGACCTACTGTCCTTCCTCCTTGGCCCCCACCCCTGAGCGGTGGGTGGGGACCCTAAACAAAACAATAAGGGGGGGACCTACTGTCCCCCCCAGCCCCCACCCCTGAGTGGTGGGTGGGGGCCCTAAATAAAAATCCCCCCGCCAATCAAAGTTGACTACAGGTCCCCAAGCCCCTAGTCACCCACCCCAAAAAAGTTACCCCCTACCTACCCCCCTCACCCTAAAAAATAGTGAAGGGGGAATAAAATAACTAACCTGTAAAGAAAAATTCAACTTACCATTTGACGTCTTCTTTTTTCTAAAATCTTCTTTTTTCAGCCCCCAAAAAGGGCAAATAAAAAGCCATATGAACCGACGCAATTAAAAAAAATAAAAAATTATCCATCTTCACCCATGGAGGGCTCCGCGCAGACTGAGCTCTGCAGGGCGGGGGAAGGCTTATAAAGCCTTGCCACGCCCTGAAATTAGGCTAAGAACACTCTGATTGGCTGGTTTAAGCCAATCAGAGTGCTCCTTGTCATTTTACACAGCGTGGGGAAATTCCAAAGAACTTTCCCACGCTGTGTAAAATGACACAGCGCACTCTGATTGGTTAGATTCCAAGCCCACCAATCACAGTGCTCTGTGTCATTTTACACAGCGTGGGAAAGTTATTTGGAATTTTCCCACGCTGTGTAAAATGACAGAGAGCACTCTGATTGGTGGGCTTGGAATCTAACCAATCAGAGTGCTCTTTGTCATTTTACACAGCGTGGGAAAATTCCAAAGAACTTTCCCACGCTGTGTAAAATGACAAAGAGCACTCTGATTGGTGGGCTTGGAATCTAACCAATCAGAGTGCTCTGTGTAATTTTACACAGCGTGGGAAAGTTCTTTAGAATTTTCCGACGCTGTGTAAATTGACAAAGAGCACTCTGATTGGCTTAAACCAGCCAATCAGAGTGTTCTTAGCCTAATTGCAGGGCGTGGCAAGGCTTTATAAGCCTCCCGCGCCCTGCAGAGCTCAGTCTGCGCGGAGCCCTCCATGGGTGAAGATGGATTATTTTTTTTGGCGCTCGTTTTTTTTTTTTTTTTATTGCGTCGGTTCTTATGGCTTTTTATTTGGCCTTTTTTGGGGCTGAAAAAAGAAGACATCAAATGGTAAGTTGAATTTTTCTTTAAAGGTTAGTTCTTTTATTCCCCCCTCACTATTTTTTAGGGTGAGGGGGGTAGGTAGGGGGTAACTTCTTTTTGGGTGGGGGGGGGGGGGGTGACTAGGGGCTTGGGGACCCCTAGTCACCTTTGATTGGGGGGGGGATTTTTATTTAGGGCCCCCACCCACGCCTCAGGGGTGGGGGCTGGTGGGGGACAGTAGGTCCCGCCCTTATTTATTTTTTTTAGGGCCCCCACCCAGTAGGTCCTCCCCCTCATTATTTTTATGGCCCCCCACCCCATTGTGATTTATGGCCCCCACCCACCGTGCAGGGGTGGGGGGGAGGACAGTAGGTGTCCGCCCCCCAGTGTGTATCAGGGTCCCTGAGGACAGATGTCAATCCATATCTGCCAAGTGACCCTATGTAGGGGGAACAGTCCCTATTCTGCTCTGTGTCAGTGTGTATCAGGGATCCTTAGGATAGATGTCAATCCATATCTGCCAAGTGACCCTAGGTAGGAGGAACAGTCCCTATTCTGCTCTGTGTCAGTGTCTGGGAGGAGTATCTGCAGTAATACAGAGTGTCTGGAGGAAGTATCTGCAGTAACACAGGGTGTCTGTCTGGAGTATCTGCAGTAACACAGAGTGTCTGCAGGGAGTATCTGCAGTAACACATGGGTATCTGGAGGGAGTATCTGCAGTAACACAGAGTGTCTGGAGGGAGTATCTGCAGTAACACAGAGTGTCTGGAGGGAGTATCTGCAGTAACACAGGGTGTCTGGAGGGAGTATCTGCGGTAACACAGAGTGTCTGGACGGAGTATCTTCAGTAACACAGAGTGTCTGGGGGGAGTATCTGCAGTAATACAGAGTGTCTGGGGGGAGTATCTGCTTGTAATATTTATATGCACTAAAAAAAATAATAATAATACATTGAAAAAAATAAATAAAATGGTTGCAGCTTCCGAATGAATCTAAAATGGATGCTGTCCAGTAGGTGGGTGGGTCTGCTAGGGAGGGTGTGCTGCTGATTGGCGCGAATGTGGTACAAGATCAAAGTTTACTCAATGATAAAGAATAGGGGGCGGACCGAACATCGCATGTGTTCGCCCGCGGTGGCAAACGAGAACATACTATGTTCGCCGGGAACTATTCGCCAGCGAACCGTTCGGGACATCACTACTTGTTAATAGCACTCCGACGCCCACACCACCATGTCTCTGCAGTTACACTGTCTCGTTGGGTTAAATCGATTATGAAGTTAGTTGGCATCGACACTTCAGCATTTGGGGCACACTCTGTTAGGGGAGCCATGGCGTCTAAAGCTTTCTCCAGGGGGTGTAAATTAGAAGACCTTCTCCGGGCTGCTGACTGGTCCTGGGAATCTACTTTTTGAGAATTTTATTTTCATTCACTTTCTCATTTTTCATATTATGCTAGTTTCACAGCTTTGAACTAGCATAATATGAGCCTCTGTGTCCTTTAATAAAATTACCAGATTTTACTAATTTCATGACGTAAAGTCATGATTTTATTAGGGACACAGAGGCGAGTATTATCCCACCTGATACAGGTAAGTTGCGCCCTCCCTTATATGGCTTTTCTCATGAGTTTATTATATGGTCTCTTCGCTGTCGCTGTATATTTACCTAATTGAAGGTTCTATTATGATACTAAGTATACAAAGTAATCTGTGTTAACAGGCGCTTAAAATAATTTCCAAAATAAGGTGCTCTTAGTGCAGCAGCTCCCACACAAAAAATAGGAACTCTCCAATCCTATTATAATCCAGTACAATAAATCCACTATATACACAACCAATATGTGATAGTGAGAGTGTGTAGCGCTCAGTAATTAATCACTTACTCCCCAGCAATTTCTTAAGGGTATGTAAGATATCTGGGTAGTATTCGATCCGTTTGTTGTATGTTCCTCAAAAAAGAACAAAAAGAAAACAGGGAAAATTCGCCCTGGTGTTGAAATCCTTATAACTTTTAGTATCAGAAATAAAGGTGGAGGTATTCTTCTCACCTGAGTAAGAGCCTGTAACCTGGCTCTGAGTGTAATGGCCCGTGAGTCCTTTTAAGGGATGACTCCTTCCCCCTTTCAGCAGGATAGAAGATGTACCAGATGCATGTAAGTCAATAAAGATTTATTCATACGAACATTTAAAACCATTTAAAATACAAACAATATCCTGGTAGTTGTCCAAAACGCGTTTCGCCGATCTCACTCGGCTTTCTCAATTGGTAACTTCCATCCTGGTTTGTTATATTTAAATATCCCTCCTTCCATCCGGATTGGAGGAAACGGACCGCATTCCAGCCAATCATGGGCGTTCTCATGGGGGAGTATGAGGAAATTCAGCTGAAAGTACTCTATCCCTTATTGGTGACATCATCGCGCACGCACGTGAAATAGAGCGCGTGATGTCACTTCCGGGAATCTGAATAGTCTCTATCCATCCCACTATTCGATGATGCCTCCTTCCCGGTCACGTGGGATCCAGCTTCCTTTCCTGTGATGTAGATTCGTGTTCAGGTTTCCACATATGCAGAGGGTGATTTCGCCATTTTGTTCGAGGGCAAAGTGCTGGCAAAAGAATGTCCTTAATAATGTCCACATAAAAGTCCATATTCGTCCCTTTATTTGGATGGTATGCCCATATTAGAGCATTGTAAACACATAAATAAAGAGATACAGATTATTAGTCAATCCCAAATACATTAAAAATCATTATACCATCTCCACCAAAAAGCAACCCAAAACACTGTGCAAAAAAAGGGGGGGGGTTCTTTCTATAATGGTTACTATGATGATTTCTCCACCTCAATTTGTAAAAAAATAGAATACAAAAAGTTTTTACAAAAATTTTAAAATTAGTAAATAGATAAGAAAATATTGTGATAAAAATGTGTAGCCAATAATTTTGTAAAAATTATGTTAAATGTATATAAAATATATATATAAAAAAATATATAATAAAAAGAATTTATAAAAAGTGGCATATTTCAAAATCATCATTAAGACCATAAGGTTGCATAGTGTTCAAATTAAAAATCCATTTCATCTCTGCTTGTCCAATTAGTTTTATGGGATCCCCGCCTCTCCAATTTCCAATTACTTTTTGGATTCCCATAAACTCCATTAGATGTGGATTACTATTGTGATAATTTTTAAAATGTAAAGATACACTGTGTTTTAAAAACCCATTTTTAATATTTCTAATGTGTTCCTGAATCCTAGTTTTAAGAGTCCTAGTGGTCCTCCCTATGTAAGCTAACCCACAGGGGCATGTAATCATATAAATTATCTTTGTAGAGTGACAGGTAATAACTTGTTTTACTTTAAACTTAGTGTTTTTATCTTGTGGGTGGCAAAATTCTCTCACTGCTCTTTTGCTGCTTTTAGAATTTCTACAAGCCCCACACATCCCGCATCCATAAAAACCAAACTTTTCTTTAAAAAATTGATTTGTCAATTTTCTTGTTGGTATATGGTTCTTGACTAAGGTGCTTTTAAGATTTGGTACCCCTCTATACACTATGTCTGGTGTGTTCGGGAGTATTGAATTTAAAACTGAATCATTCTTTAGTATTGGCCAATATTTTCGGATAATCTTCTTAAGGCGTCCACCACTATAATTAAAATCGCAGATAAACTTTACATTTTGTGGTTCTGTACTATCCTTAGTGCCTTTGTACTCTATTAATTTCATCCTGTCCTCATCCACTACTTCAGAAAGGGCTTTCTCTAGGATACCATCATTGTACCCTTTTTCTTTAAAATCATTAATGATTTTTACCGCCTGTTCGTGGAATTTATGTTGATCTGTGCAGTTTCTTTTAATTCTGAGCAGTTGTGTCTTCGGGGCGTTTAGTAGCCAAGGGGAGAAATGGCAACTATTCTCCCCTATGCAACTGTTAACGTCAACCTTTTTAAAATGAGTGCAGGTTTTTAGTACATTTTGCTCCACATAAATATTAAGGTCTAAAAATTCTACGGCATTTTTGCTAAAATTACTTGTAAGTTTAATGCCCCATTCATTCGTATTAAGATGATTTAAAAACACTTTTAGTGATGTCTCGTCTCCATTCCAGATAAAAAATATATCGTCAATATAGCGGCGATAGGTCACGAGGTTCGCATCCCATCTACGGTCATTCTGGATAAATTCTAATTCCCAATGTGACATAAATAAATTCGCATAGCTGGGTGCGAACCTCGGGCCCATCGCCGTGCCGCAGATTTGCAAGTAAAACTCCTCCCTATACCAGAAATAATTATTGGTTAAAATCCAATTTATCCCCTCTACAATAAAAACAATTTATGGTTGTTGAAATCTTTTGGAACATTCTAGAAAGTGCTTAGTTGCATTACACCCTCTCGTATGTGAAATTATTGTGTATAGGGAGTTTACATCAGCAGTTACGAGGTAGTAATTATCATTCCATTCTATATCTCTAATTACTTGTAAAATATTGATAGTGTCTTTGAGGTAGCTAGGGCATGTGCGAACAATAGGCTGTAAGCATCTGTCAATATACTGACATAATTTACTAGAAATTGAGCCTATCCCGGAGACTATGGGTCTTCCGGGAGGTTTATCTTTATTTTTATGTACCTTAGGTAAATAGTAAAATACAGGAACTTTAGGGTGTTGTATATTCAAAAAATTATATTCTTTCTGATTTAAAATATTTAAAATCTTACCTTTCTCAATTAAAATATTATAACTTTTTTTAAAATCTTTAGTGGGATCAGTTTTTAGAATACGGTATGTTTGCTCATCTCCTAACAGTCTCTGTGTCTCTTTATCATAATCATCAAAATCTAGAATGACAATCCCCCCCCCCTTATCTGCTGGTTTAATTACCAGGGACTCATCCTCTCTTAACTCCTTCAAGGCCTGTCTCTCATGAATATTCAGATTATAATTACTTGATTTGGGTTTATTAATTTTATTAATGTCATTCATTACCATTTTTTCAAATGTCACCATTTCCTCACAAATGAAATGGCGAGGGAAAAAAGTGGAATTCTCTTTTAGGTCTGTATGGATAATGTCAGACTTGTGTTCACCTATAAAGTTGTGGATGGCAGGATGTTTCAAAAAGAATTTCTTTAGACAAAGTTTACGTTTAAAACGATTTAAGTCTAGATAAACACTGAACCTGTCTATCGGCTTGGTTGGGGCAAATTTCAAACCCTTCGCCAATAGGCTCATTTGAGATTTAGTCAGTTCCTTTTGTGAGAGATTAAAGATTCCATTCTGTTTGGATATCTTTCTCTCTTTTCTTTTTTGTAGGAATGTTCCTCCTCTAGCTCCCCTTCTTCTATACTGCGTCCCCGTTTCCCTGGGGATAATCGGGGCATTGGGGATTCCTTGTGACGATCCCTCACCTGTCTGTGCCAAAAATCCTCATCTACCGAGGGTGCGGAGAGAACCTGAAATCTATTCCGTGAGGTGACTTCATTATCACTATTTTGGTGTGGTCTGTGTGTAGTCCCAGATTTGTCTCTCACAGTAGTCCCAGATTTGTCTTTCACAGTAGTCAGACCAAATCTGGGTGATTTTATTCCCTCCTTTACTGGGGGCACAGGCCACTTTTTCTTAACCACTGGTTCCCACCTTCTGTTGTCACGCCTTGGTGAGTTCCCAACTCTCCATGATGACCTTTCTCTTTGGCTATACCCCCTATCACCGGGGGTCCTTACCACCTGATCTCTACTTTCCCTCCATTCATTTCTATTGGAGTCAGGTTTAGCACTTCTATATCGTTCACCCTTATTACTATATCTTGTATTCCTATATGATTGTTCTCCCCCCTTTGCATATGTCCTAACCTGATTTTGTGCGTAGTCTTCCTTATCACGTAAATATTTCCTCTTTTTAATTTCAATAACATTGTTTTCTGTTCTCTCCAAATTCTTTTGGATATCAATTAGAGTGTTATTATACTGTTCATGTGTCATATTTTCATTCAGGAAATTCTTTAATTCCATTATTTCCGAATCTAATTTGGGTAAGGTATTATTCCGTCTCTTAATAATCAGACTCATCATACCGAATGAAAAACTCTCCAAGAGGTCTGTCCACTCCTGTATAAAGTCTTCTTCTTCTTGATCGAATGAAGGACTTTTGGAGAACCTCAGGCCTCTTGGAGTAATTTGTTCTCTAGCATATTTATCCAGCGTAGCTATTTCCCATTTTATTTTAATCTCTCTAATTAATAGCTTCTCCAATTTATAGCATGCATTACGTAGTTTTATTTTCAAATCTTGTTCATTTTCTACCCTTGGAGTCAATGTATCATTAAATAGAGTATCAATATTCTGTCCATACTTGGATCTCTTCTCAAAAAGAGACATTTGAATCGTAGCAGCACACACAGAGATGAAGAGTTTATGATACTATTCTGTTCATATTGGATATGTTCTTATGTTTAATTATGCATTATAGATGTATGTTAATGTCCGGAAACACATTTTACCAGTTGTTTCTCTGTTCCTTTCAGCTTTCTTACTGGAATGCACGGGTTTGCATTCTTTCCTTTCATGTTCCAACGGAGGATCATGTCTTCCATGGAATACTGGTGTCATTCACCTACGAAGTTGGGGTTTCTTCATGTTTGATCATATGTTGTTTTTTTAGATTGAGATGTTAGTCGGTATCTTCCAGGTCTACTACACTACAAAACTATGCACTGACTGTAAGCCCATTATCTGCGGACGGGTCACGCTTACGGCCATTGGATACCAGTAACGCCCGAAGGAAGGGCCGAACTCCATTGGTGATTATTTCACATGCAGGTGTGAAATGGCTACATATCGGTGGTTCGATACATAAACCGCTTGGGCAGAGCATGATTCCAGGATCTCACAGAGGCGACAACCAACATGTACCGATTCGGCCTGCCTCGCAACACCACTCTACTTGCAGTAATCTTACCAGGATTTGACAACCTACGGGCGGACTGGGTTTCTCGACTCTGGAGGGACGTCAACGGATGGAGACTGAACTTCTCAATATTCCGCACACTGTGGACTCTGTGGAGTCTGCTCCAGTTGAACAATTTGCATCCCGGTCCAAGAGGCAATTACAGAGCTATTTCAGCTGGCTTCCGGATCCGGAGTACAAACTAGTGGACGCTTTACTTCGGAATTGGACGTTCCAAGGAGCCTATGCTCTTCCTCTGTCCTCCAGATTGGTGAGAGTCCTTCATCACTTGCTGATCCACAAGCTCACTCTGTTAAGCTTGATGTCCGGATTTACTGGAACTATCTCAGGATCACCCCTATAATCCTTATCGCGTCTTTTGACGAACACCCAAGGGGAATTGCATCCACTGGTCCTCCAAAGACACTTGGACCTAGTGGCCTGGGGCCCCAGGCAATAGAGGGAGCCACGACTCCACATGGGCCGGATGGAGTAATTGATGTATGGAGAGGGACCTCGATCCCTTTATGGCACCTGTTACTGCCGTGCTAAATTTCTTATCCCATCCCCTTTGCATCGGGAAAGTCGTATCGCCCTATCAATGTTACACAATTGCTATCTTGGCTGCTCATGTCCCCATGCCGCTCCCAAATATTCGCCTATGTGGGACATGGATCTAGTTTTAAATTTTCGTTGTGTATGGCCAGACAATACGAAATTGTCTTTGCGCCAACTCTCGGCGACACTTAAACCTTTGTGTCCTTTTCTTTCAACGGATTACGATCGTTCAAGCGTTCGTCGTAGACGTTTTTTCCTTCATTCTGGAAGGAATGTATTTTCTATCTCGCGTCGGACTAAGATGGAACTTCCTCCGTCTCATATCCTGTTTTTCGGACTGTTTACCGCTTCTGCATGGTGGACACTTTACTAGGATAGGTGGAGCGTACCGCTCCTCTATGGACACCCTAGTCGGGACCTCTTATTTTCCCTTTTGCTGGCGGATATCCCTAGCGGGTGAAGACTCTTGTTTTGGCGCTCACTCAGTTCAGGGCGCAACCACATCGAAGGTCTTTCCGGCGGGTGCTTCGTCTACCGACATTTTGCAGTCCGCGGACTGGACTAGAGAGTACATTCCGTGTTTGTTCATTCCGTCAGGTTTCTCATGCTTCTTTTGCTCTTCATCCACAGCTTTAAAAATTCAAAATACAAAGCCTCCTGTCATGTTATAAAACTGTAGATTATGCTAAGGCAGTGTACCTATATTCTTAATTGTATTAATGACAGGAGGCAAGTATTTTCCCACCCTTTTTTCCCCTCCCTGTTTATATGATTCATTGGTTTGCACTTCAATAAAGATTTGAATTCAGGGCGATGTGTTTACTTCATTATTATGTGGTTTATTTTATAATACACATCTTGAGATTGTGATTATTATCTGATATGATTACTTATTACATTCAATTTGACTATGTATATTAATGTATTTATCCTCAACTACCTGTTACAAAATGTCATTGTCTCATTTGGTAAATTCCCCTCTTTTTGTGAAGCACTGTGGAATAAGCTGGCACTATATAAATAGTGCCAGTAGCTGTGGGCACTATATAAATAGTGCCAGTAGCTGTGGGCACTACTGCAGACCCCAAGATCGGGAGCTTTGGAGACCCGGAGGGTTATACACAGCTTTGGAGCCTGTGGCCTAAACGGGAGAGAAGCAGGGTGGACGGCCGCCACCCTGCTCTACATTCTAGCAGCCACACAGCAGCCCTGTGACAATCCTCACAGGCCCCGTTCCCCCCCCCGGACCGGGGGGGTTATCCCGGTCCACAATGGAGAGATCCGGCGCCATCAGGAGCAGATCCCACAAATCTTAGCCTGCTCTCGGACACCCGCGCTTTTTACACAAAATGGCGGCCTCACAGTCTGGAATGGAAAAGCTGACTGCCAGCAGACGGGAACCACAACACCGCAACGGGCGGGCTGGAGCACCCAGTCAGGCCACACCAGCTGAGGAAATGGCAGCCCAAGCCTGTGTGCTCGGCGACTGGGTCCGGCCCCAATGCTGCACTCCAGGGCATTGAGCCCGTTTGCAGGCACTACCGGACCTCACCAAGCCTCGAACTGACCCACAGAGGCCTCCTGGATTACCCTTCCTTCAAGCCAAAGCCTGACAGCAAAGACCTACACTCACTCCGCGGAAAGGACGGGCGACACTTCAGGAGACCCAACCATCCGACCGAAGCTGGTGTCTCTGCCGCACACCTCTGCTGTAAAGCCAGCCAACCTTCCCCAGCCTGCCGTAAGAGAACCGCGGATGTTCCGCCTAAATTTTCCACCGACCTACACCCGCATGTTTTGGGGAATATACAATCAGCAAATCACCTCCACCATGATTGGACTCAGAAAGACCTCCAGCGGGGTCCCGGTGCCTCCTCCCTCCTCCGGGCAGGGTAACAAGAAGACCCACAAATACATCGGCTGCCCGCAACCATTACCGCACCACGGGGTTTACCGACACTTGTAGAGGCAGAAGAGCACTCACCTCAACCCCTGCTACAGTGGAGATCCCCACAGGCGGTAAGCACACCGCAGTGACTTCACCAAGCGACTAGCAGCAACCCGAACACACTCCAGCACAGCAAGTCTGTAGGGGGGGGGGGGCTATCTTTCATTTGCCTTCAGAGGGACTTTCTATTACTGAGACTGACCTGTCTATCTAACCACCCAAAACCCTGTGCCTTTATCGTTCAGGAGCTCTGCTCCCCGGTGGTATACCGTATCCTCAAGCTTGCGTTAAAATCGTTTTCTAAACCTGAATGTGCATACTGTCAGTATAATCAGCCTGTTTTGTTTTTTTTTTATTTTTTTTTTCTATCTGCCATTCACTGTATTCTTAACAGCATTATTGATCTTTCTCTAACTACGTGTATACGTGTAGAATACGAATGAGCACACTTCACAGCTTGTTAATATGACTTAGATACTGACCAACTCATAACCAACTGACAGACCCAGTACTAGCATTGGTATATCTTAAAACTGAAAAACGTTTGGTTTAACGAGTTTACTCTTACTATAAAATATAAAATGTGCAGTATTCTTCAAATGCCATGAAAATGTACAAACTGTAACTATCTTAATAGCCGGTATATGCTGTTGTGGCACACCGGGCATGTTCTGTAATTCCCTGCACGCAATAAATAAAGAATTTAAAAAAAAAAAAAAGAGGGAGGATCAAACCAATCCTCAGAGGCACGTATGTGTAGATTAAGGGTAAATCCTCCCTAAAATATCTCATAGTGACCTCGACTCGAAATCATAGTAGGTCTATAGTGTATATATATCTGCTGAATAGGGGATTAGAAAAGCCCTTATAAGCAGGCTTGGAAATGGCTAACCTCTAGGACATCTTATCATAGTCTCCACTAGGAGACTGTGCCCCAGAGTTGCCAAAATGCCCTAGACTTAAGCCCCACAAGTACTCTTATTAGAAAAGATCATGTGCAGTTCTCTTAAAGGACCACTCTAGGCACCCAGACCACTTCAGCTTAATGAAGTGGTCTGGGTGCCAGGTCCAGCTAGGGTTAACCCATTTTTTCATAAACATAGCAGTTTCAGAGAAACTGCTATGTTTATTAATGGGTTAAGCCTTCCCCCAAATCCTCTAGTGGCTGTCTCATTGACAGCCGCTAGAGGCGCTTGCGTGATTCTCACTGTGAAAATCACAGTGAGAGCACGCAAGCGTCCATAGGAAAGCATTGTAAATGCTTTCCTATGCGACCGGCTGGATGCGCGCGCAGCTCTTGCCGCGCGTGCGCATTCAGCCGACGGGGCGGAACGGAGGAGGATCGGAGGCAGAGATCCTCCCTTTCCAGCGCTGGAAAAAGGTAAGTTTTACCCCTTTTCCCCTTTCCAGAGCCGGGCGGGAGGGGGACCCTGACGGTGGGGGCACCCTCAGGGCACTCTAGTGCCAGGAAAACGAGTATGTTTTCCTGGCACTAGAGTGGTCCTTTAATAAAAAAAACTCAGGATATGCTGTCTGTAAAGGAAGAGATGAAGTCTGTGAAAGAGATAGATTAGTGTGATTTAACCATCAAAACTGTCAGTAGCGAAAAACAATTTGCACCAAGTTGCTAATTTGTATCTGTGCAGTCTGTAGGAGCACTGCTATTAGTTAGTTTCCAAACTGCTTATGATAAAGCTGAAGTTCTCTCTATACAGACAGTAGAACTGGAATTACAGACACAACCTCACAGCCCTGCTATAAATCATAATTAGTGTATTGCTTAAACAAGCATCAGTTCAGCAACTCATCAGCCAATTTTTAATGGCAGCTTATTCTGAGACTTTTTTTTTATCAGAGAATGTTTGCCTTGCAGTATACCAGCAGAAGCCTGTTGCTAGCATAAATGCCACAGGATCAGTAATTGGGAGCCCTGTTATTTGTGGAATTAACCTACATTTGCTTTTGAATGATCAGATTTGGACCATGGACTTGAGACCTGATTTCTTCATATTGCTACCATCGTTGTTTGTTGTACATGGGTCACTGAGAGAGACATGAGAAATGCCAGTGTGCCTTGTATGACAACGAATTGATTGAAATTCATATACCATTTAATTATTGTGCTGACACACACCTGTGAAGATCTATACTTGTACTTATACTTGGCTTTTCCTAGACTGGCTCCATGTAGCAAAAAGGATTGTTTTTGATTTTCTCTTGTACATGATGTTCTTCTCTGTTGTGTGTTCAGTACATGACACAAGAGAATGGGAGATGTATAAAAGTAATCTGTTGTAAAATGTGGTCTAAGCATGTAAAAGAGGAGTCGTCCCCAATGTGTCTGCTGGTTCCACTGATTTCTATGGTGATTGCACTTTTAGTACTTTAGACTGTTTTTAGAACAGAAGATTTTGATAAATCTCACCCATATTCTCTTACACTGCATGTCTTTACACTGACCATTTTTCTTCCACTTGACTGCTTAGCATATGAAACCTTTATTTCTTTCCCATGGGAATTTACTTAATTTGTAGTACACTATATACGTGTAATTTATGTATGTATCAATCATGAAAAGATCACTAACAGTGCCTGAAGGCTGAAGATACCTAACGTTTATTTTAAATGCTTTTATAAAGTGCATAGTCACATGTACACCTTTGTCATTTTTAATACAATTAAAATAATATATTGAGTGTTCTCCCTTTGTTTAGTAAATACAAAAAATAAAGACGTAAGAATACTTTTTCTCAGTAATAATCCAGCATACATAGAGGTTTAACATCGATTAAAATTTACAAGATACATTTTGGTTATCAATACACCAAAGAGATAGTAAAAGGTTCTTAAAATTATTCTTCACAGTCATAAGTTTCATAGATAAAATGCATCATAAGACTTATAGACGGATGATTTAATCTTCAGAAAATAAATAATTCATTATAAAGAAGCACCTAAAATATATGTATATAAATATTTTTTTAGTGGACAGAACGCTATATTAAATGGTGCATTTGTGTAGGTACTTACAATTTTAGGATCTTAAAAAGTATTTGTATTTAGTTATGCAGTTTAGATATTCGGTTCATACAACATATTATTGTGCCTGGATTTTTTTTTTTCTGTTCCAGCAAATAAGAGAATAATTACAATGATGTCTGTCTGGTATTTATGTAGGAAAACTGCTGTAGATTGAAACACCTGGAAACTGGCCCATAACTAGAGGAGACTTAAAACAACATCTCTCCCCCACCCAAGGACTAGGGTAGTCAAATCCTTTCATGTCATGACATGCCAGCATATCATCAGTCCTTAAGGGGTTAAACTTCAGTTCTTGTTTGTTATGAAATAAGGCACTGCTGTGTAGTATAAGCCCATAAAGGTAATATGTCATGATTAGCTACAAGTAGGATTGCATGTAATACCATTGCCCAGATCTGCTCAAGTCTCCCATAGGCCTTATTTTATTTTTGTTACGATAAAACCAGGAGGAGGCAATTTGGATTAAAATATCATGTGAAAACCTATGGCAAACATCTGAAAGGGGAGCAATCACCAACAGAATTTTTTTTTAAACTATTGCCTACCTTTTATGTTGCCACGTTTGCAATCTATTAATAAACTCATAACTTCTCTCTTTTTTTGTCTTATATTCTGCAGTCCTTTTTAACTTGCTATTTTTTTGTCATAACTGCTTTGTCGAGAATTTACATTCAATTGTCTTTAATAAAATAAACCTGAATGCCTAGCGATATCCCCATAGCTCCATTTTCTTTTTCTATGCACTTTATCGCCTTTTCTTATTGCCATGTTGTGTGTGGAGTATGTAAATTAAAAATAAATTTTAAAAAACCCTATATGCTGTATTTAATAAATTGCACGTTTTCCTATTTAGAAGCCATTTTTATTTGTATGTTGAAAATCTTATTTTTAGGTATGGTTTGCGGCATGCCAATGTTCTTTTTTCTAAGGCAATGATTTATCTGTATGCACTAAGAATATGGCAAATTCCTTCACAGGCAGCATGTATAGTAAATATTGATAGAAATGGTTAGAATGTAAACTGGCAAGTGGTTAATTAAAAAGGAAATGTTTACATGTTGTTGTAGAAATTATGTGAAGGCAAATTCTGCCTAACCAAAAGCTAGACAATTCTGGCGCAATTCTTCATGAAGCAAGTCTTCGGAGAGCCTGTGAATAAGAGCAGAAAATACATTTAGCTGATTAATTATTACATTTCTTTTGGCAATAGGCCAAAGGTTTTGAATTGCTGACCTCAATAATCATTCCTAAAACACCAAAAATAAACTATAAAATGATGGGGATAAAACTGACATTTGGAGATACAGCATTGCTATATAAATGTGGGGGCTTTATTAGTGAGATAATGCAAGATGTTATTGTCTTTACACATTTATCTTAACCACTGCTTGTAAAACTGTCATTTTGAAACACCCCATAAAATTACTAACTGGGAAAATAAATAAGAAGCAGAAATCTCAAGTTGTTTCCTCATATTTTACATCATAGGAATTGAAAAGAGGATCTTACTTCTTCTTGAGCATCTAACTCATTCTCCATGGGTTCCACATCTGCATATTCAGGTGGGTCTTTAGAGTCTTGCATTAGTGAAATCTGGAAGAAAAAAAATGTCATTCATGACATCATGTTCATGTACTCAGTTTCTAAAACTACACTGTACTCTGTAATGACTAAAGAAAATCTTCTGTCTGACATTTTCTTTCTAAGACATTGTGAACACTGGATTCCTACATATAAAAACACAAACACATCCACTGCCCTATTGTGCTTGATATATTCTTTTTTTGAGTGCATTCATTAAAGATGACCATTTTTGTATGTTAGAGTGACATTAAAAGGTGAATGCTAAATAAATAATGAGCCATACAATAGACATGCTTGGGAATACTTTGTGAAGTAGGGTGCAATCCCCCATGACACCGACACTCTGCTTTCATTGCTGGCTATGAGATATAACAAAAATCTCACAGACTATCCCAAATCCCTTTGCACATTTAAATAACTTGTCTTTACCCGTGTGTCTCACTTACTCAATTCCAACTCTCTCCTTGACCCTCTTCAATCTGGAATCTGCCTTCTCCACTCTACTGAGACTGCGCTTATCAAAGTTACTAACGACCTAATCACAGCTAAATCCAAAGGCCGCTACTCCATACTAATTCTTCTTGACCTCTCTGCTGCCTTTGACATAGTTGATCATGCTCTCCTTCTTCAAACTCTTCAATCACTCGGTCTCTGTGACTCTGTCCTCTCGTGGTTTTCCTCCTATCTCTCCCAACGCTCATTCAGTGTCTCCTTTTCTAATGATACCTCCTCCCCTCGTCCTGTCTTGGTTGCAGTCCCCCAAGGCTAGGTCCTTGGTCCCCTTTTATGTTGTCTTTATACTGCCTCTCTTGGCAAACTTATTGCCTCTTTTGGATTCCACTACCACCTGTACGCTGATGACACCCAGACCTCTCTCCTACCATCCTGCAATGTGTCACTGCTTGCCTTTCTTCCATCTCTGACTGGGTGTCCTCCCACTTTCTGAAACTCAATCTCTCTAAAACTGAGCTCCTTGTCTTTCCTCCTCCTAATACTGATCCTCCTCTTTCACTCTCCTTTCAAGTTAGTGGTATTCAAATAAGTCCATCCTTGCAAGCACACTGTCTTGGCATCATACTTGATTCTGGCCTCACATTTGAGCCTCACATCCAGTATGTTGCCAAATCCTGTAGATTCAATCTTAAAAAATAGCCCGCATCCGCCCCTTTCTTACGCAAGATGCTACCAAGGAGCTTGTCCATGCTCTAGTAATTTCCTGCATGGATTATTGTAACCGTCTCCTGATTGGTCTTGCCAAAAGAATTACTGCACAGCTACAGTCCCTAATGAATGCTGCTGCCAGACTGATTTTCCTCTCTAGTCAGTTCTCTCACAACTCACCCCTCTGTCAGTCCTTACTTTGGCTTCCTGTATCCTTTACGAGTCAACTCAAGGTACTAATTCACACCTATAAAGCACTGAACAATTCTAGCCCCTCTTATATCTCCTCACAGATCCATAGATAGGTATGTCCCTTCTCGTTCTCTCCGCTCTGCACGTGACCTTCTCCTGTCCGTTGTTTGCACCCATACGGCCAATTCACGCTTGCATGACTTCTCACGGGCTCCTTCCTATGGAATAGCCTGCCTACCGCCATCAGACTCTCCCCTAGTCTTGCATCTTTTAAAAAAGTGCCTTAAAACCCATCTCTTTAGGAAAGCTTATGGTCTCCCAGAGTAACCTCTACCTCACCTACCTGTCTCTTGCTCTCTACTCTCTCCTCCAGCTCTGCCTCACTCCCACCTTATTTGATTGTGAATTCCTGTCCTATTGTGTTTTATAGCCCACCTACTATAGAATGTAAGCTTGTTTGAGCAGGGCCCTCTTCAACCTATTGTTCCTGTAAGTTTTCTGTTAATTGTCTTATTTATAGTTAAATCCCCCTCTCATAAAATTGTGAAGCGCTACGGAATCGGTTGGCGCTATATAAATGGCAGATGAGCTTACACTTAAATATCACTCTAATGACGGCCATTTAAGTGTAAGCTCATCTGCCACATCAAGACAAATCTGAGTCCTACACTAACAAATTACCTTGCTGTTCTCAGTTAAAAGGCAAAATCTCTAAATGAGACCGAAAAGGATATTTTTCTGAACCCCTACACACTTATTAACCCTTAATGGAATGACCATGTGGTGGGCTGTAGCAAAGCCGTCTAATACAAAAGCAAACACAAACTCACAAAATGTAGCCCTGTGCTCGAACTCAAATTTTGAGCTCAGGGCAACTTTGTGTGTGTTTGCTTTAATGATTAAATGTACTATTTATAAATTAAAATAGTGTATGTACCATGATAAGTAAAGTTAAAATCCTTTACTTGCAAATGTGTCCAGATTTAAAGTGAACCTGTAATGAAAAAATTACCTTAAATCGCTTCCATTTATATTGAATACACCATATATCTTAAAGATACGCCATGTATTCAATGTAAAATATAAAGATTTACTCACTTTTCCTTCATTCTAGTGCTGCAGCTGTTTCATGGGTGTAACATACACTTCCAGACCGCCCTCTGCTCTTACTGTGCTCTGCCTCTGTTCTTTTTTCGCATCCCCAAGCAGGGCAAAGCTTCGTTGCCAGCAAGCCGGAGTCCAAACTGAGCGACGTCACTCCATCCCTATACTCCTATCGCCGGCTAGGGAGTTTCCATAGCACCCGCAGCGCATGCCTCCTGTGGTAGGGCTTTCCTGCCCTCCCTTGTCAGTCAATGTCTCAGCACCCCAAGGTATTGACTGAAAGCTAGGAGAAAAAACTATTTGTAAATAGTTTTTTTCTCCTAATCTATTCATTTGCTAGCAAAATTGCTAGCACAATGTCTAGATAAAATTATATCTTCAATCTAATGAAGATATGATGTGCCCTTTAATAAACAAACATAACAGTGCTGTTTTTTTTTTTCCAACAAGCTATTAGTAGAAAGTAACAAATAGTACATTTTCTTCTGAGAACTGGAAATAGTTTGTTTTTTCTCCTACACACATGGTCCAAGGAAGCTCTCAAGTGTGAGGCCATTTAAATGTTAATATCAGAAATAAAATGACTCCACAAAACAAATATCTGTTATGCTAAATTAGAATTATTGGTGCTAGTTTTGTTTCCATTTTATAACTAAAAGACTAAAGACTTTAACTAAAAAAAAAAGCCAACAGACATAGCTTTTTCTTACTCAAGTATAAATTGTGTTGTGTCAATGAATAACATTTGCTAATAACATTTGCTCTCTATATTTAAACTACTTATAGTGTAGGTAGCATCTTATCCCCCTTGCAACGTTATTACAGCATTTTTACCATACCTTCCCTGTTTGCAGTTGCTCTATGTCTGAAAAATGTTGTTTGTGTTAAGAGTCAATGGTGGACCACATCCACACTAAAAATATCACAAACCATGCTTACAATAAAAAATATTATGTCACCTTTTCCAGTAGCGGATCATGACCATCGCTGAACTTTTTCTTGTTCTCTATGTATAGTACAGCATCATGAACAGTCACAAAAAAGATGTCTGGTTTGATTGTATCATCAAAAAATAGACACTCTTCCATTTTTTTATAAACTTGATCTGTGTGAGTAATAAAACACAATATGTAAGATATTAACAAAGAAATACTGCAGGTATCTATGTGCATAATGTAGTATATTATCCTAGAACATAGAACTGGGTGGATTGATATTATTACGCTAGTTAAGCCTGTGCTGTTTGTGAAATAACTTCTGCAGTAAAGAAAAAGGAAGGTAGCAGTAAATGGAGAGAGAGGTAGGGATACAGATGAGAAAATCAGGATCAGGCAACAATGTAAAAAAAAGCTTGTAAAGTAAGATAAAGTATTCACTAAACTGAAAAGTGACAAGAAAGTTTCACATTTCAGGCCAAAATAGCCCACCAGGAAAGAAAATCTAAAGCAGCTGATTTTTTCACTTCACTACGTTGGCCTAATATTCCCTACTCAAATCCTAAAAATGTCCAGTTTAAAGGACCACTATAGGCACCAGACCACTTCAGCTTAATGAAGTGGTCTGGGTGCCTGGTCCAGCTAGGGCTAACCCTTTTTATATAGACATAGCAGTTTCACTGCTATGTTTATATTAGGGTTAATTCAGCCTCTAGTGGCTGTCTCATTGACAGCCCCTAGAGGGCTTGCGTGCTTCTCACTGTGAAAATCACAGTGAGAAGATGCAAGCGTCCATAGGAAAGCATTATAAATGCTTTCCTATGACACCGGCTGAATGCGCGCGCGTATCCTGCCGCGCATGCGCATTCAGCCGAGGAGACGGAGAGGAGGAGGGGAGGAGAGGAGGAGGAGAGCAGGAGGAGAGCTCCCCGCCCGGCGCTGGAAAAAGAGGTAAGTTTAACCCCTTCCTCCAACTTCAGCCCGGCAGGAGGGGGTCCCTGAGGGTGGGGGCACCCTCAGGGCACTATAGTGCCAGGAAAACAAGTATGTTTTCCTGGCACTATAGTGGTCCTTTAATGAATAACGCTAAATGAAAATACTGAAGAATAGATCACTTGTCTATTGACATTCGTTTTCAAATGTAGCAAATTAAGTAACTAGTCAGATTTAAACATTGCAAGGTTACTCCAACCACCATGACCACTTCAGTGATTTGACGTAGTCATGGTGGTAGGAATATGTATGTGCAGTGCTTTTGCTTGAAACACTGCACATACTGAGATTTTAATATCACCTGTGCACCCCCAGCTCAGGTGCCATTGGCAGCCCAGAACTCTGTTCCCTAATGACTAATGTCAATTCTGTGCATATTTTACTTCTGTCAGCAAGCATAGCCTCCTTTACAGATGTAAAGATATTCTCCTTGCAGGCAAAGCGAGCTCTCCCCTTACACCATCCCTCTATCTGGGCGCTCCAGATCACTTCCCTCTGTCACTTAAACAAGCTTAAAATTAAAATAACCCTCCCTGACCCTTCTTAGGCCCGTTGTGTGAGCATGCACTCTGAGTCAGCAAAACCAGCCAATCACAGGCTTCACGGATGACATCAGGACGGGGCATGGAAGCTTAGCCCGGCTCTAGATTCAGATAAGTAATAAACTTTTTTTTCTGATTATGGGGTGGGCAGGGGCAACCAAACAGTAATGCCCTACAAGGCGTTTTCAGTTGAAAAAAAGGTTTTAGATTTGCTAAGTGTTGAAGTAATCCTTTAATAATCCATATGTAACAAAATCTTCCTGAAAAAACATGCTTATGTAAGTAAATGTGTTTACCATCACATGCTGCTATGTAGACTTCTACATCAATCCTCTTGAATTCTTTATATATCTAAAAAATAAAATAGCATTTTATAATATTTATAATTCTCTATTGTACGCGTTCTAAAATTATTTACAATAGCAC
This sequence comes from Pelobates fuscus, assembly GCF_036172605.1. Taxonomy (NCBI): domain Eukaryota; kingdom Metazoa; phylum Chordata; class Amphibia; order Anura; family Pelobatidae; genus Pelobates; species Pelobates fuscus. The sequence goes on from NC_086319.1 coordinate 219,892,006, forward strand.
TCCACAGGGACGTTGTTTCCTTGAAAGCACTGTGATCTAATTTCTGTATAAAATGCACCTTTAGGGTAATGACATTGGCACTTCTATATAGTGTGATATTAGGGAATCTCTTACATTACCTCTTGAAGCTGAAGTATTTCAATAGTTTGGAGTGTTTCTTTAATACCTCTGCCAGATTCATTGAATTTAGGAATAAACTGTTTTTCTTTCAGGATTTCTTTCAGGATTAAATTCAAACTTCTGTCTCCGGTTAATAAAGTCTTTATAGCTATTTCCCACTGCACACATATCCATTAAAAGAGTGGTTTCCAACATGGAACATGCAATCCGTGAACCATGTTACTTATGGGCTCCTGTTGAGGAAACCGAACTACCTCCCTTAACTAGACCACGTTGACTAGTCTCATTAAAATATGCTCATGGCCCTGTACTATGTTTCTGGAGAATGAGTTGACTTTTAGATAAGTACTTACCACTTTCAGGGATCTAACTGCTACCACATCAAGAAAAGATATTTGTCCAAAATCAAAGATAAGGCTATGGATAGAGACTTTTGGCACCGAAACTTTTACAGGCAAGTCTGAATTCCAGTCTACTTTGATTTCCACTTCTGTGGTTTGCACTTCTGGATTCTCTGCTTCCTCAGGGTCCTCTGGGTCATCATCGGGCTCATAAGCTTCATTATCAGTACCTGCATCAGTGAAAACACCGTTCTAAAGAGAAAAGCACAATATTTCAGACTCTTTTAAAATAAATTCAGCATATCTCCTTTTAGGAAAATATGTAACTTTGATATAATGCAGATACTTGTCTCTCTACATCGCCCACTATCCACATTTGATTGTGTGTCATTTAGAAGAACTTAGTTGTACTGCACCATTTCATAAAATACAAATAATTATTCTTAGATATATACATGCTCTCCAAACTTCACAAGAAAAATATAAAATACAATATATTGAATTTAAAATTTCTCCAATACTCTGCCTCATGATGTTGCCCTACCCCCTCAGCCTGCCAGCAAGCTGGGGGCATAGCCTGATCCGGGATTTTACACTCTAAGCACTTAGATAGCTGGCGGTCTGGCCCATACGCTGGATTCGCCCACTGTTTATAGCATGGCAACCTACATGTACATTTTTCTCATGGTTTGGCTCACAGTGAGCACCATTATTACCTAATTTGATTATTTTGCCTGTCAATATGCTGTAGCTTCCCTTATCTTTTATATTGTACGCTTGTTACTAATAGAAGCAGCTTGCTATCACACAAACTACAAGTTAGCCGCTATGACACTGCCTAGTATAGATACATACCCAAGGCACACACCTGGCCCTAACATCCACCAGCTGCGGCAGTTACACCCAAACACGAAGCACTCATCATCATACCCGTCTTGGAGAGATTGTGCCCAATACATGTAAAACGCAACCATCCACAAGGAGGTAGACCCAGTGGTCTTACAAGCCAGTAACCCTAACATGATGTTTATGCTATAATAACATTCTCAAGTATATCTAATATCTAGCCTGAAACACTCTGTTTTTAGTGTATACATGCCATCGCAGTATACTCATTGATATCTAGCCTGATATATCGTGTTTTTAGCATGTTTATTCCACAACAATCCACTCATGAATACCTAGCCTGATATTTACACCATTCCAGTTTCCATCTCCCCAGATCACTGCTTGAATTGTAATCCCCTGAGTGCAGGAGGATTAAGAAAAGGGGCCACTATATTTGTGGTGTGGACTGTTCAATCTTGGGATTTCTTAAAATCACAAAATGATGTCTGTTATGAACTTCAGAAGGTGTAGAAGATATATATATATTTTTACAATGAAAATGTACTTCTACAGAGTGCATTCTATTAGAATGGTTAGTTATAAATCATTACCTTAGTTGTCCTTAGTTGCCCTTTCTTAATAAGTTTGCGTATTTTCTGCAGTGCTTTATTCCTTTTGTTGAAAACTCTGATGGCATCAAATCCAACCTGTTGTAAAATCAGACAATGTATAATTTTATTGATCAGTAAACCAAATGTAAAAAATACACACATTTTTTCCAAACAAAAATATTTAAAATATGAAATCGCTCACAATGGATTTTATGCCACTTTTCAGTCCATCTACATTGCCATAGAAAATGCCACTTGTGAATCGAACTATTTTTACTCCATCTACTTCAGTCAACTGTAAAAAAAAAACACACACATATCTTGAATTAGATGATAAAACTACACACCAACGACAACAAGGTCAATACATCAACGAAGTCAAATATAAGTTTTTATATAGTTGCAAAGAGATGAAGGTTGGTCATTACGTGTCTGTTCCATTAAGTGAAGGGTGTGATGAGAACTGACTTATATGTGTTTCTTTGATTTAGTTTAGTTGGAAAAAAAAAGTTCAGTCTCCAGTTCAAAGCAGTAGGATAGATTTCTCTATTGCCAACTCACCACTGCCCTCTAGGTAGAGAATTGAATACATACTTGGTTATTCGGTGTACATTTTTGAAAGTGTAAATGTAAATTGTTGAAATCAACTAATTCTTCTCTGCCAATAAACGCAGGTAGGATTTATTTCACTACTGCAAAAGTAATATGCAGTACGTTTGTTTTAGACATGAAAGAATTTCCTTTCAAATATGTTCACCTTGTCCAAATATGCCACCTGACACTAGGCAACTCATCCATTTTCCAATGCACTGTGGTGCGAAAATCGTTAAATTATGGGTTTTGTTTGTTTTGTTCAAATAAAAATGAGAAATGGCTATGATTAGTCTAATTAAAATGTGCATACATTTTTGTATTTCTTGACTTCCTTGTAGATATCTGTGCCAGGGACATTTCCAAGAGAACCACATGAAGGGCTAAAATAAAATAAGAAAAATGCATGAGAAAAGTACAGAAAGTTAAATTGAATTAATCAATATATTTTTTTTATCTGCAGAAATTTAGCAGATGTACTTACAACTGAACACGTAAAACTACAGTCAGTAATCCAAACACTAGGCCAGCCAGCAAACCTAAATCCAGTCCCAGAAGAATGGATGCAATACACGTGAAAACCCAAATAACCTGAAAGAGAAGTTAACGATGGATAGAAACACTTGTTGTTACTTTAAGCAGATAGGAAACAAATTTTATGGAATATAATGTACAGGAGCTACCTGATAGGAAAGTGATACAATTGTGTGCCAAGATATTAAATTGCATTTAAAAGAATGATTGTATTAAAGTAGAAAAAGTTTAGTTGTGCAGGTGATAACAATCATGCTTGCGATGCCACAATAGCATTACAAAGTATTTCAAAAGTGTACAATGTCAAGGCATTGAGAACAGTTGCACATTTTCTTTTGTAGTATTATAAACACAAACTAGTATTAGAAAATTATGACATGTCTAACTATAGAGTAAGGTGTAAGCTGATCATAATCAAGCTAGGTGGTAGTTCAATTTTACAACGTTTATGCAAACATGACATGAAGGTAGTTGGTAAAGAAATGCTTAGTAGTAATGCTTGGTAGTAACCATGCTAAATTATGCTGGCATTTAAATAAGAAAAAGTCAAACAAATAGCAATTTCAATGTCCGACAAAACGTGTGACCACAGGGGACTAATATCTTGGGGATACTGAGGAGAAACAACAGCGCTGCAGTGGTTAGAGTCAGGTGCAGCAGCAGAGCTGAACGAGGATCTCTCCTGTTTCACTCGGCCCATGCCACTAATGGGCCAGAGTAGGAAGGGTATGTTGGTATCAGGCAGTTCAAACAAAAGGTAAAATGAGCAAGCAATTAGTATCCACATTTTTAAATGAGTAAATAAGTAGATAATGTTAGTGCTGTGTGCACATTTCTTAGCTATTAATACAATCATTTAGGCTGAATCTCATGCTTAATCTAGTAGGAGTGAGCGTGTATATATTCTAGCTGTGTCCTGGGGTCAGAGTGGGTCAGCTAGTGAGATTAGGTCTCAGTGCCATAGTATGGGCTAATATTGATTCAGCTATAGGTGCAGTAGCTGCTGTCGCTGGGGTTGGGGGGTAGGGTTTCAGAAGCCATCTCATCGTGATTTATACGCTGGTGTGGGGGGGGTCCCGGCGGTACCTTTTTGTCAGCCTGGGGGTGTCTGCGGTTCTCATCGCTTATGAGCGTGTATGGTTTCACTGCTATGTGTCTGTTTCCTGGGGGGTGTAAGAGGCTGTAACCCGCCCAGCAAGAAGCGATAAAAACAGAACGGGAGAGTAAGATACATACGGGTTAGTAATGAAGTGCCTGTATTGCTGTTTGGCAAGGAGAGTGATAGTGATCTGTCCTTGGGGGGGCTGACTCATGGTTCTGTGAGTATGCCGGGTCTCGGCTGCGGGTTGGGAGGACAATATTCATCCCGTGCACTCGTGTTGCTCTCGGGGCAAATGGAGCGATGTTATCCACGTCCCAGTGGTGTCCTTAAGGTCCATCCGGCGGTCGGTCCTCAGAGGGGGACAGATCCTTGGTGAGCAAGAAATATTGGCCCTTTGCTGGGGAGTTAAGCTTGTGAACAGTCCCGTCTTTGGTGACATGTAAGGAGCGTGTTGTGCTCCAGCGGTAGGTAATGTTCTTGGCCTGCAGCACTCCTGTAACCAAGCACATTGATTGTCTCCAGAGCATCGTTGGTCTGGATAGGTCGTTATAGAATTCTAATGTGTGTTGCTCAAAGTTCAGTGAGGGTAAATTTCTTACCGCTGCCGTCCTGTCCAGGTGCGTGACAAATTGACATTGCTGGTAGGCTGCTGTGATGACTGGCTCTGTGTGCGGATCTTGTAGATATTGTCGATGAGTATGGCTTTTGCCTGCTTTTGGGGTAGTAAGTGCTGGATCAGGTGTCGCAGGAAGTGCTGTTGTTCTGTTTGGTCCACTATATTGCTGAAGCCTTTGATTTTAATATTTTTCCGGCAGCTCCAATCCTCCACCTCTGCGAGCCTCTGCGCCATGATAGCCTGCGACAGCTTGACTTGCTTGTGTTCCGCCGCAAGTGAGGCCTGTTCAGCCTTGAGGTGAGGTGAGTCCGCCTCCATTGTCTTGACTTGCCTGCGAGAGTGAGCAAGCTTTCCCGGACTATGGACAGGTTGGCCTGGAACATGGAGTGGATGTCCCGCAGTAGCGTTTTAATGTTGCCTTTAATGTTGCCTTTTGTAGCAGGGGTGTTGTCGTCCTCGTCCGAGGATTTGTGGTGTAGGCCGCCAGATGTAGGAGTCTCGTCCAGGGTATCCATGGATGGTTCCTCCTCGGACGATGAGTCCTCCGCTTGTTGCTCCGCCATCTGGCCTCCACGCATTAAGTCGCCGATATCTCGGGATCCTGAGCCCATATGATTTTTATTTTTCTTGGCTCGTTTCCACATTGCGGTAACGTAACTAGTGGTAGCTTTTTGACGGCTTTTTTTAATCCGGTTTGCAGGGTAATCGTAGCTTGGCAGCAGGGCCGGCCTTAGGCATTTTTACGCCCTGTGCGAAAAATCTTCACAGCGCCCCCCCCTCTCCCCCCCCCCCTCATCCATGTATGCTGTAATGTTTGTGTTGTCTGTGTATGTGATAGTAGGTGTGATGACTGTGTGTGATATGTATGCTATGTGTGATATTTGTAATGGGTGTATTAACAGTGTGTGATATGCGTGTATTGGTTGTATGTGACACACACACACACACACAGAGTTAGACGGCCATACACACACACAGGAAGACATCCACACACACACACAGGCAGACAGTCATACACACACACACAGACACACAAAGGCAGACAGTCAGTCATACACACAGACACAGACAGTAATACACACAGACACACACAGAGGCAGACAGTAATACACACAGACAAACACGCAGACAGTCATACACACAGACACACACAGGCAGACAGCCATACAGCCATACACACAGAGGCAGACAGCCATACACACAGAGGCAGACAGCCATACACACAGAGGCAGACAGCCATACACACAGAGGCAGTCATACACACAATCACACACACAGAGGTAGACAGTCATACACAGACACACACAGGCAGACAGTCATACACACAGACACACACAGGCAGACAGCCATACAGCCATACACACAGAGGCAGACAGCCATACACACAGAGGCAGACAGCCATACACACAGAGGCAGACAGCCATACACACAGAGGCAGTCATACACACAATCACACACACAGAGGTAGACAGTCATACACAGACACACACAGGCAGACAGTCATACACACAGACACACACAGGCAGACAGCCATACAGCCATACACACAGAGGCAGACAGCCATACACACAGAGGCAGACAGCCATACACACAGAGGCAGACAGCCATACACACAGAGGCAGTCATACACACAATCACACACACAGAGGTAGACAGTCATACACAGACACACACAGGCAGACAGTCATACACACAGACACACACAGGCAGACAGCCATACAGCCATACACACAGAGGCAGACAGCCATACACACAGAGGCAGACAGCCATACACACAGAGGCAGACAGCCATACACACAGAGGCAGTCATACACACAATCACACACACAGAGGTAGACAGTCATACACAGACACACACAGGCAGACAGTCATACACACAGACACACACAGGCAGACAGCCATACAGCCATACACACAGAGGCAGACAGCCATACACACAGAGGCAGACAGCCATACACACAGAGGCAGACAGCCATACACACAGAGGCAGACAGCCATACACACAGAGGCAGACAGCCATACACACAGAGGCAGTCATACACACAATCACACACACAGAGGTAGACAGTCATACACACAGACACACACAGGCAGACAGTCATACACACACAGACAGTAATACACACAGGCAGAGAGTCATACACACAGACACACAGAGGCAGACAGTCATACACACACACACACAGACAGTAATACAGACAGGCAGAGAGTCACACTCACCTGACAATCCCACAGTTACCTGTGGAGTTCATTGTGGAGGCAGTGCAGCTCCTGGTGACTGTTTGGTGGGGAAGCAGGGACTCCTTCCTGCTTCCCCTGCAGCAGTTTTCCGGCGCTTTTAGCTCCGCCCCCGCCGCACGGTAAGCTCCGCCCCCGCCGCACGGTAAGCTCCGCCCCCGCTGCAAATGTAAAAAAAAAAAAAAAAAATTTTTTTTTTTTTTTTTTTTTTAAATCCACGGCGCCCCCTGCTCCATGGCGCCCTGTGCGGCCGCACAGCTCGCACACCCCTAAGGCCGGCCCTGCTTGGCAGCACGGAGCTACAGCGCTACATGTCTGCTCGGTTTGCTGGTTGGCTCCGCCCCCATTTTTAAGGAATATTTTAACACATTTTCAGCACAATGCACTTGTTCCTAGGAAACTACTAAAATGGTTTCATCGTTATTTAATGCATCATGTATTAGCTTCTAGCATGTGATCATAGAGCAGCCGCTAACTGAGACACAAATTGTTAAAAAAATAAGGAAGTATTGTGATCTTACCGAGTCCCACTTGTTCTGTCTCCACAAACGAGGGACATCTCCTACTTGCCAGAACATTCCCTTCAGATTTGCTATAACAATGGCTGCTAGTACTGACTGTAATGAAGAGAATAATACAGGTTAATGGCTATACAGTTTTTTGAAAGTGTAAATATATGAATGCTCTTTTTGGTTAAAGCCTTGAGCATAATACATGTAATGTCTATAGGCTAATAAAATAAAGTGTATATTAAAAGCAGTCAGTATCAAGAGATTTAAGATATGCAATGTCTGATTGCATGCTAAGTGGAAACTCTATGTCCAGTAAGTGTGAAATGCAAATATGAAAGCCTTTCCATACCTTTTGCAGGGGTTCAAGGAGTCGGCCAAGTGCCACAATAGCAATCAGCACAATAAAAGCCGAAATAATACCCGCAATCTGAAAAACATATAGGTTTTATGACTTTGAGGTTTAGATTTTGCAGAATAAGAATTATAGTAAAACTATAAAGCAGTGTTATTTTCAACATCTACAGTGGTAACCAGCCCTTTCCCTTTAAATTAGTTTGCCTAATTATGTGTTGTACTGTCTGTAATCACTACTTTTTGTTAATGTATCCATTGTACAGTTCTTTGAAATATGTAGGAGCTTTGAAAATAAAAGTAATGATAAATATAATATAACTGAAGGCCAACCCAAGTGTGTAAGCCCTGTAGAAGCTGTATGAAATAACATAAGATCATACAATTATTATCTCTGGTTTGATCTTTGGGTCAACTTTACATTAGCAAATATTCATCTATGTTTTAACTAGCTGAGGGTAATGTGAGCTATGACCCAGCAACCGCTGCAGCACATATTCTTTACAAGTGTTGTCTGTCGATGGGAATTATTCATGTGTTTGTATTTACTCTATACTGTAAGCATCATATTCTATGTATGTCATACAGATTGATAGCGTGGTATGAAAAAAGCACCATAAAAATCCCTGTTATAGTGATTATTATAAAAATTGAGATTTAGTTGCATCTTTTTTTCTTTGAATTTTTAGAGATTTTTAAAGTGAGGTTCATAGGCAGCTAAAGTTACAGTATCTAGCTAGTATAAAGCAGTAAATATAACAGAATTAAAACAAAAAAACAATATTGTTTTTAGTAAAAAAAGTATCTAAAAGTTTTTTTTAATGTTAAAATTACCCTTATTATTTTATCATCTGTGTGAAATAAATCCTACTTAGCTGCTATGCATATCACTTTTAAAAACTAACTGAGAACTCAAGTATTATCTACAAAAATGTTTTTTTTTTTAAATATGTGTACGTGATAACAGACAGGCTTGCGATACCACAAACAATAGTAAAAGCAAGCCAATTAAAACAATTCTAGTAAAACAGTGTCATGGTATCAGGAACATTTGCAAAAAAATTTGTATATGATAACATGGTAACAATGAAGATTAATGGCAGGATAGACGAGTTATGTTAAAACAAGCTTATATTGGTAGCCTAATACTCTATCTTTAAGCTGCAGGATGTCGTATTAAGAATACGTGTCTACATAAGTGTATACTGCTTGGACAAGTAGACTGGGTATAGATCCACTAGTGAGACAATCAGGCTGAACTAGACATGTAGTGTCGTGTGATTGCATTGTGACGTGCTCATCGTGTGTGGGTCATGGATAATACGGCACCGAGTAACAAATGCCTAAAATAACATAATGAGTCATAGCAGGTTACGCTGAAGGTTATTTATTACTGAGGTCCAGAGTCTTATTGAGAATGCATTCTGCTCCCGAAGCTTTACATGGTTGTGTGAGACAGCATGTCTAAGATAAAATAACAGCTCAGTAACATGGTTAAGAGGGTGCTAGAGATGTGAGACAGTGTCTCTCTTTTAACCGATGCCCTCTGTTGGGAAATGACTGGAGCTCGCCGGTGGGCCACGGGGGGGCCACTGATGCACAGGTGCTAGTGAAGGTGTCCCTCCAGCACCAGGCTGGTGTACATGCCTGCATCTCTTGACCACAAACTCGGTGACTTCTGGAGCCCAAGTTTCCTAAATGTGTGGGAGTTTCGAAGGGCCTGGCCGTCATCCATCGCATGAGGCACGTGTGCCTCCGCAGATGTGGGCAATGCTACTGGGTCTTCACCCTAATGATCTTCAGCTTGGAGGGGCTAAGTAGAGTGGGAATGGGTGGGTGTATTGATGCGGCGCCCGAAGGTATCTCCTTCACTACCCGTTGCCCGAAGCCCCGCTCACCTGTTGTCGGCAAGTTTTGCTGCTTGGTCTGGGCTGCTCTCTACCCCTCCCAGAGTCTATCCCAGAAGCGGTTAAATATTTCTTCCAGAAACTGCATGGTATCACAGTGGAGCCGTTGGTTTGAGAGCAGGATCTGCTTGTGTGATGTGCTGTCAGTTGCCATCTTAAGTGTGTCATGTCACCGCTGTTTCGTTGCATCAGGCTTAGGGCTTAATCCAGGCTGATGCCCAGTGAGGTCCAGGATATCTCCAAAGGGTAAGTAGGAGGTAAGAGAGCTGAGGAATCCATACATGGGCTTGCCAGTGAGTAGAGCGTCCGAGGGAAACTAGTGAGGAGAGCGTCCGCCTCTCCCTGGCTCAATCACCAGTAGGCCTCAGTCGATTAGTACGGATTCCCAGTTAGTGATAGGCTTGCGTCTGGTGTTAAAAGATGCACCCGTGTGTCCCTGACTCGTCTGCTGCCCTCCATATTGCGAACATGCCGATTTCAGATTTTCCCCCTGAATCTGCTTTTTTTTGTCAGGAGCTGATTCTCGGCACGTCCGTTCAGCCCGGAAGCTAGGCTCCGTCCTCCCATCTACAACATTTTTAATGGTTCAAGCTCTTACAATGCAAATATGTTGCTACTATCTGAAGAGCAGTTTTGGGGCATAATTATGAAGGTAGATCAGTCGCATTAGATGCGAACAATACAATCATATTGGTTGCTCAGCTTTTAAAACTTTGGCCTGTATTTTGTTTTTTTTATATACAATAATCTTATTGCATCCTGTTGTGTTTAGGTATTGTAGTGTAATGGGAAGCAGTTTGTGTAGGGAATGTAGTGTATGTGTAAAGGAGATGCAGGGTTTATACTTCAGCATATAGTGGATGTAGTATAGTTGGTTCTATATTAGATGCAGTGTATGTTTAAGAGGTGCTGTGTGTGTATAGTGGATGTAGTGGATGTGTCTAAGAGGTACAGTGTGTGTGTGTAGTGGATGCAGTGTGTTTGTGTAGTGGATGCAGAGTATGTGTGTGTAAGGGATACATGCAGTGTGTGTAAGGGATGCATTTTGTGTGTGTGCGATAAAGAGAGAGTTTGTGGGATAGGATGTGGGCTGATTTTTGTGGGAGTGAGAGGAAAGAGCAGCTTTTAGTTTTTTTACTATTTTGCTTTTGAAAAGATCTGAGACAGAGCAGTCCTTGTTGATCTGGTGGTACTGTATAGGCTCTCCGCCTTCACGTCTACTGGGTGAAGGCTCTTCTTGCGAGTGTGAAGGAATAACTCCATCACATTCGGCTCCTTTCGTGGGCTTGGACTAATGTTTAATTTAAATTTGATTTTTTAGTTCGGTTCCTGAACAAAGACCACCCCTGAGACACATTAGAACGAAAACAAAAACTGCAAAGGAACTAATTAATTGAATGCTCCACTAGGTGGCGGTCATTTCGTGGAAGCGAACGCACGTGGTTGGGAAAATGGATAGCAGCTCCCGAACGCAAGCAGCGGGATTTGGTCGTCGGCTGCCTGGAACTAATTTCAGCCAGGCACTGCCATGAACACCGGTCACCAGAGACCTGCTGCCCGTTACAGTTCTACTACACTTACACGAACGGCGTTCAGGATATATAGACTACCGAATACGGGGAGCATTCTACACTGATCCGCTTTCATCTAACTTATCCGGTTTTCGTACAAAACCCCACGAACGGAGACCGGCTCTTGCCACCAATTCCCTGGAACTATTTTGGGCTTCGACTTCGTGGCAGACTGGTCAAAACTTCCCCGCGATGGCGATCCAAAACTACCACACTGATCTGGGTGATTTTTGGATATATTGTTCGCCCAGATCCCAGCTATCTGGGGATTATACTTTTGTGGGGTTACCTTGTATTTTGTGGGTACTTTTGGGGTGGTTAAAAATTGTTATGATTTTCTGAGAGATAATGTAATTATAAATGTAAATGCGACACCGGCGACATTATACCTTGTGGATTATTCGCATTGTTTTATTGGGAAAAGGGCATCTGTGGCAGTTATACTTTGGCAAACCACCACAGCGAGCCTCTGAAAAATGTGGTATCAGAGTGTTGCCATGGTAACCAACTGCAACTCTCTGAAACCCACAGCTTGCGATAACGAGAGGGCCTGCCAACAGAGGTGAAGGTTGAGAGCATATATAGTACCACTGGACCACCAGGGAATGCTCTGTCAGCAAAGGCCAGGTTAGGGAGATATTTGATCTATGTATATCATGTGTATATATATATATATATATATATATATATATATATATAAAAAATCAAAATGAGATAGCACTCCCAGGACTTGTAAATCAAAAGGTAAAACTTAACTTTTAATTAGCTTGAAAGATCTTTTTTCAAGCTAATTAAAAATTAAAAGTTAAGTTTTACCTTTTGATTTACAAGTCCTGGGAGTGCTATCTCATTTTGATTTTTTGTATTTTCTGGACAAGCACCGGGCCAATATACTTTGTGAGTGGAGTGCAGGATTATTTTTCTTGTTATATATATATATATATATATATATATATATATATATATAATCTATGTATACATATATATGGAATAAGTGGATTAATCTCGTAAGAGCAAGCATTAGGTTGCTTGCATAGGACCTGCCAAAAATGGGCTACATTGGCGTTGCATCATCCACGGTATGATGATATACTGTAACTAAACCCCCACTGTTGTTGCATAGATTAGGTTTTTCAAAAATAAATATTAAAATCTATGAGTTTTGAAGTTGCTGTTTAGTGAATGAGTGATTGTGCTGGATCTTGTATGATATATAGGGCCCAGCATATAGGGCCCAGAATTGACAGGTCCCCTGGTGGCCCTGACTTCTAACATGTGTAGAGGTTGTAGACTCAAGATGATGGCCCTGCCTGTCATAGTTTAAAATTCCTGAACAGGATTGAAATTTTCTTGTAGAAACATTTTAGATGCCTTTCTGTTACTGACCTGAGTTTTCCCTCCAGTACTTTCCTGGACAGCAGTACGGGACAGGGCAGTGGTGGCACAGAAACAAGAGAAAGCTCCACCGAATAAGTTGCTGATTCCAAATGCAATAAACTCCTGCCAAGGAAATAACGCATATTCATTTCAGTTTTTCATTATATTCATGAGACTAAGCGCAAACCATTCTTGAGTTGCTAAATAGGTAATCAATTTACATTCATCTGATTAAATATGTTGCTATCTTGAAAACATGTCATCTACAAACTGTGCTTGACCAATAATTGCAGGTTAAAGTAGTAAAGATGTGAGATATTCAAAGGGTGAACACATACTTTGGCTGTATTGGACTTTAGGTGAGGATAGATACTAGCCATGTTTTAAAATGGAAGAAGCATGGAGATTGGGTGAATTCTAGGAGTGAAAGAGAGGTTAGATTTAAAGAGAACACCAAGGCAGGAAACCTGGGGAGTAGAGCTTATGGTAACATAATGGCACTGTCAAGTAGGTAATTAAAGAGGTTTAGAGGAACAGCAGAAGATCTAGGTGACATCACTATAAAAGTGTTATTGAAGGAAATGATTACATTATCACCTAGAGAGGGAGTATAAAGTGAGACCAAGAGACTTCAAAACACAACATCATTAGGCAATACTGACACAAAGAGGTAAGAGGGGGAGACATTATAAGAGTAATGGAAATGTTAAGGTGAGGAATGTGAAAAAGCAAAGTCACATACACTGACCAACCACAACATTAAAACCAACTGCCTAATATAATGTAGGTACCCCATGGGCTGCAAAAACAGTTCTGATACGTCAAGCTATGGACTCCACAAGACTTCTGAATGTATCATGTGATATCTCGCACCAAGACACGGCAGATCCTTTCATTCCTGCAATTCGCAATGTGTGTACTCCATGGATCGGAGTTGTTGTTCCAGCACATCCCACAGATGCTTAATCAGATTAAGACCTGGTGAATTTGGAAGCCAAGGCAACACCTTAATCACTTTTTCATGTTCCTCAAACCATTCATGAACATTTTTTGCAGTGTGGCAGAGTGCATTACCCTGCTAAAGTAAGCCACTGCTATCAGGGAACTCTTGCTGGGGTCTGCAATAATCTCTAGATAGGTGGTATTTGTCAAAGTAAAATCCACATGAATGCTAGGATCCAAAGCAGAATGCTAAGATTCCCAGCAGAACATTGCCCAGAGCACAACACTGCCTCCGCTGGCCTTCCTTCGTCCCATAGTGCATCCTGCTGCCATCACGTCCCCCAGATAAATGATGCACATGTACCCGGCCATCCACCTGTGAGTCATCAGAACAGGCAACCTTCTTCCATTGCTCCATGTTCCAGTTCTGACACTCAGGTCCCAATTGAAGGCACTTTCAACAGTGGACAGAGGTCACCATGGGCACTCTGACTGGTCTGCAGCTATGCAGCTCAATACTCAGCAAACTGTGATGTGCTTTCTGTTCTGACAACTTTTTATGATGGTCAACAATATGTTTTTCAGCAATTTGAGCTACAGTAGCTCTTCTGTGTGATCGGACAGGCTATCCTTCGCTCCCCAAATGCATCGAAAAACTTTGGGCGCTCATGACCCTGATTGTTCACCAGTTGTCAAAGTCATTGCGAATTTTTTGCTTGCCCATATTTCCAACACATGAAATTTAAGAACTGACTGACTATAAAATCCCGGCCTTGACAGGTGCGATTGCAACAATATAATCAATGCTATTTACTTCATCTGTCGGTCGTTTTAATGTTGTAGCTGCAGTGTAGGATAAGGTTATGGAAGTAGTAGACGAATCTGGTGGTCCACAGTGGGAAAAGCATCAACAGGATCAAGATTAATTATTAGAGAGTAGTCACCTTTGGATTTATGAGAAATTAAGTCACTGACCATTTTGATATAGCATCCTTTTTGAAGTAAATCTGGTCATTTCTAAAGAGTGTGGAGTAAAGAGTATAGTATTAAAAAAACTTGCTACTTAAAGTGGATCTGTCACTGTCTGGGATCTTCACATAATTTGCAAAGACCACCGATAGTGACATCACCATTGGGATCCAGTGTCCATAGGGAGCAGGAAAAGGTGGGCTGTACTTACCTGAACCTGTCTCTCACAGGCCCTGCCATGATCTTCTGTCCGGTCCTCTTGGTCCCTACTTTGTCTCAGTTTATCTTTTGACTGGGTTGGAATTTTAGAGTAATTTTTTAACACAGTCAATATGAGTATTTCATAAAGATTTTATTTTTATGGAATAATCATTTTGGATATGGAGGTTCTTGGTAATAAATGAGGACCATGGGTTTCTCAATTTCCTTACACAAATAGAAAAAATATAGACCTTAGTATAGTGAATACAACAAAATTATATTAACCTGATTTCCATCAATCACATAGTTATGCTTTGTGGCATAGACTTTTCCTACTGACACAGCAACAGCATATCCTACTATTCCAATGGAGAAGGCTGAACCAATCATCTCGGTAAACATGCTTACATCTGGTGTCATAGGTGGGATGAAACTGTAATAACAAACATTATTTTTTGTAAGCCAAATATAATATACTAATCATATACATGTATGTGACATTTGCAAATTATTGTGTGTTCAGTCATCTAAGAGAATGGGCAGGTAATAGTCCGATCTGTTTATTTCTCTACTGCCATATAATAATTATGTTGTACTATCAAAGGTAATGAATTGAATATTATTATTGGTATTTATATAGCGCCAGCTTATTCCGCAGCGCTTTACAATACAAGGTGAATTTACCAAATTAGACAATAACAAAATGTAACAGGAACAATAGGTAGCTGAGGACCCTACTCAAACGAGCTTACAGTCTAGAGGAGGTGAGGTATAAAAACACAATAGGAAGGGTATTGAGAGAGACAGCAAATAAAAGTTGAACATAAATTACCAGGACTTTTGGTGCAATAACTAACATTATCAAAAACAGTTATTATTTAACCCCTTAAGGACAGCTGGCGTGCTATGCTGTCCTTGGGGATCTGGCTCAAATCCGGCCCTAAGCACGTCGCCACTGTTCTATGCCAATTCTATGCCGGCGATCGCGGTGGGGGACTCACCGGGCATCCCAGGGAGTCCCTGTGCTGCCGTTCCGGCCCTCCTGGGCCATGTGATCGCGAGGTCCTTGCAAGGACCTCACGATCACATGGACGACTTAGCCGTCCACAGCAGTGCCAGCAGGGGAGTGCCTGTAATTACAGGTAGTCCCCCTGCTGCCTGAAAAAAAAATTAAATAAAGTTTAAAACAGTTTCAAATAAAATTATATATACTTAGATCATGATCTAAGTATATATATATATATATATATATATATATATATATATATATATATATATACACATACATACACATACACTGCCTAAGTGTATTTTAGTATTAATATATATATAAATATATATGTATGAATATATATTAATATCAAAATACACATAGAATTCTATTGATTAAATATATATATAATTATAATTATCTATATATATTTATATATAATATAAAATAAATAAATATACAAATACGTTTAAAAAATAAATAATTTTAAAGAATATATATATGTGTAATTTCGTTCTAACTGTATTTTGATATTAATATGTATCTATATATTGATAACAAAATACACGTAGAACGAAATAATATATATATCTATATACATAAGTATATACGGATATATCACTATATATATATACCTATATATAAATAAAAATTATTTTTAAAAATGATATATATATATACAAACATATATATTTATATAATTATATATATATATATATATATATATATATATATATATATAATAATTCTACATATATATTTATGTAATATTTGTACATAATTAGGTCATTTTATTAATTACAATTTGCCGAAAGTCCAGGGAATTTAATTTGCTAGCACTATATTTAACCCTGTAACATTCCAAGACACCATAAAACCTGTACATGGGGGGTACTGCTTTACTCGGAAGACTTCGCTGAACACAAATATTAGTGTTTCAAAACAGTAAAATGTATTACAACAATGATATTGTCAGTGAAAGTGATTTTAAAAAAAAAAAATTACACACAAATGGCACTTACACTGACAATATAATTGTTATAATACATTCTACTGTTTTGAAACACTAATATTTGTGTTCAGCGAAGTCTCACGAGTGTAACAGTACCCCTCATGTACAGGTTTTATGGTGTTTTCAAAAGTTACAGCGTCAAATATAAGGCTTGTGTTTAATTTTTTCACATTAAAATTCGCCAGATTGGTTACGTTACCTTTGAGACCCTATGGTAGCCCAAGAATGAAAATTACCCCTATGATGTCTGTAACGGACCGTTTTGCTCAAAAGGGGATAAAAATCGTTTAGGCGATAATCCCCTTTTTCCTAGACCAGCAGCTACAGCAATCACCAATCTCCCGAATTCCAAACTGTACGAATTCTGGAAACTCCCGAACTGGAAACACACGAACCCTGGAATCAGCCGAACAGGAAAAGCATACAATCCGCTTACACTCCTGGCAGTCAGCATACAATCCAGTTCCCCCAAAAACGAGACGACACATCGGTTTGAGGGTCAAGCAGAATCTGTTTTACTGAGGGCTACCTGCTCAGTATTTATGCAGGTCTCCCACTTGGTGGACACTCCCCTAAGGGACCAAATGGAAGACTGAAACAGCAGACAGACATGTATCACTTTCGTACACACAGCCACAATACTTTCCCACAATGCATCCTGGTTTCCTCCTCTCTGTCCTGGAGATAATTAATGAAGTAATTCAATTATCTCCCAGGACAAAGGCAAGACTCCATTATACACGTGGTGACACAGAAACAGTATATCACTTTAAAATACATAAAGACACATTTTATACATTAAACACAGACATGTAACATATCCCCAGATAGCTCAGGTCTGGGTGCACAGTATTAGGTGAATCGCACTCAGACCACCCGAATACAGTTTAATTGCCATGGAGCTAAAGTATTTAATTATACGAACAGGCTCCATGGCATTGCTATCTGGGTTAAAACATTCGCATAAAACATAAAATACCGAATTTCCCTGCATTCACCAAATCCATACGAATTAGAACCAGGGGCTGGAGGTTCAGCGGTGCCTGCACGTAAAAGTGTCCGATTTTGGTGCTTGAAAGCCGGGCAGAAAAGCGCTGGCTGCCCGGGGAGCTCCAGAACACCGCCACCTAGCGGCCGCTAAGTGTAACAGCGGCCACCCAGTAACAATCAATTAAGCTGCGGTTAACCGCAGCTTCAGGGAGGTAAATAGGAGGCACACTCCAGCTTCTGGGTGGCCCATTAACAACGCCGGCCGGCTTCCCACGGCTCTGGGGAGGTTGGTAAACGGCTGTTTGTTCGGTAGATGGAAGTTGGTTTTGCCACAATACCCACAAGCACTTCAACAAGAATATTTTCACAGACAAAAATTAGCATAGTATTTGTTTAGAAAAATTAATGGAGAAGTGGATGGATGTTAGATCAGAAGAGTGAGTGTTTAGTGTTTGTATGGATGCTATCAGTCACACTTACCCACTGGGGATAGTTTTCACAATTCCTGCATTGTATTTTCCTGCCAGGTTAGCGCCATAGGAAATACCTGTAGCTACTATTGTCTAAAATAGAGGAAGTAGAATTAGCTGCTGAAAGGAGTTCATATAAATACCAATTTGTAAATAGAAAATACCAATTTATAACAAACCATTATGTAATTACTCATTCATAACTTACCACCAAAATTTCTATAGGAATTGGCACACGAAGTATGTGTTTGTATCGATCATTTATTTCTTTCACCACCACACATACAACTAAAGTTAGCAATCCGGCAATCAGGTCAGCAATATTGGTTTTTCCAATGTTGGCAAAGATTTCGATGATTGTCTGAAAATGATAACATAATATAAAAATGCAGGTATGGGCAAATTACGTAAAACAAATACCAAGGGAGGCAGGGCCTGACAGCCAAGATGGATGGACGTGCTTGCCAACAGCTCCGGCATAAACAAGCACAAACCATGTCTTTAATGTTAAGTACCTCTTACTGAGTAAAATATTTTGTGACCGGTGGACTGTCCTGCATCCCAGTGGGCATGAAGGGATTACTGAATCTTGTAGTTACACCTGATGGATACGCAGTTCAGCCGTGTGGCCTAGTCTGAAGCTCAGCCTGGTGTACTGGGAAGACAGCCAGTCCCTCAGCATGGGACACACTCTAATTTCTGACTCTCTGGGAGCCCCGCAGCTCCCCCCCTTTGGACTGATGGGGGATATCCCGGTCCCCACTGGGGCTACTCACCTTTCTGCCACAGTGAACTTTGCTGCAACTACAAGGTATACCAAAAATGCCTGCCACATCGCTGCCTCCACAACCTCAGAGTCCTGAATATTTTGTTGCCTACAGCAGTGTGCACGTGAACTTTGCCTCTAAGTTAGATGCATTATTTGCAGATTTTTGGTGAAAACTATCCCAACGCCAGCAGAAGCTTACTAACAGTGAGCGAAGCAGCGACCCACCTCTAAGCTACTCTGGATTAATTGAACAGGCTGATGGGCAAGAGTTCCAGTGCCACGGGGGCCAACCTCATGTTCCGACCTCCCCTGCTGTGCCTCAGTCCCCCATGGCTGCTGAGATTGCCATATCTTCTTCTGGGCTGGGGCCTAATTGAAACCTATTCCAACCCACTGTCCATATACCCAGAAGGGTCTCTGGATCTCAGAGCTCCCGAGGACCCAAGATCCTACAACACGTGGCTCAAAGATCCATAGACACAGGGCAGTGGCTCCCTTTAAAGCCTGGGCTCGAGGATATGAGCGATTGCAGTGCCCAAGGCAAACAGTATGCCTAGAAAGTCAGTGCTTTCTACTGAATCCTGAAGGGGTAGGAGAAAGCATTGTGTTTAGCAGAGAGACTGACCCTTTTTCATGGCCTGTATGCAAAATTGGCTGAACGTCGGCAGAGTCCCAGTTGCCTCTCCATGGTGGGAATTGGATAAAGGGGAACTTTAGTTGTCTACAGTCCTGACACCCCAAAATGTATGTTTTCTGCCTTTGGTATCCACCATTATGCTCTAATGTTTTTATTTAATTTTGGCACATTGTCAGCAGTAATTTTCTATGTAAGCTATATCTAATCACCATGTCGAGATAACTACTATTTTTCTTATATTATCTAGCCCGTGTGTTATGTGTTTGGTGCTGGCCAATAAGCTTGACTCCTCGACTACAGATATCTCATACCCAGTGGTTTAACTGTCTATCATATAATTATTATTATTATTATTATCGCCATTTATATAGTGCCAACAGATTCCGCAGCGCTTTACAATAAATCAATAAGTTCAGTCTGCTATATTAATAGTTGTGCTAAACGACTAGACTAACTCACCTGATATTATCCTATTTCTTTGCATGACTTCGATTGATAAAACTTGTTTAGGCATGTTCACTTGCCACAAATAATTGTGCTGACTTATCGAATGCCATGATATTGTCTAATCTGAATTATTTCTTATACGCCTGTACCTGTCTGTTAATCTACACACTGAAAAATAAAGATTAACAATAAAAAAAATAAAAAAAATACCAAGGGGTTTATTTTCAAAAGAGCTTGGTATATGCTAGGTTTAACAATTAAAGTTTAATATGTCTATTGTTGGTGAATAGTCTCACTTTAACAGTTGAATCTTTTTTAACTGTACATGTGTTGTGCTTTTGCAAATGTATATATAATAAAACAGTTATAATTATAAAAATCAAGAATACCAAAAATGTGGTCAAGTAAACAAAAATGTGTCAGAAAAGGTAAAAGTGCAACATGTAAAATCAGCGAACATTGGTTTGCTAGAGGCCAGATATAGATATAAGTCCCGAATAAATTTAAATCACCGTCACCTTGAAGGGGAAGAGTCAGCGTGGGTGGGGCCATGGATTTGAAATTTAAAAGAAAATGCCAAAATTAAAATAATAAAGAGAAGAAGACAGGGTAGTAAAAAATAATACAGCTGTGTCCTTTAAGAAGGCTAACATGCATCTCCAGTGCTTTAAAGTACACATTCAAAAGGCTTCCTACATTCAATGTTAACATTTAAATAGTTAGTTGTTATAGATGGGGCATAGGTCGCATTGTGGAAGAGTAAGGATACATACAGGCATAGGCAAAATTGTCTGTGGCTAACCCTATATAGAAGTGAGAATACTTTCGCGATATCTCAGTGGGTAGATCTCCTGCTGTGGTATTTCGGAGTTCCAGACTCAGTTACCAACAAAGGTCAACTCAGCCTTTCATCTTTCCAAAGTCAATAAAATAAGTACCATTAAAAAGAGTATTAATAATATCTTGAAAACGAATGACAAGCTAAACGTACCTTCCCTGCTTAAATCATATTAGTATAGATCCAGTTATGTCTTTGGCTTGCTCTTTCAAACAGCCCTTTTGTTGCTGTGCTACAACATAGTATAAGCATATCGTATTCCAGAGCATTTGTGAGCAAAAATCACTAAAACATTTAAATGATCTCTGTAGTATAATCAACTCACATATATTATAGAAAGTACTCCATTGTAGTTCTTCGTTGGGACATTAAGAATTAGTTTGAATTGTGAAACAAACACTTGGAAAGCCGCAGCAGTGGTAAAACCGCCCACTAGTGGATCAGCCAGGTATCTGACAATGAAACCAATCTGCAGAATACCCATTGCAAGCTGTAAATAGACAAATATGGTTAGACATGTTTAGTTGTAGGGGGAAAACTGTTTAAATTGTTAATATCAGCAATAACCTCTAATAAAATAACAAGGTGAAGGAAACTCTAAATGGCACAAAAAAATATATAATATGGGTCCTGTTGTTACATTATGTTGTTACATTATGTTGCTGATGACTATCCCTCTATCACTATCCCTCTAAGCTGATCTTGTACATAACATATAGAAGTCAGTACAAGTTGCCTTACATTTGCTATACCTAATAAATGGTTAAATCACATAAAAGTATTTTAGTAATTGTACTGCTTTGTTAAGAATGTTAATAGTGACTATTATATATGAATATACAAAACCCAAAGTCAGAGTTTAATTAATTACTAAGCAATGTAAACCTCATCAATTGTTGTGAAGTCATCAAATACATCACTATAGTTGGCAATGCATATGTGTCTTATTGGGAAGTGTTATGTGGTATAACCTTTCCATGGCTCCAATCTTGATTCAAAACTCAATGTAAAGAAAGATATGTTGAGATAAAGCTTGGTATGAATGTAAACAATCAGTATAAATTAATTACATGGAATCCATATTAATGTACTGCAACGAAAGTAAAGAAGGCCATTGGAAACATATACCTGTAAAATTCCAATTAGGAAGGATAGCGTCCCAGAAACAGCAATTCTTGCTGCGTCTCTAGCCACAGTGTCTATAATTGTTTTGTTAAGCCCTGTAGAGTTGCTTAACATAGTAAATTTCTCATCTGGTGCCATAGAAAGAACGACTGTTCCCACCATTAGGCTGACCACTGGAAAAGGTCCTGTTAAAGAAAAACAATCCACATTTAGTTGAATACTGACATATTTCATAGAGAGACCAGATGAATTATTAGATGCACAGATGTGGGGGCCCTTAGTCACACAAAGGCAAGGGTGGCCTGGTTCAGTCACGGACAAAAAGATCTCGCCACCCATCGCAGCAATTTTCTGACTTGGCTGATTAACTCAAATAATCCAGGGAGATCTTAAACCATCCTATTTAATGTCGGATCCCCTCTTATTTGTCATAGACAACAGCCAAGATGATATTAGTCACAAGGCCAAGGTTATATTTATTTTACGTAATTGAATGAATGTAAGTCCAGATGAGCCCCTACTGTCACTTTAACAGTTGAAAAAGTTTGAATGATATGGTAAGAAAAGGCAGTTTCTTACAATGCATGATACTATGTGGTTCCTATGCACCATGTCTTGTTTTTAACAATGTAGGCTTACTTACCAACTGAAATGTGTCTGGATGTCCCTAGAAAGAAGTATGTCAGAATAGGAAAGAAGGACGAATAGAGTCCATATCCAACAGGGACTGAAGCAAGTAGTGCAAATGCCAATCCTGAAATACACATTCAAAGAGCTGGCTGTAACTGTAATGTAAGTTATGTCAAAATTCCAAACGATTAAGAAAATGCATACATTAATACATTGATACTATCACAGCCTTACTTTACTGTGTTACTGTAGTTGTGTTTGAGTTTAATAGTTCAATGCTGTTTAATACAATGTTGCTCAGAATTCCATCCTATGTCTGTAAAACACTACAGATGATTAGAGCTGGATTACAGCAAGGGGAAACAAAGTTAGCATGTTTTCCAAATTACCAGGATGAGTTTAAAAATGTGTCCCCATTAGGCAATTTGTGCACCAAAATCATTAAACCTATTGCAGACTTTGCATGGGATTGAGTTTTGCACATCTAAACATTGTCCTTTCCATCTTTGCCTAGTGGGTGATGAGTTAATAACAGAGTAGGTGAACAGATGAATGAGCCATATAAATAATTCAATTATGGTAGGATCTGCCAAGCGATATCCCCTATCCCTTATCAATGATGGTGAATGAGAGGATAGTAATCATAAATGGAGACTCCCATCCTGGCACCCTGGGGATGGATAAATGAACAAGCGGTCAGCCGCACTCCCCACTCACTCCATTATTAACCTCTAATCCACCATGCATGGTCGATGTCAAGAGGAGAATCATTCAGGAGGTACTCCCCTAAGGTATATGATGTTCCTTTAGACCTTTAAAGTTTCCATTCCACCACATAGGAGCAGGGCCGTTTTTAACAAGGGGCAAAAGAGGCAGCTGCCCCAGGCCCAGTTATTACTGGGGGGCCCAAAGCAGCTGCCCCTTGAGCCTGCAACAATTTAATCAGGGACCCGTGGCCCTTTAAAATTCCCCCGGACTGAGCTCCATTTCGTGTCATAATCGCCTCTCTGGCCCTGTCACACTCACCTTTCCACAGTTATCCCTTTTCTCTCCCTGTCATAGTCACCCCCTGAAGACAGTCATCATACGCACACAGTCATGAAACATAGCTGCGCCATAAACACAGTGCACAAAGACCACAGGCGGTCCCCCATACACACACAACACATTGCAAACAGTTACCACACACACATATGGCCCCGGACACAAACATACACATGGTCACAGAGACGTACACTTGAACACAGGGACACTCACTGTCAAACTCACACTCAGACACAGTGACTGTGATAGTTATTAATGGGCAAAGGGGACTAGGGGGCCCAAGCAAATGCTTGCCCAGGGTCCAATCTATATTAAAGACGGCCCTGCATAGGAGATGTGTTGTGGAATGAGTGGGTTACTGAGACTGTTGCCCCTAGCTATTACCAGCCCTTACCAGAGGGGAAGGTGAGAACCATTAAGCATAGGTCCTCATTATATTCTCTTGTTTTACTATTTTAACTGTTTAAAAAAAATGTGATCAATTCACGTGCAGTAACTTTGCGCTATACTTATCTAATTAAGTTCAGAAAGTGCTGGCAATAAGGTAGCAATGTTTATCACTGTGGTTTCTGTGCAGAAACAAAATGTGCATGTGAAAAAGTATTTATTGCATGCCAAAAAGCTTGTCAATGGTGGCAATAGGATAACAGTACAACTGATAACTTATCACTTTATGTATTTTATGGTACTTTGGTAGACCAAAATAGCTCAACTGGAAACTTCTGGAATAAAAGGGAATCATGACATGTCATACATGTCATGTGTCCTTAAGGGGTTAAATTTGACTTACAATTTTAAATTATCAGATTTATTCCTGACTTAATAAGTAACCCTGTCAATACATTCAAGCTGGAAATTCCCTTGATATATTTAACATGCATATCATTTTTAGAGAACTTCATAGTAAAGAGTATGTGAACTTAAAATATTGGATGAATTTATAACTTACCCTGCAAGGTACCAATAAGTCCTGTACTGACTCCAGAGATGAGATCATGTACAAACCATTCCTTCCATCTGTATTTTGGTAGCCAATCTAAGATTGGGAATAATGACTTGAGTTTTAGGTACGCCTGTCTAGAGGTGCAGCTGTTAAATAAAGGAGAAATAATTCAGACTATCAGCAAGTGATCTAACACCATTAAAATGTGCTTTGATCAATAATACAATGTAACTTAGCTCTCTACCTGTTAAACTATTACTCTCAAACTGCTCTGCTACTCTATGTTCAGAACCCCCAAAATATGGTGTGGTGGGCATCCTTTATTTTCTAAGGAAACAATTTACTAAAAGAACATACATGAAGATGAGTTTCTTAAGGCATAAAGTAACCATACATGTTAGATACAACAAACTTATGTTCTATAGTTTGTATATATATATATATATATATATACTAGTGTAATGTAAATAAAGTCTGATGCATTAATTACATTTCATAAACATTTTATTTCAAATGTACTCTATCTTACTTAAAGGAGAACCTACTACTACTACTATCGATCTGTCAAGGAAATTCAATAAGACCGTTCAATTCTCACCCCCAAGACATGATTTAGTAAATAAACCACAGGGTGGTAAAACACAGACACATATGCAAAAGTAAACATTAAAGTTGCCCCAACCATTGATGAAAGTACCTTAATGAATGCACAATGTACCATCATTGCTTGGTTGGATCTGCCCCATAATAAAATGATATTAATCCTCCCCCACTTTGTAAACCAATGAATACAGATGCACACTTGTTGTTTAAATCTACAAGGCTACATTATAGCTGCCCTGGTCTGTTTAAAAAAAAATCTACATGGCTTCGTTAGACCTACCTTGGGCTGAATTTAACATTATTTAAATTTAGTAGAAGCAGCTTCTACTATTACAAATACAATAGTTCCAAGACGGAGTTTGTTTTATACTGTAAATACAGCAATCTATATCCCAGTGCTATGGACCATATTTATCAAGGCAAAAACAGTGTTGATCAAGGAGTAATAACCAGCCACTGTGTCTTGATGAAGTCTTTGCCCTGGAATAGCCTCTGTTTTGTATTGATAAATATGAGCTTAGAACATAAAATTATTTTCCTTAAAGTTTGAGGCCAGAAATCTGTGTAATAATATAATCCATTACATTAATAGAGGATTATTAAATGTGGAATATATATATATATATATTTGACAAATATTTCCTGCCTTAATAGATATTGCTTAACGTAACACATGAAATATACACATTTGCACAGGTAAAACTACCCCAATTATCTTTGTATCAGGCATTTGATTGTTTTCCATTTACTAATGTTCACTGTGTTTTAAAAAAAAAAAAAAAGCATAGCCAAAGTCCAGAATAATTATAGGAATTACAACCTGCAGTTTTTTTTCAGCCGTTCCTGCAAAGGTTTAGGAATAATTTCTTTCTTCTCATTATTGTCCTGGAAGACAGGTTCTGAATATACAGGTCTGGCAACCACGTACTGGTTGTAAGCAGGGCTGGGGATATCCATCCTTCCTGATTCCGTGGAGAAGAAAAGGAAATCTTTAGCTAATGATGCAATATAATGTTAAATATCTTAAGAAATAAGTCTGAAATAATTGTTAACTTTATATAAATCACAGTAGATATATTACAAAGTGATGGTGCTTACAACAAAACTATTACTTAGACCAGAAATAAAATTCTATTTAGTAAATATATATAATAAACAATACACAAGATCCAGCGCACTCTCCTATCTACTAAACAGCAACTTCAATGTTAACAGATTTATTTATTTTTTTAAAGTTTATTTATATAAATATATATAAAATTATATATATATATTATAAAATAAATACATAGAAATGCCCTCCACCTAGACAAGATTTTCTGTTTCTACGTACCTGGAGAGCTAAAGCCCCCAGCAACATTGGCTGGATTAGTACATTTTGCAGAATATATATACTCCTTAAGGAATCTGTATTTATGGTAAAACAGAGGCTGCCAACACCAGTTTAAAGGAGAAAAAACTCGCCAACCATCAACGCACACACACACTTGCAAGCACATACACACTTTTTATTCTCTTGGTTACCCTGGCCAGAAATTAACCCTTCCTTCTTGTCATGCATTATGTGACTTGTATAATCCATAATAGGTTCCCCGTGAATGTATTTATTAATATGTTTCCAGTAATTCTTTTAAAAATGTAAGCCTTAGAAGATTTTTGATTTGATTATTGGAAATCCTTTCATTAGTTGTATGAGTTGCTTTTTGTCAACATAAAATACTGTGAATGCATCTGTGAATAACTGTATAAAAACTGTATAAAAACTATTTTTAAATAACTGTGTTTATATTGGTATCTTACTTCTGTAATGGTAATATATTTAATTATGAGTGAATCAAGCCGTTATATAATAACTTTATGGTAGATTGTGCTAATTTTATCTATATTGATGTACATGTATATGTGTTTAGTATTAATTGTGATACTTTGTATGTGCTTTCTTTAGAAATCAGAAATCACACTGTTAATGTCTTTCGACAGTAATTTCCTGCAATTTGTAATTTCTCACAAATTGATTGGTGTCTACAAGCTGAATTCTACTTAGTTACTATTTGTTTTACATAATACCAGCATATTCACAAGTGATTGGACACAATGAGTATACTTTGTACAAATTTTATCATTATAATACAAAAGGGGTAGAGGATCCCATATACGAGCCTATAACTGAATACATACAAAAAATGTACACAAACATTTCATTGCATGATTGGCAGCTGCTCGTGAACTTAAATAATGCATTAAAACAAAGTTAAATAGATATACTTGGAATAACTTGAAAAATAGTAACAAAAAATAAATATATATATATATATATATATAATAAATACATTAAAACCTTTAACAAATTATGCATGTTACTCGTTTATTACTATATTCTAGTTTAATTTGTTTCTTAAATAGTATACAATATCTTTATGTACCCTGCTTGATCAGGTTCAGACAAATCCTTTACTATGATAGTTTTTACATGTATGATCGATTGCCCTGAAGAGATAAGCAGTCTAAACATAGGTAATTAAGTAAAAATAGAATAAGAGACTGGAAATGACTGGAAAGCAGGTATTTTTGGAAATCAGAACTAAATACACAGATAATAGCAAACGCAATAGAAGATAAATGTAAAATAATATATAAAATGCAATTGGAAAAAATATTAGGCCTAGACAAAATAAACAATAAACAAGCTTAGCGAGTACTATCTAAATTCTATGGTATACCCCAAAATATGATATGATTCAGTAACTAAGGACAACACAGCTCTGCCTTATATAGGATGGGCCAAAATTCAGAGTAGGGTTTCAGAAGTCACTAACTTTTTTTATTAATGAACCAATTTCAATGATATTACATATAATAAATAATGTATGGAGATTTGTTTGACTAGATACGGAACATGATATCTTTTAAATGAGCTCCATTTGCCTGTAAAGTCTGGCTTTTTTGATTGCATTGTTCTCATAACGTTACTTCATGTTTAAGTCTCCAGCACTCAAATTTATGAACGAAAATTCTCATAAATATTCACTGCTCAAGTGTACATGGTTTGTTCATGTACACCTGCTCCTGCAGATACCTTCAAGAGAAGTAATCAGGAGCTGAAAGTTCGGGCGAACGTTGCGGCAAATTAATCTGGGAATTTCTTGAAATTCTCTGCTCACTGAACAGTTGTTATTTTGAAAATAAGATTCCACTAATTTTATTTGTTGTTCTTTTGTTAAATTACCCATGATGATTCTCCCAAGACTCAGTTATAATATGTCAAGCTTGCTTTGTCAAGCTTGATAAAGACCCATTGGGTCAAAACTTTACTGTTTTTACTCCAATAAAGCTGCCTTTTGGCTATTACCTAAGTGCCTGGACCAATACTTTATTTCATATATCAACTTGGGCTCTGACCATCATTGGATCCGGTGTACCTTGGCTCCCTGGTGAGTGTGGCTTCCTCTATCTATCTACCATTAATAAATCTAGACACCAAGACTTGAGGAGGAAATGATCCATGGACAGGACCTGGGGCACCAGGAATGGATTAGCAAAATCCATATCTGTGACAAAAATTAAGAGATATCCATACATCAGAACTATAAAAGAAAATGGCAAGTCACTATGGTATTGAATTTTTTGAGACTGTAATGATTGTGTGAGATTTTCTGAGATGATCTCTACTAGTTAGTGAAAATTCACAAAGTGAAAAATTAAAATGTAAAAGTTATCACATATTTTCCAGTAGTCTCAGATCTGGTGTGACACTTCCAATTGTGGATCCCTGTTCCATTATCCTACTTTTTAAGTGTGTTTTCCAAGTGGAGTGGAGTAATATTAAATGATCTTTTGCCATGTTAGTTCATTGCTCTTTGCAATAATTACTAAAGGAAATTGTGAAGAATTCAGATGAATGCAGGACGGGTAATGGTAATAAGAAACAACAGGTATTAGATAGTTGTTTTATTGCTAGGTGGTCCCCTTTGTTCTTATTTGTACATTAAAGTAACACTATAGTGTCAGGAATAAAAATATGTATTCTTATTGCTATAGAGTTCTAGTCACTATGTAGTTACTATCCCCTCCCCCACACATTATTTCCTCCAGTGTAGCTGCAGGATCAGGCCAGACCAAGACATTGTTCTGCCTGGGTCGACGGAAGAAATGCTATCCCCCAAACCTTGCGCACATCCATTTTGTTATGCAGTGTGTGTAGTGAATGCAGTGTCTGTATAAGAGATGCAGTGTGTGTATTGTGTACATTGTGTATAATTAATGCATTGTGTGCATGTGCATAGTGGATACAGAGTATGTGTTTGTGTGGTGGATGCAGTGTCTGTATTTGTATGTGTAGTGGAAGCAGTATCTGTGTTTGTGTAGTGGATGCTGTGTAGTGGGTGCAGTGTCTGTGTAGTAGATACTGTGTAGTTGGTGCAGTGTCTGTGGACGGGGTGCAGTGTTTGTGTTTGTGTAGTGGATGCTGTGTAGTGGGTACAGTGTCTGTGTGTAGTTGCTGCAGAGAGTGTGTGTGTGTAGTGGATGCATTGTGTGTTTGGTGTGTGCAGTGGATGTAGTGTGTGTAGTGGATACAGTGTCTGTGTGTAGTGCATGTAATGTGTGAAGTGTGTGTAGTGGATGCAGTGCCTGTGTGAAGTGCATGTAATGTGTGCAGTGTGTGTAGTAGATTCAGAGTATGTTTGGTTGGTGTAGTGTATGCAGTGTCTGTGTGCAGTGTATGTAGTGTGTGCAGTGGGGCTGTGAAAGGTGAGCATTTTTCCTTGTAGTCAGGGAGAGGGGACAATAGTTTCAATAGTACATTATACTGTGCGTGGTGAAGAGGGGGCCCAGAAGTCTGATCTTCCCCTCCTTCAACATCATGACTTCTCCTCTCACGAGCCGTGTGAGCATTGCCATAAGTTGCTATGGTAATGATATGCACGGCACGTAAGGCATATCACAGCATTGCCATGGTAGCCCGCTGCACCTCTCTCGCGGTTTGCTAGAGGAGCATATATGAAGCTGAAGGAAGGGAACTGCATAAATATATAATGGTAATCGCTAAAGTGTACAGGAGCAGCAAAATTATGCCCCTATAAAAGTGCAACCTGGAGCCATGGCCTCACTGGGACCAATAGACGGGGCAGCTCTGTGCCTGATTCACAAAGAACTCCACCATAGGAAAGCATTGAATCAATGCTTTCCCATGGGATTTTAGCTGACACTGGATGTCCTCATGCAAACCAAAAGTCTGCTAAGGACCTGGAAGGTGGAGTTAACCCTGCAAGGTAATTATTGCAGTTTCTCAATAACTGCAATGATTACATTTACTAAGTTAGGGGGATGGGGAAAGTGCACCCAGACCACTTTAATTAGATGCAGTGGCATGGGTGCCTATAGTGTCTCTTTAAGGGGGAACATGATCTATCCCCATAAATTAAAGGTAAGGTAGCTGGCCTCCTGCCTCAAACAATGTATAGCTACTGGTGAGGATCTTATGATGGGGTGGCTGCCCCGGTCACCCTGCTCCCCTAGTGGCGCCCCCGGTGGCCGGCAAGGGGAAGGCGACCTATGCAAATAAATGACAGGTTAATTCTAGTTCTAGACATGCCTAGTTAGGAGTAGCTCCTAATTTACCTATACTTGGTCATGAAATTCACTAATGTACATAACTGACAAGGAAAAACAAAATAAAATGTAAAAGTATATGCAACAAAAAAAACAAAACAAAACCAAAGAATGACAATGGGACGGGGGCAGAGCTAACCAGCACACTAAATGGATCCCTGAGTTCCGGCACAGTGGCTGCTATTAATTCTGACCTAACCCACTTGAACAACAGATCTTGATCTGAAGGGCTACTACCCAATATAGGGGACCATGGGGAAGCATTCCTGGAAATCTAAGGGACCAAATGGGGGGGGGGGGGGGGAGGCATACCATATCAGTCCCTTACTTTCACAGTCGTCTAGACCTAAAATGGCATATCTAATGCCTGACTCACCTCATGGCTCTACGTCGGCCTCAGATGTTGAGGACCTGGGACCAGTGGAGCTACAGTCACAGCCCTGAAGCAGTAGGGACTTCTGCAGCAATTCAAATCTCAGTGGGCCACTAAAACTGATATCCCCACAATGATGCCAGATGCCAGTTTGGACGCTTGATTTGCATCCAAACTGGCAGCTTTAAAGGACGAGCTGAGCAGACTATCCGCAGAATATGGGCCAAAGAGGAGGATATTCACAGCTTTGGAAAAAAGAAATAAAAGCAGGACTCAGCTACAATTCAGCTACATGAGGTGCCTAACACTTGTGCAGCACTGAGTGCTAAGGTGGGGCAGCTAGAGGATATATTGCAACCTGAAATAAGGGAGGCCCGTCATATCTTGCAAACTGCCACAGTTAATCAGAAGGTTGTTCTCTGCCACCTTGACACACAAATAGGCTAAGGGACTACTACTGGATGGACTTTACCACCTACCTGGGAGTCCTAGCAACAAGGCCTTTCTACCCAGAGATGCTATCCTGTGCTTCATGTCACAGAATGACAAAAAACATTCTTAACAACAGTTAAAGGACATTCACATTTGTTTTTGAACAACATTCATTGAGCTTCTTCCATGACTTCATCAGATCAATGTTACAATGGTGTGTGTCCTTGAAGGAGGTGACCTCTCAGCTATGAGCAGCTTATGTTCAGTACAAGTAAGGGTCCCCACAAGCTCTTTTAGTTGAGCAAAGTGGTCAGTGTTTTAAGCTAACCTCAATGTCCAATGCATGGACTATCCTACAATACTTGGGAATGGCTACCTACACCACTTCTCGGATCAACAGACCTACCCTTCACCTAATCTAATCTTCACATCTGTGATACTTTAAAAAAACAACAACACTTTAATACTTGAATGCACTTATTAGAATGCACAGATTAAAAATTATATATAATAAGAAGCTCTTTCAGACTAAAGATATCTCTGATAAAGTCACAACACATATTTTATAAAAACTTGTATTTTGTCTTATTAGACATTAGAAATATGTTGATCCACAATATTCTGGTGGGTATTTTCAATAATGAACAAATCACTATTGCAACTATTTATACCCCTAATGACAACCAAATTGGTTGTTGTTGTTTTTTGTCCAAATGCTTTACTGGAATAGTTCAAATGAAAGAGGGGAGATTATTAATCTTAGATATTTTAATTGCACCTTGAATTCCATTTGGGATACAACTGGGACACCGTTGCACTTACCTTTTTTTTAATTGACAGTTTGGTGAGCTACTATCTATTCATGGTTTACATGACACCTGGAGGGACTATATGCCTTGAGGGAAAGACTATTCAGCACATAAAAAATATTCCTGAATTCTTTGTTTGGTAGACTCTCTAGCCCTCTGATAAAAGCCCTAACACTACTAGTCCACTCAGAACATGGCTCATAGAACAGTTATTTTTGGCCATTTCATTAAACTGCCATTAAAGAATATCGACAAAAACTGAAGATAAATTAACAAAAATTATGCAGGCCATAAAGGGCAAAATACTTGCCATCCAAACTACTACTTTACAGTCTAACCTCCTTCCCTTACAACTGCCCCACACCAAAAATTATTTACGTAATGTAAGGCAAACCTATTGCTTAGAAGGCATCAGAGCCAATAAATTAAATTAGCTTCCAAACTTAAAGCTCAGGGATCCAAGATTACTTACTAACTCTTCTAAAATAGTCAACATGTTTGCAGACTTCTCCCAAAAGCTGTATAATTTATCTCAATATCCCTCTACACACACTTCCACAGCAGAAGAAACTATCTCATACTTTCAGGTAGTACCATACCAGTTATTTTCCCCTTTCAGTCTATAGAATTAGGTTAGGCAATTTCAATTTAGACACTATTTAAACACTACCTAGTAATAAAGTTATGGGTCCAGATGGCTTCTGATATGCCTATTACAAAGTGTTTGCAGATATTCCTGCTCCCATCTCACAACACTACATAACTGTTATCTGACAATATTGGCACATTACTTGAGCCAAGCAAAGCACCCATGGCCTGTGCAAAGTTCAGGACCATTTCACACTCAATAATAAGATTTTGGCCAACTCATTTCTCCTGACCAAATCGGCTTTGTCCCCATTAGTCAACCTCAGATAAAACAAGACAAGCTTTGGATGCATTAGAACTCACCTGAAAATTCTTCAAGGATACCTAGTATCCTCCTTGCTTTAGACACCAAAAAGGCATTTGATAGATTGAATTGGCAATATATCTATTTAACTCTGCAACTGCCCAACATTTGAAAGTCTTTATACGATCCCATCAGCCATAATGATTTAATTTGGTTTTATGTCTGACTCATTCCCAATTAGCACTGGCATCTACCACGGTTGCCCCCGGTCACCCCATATTTTTATGATGGCAATAAGGTCATTGGTTTATAAATGTACTATCTCTGTATTCGTTTTAAGTATTTCTACTTCTCTAGGTGTGGAAAAATGTATTTGTTCGCTGATGGCATTCTACTAACACTCTCTTCTCTGGAGTTCTCGATCATTAATCTGATGTCACTACTTCATGATTATAAACAAGTTGTTTCCTTTTATAAAAAGAATTCAAGGATTCCCTGAAAGCTTTATAAACAAAATATACCTTTGACCAAAGTAGCGTAAACTCTCTTATTTGGGAATTTAACTTATGGCAATAAGTTTTCCCTTATTAAAGAAAATCCTCTTCATCCATAAATCAAAGCACAGCTGGACATCTAGATAAAGTTGTAAATGTCCTGGTTGAGGCATGATTTCCCATGGATATTGTACTTATTTTTCTACTTTACCTGTCCCTTTACCAATTTATTGGCTATGTAAATTTCAAGTAATGATCTGCAATTATATTTGGAAAAAATGTCCCCTTAGACAAGGCTTCCCCAAACTCCGGCCCTCCAGATGTTGCTGAACTACAACTCCCATGATTCTATGAATGAAATAGATAGGCTGAGAATCATGGGAGTTGTAGTTCAGCATCGTCTGGAGGGCTGGAGTTTGGGTAAGCCTGCCCTACACTGTTTTACAAACTGATGAATATGCACTCCTACCGAGAAGGCCTGGACGTACCTGGTAACCATGAATATTATTATATATACTATATAACAATTTGCAAATTAGATTGACCTTAGCTCACCTTCCTTTGGTTTCCCTTAACCCCTTAAGGACACATGACATGTGTGACATGTCACGATTCCCTTTTATTGCAGAAGTTTGGTCCTTAAGGGGTTAAAAGTGCTTAACTCTTCCCATTTACATTAGAGCAACTACTATGGATGTCCTTACTTATTTTTGCCCACTGCTTCCTATAGCCTTTTCCCTGAACTCTTTAAAGGACCACTCTAGTGCCAGGAAAACATACTCGTTTTCCTGGCACTAGAGTGCCCTGAGGGTGCCCCCACCCTCAGGGTCCCCCTCCCGCCCGGCTCTGAAAAGGGGAAAAGGGGTAAAACCTTTTTCCAGCGCTGGACGGGGAGCTCTCTGCCTCCTCTCCGCCTCCGTTCCGCCCTGTCGGCTGAATACGCACGCGTGGCAAGAGCTGCGCGCGCATTCAGCCGGTCGCATAGGAAAGCATTTACAATGCTTTCCTATGGACGCTTGCGTGCTCTCACTGTGATTTTCACAGTGAGAATCACGCAAGCGCCTCTAGCGGCTGTCAATGAGACAGCCACTAGAGGATTAGGGGGAAGGCTTAACCCATTAATAAACAAAGCAGTTTCTCTGAAACTGCTATGTTTATAAAAAAAAAATGGGTTAACCCTAGCTGGACCTGGCACCCAGACCACTTCATTAAGCTGAAGTGGTCTGGGTGCCTAGAGTGGTCCTTTAAACGTATTTAGATGATGGCGCCAGAGGTTTATTCTTGAGCCGAGTTGCTCTTTGCTCCTATTATGCTCCTGTTATCTCATGATTTCCAGTATGCAAGTTGGTCCCCTTTGGAAATAAACATGATAAAACAAGTTTTATCCTTTATATACATAATCCCATCCCCTTCCCAAAACTTATTCAGACATATCTTCTGTTTCCCTCCGATATGTTTTCTTATATCAAAATTAAACATGCCCTACAGACATCTGGAGTACACCAGTCAGTCCAGTTCCTTTTATTTTCTTTAATTTCCAACAACATTAAAGCCCCTATCTATGGATTCTAGATTCCTTTTAGTTATACCTGAGAAGCCTTGAATATAAAAAAAAAAATAGGAAGCAGAGCTGCAATTTACAGGATCCATTGAGCTATGGTTATCACCTGCTACCAATTTTTGTGAAGTATCCAAATGCCTATCCCACTGAATGACAATACTACTACCACTACTACTACTAATAATACAAATAATCTCTATGAGACCTGCCTATATGGAACCAGGCTGCTCACCACAATGTTGGCATTGCACCTCTGATATTGGAACCGTGATCCACATATTGTGCAGCTGTACAACATTTTTTGATTATTGGCATTCTATTTGAACGGGTCAATATCTCCCATGAGCTCCACAAATCTACTAGATATGTTTCCGCCCTATATTCTGAAATTGATTAGACACTTACTTGTGCATATATTGGTGGCTGCTAAAAATAAGATGGAAATCTGTAGCCCCACCCCAATACACATGCTCTGATTTGCATTACCAAGCGCTTGGGTTAAAGCTCTGGATTGGATGGGATCGATTTTAACTTAAAGGCAATACTACTCTTTCCCTTCCAGTAGGACTTCCTTATGTTTTCCCCATCATTTCAAGGTGCAATATTTGATCCTTAGTGCCTTTGTTGTAACTACTCTGTGTTCCAGAACTCTAAAATTTCCTGTTGTACTTTTGAAAATTCGTTAAAAAAAATTGTAAAAATTAAAAAAGGTATTACAACTTACTATAATACTCCATACTTTGCAAACAAGTAAAAACAGACAGGTTGAAAGTGGATACTGAGAAAGTATTCTTTGGTTGGTTGCCATTCAGATCTCATGCTAGTTTTAGCTCACTTGTAAAATTACAGAGATAACCTAAACCATTTATAAGGGCAGTCCAGATCCAAATTACTGGCAAGTTTCCTTGGCACAAGAGATACAGCAACAACAGACTGAATGATTTGCAGTTTATTCATTTCTCTAAACCACAGAGATGGCATTATTTACCCGTCACCATTGTGTATCTTATATTACATTACATTTTTCAGTTACAGTTAGTGTGCTATGGTTAAAATTAGATTTAGGGCTGTGGTTGGTGCTGGAATATTGTATTGGTTAAGAGTTAGTTGTTAAGGGCTTTTTTTCAGTTGGGGTGATATACTTAGTGGTATTTATATTCCAACCTGCAGTTATTTTAGCTGCCTCCATTAAATTGAGTTCAGCTGCCGCGTGTGCATGTAACTCCTACCAATCTTCATCAGACCATTCTCTGAACAGCTCAAAGGTGATTCCATTAATTACAGGGAATAACCGCATGGATGACATGTCACCATCTGTGTAATATAGTATTTTAAAATATGATCTGACCATTGAAATAATGGTTGTTCATGTCATATATATATATATATATATATATATATATATATATATATATATATATATATGTATATGTAAATTATCCTGCAGAACCAGTGAATTGTAGATGGTGCAGGATGTTGTCCTTAGCAACTTGTAAATTACAATGTCACAGTATCTATAACAGTGCCATATAGAGCTATAGCACTAGGCTAGCAGGTTTGGTTACCACAGTAAGAATTCAAAGTGAACATCACATGTTTAAGGCAAGAGAAGCTGGATTGGCATATTGATCATATTGACACCCAGATTGGCAATTTTGAAATGCACTTTTAATTCATCTTGAATTCTCACTTTACTAAATAAGATTAGCAGGGTTCATTTTTTACCAACAAGCAAGGAAACAAGCCCTACATATTCCTTTTTTTATTATAATGTTTTTATTGTGTTTATTCAAGACTGGACAATAAATAATTTGCTGATACTTGAAAACAAGAAAAAAAAAAAGGATAAAAAAATATTTGCTTACAACACCTTTGTTCACTTTTGTTATTGTAACAAGGAAGGTCACATTATATTACAGGACATTCCATAATAGCTGACAAAAAAAAACAAAATACAACATTTTCTTTCACACTACTATTCTTTACTTGCTCAAGGACCTTTAGAATAAAACCATTGAACAAAAAAGTCTTCAATACCAATTCCCTGCCATGTGTCCATATAAATAGTGTCGTTTGACTAAAAGTGTAGGTGAGAACATCTAGCTCAGCATTATGAATGCCGGGTGCTCTGATAGGATCAAGGAGTGCAGTGTTTATTTTTAGTCAGATGTTGCAACAACAAAAATGGGAACAGATACATTATGAGAGATTTATTATAGATTAGTAATTGGACAATGTGTCATAATTATTCTTACCCAATAGTTAGCAGTGGCTAGGGTGTCATTCCTGAATTCAGTGGTTATTAAACACTTTGGGCACAGACGTTATATGGCCAAAAGTATGTGGACAACAATACTAATTATTGTGTTCAGGAATTTTAGCCTCACCGATTGTTAACAGGTGCATAAAATCCAGCATATAGCTATATATTCTCTATATTATTATTGCCATTTATATAGCGCCAACAGATTCCATGGCGCTTTACAATATTATGAGAGGGGGGATTTAACTATAAATAGGACAATTATAAGAAAACATACAGGAACGATAGGTTGAAGAGGACTTGCAATCTATAGGAGGTGGGGTATAAGACACATTAGCACAGGAAATTGAAATCAAATAAGGTGGGAGTGAAGCAGAGCTGGAGGAGAGAGTAAAGTGCTGCCCTTTAGGAGAGAGCAAGAGACAGGTATGTGAGGTAGAGGTTACTCTGGGAGGCCATAAGCTTTCCTAAATAGATGGGTTTTAAGGCACTTCTTAAACGATTAAAGACTAGGGGAGAGTCAGATGGCAGTAGGCAGGCTATTCCACAGGAAGGGAGCTGCCCGCGAGAAGTCCTGCAAGTGTGAGTTGGCCATACGGGTGCGAGCAGCGGACAGGAGAAGGTCACGGGCAGAGTGGAGAGACCAAGAAGGGGCATACCTATGGATCTGTGAAGAGATATAAGAGGGGCTAGGATTGTTCAATGCTTTATAGGTATGGGTTAGCACTTTGAATTGACTCCTATAGGATACAGGAAGCCAATGTAAGAACTGAATGCCACCTTTGCCACAATTAATTCATTAAATTTTTGCCCTACTAAATCCACCAAAGACAACTGTAAATTTATTATTCTAAAGTGGAAACATCTAGGAGCAACAACAGCCCAGCCATGAACAGGTAAATGCAGGGCTGCAGTGTGTGTGTGTGTGTGTGTGTGTGTGAGGGGTGAAGTATGGGTGAACAGTGCAATGTGTGTATGAAGGCAGGGCCGGCACTTACTTAAGGCGGCGTAGGCGGCCGCCTTAGGGCGCACCAAGGGTGCGCAAATGTCCAGGTGAACATCACATCGAGCACCAGTATCTCCGTGCAGCCCAGCGCCCGACTATGTGCATGCTACAGACTATGTGGAAGGTTCAGGGATATAGATTACATCATATCCCTGCTCCCTGTATAGCACACAATGTGGCTGGCATCCACTGATGGGGCTAAGCTGAGGGATAGGACTCCACAGATCAGAGCCAGACAGCATGTTTCCCAGGGACATGAGATGTAAGCATGTCATTGTGACTGTATGTATGACTGTCTGTATGTCTCTGTATGACTGTATGTCTGTGTATGTATGCATGCCTGTCTGTATGTCTCTGTATGACTGCATGTCTGTGATTGTATGTCTTTGTATGCCTATGTCTGTGTTTCTGTATGACTGTGTTCGTATGTCTCTGTATGCCTTGTTCTGTATGTTACTGTATGCCTGCGTCTGTATGTCTCTGCATGGCTGTGTCTGCATGGCAATCTATGTGTGTCTTTGTATGAGTGTATTTCTGTGTTTGTATGACAGTGTACCTGCATCTGTAGATTTTATAAATGTGTGCCTGTATGGCATGTATTGTCTGAGTTAGATTTTGTCCCTTTTATGACTGTGTTTCTGTATATCTTTGTGACTTTTTGCCTTACTAATTATGTATGTATGCCGGTATGGTTGTGTGTCTGTATGTTTATGTCTTTGTGCGTGTGTGTTTTTTCTGCCTGTATATCTATACCTGTATGGCTTGGGAGTCAGAAACCACGAGAAAGAGACACAGAAAGAGGCTGGGGGGCAGAAAGCAACACAGAAAGGGGCTGCAGGAAAAGTAAGTGACACGCAAGGAGGATAAAATACACTAAAGGGGGTGTAAGACACACAAAGGGGCAAACGGGTAAGACATTCAAAAGAGGGGATATGAAACACTAAAGGGGTAAGAAATGTAAAAAGGGGGTTATGAGACACACAGGTAAAGACGCATTGTTTGGCCAAAACTCCTTGCATCAGCCCTGTGAGAGGGGTGCAGTGTGTGACTGTGTTGGATGGTGTAGGGCCCATATATTGTGTTTGGGGGAGTTGGAATGGAAGCAAATGAATTTATTTTGTTTTATTATTATTTGAAAAACAAAACAAAAACCCCTCTGAACTGCCTAGCTTGCCGGAGGAATGCTGAGCGTCTTGGTACTCTTTTCCCCTCACTCTTCTGCAGTGAAGTGCCTGTGGGCCAGTGAGGGAGTACTTTAACCCCTTAGTGACCAGACCAGTTTCTTACTGTTTTTCTTACTGTTAAGGACCAGGGCTTTTACATTTCTGTGGTGTTTAGCTGTAATATTCCTCTTACTCATTTACTGTATTCACACATATTATACACTGTTTTTCTCACCATTAAATGGTCTTTCTAAAGATACCATTATTTTCATCATATCATATAATTGACTATAAAAAAACATAAAATATGATGAAAAAATAAAAATTTGCTGTTTCAAAATATACATTTTTTAAAATGTATCAATAGTGACATTGTAACACTGTTATCTGTCATAAATCTCTGAATCACACCTCCCATGTACATATTTTTTTAGAGTAGACAAACCAGGGTATTCAATATGGGGTGTGTCCAGTCTTTTCTAACCTGCACCTGAGTTGGTGGGAGAACCATATTGTATGTTCAGAACATCTGAAACATTACATGGACTACGTCTATTTATGGAAACGTTACATAGACGATATCCTAGTAATATGTACAGGTACGAAATAACTTTTCACTGAATTTGTGGAAGCTCTTAATGAGAATGACTTAAACTTGCGTTTGACCATGGAGATAGGCATATCCACACTGAACTTTTCTTGACTGTACATTTACCATTACTGATGAACTACAGATTCACACCACCATATACCGTAAACCCACATCTACCAACAATATGTTAAGTTGGGGAAGCTATCACCCCACCTCACTTACTCCAGTGGGGCAGTATCTGAGACTAAAAAGAAATTGTTCCTCCCTTGAGGACTTCACACAAAAGGCTGCCCTGTTAAAAGCTAGATTTAAAGCTAGAGGGTACCCAAATAGGTGCCTTAAACAGGCATACCAAAGAGCACTTCGGAGCGAACGCGAGACCCTCTTGGAAGACGAACCCAAACCCTGCCCCCCAAAAATAATTAGGTGTGTGGCAAATTACGATGCAGGGTGGGTTACAGCGAAAAAGATTTTGGCAAGATTTTGGCCACTGTTTACTCAAGACCGTCACTTGAAAGATGTAATCCCCCCGCGAGTTTCCATAACTGCCAAAAGAGAAAAACATTTAAAGGATCTTCTGGTACCAAGTCACTTTTCTAAACCTAATACGAATAAGAAGAGTTGGATTAATGTGCAGGGTACCTATCAATGCGGACGGTGTGTAGCCTGCCGCTATATAGATAAGGACTCTAAGTTTGTAACCGACTCTTCTGGTACGTTGAGGATCCCAATTAAACAGTTCTTTAACTGTAATTCAACAGGGGTAGTCGGTAAAAAATATGTAGGGAAAACTATACGCCCCTTAAAAAGACGCATGATGGAACATATCCATTCAGTAACATCTGAAAGAGACACCCCTGTTGCTAGACACGCTAGGTTACATCACAGCGATTCACCTAGAAGCTTTAAATTCGTCTGTGTTGAAAAAGTACAAATGGGTAAAAGGGGAGGCGATCTGGATTTGACCCTGAAAAGAAA
The DNA here is from genome assembly GCF_036172605.1 of Pelobates fuscus. Taxonomy (NCBI): domain Eukaryota; kingdom Metazoa; phylum Chordata; class Amphibia; order Anura; family Pelobatidae; genus Pelobates; species Pelobates fuscus. Next base: position 219,933,489 of record NC_086319.1, read on the forward strand.
AGAGTGCTTTTGGATTCACAAGTTGGACATTTTGTCTCCAAATGGCCTCAATGAAGGCTTTACATTTACCCCTTTTATCGAATCTTAGACCATACCCTAATGAGTATATATTAGTTAACTTGTTACTACCTATACTGATTTAGGATTTACATCATAATCATGGACCGCTGAGGACAATATACCGTTATATGGATTATATGTATTTACTGTGTTAGTCTATGTCTGTCTACGTTATTCTCCTTAATTTAAGAAAGTGTGTATGATATTGTTTTAAATAAATCCTTCTATAATCCATTTCTATATATAAGCTTTTATAGCAACTTAACATTGTGACTCACGCAGCAACGGATTTCCTATATGGATTCCCAGGTCTCCCTCTACCAAGACCTGTCCACTATCACATTAGATGCACGCCGGGCCCTGAGACCGCTAACCCGGATGCTGCAGGAGAAGAGGATTCCCTACAAGTGGGGGTTCCCGTTTAGCCTACAAGCGAGAACGGGTAACATGTGGCACCAGGGGCGGACTGACCGGTCGGGCACTTCGGACATGGTCCGAGGGCCCGGCCGGGAGGGGGGCCCGCCATCAGGGGGCCCGGCCGCCCCTTTAAATGCTGCAGCCGCCTGAGCGCTCTCTTAAGAGCGCTCAGGCGGCTGCAGTTTCTCACCTCCCCTCCCCGTAGCGTGGCCGAGCTGCTCTGCGTCCGCGGTGCCGGCCGGATTGATAGGAAGGTGCACACACACTGAGTGTGCACCTTCCTGTCAGTCCGGCCGGGTACATGAAACAGAAACTCCTGTTCCGCAGAGCAGCTCGGCCACGCTACGGGGAGGGGGTAAAAAGAGAGGGGGGGGGAGTTAAAAGAGAGAGGGGGAGTTAAAAGAGAGAGGGGGGGAGTTAAAAGAGAGAGGGGGGGAGTTAAAAGAGAGAGGGAGGGGAGGTTAAAAGAGGGAGGGGGGGGTAAAAGAGAGAGGGAGGGGGGGGTTAAAAGAGAGAGGGAGGGGGGGTTAAAAGAGATGGGTTAAAAGAGAGAGGGATGGGGGTTTAAAAGAGGGAGGGGGTTAAAAGAGAGAGGGAGGGGGGTTAAAAGAGAGAGGGGGGGTTAAAAGAGAGAGGGGGGTTGTTAAAAGAGAGAGGGAGGGGAGGTTAAAAGAGAGAGGGGGTTAAAAGAGAGAGGGAGGGGGGTAAAAAGAGAGAGGGGGGGGGTAAAAAGAGAGAGGGAAGGGGGTAAAAAGAGAGAGGGAGGGGGGTAAAAAGAGAGAGGGAGGGGGTAAGAAGAGAGAGGGAGGGGGGTAAGAGGAGGGAGGGGGGTAAGAAGGGAGGTGGGTAAGAAGAGGGAGGGGGGTAAGAAGGGAGGGGGGAGTAAGAAGGGGGTAAGAAGAGGGGGAGGGGGGAGTAAAAGAGGAAGGGGGGAGTAAGAAGAGGGGGAGGGGAGAGTAAGAAGAGGGGGAGGGGGGTAAGAAGAGGGGAGAGTAAGAAGAGAGGGGGGGAGTAAAGGGGGTAAGAAGAGGGGAGGGGGGAGTAAAAAGAGGAAGGGGGAGTAAGAAGAGGGGGTAAGAAGAGCGGGGAGGGGGTAAGAAGAGGGGGGAGGGGGTAAGAAGAGGGGGGAGTAAGAAGAGGGAGGAGTAAGAAGAGGTGGGAGTAAGAAGAGGGGGAGGGGGGAGTAAGAAGAGGGGGAGAGTAAGAAGGGTGGTAAGAAGAGAGTGGGAGTAAGAAGAGGGGGAGGGGGGAGTAAGAGGAGGGCAATTGCCCCCTCCCCTGTCCGCAGGCACCGTGCGGGCAGCCGGCAGGGGAGGGAGGAAGAGAGGACCCGGGAGCTCAACCTGCAGCTCCTCTGGGTCCTTCTTGCGCGAGCACAGATCGTTGCCGCGGTTACCACGGCAACGTTACGGCTCTTGCGAGAGTAAACTCTAGCCCTGGAGCTACGGGCTAGAGTTCACTCTCAACACTGCGACCACCAGGTATTCCTGGTGGTCGCAGTGGTGAGAGTGAACTTTAGCCCCATAAACACACTGCCCCCACACACCAAACACATTCACACACTGCCCCCACACACACCATACACATTTACACACATTGCCTCACACACACACATACACTGCCCACCCATACACACACAGCCCCCCATACTAACATTGCCACACACATACACAGCCCCCTCGTACACACATTGCCCCACACACCCTACACATTCACACACTACACCCCCTCACACACACTGAACCTTTCACACACACTGCACCCCTTACACATTGCACCACTGCTCCTATACCCTACTACAGCCTCATATCCCAGCAGACCCCAGGTAAGTTGTCAAACTGTTCTTAAACGGTTTTACTACTTACTCTGGGAGGGGGGCCCGGCCCTCCTGGCACCATAACGACTACACAGAGTAGTAGTGGTTATTGTGCATGGATTATTTCTTTAACCCCTTAAGGACACATGACGTGTGTGACACGTCATGATTCCATTTTATTCCAGAAGTTTGGTCCTTAAGGGGTTAAATAATCTACGAGTGCCCCAGTAGCCAGCAAGCCAGCCAACCCACAGGCCAGCCAGCCCACAGGCTGGCCAGTAGACAGCCAGCCAGCCTACAGGCCACCAGTTAGGCTTAAAGCCAGCAAACCCACAGCCTGCCAACCGCAGTCAGCAAGCCACAGCCTGCCAGCCAGCAAGCCACAGCCTGCCAGCCGCAGCCAGCAAGCCCACAGCCTGCCAGCAAGCCCACAGCCTGCCAGCCGCAGCCAGTAAGCCCACAGCCTTCCAGCAAGCCCACAGCCTGCCAGCCGCAGCCAGCAAGCCCACAGCCTGCCGGCAGTAGCCAGCAAGCCCACAGCCTGCCAGCAAGCCCACAACCTGCCAGCCGCAGCCAGTAAGCCCACAGCCTTCCAGCAAGCCCACAGACTGCCAGCCAGCAACAGTAATTAAGGTAAGAGGAGCCAACTTGGCCTAGGTATCAGCTATGTTGTGTTGCTATATTGTGAATAGGAACCAGAGTGTTGGAGAGACCCCCCTCCAGGCCCCATTAGACTCCATTGTAGTCTCTAATGGGACCTGGAGGAAATTCTTTCTAACACACTCTCTAAAGGACACTGAGATAGCCTCTGCTAGAATGCTCCCCCCCTCCATGGCCCATTAGCCCTCAATTGTAGTCTCTACTGGGGCCTGGAGGCGACTGTTTCCAGCAGGGACACTGAGATGGCCTCTGTTAGAAAGACCCCCTTCCAAGCCTATTAGACTCCATTGTAGTCTCTAATAAGGCCTGGAGGGGATTCTTTCTAACACACTCTCTAAAGGACACTGAGATAGCCTCTGCTAGAAAGACCCCCCTCCATGGCCCATTGTAGTCTCTACTGGGGCCTTGAAGGGATTATTGCACTTTTGTTCCTTGTGTCTAAAGATTGTGTAGGGTGTGGCTGGAGGCGGTGCATGGAGGCGGGACATGGGTGGCGCTTGCTGCGGAGTATGGGTGGGGCCTGTAAGGGGCCCTTGATTTATTTTGCCCGGGGGCCCTGAGGGTTCTCAGTCCGCCCCTGTGTGGCACACTATCCGGTGGCCAAACGACGTACCCTGTTTCCTGAACGCAGCCAACTTACCCGCAGTGCAGATCCCGAATTGGATCCTGGAAGGACCCCCGGCCCAGGCAACGGGACCAACGGAGGTGGCACACAATCTCCGGGCGGACCCGGTCCCACAGCACCGCAGAGGAGGCCCAGAGATCCCCGAGGAGTAGGCTGAGTAATGTACCTCTCCTTGGCTTGCAAGGCACGAACACCGACCCGGACCGGACCTGCGCACTCGGTGTCCATGGCCCTTTGGAAACAGATGGCCCACAGAATCAGACCCGCTTGGTAGACGGCCTGGACTGGGGTATGTACTCTCCCTAAATTCTGCCCAATATGCTTAGACGAGCGGCCTATAAGGGAACCAGATAGGTGGGGAGGGAAGGATCAACCGGAGGGTGCACCAGGGGTAGAAAGACCCACCAGAAAGCCCTATTACTCTTGCTCAGAACAAGGGGGATACCCTGAGGTTGGGAGGATATGGGCACTCAAAGGGGTTAGAGGGGGACCGGGGAACTACTAGCCGCTATCACGCGGGCCTGCAACAGATGCCCACGCGCAACAACAATCATATGGGACACAACAACATCAACGACCTGAACTGTGGGACGCTGGATTTCGGGGGCAGAGGGGAGTGAGGGGGGACAAGGTCCGGGGAGGGACGGGCTATGGAATTGAAGGCCACCTTGAGGTTGGTTCATATACTGTACATAGTTTGAATGTTTACCGGTGACATCCCCGGGAAGACAACCCTCTAGATAAGAGACCCCCCTACATACTATGCACAAACACTGCAAACATGGGTCTGTCTCAGTGAGGTCCAGTGGTGTCACCTTTGGAGGTGATGTCGACTGGTCTTGTGGTCAGTTGTCTCCCCGTCTTTCCGTCAGCTCCCAACCTGTCAGAGGCGTTCGTTGTCGTTTCGTCAGTGGCAGCTAGTTTGGGGGTGTTTTACGTGTTCCCGTCCTCCCGATCTCTATTGTCATCGTTCGGCTTGGTTGCAATTCAGCGTTTCGCCGTATGCTGTTGTGTTCCCTCAGTTGTCTCCCGTCTCCAACATAACCCGTGATTTACTTATATACGCCCCTCTGGGTGTGTCTGGTTCCCACTAAGCCCGTTTTGTCCTGTTCACCACCCACTAGTGCTATGTCAACCTCCATTGGCGTATCCCATGGGTTCCAGTATGTTGTGCGTTAATGTTTCCATTTGTTATGGCCTTTGTTGAACTTAGGTCATTGGGGAGGCTCTACCGTTTTAGGGTGCTGTCTCAAATGTGTAGCCAGTTTGTAGTGTGTGTCCTTCTACAGTGGTGTATCTGGTATGCGGGCTCTAGTTTTTGTGAGGTGGGTCTTTTGTTGAGTTGACAGTGTTTGTGGTCCGTGTCTCACCTAGTGGGTCTTTATCTGCTTGCGTATTTGCCCGGGGGGTTTCGTGTAGTTTGCAGTGGCTTTTGTTGTGTAGGTGGCCTGTGGTCTAGGTTTGTGCTCCATGCAATCTATTGGCATGGGGTTTGTGCGTGTAGGGGGTTATCGCCCACGGGGAGGTCTCCTTTTGTAGTGTGTCAGTAATGGGGGGTCACCTTTCTTTATGTTTTCGATTCCTTCCTCTTGTTGGCTATTTTCTACTCCTCTAATTCTCTTTCTGGAATCCGGTCTGTGTAGTCCCTAGCTTGTGTCCTAGCTGAGCCTGCCTCTTATGTCTATTCTACTCCAGGTCCCTCCCTCCAATTCCCCCCCTTTTTCCTCAGTGTTATGTGGGTTCCTGGACTCGGATCAGTGAATTTTAACTATGTACATATATGAACACAGAAGGTAATGAGATTCGGCTGCACATAATCTAAAACAGGAACAAAAAAGGCACATAGTGTGATACAGTAAAACAAGTTCTAGTGCGCTGAGATAGTAATACACTCACAAGATTGAAATGAATAATGCGCCAAAAAGGTGCCTGCCCCAATAAACTTGGGTGGCTAAACGCCTCCACTCTCCACTGGAACTCCAAGCGGACCAAAAATATGGAATGAGACCTCCGATGTAGGTATGGATAAAATAAATATGCAAATTTATTGTAAAAGAAGGGCCATATAAATTAGCCACATAAAGAAAAATAAAACAGAGGAAAGGTCCTTACTATGAACACTCTGATAAAAGTGGCAGATTACTAGCAAGGATGCTCAGGGAGAAAAGGAGAACACAACACATCCACAAAATCCACACTCCCTGAGGGTATTCTAAAAGCGCTACGACCAGGTACAGAACCAAACAGGTCCGGCGGCAAGAAAACACCAGGAGCGGATAGCCTCGTACCTAGAGGACCATGTTAAATGCAAGCTTACCCCGGAACAGGAAACCAACCTAGAACTGCCCCTGGAGCTCGAACAGCTAGCAGCAGCGCTGAAACAAACTAAACCACATAGAGCCCCAGGGCCAGATGGACTCCCAATCTCCTACATACGCACCTTCAAAGACATTCTACTACCCAAACTCCTGACGGGCATCAACTCCATACGAACCAGAGGTCAATTCCACACAGACACCCTGAGGGCGACAGTCACGATCATACCAAAGGAGGGCAAAGACCCAACGAACTGCGCCAGCTACCGGCCGATCTCGCTGCCATAGGCGTGCGCAGCCTGTTGCATTAGGGTGTGCACCCTAAAGCACAAACACACACGCCGCGTATATATGTATTTTTATATACACACACACACATATATATATATATATATATATATATATATATATATATACACACATACACACACACAAATACAAGTATACGTAGGTGCAGTGTATGTGTGATTGTGAGCTGAGCTGTGCAGTGTGTGTGATTGTGAGCGGTGCAGCGTGTAAGGGGTGCAGTGTGTGTGATTGCGAGGGGTACAGTTTGTGTAATTGTGAGGGATTAAGTGTGTGTGTTGGGTACAGTGTGTATGATTGTGAGGGGTGCAGCAACAGGGGTTGGGGGGGGTAGAGGGACAGGAGGTGGGGGGGGTGGAGGGGTGAAGGGGCAGTGACAGGAGGTAGCGGGGGTAGACGGTTAGTGACAGGGGTTAGGGGGTAGTAACAGGGGTTAGGGGTGGTAGAGGGGTAGTGACGGGTTAGGGATAGAGGGGTAATGACAGGGGTTGGGGTAGAGGGGCAGTGACAGGGGTTGGGGTAGAGGGGCAGTGACAGGGGGTGGGGGAGTGGATGGGCAGTAACAGGGGTTAAGGGGGTTGGAGAGGCAGTGACATGGGTTAGGGGGGTAAAGGGGCAGTGACAGGGGTTAGGGGGTAGAGTGGTGTGACAGGGGTTGGGGGGTAGAGGGGTAGTGACAGGGGTTGGGGGGTAGAGGGGTAGTGACAGGGGTTGGGGTAGTGACAGGGGTTAGGGGGTAGAGGGGCAGTGAACGGGGTTGGGGTAGAGGGGTAGTGACAAGGGTTGGGGGGGTAGAGACAGGAGTTAGGGGGGTAGAGGGGCAGTGACAGGGGTTGGGGGGTGGAAAGGCAGTGACATGGGTTAGGGGAGTAGAGGGAAAGTGACAGGGGTTAGGGGGTAGTGACAGGAGTTAGGGGGTAGTGACAGGAGTTAGGGGGTAGTGACAGGAGTTAGTGACAGGGGTTGGGGGGTAGTGACAGGGGTTAGGGACAGGGGTTAGAGGGGTAGTGGCAGGGGTTAGAGGGGTAGTGACAGGGGTTAGAGGGGTAGGGACAGGGGTTAGGGGGGTGGGGGGGCAGTGAGTGACAGGGGGCAGAGGGGGGTTTAAATACCTGCCCTGGTGGTCCAGTGGTCCTGGTGGTCTCTTCAGTCTGCAGCTCCGCCGGGAGTGAGCTGCAGACCACATGGTGAGTCTCGCGATCTCCAGGCAGAGCGTTGCCGTGGCAACGCTCTGACAGGCTGGAGATCGCGAGATACTTCAGTCTGCAGCTCACTCCCGGCGGAGCTGCAGACTGAGGATCAGGGCAGACGGACAGGAGGGGCCTCTCACCCGGCGGCATTGTGTGCACGCCGCCGGCCCCCTCCTGTGTCGGGTCCTCGGTCATAGACCGAGGACCCGACATGTCAGTCTGCCCAGAGGCAGTGCAGCACGGGGGTGTGATTAGGGTGTGCCCAGGCACACCCGGCACACCCCGTGCGCATGCCTATGCTCGCTGCTAAACGCGGACTTAAAACTCTTCGCCAAAGCCATGGCCCTTAAAGTAGCTCGCACACTCCCAGACCTGGTACACCCAGACCAAGTCGGATTCATACCAGGGAGGGAAGCCAGGGACAATACCATCCGGGCCCTTAACATCATACACACAGCCACGGCTGGCAACCGGGACATGGTGCTACTGTCCACCGACGCTGAAAAGGCATTTGATCGGGTTGACTGGACCTTCATGGCAGAGACACTGAGACACATGGGTTTTGGGCCGCACCTGCGGACCTGGGTCGCAGCACTGTACACCACACCATCAGCATGAATACGAGTCAATGGAGCCCTAACGGACTCATTTAACATATGCAATGGGACTCGTCAGGGCTGCCCCCTGTCTCCCCTCCTATTCGCCCTCACTCTTGAGCCCTTCCTTGAAGCGGTCAGGCAAGACGGAGGAATCTCGGGACATCACATAGGCGGAAAGGAATACCGAGTGGGGGCATACGCCGACGATATGCTTTTCTTCTTGAAACAACCCAGGATATCGACACCGAACCTGCTGGAAGCATTCCGGAAATACAACTAGGTATCCAACCTGAAACTCAACCTGGATAAATCGGAGGCGTTGCCGCTCACCCGAAATACCGCCCTCCAACAACACATACGTACACAGTACCCATTCAAAATATGCGCAACCAAACTACGCTACCTGGGCATCTGGCTACCAAAGAACATCACACAAAATACCATATAAATTTTGCGCCCCTTCTCATAACCCTGAACTCGTGGTTCGGCCGAATAAATGCAATAAAAATGAACGTCATGCCCCGGATCTTATCCCCCACAATCATCCCACAAGACTTTTTTCAGACGTTAACGACTACCATCCGACGATTCGTATGGAACCAGAAGCCGGCACGCATACGGAGATCGACCCTGGAGCGGCCAAAGAGTGAAGGAGGCACGGGACTGCCATCCATCATCACATACTATCAAGCAACGCACCTTCATCGACTAGTCGACTGGCACGCCAACCCAAGCACTAAACAATGGGTACACATGGAACTACAGCAAGCGCAGGGGAAGATCCCCGCCCTACTATGGCTAGGTGAAGCTACACAGGGAGACATGCGTACAGGGAATCCAATGATAGACGCCACTCTGAGGGTCTGGTGCAGAGTGCGATACAACAAGAAACTCACAACGTCCCCCAACCCGATCACACCCATAACTAATAACCCGACACTGGCAGGAGGACTTAGCTCCACAGACCTACGGAACTTCGGAGCAACGGACTGGGTACACATACGCCAATGGTGCAACGGACCGAATTTGAAGACCCTGGCAGAACTACTACAAGACCGCAGACCAAACAGACTAGACGAATTCCGTTACCACCAAATAAAAACGTACGTCAACGCTGTGAAAGGCAAAAACCCCCTACATCGGCCGCTGCTGCAACTAGAACACATCTGCATGACCAGACAGCACCTCGCACATGGTGTATCGCTCCTATACACCACACTACAAAATAACGGGGACAAGAGCCCACTAGGCTTCACGGAGCGATGGGAGAGGGAGGTGGGGATTTAACTGATGGACTTCGAATGGGGAAACATCTTCCAGTTGACACACAAAGGAAACGCTAAAATTCCAAGAGTGCAACTATAAAATACTAACGCACTGGTACAGGACCCTGGATGTACTACGGCATGTACACAAATCGATCCCAGGAGAATGCTGGAGATGCGGCACAGAAGAGGGCACAGGGCTCCACATCTGGTGGACATGTTCCCATATCGTACCATACTGACAAATGATACACTGAACAATCAACGAAATCACGGGAATGGAAATCCCTCTACAGCCGCTACCGATGCTACTGAATCACACACACATACTGCCAAAGAAATACAAAAAAGTGCCTCACCATACACCTGCTCACGGCGGCGAAAACGCTTATACCAACAATGTGGAAAAGCCCAACAATTCCCACCTTTCAACAATGGATAGACAGAGTGGAAACAATCTACAACCTGGAAATGATGACGGCCTCACTGCAGGGACGTTCGGACAAGTGTGCCCTGACATGGTTCCCTTGGGCGGACTATGTGTCAAAAAGAGCTGCGCGAGCGGGAGCAGGAGGGAGCGGGGTTACCGCCGCGGCGGCGCAGGCTTCACGACAAGACAACGGACAGCTACAATAAACGCCACAACTAACAGAACCGCACACCTGAACATACCCCCCCCAGGGACTATAGACGTACAACAGAGACGCACACCCGCAGCACCCCACAAAAACTACAGCTAGACCATAACGAACAGACACCTACGAATAGAGAAGACAGGCGGTCAGAGAGGAGAAGGCAACACGATCGGAGTACAAAGGCTAGCTGACCTAGGTCTCTCATAGCCACATACGAGAAAAGATAGGAACAAGGGGAAAGCCACCGATAGGGACAAAGCCACCCCACGCAGGGTAATAGGGCTTCAAGACACCTTAGAACAGACGACTAACATAGGCACCTTAAAGACAGACCAACCCCCGACCTACCTACAGCCAAACACGATGGACACATACCCCCCACACCCGACAGGGAACATGACAATACACAAAAAGTAAGACGCGATTACCCCACAAGGGAAAACGAAATGACTACCAACAACGGGAGTAACATTTGAAGACACACTAAACCGATAAGGACCAAGATACCACAAATCGAACATAAACCCAACTCGACACCACAAACAACCCTATAGAGATGACACGATGACAAATGTAGACAACATCACACACACGGCCTACACCCAGAACTTGACCCAACGCACATTAAAAAATTGCGAATTAATACAACGCCCACCTGAGCTCTCAGGGTAAAGAAAACAAAAGGGTAAAAAGCCAAACAGGGATACACGCTAACACCTGGCTGCACGACCCGGGAATAAGCTATATAAACGAGACTCGAAAAACGCCCACCACTAACCAAAACTCACACAAAATGTAGCTTGAGAAGGGGTCACAACGCAAAACGAAGACATCGACACTCTCACAAACGCCGCTCATGCGGTAGCGCAAACTACAACCAAGCTCTCACCCTACACGTACCTACTGAAACAAAAACAAAAAAATAAATACACCCGAATACCTGCAAACAACAGGTAGCCAACACGGTAAAACGCTCTACACTCAACACAATAGAAAAGAATATACCTAGTTCTGACTCCTACTAAAAACTAAATGTTTAACTGTTGTAAGAATGTTCATCCGCATATGTTCAATGCAATAACAAGATCTGTATGTTACATATCTGTGACCGACAAACAAAAATAAAGAATGTAAAAAAAAAACCAAAAAAAAACATTGTGACTCTAACCTAACTAGATCTTCTTAATTTAAGATTCTGTGTATGACATTTTGTAATCTAGACTCTAAATAAGACAAGTCATTGTCAAGACCTATTCCTGTCGATTATAACTATGGTTACTGTAATTTTAGGGCTGATGAACCTTTACATTGTAATATACAGCACCATACATTGTTTAACACCGGGGGATTTGACAAGAAAGTTACATCTTTATTTCTTTACTAGAAGCCTGCTGTGATCAGTGATAATGTATATATTTAGTTCTGTTGTCTATGACATCTCCTCGTGAACGTAATATGTTATACACTGGCGAGATTGCGTCCATAGCAACACAATAAACACATATATCCGTGATCGGCATTAAGCTCTGCCCACTCTAATCCGATTGGCGCATTTACGGATGAATGACAGAAGGTAGTAACCACTCTGACCTGGGGGCATGTAAATGTAACGCCGCCCATTGTCTCGTGGATTGGCTCTGCACAATGCCGCTTCAGGTACAAATACATGCTCAGGTTAGTGTCCTCATTGATAGCCTTTGAGAAAGGTGCTGGTTTAAGCGCCGAAACGCGTTAGGCTTATTATGATTTTTTAAACTCACAGCACTTTTATTTTAGCACTGTTTGGGGTGTTAATTTAATTTATGGGGAGTAGAAGCTGGATTTAAGCACAGTTTAGAAAGGGGCTTAGCCTCCTAATGACTCAATAGCCTTCCTATACACAGGATTAGCAATGGATAGCTTTTAGCACATGATATGCAACAGCATAGTGTGAATAATCACTTGAAAGTAGCTGTTCATTATTGTATACCAAGAGATTTGCTATACCAAGAAATCTGCTATATCTGGGTCAATAGGGCTAGAGTGTTTAGCTAAATGTCTATTCAGTGTGTATATTATCAGCTCTAAGACTTGACAACTGATTGGCTTCACACTAGGGATACTGGGAGATCTACCTAGCCTCCATTATAGGCTTTATAGCTATTCTTATTCCTTCTATACGTGGCTCATATGCCATATAGGAGTATCTAACCTCTGGTATTGCCACTTGATTTGGCCTCCCCTTCCTGGCCTACTGAGCTTCATTATCTCCTCTTTAGGTTTTTACTTTTGGGGTAGTGTGTTTTTTATTATTATTTTGTTTGTCTTTGTTTATGATGACTAATAAACTTATGGTTTTTATCAGTAACACAAAACTCTCATATATCCTATCCGTGTTTCCTGAACATTTCTGCCCTAGGATCACTTTTTCTTTTGTAAGCTAATATTTTGGGTTATCCCCTCTCTGGCTATTTTCAGGACACACTTCATACTCCCTGCTTAAGGGATATTTTCTGTCTTTTCCTTTTGGTTACATAGAAAAAGTCTTTCAGTTCAGCTCATGAAAAATGAGGGCAAAAACAAAAGTGTTGCGTTTATAATTTTGTAGATATAATATATGTATTCATATATATATATATATATATGCATACATACATATATTATTATTATTTTTATAATTTTTTTTAGGATTTTACAGAAAAAGGGAGACTAGTACGTTCAGGCATCCCCCTGCAGGCAGCACTATGGAACGCCTATTGCAGCCATGTGACCACTCTTTCAGAGCGATCACATGGCACACAGGGCCTAATTTGCTGAGGGGGGACTGTCAGGCAGTCCCCCCAGACCGGGAGAAACACCGATCGCCGGCGAGGGAACGGCAGCAATCGAGTAAGTTTTTTGTTGGTCATTAAGGAGTTAATCTCCCCAGCAGTCTGTCATGGCACACAGCAAGGCTTGGATAGTGCCAGCTCTGCATTGGCCAGCAGGGGATATCCTTTGATCTTTCCTGTTGGCCTCGACCCATGGCCATCACTGCCCACCGTGAATATGCCCAGTTTGCCTCATGACCAGTCCAGGCCTGCTGACACTTTACTCCGGAGTAGTAGAAATTAAACAGTTTCACTGTTTGCTTGATATATCCCTTAAAAAAAAAATGTATAGACAAACCAATTCGAACAGAAACTGCAATCACAATTTGGGTCATTGGAATTACATATTTTTTTCCCCAGAGGAATCCATTCAGAAGAACCAAATTTTATTATAATGCAGAACTCTAGTAGAAATGTGTTCTCTGGAGTGATAAATCATACTTCACTATCTGACAGTCTGCTAGAAGAATCTAGGTGGTACTGAGTTTTATGCTGCTTTTTTGATAATTTGATAATTTGTTTGTAAAAAAAAAAAAAAAAATAATGACATGATGATTAGACGCAATAAACTCTGCAATTTAAAATATTGACTTAAGACCAAAGTGTAAATAATTTCAAGCAGTGCAAAACCTTTATTAATATAATTTCATTTAAAAATGACAAGCAGAATTGTAAACATATAATTCCATATATTTTGAAAACACGTCAAAGTGGAAAAAAAAAAATCAACAAACTTGTAAACATATCACATTTGCTGTGAACTGTAGAACAACATACTGTGATGTATACTCTAAATGGAAAATAAATTCAGTCACATTTAACTAGCGCGCAGAAAGGGCAATTTCAATGCAAAACTAATTACGCCATGACTCATGTCCATGAAATATTTCAGTTTAAGGATTGAAGACCATCAATAAAAAAATAATAAATCTGTTTTTTTTTTTTTTTTTAAGTAACATAAAACACTCAGGTGGCAAACTTTATTTTCTACTTCTATTCCTACCCTTGACGCTATAACATGAGTTTTCATGCTTTTGAGGTGAAGCTTTTTCCCCCCACATTAAGTTCCCCTCTTAAGTTTAAAGGCATCCATTCACTTGTATTTGAGTAAATAGAAGCCACTGCTGCTATTTCACATAAGTATGCAAATCTTCTATTCATGGGTAATGCATTGGACAGGTATGTGGATGTAAAACATATGCATAGTAGTGTATCCTGCAGAAATGCACAGCAAACTGCCTGGTATATTTTATTCACTTCCTTGCTGGAATTAAAATTAAGAAGTAGAAACACAGTAAAGGACTTTTTAATATTAACCTACATTTGTATTGCATTATTTGTATTGCATGATTAGCATGGCCAAATCCACTCTGGAGTATTTCTTTAACGGGATCCGTACCTTTTCCAAGCGGCACTCCATGCTTTCTGAATCTAGAATTTCAGAAGCTGGATGCCGCTGTGTGGGGAAGGGGAGGGCGAGATCAGCAATGGAGGCAACTTCGGGGTTAAACCGTTTGAAAACGTTTATCCCCTAAAGGTATGAATGCGCCAGGGGACCTCCTGGCATCATAATTTCATGTAGATGAAGTTGTTATGGTGCCTTATGATGCCTATACTGTCCCTTTAATTCTTACACAGATCGCTCTAAAGTTTCATGTTTATCAGATGCATGATTACAAAATGTACTTAAACTCTTAAGATTATTGGATAAGTTAAAAGAAAAGTGTAGTTGCCCCCTCTAATAGAAAAATGATGGGCTCTAAAAGCGACAGTCAAATACACCAATACAGGGCAGTCTTTAATACTGATTGGACCCTGGGCAGGTATTTGCTTGGGCCCCTTAGGCATAGCATGCATTCACGCACTCCACCCCCTCACACAAAAAACAAACAAACAAACAAACAAAAACACACTTAGCCACACTCAAAAAGACAAAATACACACACTGACACACATACAGATGCAAACACTGACATACATAGGGATACACACATACACAGGTACAGACATACAAAGACAGATACACAGACACACAAGTGCATACACAGACACACATGCAGATACACATTTACACACATCCAGATACACAGATGCACAGATACACTCACTGACAAACATGCAGATAAATAGACACACTAGCACACATATAGATAAACAGACAAATACACTGACAAATATGCAGATACACACAATAACATACAGATACATACACGGACCCACATGCAGATACACATACACACAACAACATACATATATATATATATATATACAGATGCACAGATATACACTGACATACACTAACACACATACAGATACAGACACACACTGACACACATGCAGATACACAGACACAGAATGATGCAAATTTAGATACACACATGTACACACATACAGACAAACATTTACATGCACAGATACACATACACACACAGATACACATACAAATACACACACAGATAAACATACAGACAAACAGATACGCATACAGACACACAGTTACACACGTACAAACAGATACAGAGACACAGATAGGCATACGAACACACAGATACACATATATGCATACAGACACACAGATACATATACAGACACACAGATTGGCATACAGATACACATACGGACACACAGAAAGACATACAGATGCACAAATGGACACACACACACAGATACAGACACACATGCAGATACACAAAGACAAACAAACAGATACACAGACACACAAAAACAAATACACATAGAAACAGATACACAGACACACTTACAAACAGATACACATACAGACACACATACAAACATGCAAAATTTACATTGTTTAGTCACCCTCTTGTGACTCCCCAGGGGTCCAGTGGCTGCCTCAGGCTGATGAGTGTGAGATCTGACTCCCTTCTCCTCCCGCGTGGTGCTCGGTGAATGCTGGGAGGCAGTGACCTCCTCCCAACATTGTAACATCATAGGGTTACGCTTTTAACCCCTTAAGGACCAAGCTTCTGGAATAAAAGGGAATCATGACGTGTCCCACACGTCATGTGTCCTTAAGGGGTTAAAGCGCTGCAGCGCTGACCGGGCCCCCGAAAATACATTGCCATCGGGTGGCCCTTAGATCATGGGCCACCCGATGGGCCCCCTCATCGTGTGTGGCCCGCGGTGGTAGTTCCACACGGGCCGCGCGCACCATGACGGCCGGCAGACTAAAGGGGCAGCTGCTTTGGGCCCCCTAGGATGACAGGGCTCAGGGCAGCTGCCCCTTTTGCCCTGTGTTAAAGACGGCCCTGCACCAATATCAAATATAAAAAGGCACTATGGACTGATGTTTCTGAGCAATTCGACCTAGGAAAACATGGTATTGAATTGTATAGCTGGCATGACCAGTTTGTGACATAAACCCCCCCCCCCCCCCCCCCCCCATGAGATCAAATACAGTAAAACTTTCACCAGTTAAAATCATTGCTATTTTGCAGATCCCACCAACAAGACTCCACATCACAACACAGCAGTCCTCCCTAGGAAAATATTTCACAAACTTACTTGAAGTTTTTTTTAATATCCCTTTTAGAACATTCTTACATCTTTCTATTGCACGTTTGTAGGTGAAACACTCCCGGCAAACTGGAGAAGTGATTTTTTATATAACTAAGGCTAGCATAATGAAGATCAGCAACACTTCCTTTTCAGCTTTGACATTTACAAAAAGGGAATTATTTGTTTTCTTCAAAAGCAGATTTGTTTGCCCAACGATAGATACAATATATCAGATATTTAGAACATTTACATGGATAATGTGATCTGTCAAGCCATCCTTAGAGCTCCTAAAGTAAGCTATTTTAAAGGCATACACCCTCACAGTGCGCGTACAAATATTTGTAAAATCAAAGTAGATTCCTGCTTCGACATCAACTGGGAAAGGTGAAGACTTGTCTGTAGAGATGTTTTCAAATACAGTTTCCAAACATCTTATTGAAAGCCAATTGCATCATAGCCATCAGAGTGAATATAGGTGGTTAAGGTGCCTAGATTTTGAGACTTTAGAATAACTAACAGTACAAATAGGCTGCCATTTTTGCCATTTATATGAATTATTAGTGTAGGACTCCCCAACAAAGAGTTTTTGCCTTGACATGGCAGATGAGCGTACAATTTAATGGCCATTGGAGTGATATTAAAAAAAACTAAACACCTCCAGTTATTTAATAGTGCATGGGGATTTGGTTGGGATAGTGGGCAACTAATTTTTTTCTTTGTTTTGTTTTTTTATTGCAAGTATTGGGGCTGATATGTACTATAGTCATTGCTGCCACCTGGAAATTGTTTGAGTTTAAGGGCAGGACTTTATTTTGTATGTTACCAAAATATATGTTTAAAAATCTATACATGTCAACAGGCATGAAATCATTTTAAAATGAAATGTATCAGAGAAAACACGATTCTTAAAAATATTTGTTAATTTGAGCAAGAGTGTATATTTACATACATTTGCAAAAACTTTAAATAAAAAAACCTGGATATATTCAGATTTCAAAAATAAAGCACATTTTCACAGCGTGAAATGAATGTGTGTGCATATAAGTGTGTGCAGTTTTCAACAACAAAAAAATCCACAGTTTAAAATATGAAATATTTATATATTTGGCTACATATATAACCTAATCCAAACTAAGAACTTCCAAGAAGCAAAATACGTGTGGATAGAGGTATATGTGTGGTTGGCTTTTGACAGAAAATTCATTTATTAAATTGGTACATATCTATATATAAGCCATCTACAGCTGGTTAATGACTGTAGCAGTAAAAAGAACTTTGCAATAAGTCTAAGAGCTGAAAAAACTGCACTTAATTACACCTTTTTTTCCAAAAGCAAATATCTAACAGGCAAAAACTCATGCACAAAGAACAGTAAATTTGATTTCAACATTAATGATGCTGTGAAAAATTCATGGTGATTCATTCAATCAATAAGGATAATTATTGGCATTAAGCCTTTATACTCTATACAAACATCAGCTGTGTCCCAGATATTATACCAGTCAGCAGCAGTCTGATAAATTGGTGGATGCTTGTAGAGCTCTTCTGTTTAAAGGGACACTAAAGATACCCAAACCACTTCATCTCAATAAAGTGATGTATAGTGCAGTGACCCTGTTCTTTAACCCTGCAATGTAAAATTTATTTTACTTTTTTTTTTAAAGAAACTGCAGTGCTTACATTGCAGGGTAAATTCTCCTCTAGTGGCTGTTTTTCTGACAGCCACTAGAGGCGCTTCCACTGTATTAACAGAGTACAACTCACGTGTCATTAAAGTTGTCACGTGACATTAAAGCTTATAGGAAAGCATGTGCATCAGCTTCCCAATGTTATCTGTGAGGAGAACTGATTGAACCTCCACCAGAGGAGGCCAATTATGTTGCAGGGACGGAGAGATGGGAGTCTTGTCGCTGGAAATAGGCAAGTAAAACTTTTATTGCATTAATTTTTATGACACATGGTGACGGGACTATATATACCCAGAGATAGGGACACTCAAGATTTAGGAATACAGGTTTGTATTCCTAACACCATAGAGGTTCCTTGCACACAAGTCTATGCAAAAAAAAAAAAGTTCTAGGGCAAAATTCTACAACTGGGGCAAACTGTAGGAACATTCCATAAGTGCTCATACTATTCTCAATATATATATAACCTCAACATAACCACCCAAGTGTGATCTAATGCCTGGTCATGCAATGAATTTTGCTTGTTTTCAACACTGCTAACAATTAACACGTTAGGCGTTAAAGTATTTGCTTACAGGCCCTGAACATCCTCTGTGCCCAAACATATTCTGTAAGCAGTAAATAAACAAAACATTGCACCATATGAAACAACTAAAGCAGTTTTCCAACAAACTTCCTTCACAGTCACGCAGCAAAGTATAAGTTACTCGTCTTTCTTATCCTGTCTTGCATCAGTGGCATTCTGTTGAAGGAAAAAAAGTATAATTACATTAAAAATGACAATAAAGCAATGACGATACACATTCTTAACTTTGTTAAAATTAACACCTTTATTCAGGTGGCAAGACATTTTCCCCCAATTGAACCTTTGGCATTCTAAGATAGAGGAGCTGAGGTTCCTTATAGAAATTCTGGTTCATGGCCCAAAGGGGGATGTAGGTGTACTTGGAAATGTGTGTGCAGTGGCTGGTCTCAACATTTACTACTGACTTTCAAGATGTGCTCAACGCCTCATATTTTTACTACTATATTTCATGTTAAAATAATTTGTAATTTTGATTTTGTAAATAACTGTATTTAAACATCAACATTCAAAAAGTTTTCTTTTTTTAAAAAAAATATTAAAATTAAAAAGAAACGAAACAGGGAATTATGGATATGATTGGTGGCTGTAAAATATGTCTACCTTAGTAGCTACAATTAAGCAACATTAGCTGGCAAAGTTGTCTATTCACTGAAATGAATATGTGGATATTATTCCTAATTGATTTAACCCCTTAAGGACTGGACTTTTTTTGCGATGTTGTACATTTGCGACAGGCATCTTTTTGACACTTTTGTGGTGTTTGTGTTTAGCTGTAATTTTCCGCTCTCTCATTTACTGTTCCCATACAAATTATATATTGTTTTTTTCAGGACAAAAGGGGCTTTCTTTACATACCATTATTTATATAATCTCATGTAATTTAATTTAAAAAAATGAAAAAATATGATAAAAAATTTAAAAAAACACGTGTTTTTTGACTTTTACTTGGAAAATCTTTTACTCATCTACAAAAGCGAATGAAAAAAACTGCTAAATAGATTCAAAATGTTGTCCTGAGTTTAAAAATACCCAGTGTTTACATGATTTTTTGCTTTTTTTTTGCAAGTTATAGGGCTATAGGTACAAGTAGGATATGGCGGTTTCAAAACATACATTTTAAAAATGTATCACTCGTGACATTGTAACACTATTATCTGTCATAAATCTCTGGAAAACACTCCACATGTATATATATTTTTTTAAAGTAGACAACCCAGGGTATATATCTAAGTATATTTTGACACTTTCTATGCATCCATTTTACCACCAGTCTATGCCAAACTTCACATAGGTATTTATTTATTTTATTTTTTTTCACATACATTGCAATTCAGGTATAAACTTACAGATCCTGTTATGTCTTGCTGCCAAAAAACACACTAATATATGTTCAGCAACATCTCCCGAGTACAGTGATACCACCCATGCATAGGCTTGTTGAGTTGTTTGGGGGCTAAAAGGCCTAATTTGGTAGGTGCGCATATCCATTTATCAACTTGGAATTTTGACAAGTAGTCAACCTGCGCACATGTTCTATTTGGGACATTTGTAAAGCCGGCCAATGTATTTTACCCCCACCAAACCATATATTTTTGGAAAGTAGACACCCTAGGGTATTTCAAATGGTGGTTTTTTAACACTTTCCATGCACTAATTCTAACACCAGACTTTGTCAAACATTTAGGTAGTCCTTTTTTGTGTGTTTTTTTTCCACACACATTGTACTTTAGGCATGAATTAACAGATCGTGTTATGTGTCACTGCCAAACAACACGCCAATATGTGTTCAGCAACATCTCCCGAGTACAGTGATACCACCCATGTATAGGCTTGTTGAGTTGTTTGGGGGCTAAAAGGCCTAATTTGGTAGGTGCGCATATCCATTTTCCAACTTGGAATTTTGACATGTAGTGAACCTGCGCACATGTCCTATTTGGGACATTTGTAAAGCCGGCCAATGTATTTTACCCCCACCAAACCATATATTTTTGGAAAGTAGACACCCTAGGGTATTTCAAATGGTGGTTTTTTAACACTTTCCATGCACTAATTCTAACACCAGACTTTGTCAAACATTTAGGTAGTCCTTTTTTGTGTGTTTTTTTTTCACACACATTGTACTTTAGGCATGAATTAACAGATCGTGTTATGTGTCACTGCCAAACAACACCCCAATATGTGTTCAGCAACATCTCCCGAGTACAGTGATACCACCCATGCATAGGCTTGTCAGATTGTTTGGGGGCTAAAAGGCCCAATCTGGCAGGTGCGCATATCCATTTATCAACTTGGAATTTTGACAAGTAGTCAACCTGCGCACATGTCCTATTTGGGACATTTGTAAAGCCGGCCAATGTATTTTACCCCCACCAAACCATATATTTTTGGAAAGTAGACCCCTAGGGTATTTCAAATGGTGTTTTTTTTAACACTTTCCATGCACTAATTCAACCACCAGACTTTTTCAAACATTTAGGTAGTCCTTTTTTGTGTGTTTTTTTTCACACACATTGTACTTTCGGCATGAATTAACAGATCGTGTTATGTGTCACTGCCAAACAACACCCCAATATGTGTTCAGCAACATCTCCCGAGTACAGTGATACCACCCATGCATAGGCTTGTTGAGTTGTTTGGGGGCTAAAAGGCCCAATTTGGTAGGTGCGCATATCCATTTTCCAACTTGGAATTTTGACATGTAGTGAACCTGCGCACATGTTCTATTTGGGACATTTGTAAAGCCGGCCAATGTATTTTACCCCCACCAAACTATATATTTTTGGAAAGTAGACACCCTAGGGTATTTCAAATGGTGGTTTTTTAACACTTTCCATGCACTAATTCTAACACCAGACTTTGTCAAACATTTAGGTAGTCCTTTTTTGTGTGTTTTTTTTCACACACATTGTACTTTAGGCATGAATTAACAGATCGTGTTATGTGTCACTGCCAAACAACACGCCAATATGTGTTCAGCAACATCTCCCGAGTACAGTGATACCACCCATGCATAGGCTTGTCAGATTGTTTGGGGGCTAAAAGGCCCAATCTGGCAGGTGCGCATATCCATTTATCAACTTGGAATTTTGACAAGTAGTCAACCTGCGCACATGTCCTATTTGGGACATTTGTAAAGCCGGCCAATGTATTTTACCCCCACCAAACCATATATTTTTGGAAAGTAGACCCCTAGGGTATTTCAAATGGTGTTTTTTTTAACACTTTCCATGCACTAATTCAACCACCAGACTTTTTCAAACATTTAGGTAGTCCTTTTTTGTGTGTTTTTTTTCACACACATTGTACTTTCGGCATGAATTAACAGATCGTGTTATGTGTCACTGCCAAACAACACGCCAATATGTGTTCAGCAACATCTCCCGAGTACAGTGATACCACCCATGCATAGGCTTGTTGAGTTGTTTGGGGGCTAAAAGGCCCAATTTGGTAGGTGCGCATATCCATTTTCCAACTTGGAATTTTGACATGTAGTGAACCTGCGCACATGTCCTATTTGAGACATTTGTAAAGCCGGCCAATGTATTTTACCCCCACCAAACCATATATTTTTGGAAAGTAGACACCCTAGGGTATTTCAAATGGTGTTTTTTTTTTTTTTTTTAATTCTTTATTTTTTCGTGCAAGAGTTATTATTACAAGCTTTCATGCTTTGCCACAACAGCAGTAGCATGTACCAAGCTAAAACACGGTTTAACAATTGTGGCACAAGATATAGTTGCACATTTTTTTTTTTTTTATAAGATAGTCAAGAAAAAATAAACGAACAATAGTCAGTGGAGTGACAACAAACATGTGATGCGAGAACAAGCTATACTGGCTGACTATATGTGCTTTTTTACTGGGTAAAGATGATGCATGGTGTACATGAGAGGCAGACTAACAATTAGGTGAGCCGTACATCTGACTGGTCGAGTGAGTTATGTGTGTGATGGTGGTTGTTTGTTAAATGGCTTATTAGGTTGGTCAGCCTTATTGTGAGGTCCCTTATTCCCCAGCACATTCCCTGTATATTGTCTTGTCTGTCAGATGTGTGTTAGGAAAGTGCTCTTTGTATTGGCACATTGAAACAGGTTGAGCTGTGGGTCTAGGCAGGGGGTCTAAAAGGGTGCAGGCTCAAGAGGGAAAGCCTAGCGTGACATAGTGGCTGGCTAAGCGTGTGAGGCATGCATAAACCAACAATAAAGGTTGCTTGTGTTGCACAAAACTGTAGAGTCCCTCAAGATAAATAGCACTCAGTCCTGTTAATATTGCATGGCTCTCGGCTGTTGTTGCCGCCAGCGGCCGCTCGCTGCAATTATTCAGTCCGGTGTCAACCGACTCCCATGCTGGGGGCTGATGGCTTCTCCAGGGTTATTGATTGAAGGAGGCAACGTATTTCGCCCTTTCGGTCTTGGGTCAGTGTAAGGGCCGGTGTCTTTAAGCCATGGATCTGGGGGCTCGGTGAGTCAAAGTCTCTCTCGCCACGTGGGCGGCGGAGGGTCCTGGTGCTTGATTGCCGTCTGTAGCGGGTGATTCTCCGTCTGCGTGAGGATAGCTGCGGGGTGAGTACCCCCAAGTCCCCTGGTCCATGCGGGTTGCGCTTGGGTTTGGTAGCGTGTCGGGTACGTTCTGCGCCCCTTTGTAGGCCCTTCTTTCTCGGGCCTGCGCCCCTCCGGGTGCCTCCGTGCTTTGGACTCTGCTTGTTTGTCACCCGTTTTTCTAGTTTGGCCCAGAATTGGGCAAACAGCTCGTCCAGTCGTTGGAGTGTCCACTCTATGGGGAGCATTGTAGTGTGTGGGCCGCGTGCGACCGCCATCTTGGGCGCCCATGGGGATCGTGGCTGCTTGTGGGATGCGACAGCCGTTTGCTCCGTGCGGTTGGTGTCTGCCGCCAGATTGTGTCGAGCATGCCATGCAGGACCGGGATAACCCCCGCCGGTCCATAGGGGGGGGGACAACATTAGTCGATTTGTACCTCCAGTTAAAGCCGTGGGAGAGCGGCCGTCTCTCCTCGGTTCGATCACTGGTAGGCCGCAAAGCCTCGAGTCACATTTGCCCGTGGAGGAGAGTCTTGTGAGAGACATCCCCGGAACCACCAGCGTGTCAGGAACAAGCTTGGCACGATTTTGCAGCCCAGTAGGTATTTGGCTTGGCATATTTGTTGATTGTAGTGTGCCAGCCGCAGGAGCTCAAGCAGCACACGTCTGTACAGCTCTGCAGCTAGGCTCCGCCCCCCAAATGGTGTTTTTTTAACACTTTCCATGCACTAATTCTACCACCAGACTTTGTCAAACATTTAGGTAGTCCTTTTTTGTGTGTTTTTTTTTCACACACATTGTACTTTCGGCATGAATTAACAGATCGTGTTATGTGTCACTGCCAAACAACACGCCAATATGTGTTCAGCAACATCTCCCGAGTACAGTGATACCACCCATGCATAGGCTTGTTGAGTTGTTTGGGGGCTAAAAGGCCCAATTTGGTAGGTGCGCATATCCATTTTCCAACTTGGAATTTTGACATGTAGTGAACCTGCGCACATGTCCTATTTGGGACATTTGTAAAGCCGGCCAATGTATTTTACCCCCACCAAACTATATATTTTTGGAAAGTAGACACCCTAGGGTATTTCAAATGGTGGTTTTTTAACACTTTCCATGCACTAATTCTAACACCAGACTTTGTCAAACATTTAGGTAGTCCTTTTTTGTGTGTTTTTTTTCACACACATTGTACTTTAGGCATGAATTAACAGATCGTGTTATGTGTCACTGCCAAACAACACGCCAATATGTGTTCAGCAACATCTCCTGAGTACAGTGATACCACCCATGCATAGGCTTGTCAGATTGTTTGGGGGCTAAAAGGCCCAATCTGGCAGGTGCGCATATCCATTTTCCAACTTGGAATTTTGACATGTAGTAAACCGGCGCCCCTGTCCTATTTGGGCCAATTTATTTTACCCCCATCAAACCATATATTTTTGAAAAGTAGACAACTCAGGGTATTTTGAATGGTGGTAGTTTAATACTTTTCATGCAATAATTCTACCACCAGCCTTTGGCAAACTTTTGGGTAGTAATTTTCTTCGTGTTTTTTGACACATACATTGTACTTTAGGCATGAATTAACAGGTCCTGTTATGTATCACTGCCAAACAACACCCCAATATGTGTTCAGAAACATCTCCTGAGTACAGTGATATCACCCATGCATAGGTTTGCTGGGTTGTTTGGGGGCTAAAAGGCCACAATCGAGACTTGTACATATCAGTTTTTCAACTTCATATATAGGTATGCTTGGCCTATCTTCAGTTTGGCATATTTTTGCATCCCCCAGTTAATGTTAACATCATGAAAGTTAATATTTTTATAAAGTAGACATTCCAGGGTATTGTATATGAGGTGTTTTCACATCCTTCCCCCAACCATTGTGCTAAACAAATTTCAGAGAACGTGCATGGTGGTAATTTTTGAATTCTGCTTTTTATGCACACGTCATCTGGTTTTGGCCAGCCAGTTATATGTTACTACCATAAAACTTTTTTAACCAAATGTGCAGGTATCAAATGCACCTTTAGCAGCATTCTCTAAACTAACTCCTGCAAAAAGAATCTAAGTGGAGATTTGGGGGAAGGAAACTGACTAACTATAATGTGCTGCTTTCAAAAGAAAAAAAAAACAGTGCAAAGGGGTGTCTGTCATTTTCCCTTTTTTATAACAGAACCAGCAACATTTCAGGGGATTTGTGTTTTTTTGCAGTTGGCGGTATCTTAAAAATAAAATGTCTGGACTCCTCTGGCACCGTTGTTGAAACTTCTCCAACCATCTCCATAAATTATTGTGGAAATCAGCTTGAACTGAAATTGGAGAAAGGTGTTTCTTTCTGGATTTATTTTTTTAAAGAGTAAAAATGAATTATGTGTCGCTACTTGCATCAGGTAGATAGCCACCTTTTTATACCAGGTTTTTGTCTTTCTTAAGATAAGATATGGCTGCGTCAGCTGATCAGCCAAATTAACACCCCATGTGCATTTTATAAGCCCTGATGCAAACAGGTTTGGTCTGTACTCTGCCTCGGACAGTGACGTCTGACATGCTTTCGTCATGGATGGTGGTTAGTATATTAACATCCTTCCTGTCCTTAAATTTTATTGCAAGCACTTTAGCTTTGTGCAGACCTTTACATTCACTTTTTTTTTTATTTGGCCTCTATAAAAGGTCTGGGAAAATCCTTGGCATATCTTCTCACAATGCCACAGGCCAGTATCTAGAAACCCTAAAGAGTTTGAAACAAACGGACAATGCTATAAAAGTTGTCCACATAAAGGTGGTAACTCTTATACCTAAAACTGATAAAAACAAACTAAATGAGACTAAAACTTCCGTTAGCAGCAATCTGTAAACTAACTCCTGCAAAAAGAATCTAACTGGAGATTTGGGGGAAGGATACTGACTAACAGAAATTTGCCACTTTCAAAATAAAAAAAATAAAAAAATCAGGAACAAGTATTATAAAAATGTATTTTTGTGTGGTAGACCTTAAAACATGCTCCGATACACAGTCCAGGTTTTGTAGGGCAATCGGGACAGTGAAAAGGGGTGTCTGTCCTTTTCCCTTTTTTATAACAGACCCGGCAACGTTTCTGGGGATTTCTTTTTTTTGGTGTTGGCGGTATCTTAAAAATAAAATGTCTGGGCTCCTCTTGCACCGTTGTTGGTACTTGACCATCTCCATAAATTATTGTGGAAATCAGCTTGAGCTGAAATTGGAGAAAGGTGGTTCTTCCTGGATTCATTTTTTTAAAGAGTAAAAATGAATTATGTGTTGCTACTTGCAACAGGTAAATAGCCACCTTTTTATACCAGGCTTTTGTCTTTCTTAAGATAAGATAAGGCTGCATTAGCTGATCAGCCAAATCAACACCCCCCATGTGCCTGTTATAAGCCCGGATGCAAACCGGTTTTGTCTGTACCCTGCCTCGGACAGTGACGTCTGACATGCCTTCGTTATGTATGGTTGTCAGCATGTGCACATCCTTCCTGTCCTTAAATTTTAGCGCAAGCAGTTCAGCTTTGCGCAGGAATTTGCATTCACCTTTTTTTAATTTGGCCTCTAGGAGCGGTCTGGGGAAATCCTTGGCATTTCTTCTTACAGTGCCGCAGGCCAGTGTCTGCAAACTATAAAGAATTTTAAACAAGTGGACACTGCTGTAAAAGTTGTCCACATAAAGGTGGTAACCCTTATTGAACAAGGGGAACAGTAGGTCCCAAACCAGTTTCCCACTTGTCCCCAGAGAGTCAGGACAGCCAGGAGGGTTCAGTTGAGCATCTTTCCCCTCATATATACGAAAGGCAAATGTGTAGCCACTTTCGCTCTCACACAGCTTGTATACTTTAATGCCATACCTAGACCGCTTTGAGGGGATATACTGTTTGAACCCTAATCTCCCTTTATATTTCATTAGGGACTCATCAATAGATAAATTTTGTTGGGGGGTATAAACTTCAGAAAATCTGTTCTGAAGATGGTCTACCAGAGGGCGAATTTTATGAAGCCTATCATATTGGGGGTGATCTCTGGGGTGACAGAGCGTGTTGTTGTTGAAATGTAAGTATCTCAGCAGCAGCTCATATCTTGGTCTAGGCATTGTTTGGGAGAATATAGGAGTCGAACAAATTGGGTTGTTGCTCCAGTAGGAGCGGATTGATGGCTTCTTTATTATCCCCATGAGCATGGTAAGCGCCCAGAATTTTTTAAGTTCAGGGACATCTGTGGGGTGCCAAGCATGCTCCCTGACTGTATAGCTACCTGGATTCGTCTCAATAAATTGACTAGCGTATAAATTAGTCTGGGAAACAATCTCCTCCCAGATGGTATCCCCTAAAAATAGCTCAATATATTGTGTAGGGGAGAAGTCAACCACATTCACATTAATGCCTGCGTTGGCACTAAAAGGGGGGATGTTCGGCTCAGCTGACTGTGGAGGTACCCAGTCCTCCTCCACATTTGGCGTAGCAGGGGGAGCACAGCTTCTTTTAGCAGCTGGCTCACACACAGATGACGACATGTCACTAGATGTGCTGCTAAACTGACCTGGGTCAAAATCGGACGCAGTGTCAGTGGCGTCAGAGTCTGACGCCAAGAAGACATATGCCTCCTCCAAGCTGTACATGCGCTGCATGTTTCACACTAACAGACTAAACTAACAAAATACTAAACACAATTTTTTTTTTATTTTTTTTTTTTATATATATATATATTTTTTTTTTTTTTTAACACTAAAACAGACTAAAACAGACTAAAACAGTAATCCCTAAACTAACTCCTGTTACAAAAATCTAATGGAGATTTGGGGGAAGGAAACTGACTGACTACGACAGACTACGACAGACTACGACAGTCTAAGACAGTCTAAGACAGTCTAAGACACAGATCTTTAAAATAAAGTTAACCCTTAAGGGCAAAAAAAAAATACAGACAGTACCAATGCACTGTCTGTAACAGATCTGGCAGGGAAGGGGTTAAAAAGGGATTTTTTTTTCACTACAGATACTTTTGACAACTCTGGAACAACTGCTGCAACAATATATCACGATCTCTGTCTCTCTCGCCTCACAAAACGCTACAGAGGGGAGAGAGGCAGAGATCAGTGTCAAAGTGAGTGTTTGTAACACCCACTTTGACACCAGCCAATTGTGAGCGATCGCGGATCGCTCACATGCCGCAATTGGCTGTTACTATCTGCCTGGGATGCCAGGCAGATAGTAACAACGTGATTTCGGCGGAAGTTTTCGCCGATCGCTCCTGCCGCCCGTTTTCCGTTAGGACGGTTCAGGACCGTCCTCGGTCGGCAACGCAAAAATGCCGAGGACGGTCCTGAACCGTCCTGCGTCCTGAAGGGGTTAAAAAGACCGGAAGCAGATCTTGGTGGCAGCAAGTCACAAGCTTGGAGCTGCCCCAACAGTTTTAAAGGATCCCTAAAGGAACATAGACAACTTGATCTCAATGAAGTGGTCTTGGTGGTGAAGCAGTCCTTTAGTTTTAACCTTGCAATGTACAACATTGGTGTGTAGTGGATACAGCAATGCTTATATTTCATGGTTAAAAACGCCTCCAGTGGTTTTTTACCTGACCGTCACTAGAAGCAGTTTTGCTCTGAGAACAGAGTTAAACTCTGTTCTCACATCTAACCTCAAATAGGAGCAAAGTGATGCTGCACATGTGTTTTTACTCACCAGTGCTCCTCTATGAGGAGCTTTGGATAAGGCCTCTAGAAGCATCAATGGTTTGCATTCCTAACGCTATAGTAGTGTTCCTTTAAGTGATGTGTGCATATGGATATTCTATATCATATGCAAAAATTAAGGGGAAAAAAAAAAATTGTAAATATATGAAAACAAATAATTACAATTTTTTTTCTTGTTTGAAGTTCCAGGATTTGACGCAGATCCCCTGTAGGGTGCTCTTCCTGATCACTTTGTATCCCAACACAGAGCAGAAGGCTTTGCAGCTGCCGCACAGTGACTGCCATGCGTGTGCCCGGTCTATTAGCAGAGAGCTCATCAGTAGGAGCAGGCTACAGCAAGGGACAGTCTTGCTACAGGGCTAATGGCAAAGTTAACCGTTTATTTACAGCTTTTACAGGGGAGGGGGGCCAGAATGCCTTCCAGCTTTATAAATAGATTTATTTATATTGCTGGAGTGTTCCTTGAACTCTACACAATTTGTTTATTTCACCTTCATCTTGACTGTATCTAATTGTTGCTTGTTATGAGGTCTAGATCACTACAAAATTGCTTCCCTTTGACTCAGCAATATTATCAAGGCAGGTACATTTGTGTGTATATACTAAATATTTACATCTCAGTGAATATACCTGCAGTTGCTCATGTTGTCTTAGAAGACGATCATATTCACGTGTAAGGCCTTCTGATTGCTTCTTCAGAGCACCAGATTCTGCTTCTGATTTTGACAAGGCTAAAATAGAAATGTCTAATTTTAATTACAAACAATTAAAATTACATACAATTATAATGGGGAAAAACTCTGCACACGCGAGATAACCCTCCATGAACGTAAATGTAAAACACATTTAAAAACTACCTAATCCATTTCTCAAGGTACATCAACAATCAAGGATTTTTTTTGACAATCTTTATCTATAAGTTTACTTATAAGTTTAATAATTTTATTTATAAGTTTCACAAACAGAACAAGAACATAGCAAAAGGAATAAGATAAGCCACAGCACAAAGCTCATGAAAATCGATACTTACGGTAGCTAAAAGACACATCAACATAGCTTATTAGTATTTGCTAAAGCTTCCACAAGGTTCACAGGCCTTAAATTTGTGCCTGCCATAGTCGTTATGATATCAGGAGTACCCTGGCCCTTTTTTCCCGGTAATGTGGCAAACTATTTTGCTCTCTTACCTGGGTCTCTGCCAGGTGCTGTCTATGGTCAGTGACATGCATCCGGTTTCTGCAGTGCTGGAGAAGCTGGAAGCAAATCGTGCCAGCCATTCACTGATCGAGATGTCAACTGCCTGCTCTCAGGCAATGAATGCAACCCTGTGCATAGAAATATGCACAGAAGTGACATAGCCAGCCAGTCAGTATTGCTCCAGCTGACTACTAAACACCTCAATGATGCTTTGGATTCTGTGGCTGCTATAAAAGCTGTAATCACTGCATTCCACATTTTGCAAAGGTTTAGCTTTAAAATCGTAATTCACTTAAAAACAGACTTAGTCACAAACACATTGCATCTCAAAATATCATTCGACCACATTGGAACATAATTAGGAAATGCCTAAATCTTTGACAGCTGATGTGCCTCGAGGACTAGGGAATTACCAGAACTTTGCATTCATTTTTTTCACTGTACAATATGTATAGTATATAAAGGATTATTTAATGTGTTTTTCCAGTATGCATACTAGAGATACTTTAAATACGTTTTCTAAAATTGGTTAGCATGTAGCAAGATTAGAATTTCTGTCTCCTACATTTACTTCTCTGTCCACCGCTATAGATTTATGGTTATTTTAATTTTTTCCGAGATACAATATTTAACATGTGTTTTCGCGTAGCGGTTTTAACATGCAAAGTGCATCAAATAATGAGCTCCACTAAATTCAGTATTACTATACAGCAGCCATTAATTTCTATGAATGAAGCAATACAAAAGGCATCTGTGCACTTTTATCCATATTTATCAATATTAAAATAAAAAGGGAGGGGGGGCAGGGCCTGACTGCCAGGCTGAATAGTTGCATGAAAGAGCAGCTCCAGCAAGCTTATGATTTTTCAACCTATTAAAGCTGAACTTGTACCCACCTGGCTGGCGTCCTGTACACAAGGGAGTACTGGCTCCAAGGAGAGGCTTGCACGCAGTGTTTTAGTCCCTTGGAGGGCCATCCTTAGTCTACCCAGATGAGGCCTACTTGGGCGGTGAGTACAGTGGACGGCCGCTTCCCTGCTCAACTGTACCAAGCTAGACTTCCGACACTATGTGAACCTGGCCCTGTTCCCCCACTCCTGCCCCCTCCCCTCCACCCCTCTGGACTGGTGGGGGTGATCCCGGTCCATACCCCGAGGCCCCATCAAAACTGCGACTCTGCAGCCCCACTGTACCATCATCTTGTGGCATCAACCAGCAGATTTCAATAAAATGGCTGAAGCAGTTCATCAAGCAGCCTGCTCCAGGGAGGCCGCTGAATTTCCTTCCTTGCAAGATAAAATCTTCCCAGAGCTGTGGCAGAAGCAGCTGAAACATACCTTTAACTCCCTCGGTGTGAAGCTTGCTGTTAGGCTGCAACCCGTGACCCCTTTTGTTCTGGCCACCCACACTCAAGGTCACACACTGGAAATGGAGTGACTTTACAAGTTACTACTCCGCAGCAGCATGACATCTTGGCTTCCATCTGGGATCCTCTGCCTGCAGACCTCTCCACCACGGCAGAGCCATGAGCTACCCCAGAGGGGCATAGGCTGAAAGGGGACTGTGACTCTTGCTACCATACTCACCTTTGTGCAGATACCCATATTTTGCAGAATGATTTCTAAGTTTAGGTTCTTATTTTAAGTTTACTACTTCTAATAATATGGGGTTCTGATCTCTATTAGGGACCTTGCTCTTTAACAACCTACTGTAGGGGCCATGGGGGTGTTTTAACACTATTCACTTTGCCAGTTAGTATAACTTTATTTCTCTGCTTTTCTCCCAATTATCTACTGACACATTCATCAGCATGTTAACAAAGCATGTTCTTACTTAAAAGCTGACAAGTATACTTGGCCTGTTTATCTGTTACTGCCCCCCTCCCACCCCCCAAAAAAAGAGGCTGATCTATGTAGGTGTATAACTCTATGCTATGTTATGCTGTTCTGTTATGCTGTGTTTTCCTGTTATACTACCTTTATCATTTGCTGTACCGTATAGATCACATGCCTCAATAAAAGAAAGAATTATAAAAAAATAAATAAAAAGGGAGACCAGAGATTGGCTAGGATCAAATTAACTTACTTCCTTATTTATCTTTATTAATATGTAATCTAATACATTAATTTGTTCCTGGATGGCAAGAGTACATGAGAACCACAGTATGTGGGAAGTCAGAACTGAGGATCTTGGATGAACTGCAGCTCAATGTAGTGATTATGATGACAGGAATGCCCTGATATCCCCCTCCTTCCTTATCTACTGTCTTCTTGGAGGCAACTAGAGCAAGCTGTAGAGGTAATGATGCTTGGAGTGTTCATTTAACCTGTGCTTCGGTGTTTGCGTAAATAAATAAATATATAAATAAATATATATAAAAGCATAATTTCTAAATGTGAATACCTGTAGATATATATCTAGATGTATATCTACTACCATTTTAGTATTATTACAAAGTAGCTTTGCTTCATGTGCAAATTGCATTTACAACCCTCTTGTAACGGAGTAACATAAAAAACACAACCAATTAAATGAAATTAAATCTTGGGCAAGAAGAAGTAACCTGATACAAATGTATATATATTTTTTGCAGGGATAGACAATCCAGTGCATTCTGCTGTTGTTACTATAAACAGCAGTATCTCTGATCAAAAAGCAAAGTATCTAGAAATACACAATACAAAGAAACGAACAACATTACACATTGTTTCAGTGTTTTGGTAATATACTGTAGCTAACGAGTCATTACCAAGAACAGAGGAGGATGAAAACGTGTGTCATTTCATTATGTTTGATTTACAATTACAGGCTGAATATAAATAATTGTGAACAAAAACCTGATATTTTTTTTATTAAAGGACCACTATAGGCACCCAGACCACTTCAGCTCAATGAAGTGGTCTGGGTGCCAGGTCCCTCTAGTTTTAACCCTGCAGATGAAAACATAGTGTTAACCCATTCAACCCAGCGGGAGGGGGATCCTGAGGGTAGGTGGGGGGGGGGGGGGGGGGGAACGACCTAATGACCCTATAGTGCCAGGAAAACAAGTTTATTTTCCCTGTTACTATAGTGCTCCTTTAAGATAACACCTGCACAGGAATAGAGGTCTCCAATGAATCACAGCGAGGTGGTGGGGTGGGCTTGAGCACCCCAGCAAAGGCGCTGAATAACTTGTCCAGACGGAGCTCCACATCCAAACTCACATAGCAAGGGTCGAGGGAGCATGTGCATCCCATTACCATTTTACAGGCAACGGTGGTGCTGGGCTCTAGTTTCAGCTGCAGTGCCGCAACTTTCACTAAGTTGCGGGGGAACCTCCAGGGGGTAGACCGGGATGACCCCCACCAGTCCAGAGGGGGACTAACAGGGGCTCAGGGCCAGTATTCCAGCCTCGTATGGCAACGAGAGAGTGGCCGCCTCCCACACGCCACCTATGCTGGTAGGCTGTGTGAAACTGTCAGGTGAATCCCACATGATAGGCTGTTCACTACCATGAACAACTTGTTGCTACCTCTCACTTGGTGGCTTGTATAAGCCGATTTTCAGCGATATTTCGTGGTAATTGCTATTTAGAACGATAGCTAGCATGCCCTCAGCTCAGTAGTCAGGCCACGCCTGCCAATATAATATTTTTGTTTAAGCTTTCCAAAATGATTGAATATTTTTGCAAGAACTTTTAAATTATTTTTATAAGTTTTAAGAGATATATAAATACCATAATGCAAATATTTGAAAAGTTTATCCAAAAAAATAAAATCGAGGCTCTCTTAGAAATGGTACACTTAACGGTCTTGAGGAAAGTTCCAATCGGGGATTAAGGAAAATACCATTTACACTAGAAGCATCTTTAAATAACAATGATATTAACAAAACTTATCAAAAGTCACATCACTAGTTCCAACTAACAGTTCAGATTTGGATGATACAGAAACACAGATTGTTTAATAAAATATTTTTCAATTATTTAACGTTAGCGGCATAAATGTCACTGACCACTACCTCTGGTATGATATGAAGCGAAGCATAGCTCAGCCACAGCATTTTGTCATTAGAGGCTGTGCTTCAGGCTGCTTAGGACCAAACATATCTATTAAAATATGAGTAAACAGTTTAGTATTTCAGAGTAACCCAGCACCCATGGACTCTAGGCACCATAACTACTTTCATTAGTTTAAGAGGTTGTGGTGCCTTTAATATCTACTATTAATCTTTTGTTGGGTTATTAATTGTGGACAATTGCCTACTTCATAGAAAAACTTGGAAAATATATATTTTTTCCTTTCTGACACAAAATCCTTACTGTTTAAAACCACAGACAAACAACAAATAATGGCATCATCACAGCTCATAAATGACAACAAATAAGGGCATGATCACGACTCTGGTGCGAACCAGGCCATCAGATGTCCAGGACATAAACATTACTGCCCAGGATTCAAACACATCTCTCTATTCTAACATAGGTAACTGCCGATCATATTATTAATATTATTATTACTAGCATTTACATAGACCCAGCATATCCCATAGCACTTTACAATATTATCAAAGGGGCAGATTTAACAATAAATGAGACAATTACAAAAACTTACAGGAACAATAGGTTGAAGAGGTCCCTGTCAAACGAGCTTACAGTCTATAGGAGGTAAAGTAATTGGTCGCCACGTCAGTACTTTGAAAATACTTTCCTAGAGGTACAATGATTGTATTTTACTTTTACATGGAATGCTCCACAGGAAAGTAAAGAAGAAAAAAAATGGGAATGGAAGTAGTAGCATAGGAAAGGAAATGAATTGGACAGTAATCCAATGGCCCATATGTTTTTTGTTTTTTTTTATAAATTTAAAATGCCTCACAAGAAGATAAGCATTAATGTCCTAGATCTCAAAAGCAAATAACTGAAATATTGAGGTAATGTGACGTGCAGATTTTAATTTTGGTCTACTAAAATATTTTCTTTTTTTAATTTAAGATTTAAACTAAGTAGGATAATTTAACACTGATAAATTAAGTAGATTTTATACTGAAGAATTTTTTTTTTCAAAATAAACTATATCTTAGTTTGGATATTTTGCAAATGTAAAATTTAAATGTTTTGTTTTTCAGTCAGCTTATACAGGCCACCAAGTGAGAGGTGGCAACAAGTTGTTCATGGTGGTAATATCCTTACACATGCATAAATATTTGAAATGTACCAGAATTTTAATACATACAACCATAAAGTTTTAATACATTAAAAAGCCCACGTCTAACTTTCGTCAATCTTAAAAATTTTCATGAGTAATATAGAAAACCAAAACAAATTGTCCCTTCTAAGCCAAGCAGGATTTCCCAATAACATATACTGTATCCTTGAGATCAGCTGGAAATTGTGTCATTTAATAGGAGCCTAAGAAAGCACGCCAATAACAGTAATGAAACATTGGATTGTGTATTTTGTAAATGTAGAAACCTACTTAGTGTTTATATATATATGCAATGACTACTATGAGGCCTGAACAGAGCAAAGCTGGTTCTAAGAACAGTGCTTTACCCTTGTACAAGGACCTCAGGTTCATTCTTAGAATATGTTCAGTTTCTGCAGGAAAAAAAAAAAACAATGCGGCACAGCCCCTTATATATAAAGACAAAGCCACCATGATTTTTTTTTTTTTTTTTTAAATCAACTATAATGGTCATTTGTGTGCTACCCATTTACTATATTATTGTATTAAGAAAAAATTGCACCTTATTCTCCGACTGATTTTTGTAAATTAGTCACGTGCAGCAGCATGTTCTTTATTACAGTACACTATAATTATACCCTACTGTGACTACAACGCTACATGATACTACATAAACTATATTACACCAGAGGATAAGAACGTAGCAATGTTTAATAAACACATCATATATTTCTCAAGTATCTCGTACAGAATGTATATGAAAGCTACTGAAACAAATTGGAGTTTCAGTAAATCTAAAAATTCAGGCAGTGGCATAGTGAAATGTTGTTGAGAATTCACATAGCAATTTCCCTTGTGCCCAATTACTGGCAGGGGCTCAAAGAACAGAAGAAGTTATTGAGCTGTTTTGTGTAATTCCAGAATACAGAAACGCACTAGAAAAAAAACGGAAGCCAGCCTACAAAAATAAATATTAAAACATAACCTTTACTGAATTTTGAATTAGAAAATCAGGCAATAATAAAAAGGTACCACCCTAATTGAAGGGATGTAAAACTATCCTTCATAAAAACACATATACCCATAACGGTCATTTCTTCCTTTTCCTACTGTAGCAGGGCATTGTTTATCCAGCATATTGTAGTATGATTGGGAAGTTTAGTTTAGTATAGGTTCCCCTTAAAGCCACACTCAAAACAGATTCTTAAGGACAATACCCCTCCTTCACAGCAGGGAGCTTACTTTCTACCATTATTCATTATATAGTCTATGTCTGAATTTGCTACAAATTGAAACTTTAAACTATGGATACGCATTTGTTTAATGTAGAAACTGCAACTCTTTATTTCTCTGCTACCTCCATTAGCATTACACCAGATATATCTTTATGGCAGAATAGGTTTTCATCCATCCAAAAAGGTGTTCTTGATTACACGGGTATCTTTTTATTATCTCCTGGATTTATAATTATACAAAATGTTACCTCTTATGGACAGAGGCAATTATACAAGTTCTGACCAAAACAAAATCTAGAATATGTCTGTTCAATCATAAATTTACCTTTTTTCATAATTATTATTATGTTATTTATATAGCGCCATCAAATTGTGCAGCGCTTTACAATGGGTGGACGAACAGACATGTAGTTGTAACCAGACAAGTTGGACACACAGGAACAGAGGGGTTGAGGGCCCTGCTCAATGAGATTACATGCTAGAGGGAGTGGGGTAAAGTGACACAAAAGGTAAGGATAGTATTAGACTAGTGACAGTTGCAGAAGAGGAATCAGTCAGGAGCTATTAACAGTTTAATTGATACGCTTTTATGAAGAAGTGGGTTTTAAACGATTTTTTTAAGGAATGGAGACTGGGTGAGCATCTAACGCAGGAGTGAAGCGAGTTCCACAGGAACGGTGCGGCCCTCGAGAAATCTTGAAGGCGAGCATCAGAGGTGGGAGTACGGACATAAGATAGATGCAAGTCTTCAGCAGATCGTAAGGGCCTAGACGGGACATACTTGTGTATAAGGGAGGATAGATAGGTGGGAGCAGCATTATGTAGAGATTTGAAAGCAAGAACCAGAATTTTAAATTGAGCTCTATATTTTATAGGAAGCCAATGTAGGGACTGACAGAAGGGTGAGGCACGGGCTGAAAGGAAGATGAGCCTCGCTGCCGCATTCATTATGGACTGTAACGGTGCAAGTTGGGAGCACATAAGACTACTGAGAAGCGGATTTCAGTTTTGGTCAAGTTTAGTTTAAGGAAGTGGGCAGCCATCCAGTTAGAAATAGCAAAGAGGCAGTCAGAGACACTAGTCAAGAGGGACGGGGAGAGATCAGGAGAGGACAGGTAGATTTGCGTATTTGAGTACGGACAGAAGATAGATGCAAGTCTTCAGCAGATCGTAAGGGCCTAGACGGGACATACTTGTGTATAAGGGAGGATAGATAGGTGGGAGCAGCATTATGTAGAGATTTGAAAGCAAGAACCAGAATTTTAAATTGAGCTCTATATTTTATAGGAAGCCAATGTAGGGACTGACAGAAGGGTGAGGCACGGGCTGAAAGGAAGATGAGCCTCGCTGCCGCATTCATTATGGACTGTAACGGTGCAAGTTGGGAGCACATAAGACTACTGAGAAGCGGATTTCAGTTTTGGTCAAGTTTAGTTTAAGGAAGTGGGCAGCCATCCAGTTAGAAATAGCAAAGAGGCAGTCAGAGACACTAGTCAAGAGGGACGGGGAGAGATCAGGAGAGGACAGGTAGATTTGCGTATCATCTGCATAGAAATGTTATTGGAAGCCAAAGGAGCTAATGAGTTTACCAAGGGAGGCAGTATAGATGGAGAACAGTAGGGGACCAAGGACTGAACCTTGGGGGACACCAACAGAGAGGAGTTGGGGAGAAGACGCAGAGCCAGAGAAAAACACTAAAAGCGCTGGGAGAGGTAAGAGGAGCACCAGGAGAGAGCAATATCTTGTAGACCGATATTGCGGAGGATGAGATGAAGCCGTTGATGATCAACAGTGTCAAAAGCCACAGACAGGTCAAGGAGAATTAGGATAGAGTAGTGACCATCAGATTTTGCAGCGAGTAGATCATTGGATACTTTGGTCAGTGCTTAGCGCGGAAACCAGACTGAAGCGGGTCTAGCAGAGAGTTGGACTCGAGGAAGTCTGTCAATCTCGCATACACAATTATTTCAAGGATCTTGGATGCAAAAGGCAGTAGCGAGATAGGACGATAGTTGGATGGGGAGTTAGGGTCAAGATTGTGCTTCTTTAGAATTGGGGTTACAGTTGCAAGTTTGAAGGCCGATGGAAATATACCAGAGGAGAGAGAGAGATTGCGAATTTTAGTGAGAGGTAGTGAAAGAGAAGAAGACAGAGTACGGATGAGATGCGAGGGAATTGGATCTAGGGAGCAGGTGGTGGGGCGGGAGGACTGGAGCAGAAACCTCTTCCAATGTAGCGGGTGCTGATAGCAATTCTTAAAGGAGTGGGTTTAAATAGGTGGACAGGGTGAACTTCAAAAGAAGAAAAGGATAGGGCAGGGGGAGTTATGATTGGTTGAAAGGTACATTTAGGGGAAAGAAGGATGCCTACGCCGCCTCCTTTACAGTTGAGTCTGGGAGTGTGAAAGAAGTGCACTCACACTTTTTATATATCAGTTTGTTCAGGAGAAATAGGGCTTTCATTTCACATGCATAAATATTTTATATGAAACACTATTTAATATAAATAAAATCTAAAAAAAAAAAAAAAAAAAGTGAGAAATTAAGAACAAAAAATGGCTGTCCATGGGAAGTCCCCATCCAGCCTGACAGAGACTGAGAGGATTGGCAGATATGAATGGCAGAAAATATCCAAAAATATCCAAAGCTTGTCACACCTAAAAAGACATTCTGCTGTAGTTGCTGCCAAAGGTGCTCCAACTGAGTATGGAGTTAAGGTTTTGCATACTTGTTTTAATGTAATATTTCAGTGTTTTCTTTTTTAGTATATTTTCAATGGTGTAAAAAATCTGTTTTTTGGCTTAGTCATTATGGGCTATTGAGTGTAAATTGACGTGGAAAAAAACAATACATTTCAACAAATGTAGCACAAGTTACAACATAAAAAGTGAAAAATTAATGAGTCTGAATACTTTCAGAATGCACTGTAAGTAGAATCAAATATAATTTTGAGATGTGTAACCATGGATAAACCGTTTTATAAGATTTCAGTCCATCACCAGACAAATTCACTAGATTTACTTTGGCACAAAATAAACACAGAATTATGTTTACTTGGTGTAACCCCTATGCCACCCCAAGAGTTGAGTACTCAGAAGTAACAAATATCAGTATGCATAGAGATAAAATAGACCTAACCATACATCTTCATACAGGTGGAAAAAAAAGCATTAAAATTAGCACATTCATGTTTGCACTAAGATCTCTATTTAGTGTCACCATTGATTGTCAAAATGGAGGAAACCAACAAAAGTAAACATGTTTACTTTTACTAAAATGGGAAACTGAACTCTGTATCTACGAGAAAAAAAAAATGTCAGGATTGATGTTATCTAATTAACCAATTTCAAAAAGCTGGTGCTCAGTAATGTCAAACACCTTGTAACATCCAAATGAGACATCCCTAAGCAGGTCAAAGCTGCTTTCAGCTCACAATGTTGATGCTTTAAGACATTACTTCTCCAAGCTGAAATTCTTTATGTGCTAAGAAGTTACCAAAGAAGCAGAAATGTTGCTTCCTTCTTCACTGATAAAGAATTCCTACATACCGTATTTATCGGCGTATAACACGCACTTTTTCTCCCTGAAAATAGGGGGGAAATTGTGGGTGCGTGTTATACGCCGATATCCCATAATTACTTACCTGTCTTGAAGCGTGGTCCGGAGTTCAGCGCGCACCGCGGTACTGGAACTTTAATTTCAGGTTCCGGTTGCCGGCCCACGCTTGAAGACAGGTAAGTAATTATGGGACAAGGGAAAGTGCACTAGGGGACACTATGGGGGGGGGGGGGGGGGGACACTATGGGAGGAGATGGGAGAATACTATGGGAGGGGATGGGAGAATACTATGGGAGGGGATGGGAGAATACTATGGGAGGGGATGGGAGAATACTATGGGAGGGGGGGAGAATACTATGGGAGGGGATGGGAGAATACTATGGGAGGGGATGGGAGAATACTATGGGAGGGGATGGGAGAATACTATGGGAGGGGATGGGAGAATACTATGGGAGGGGATGGGAGAATACTATGGGAGGGGGGAGGGGGGAGAATACTATGGGAGGGTTTGAGGGGAGAATACTATGGAAGGGGGGAGAATACTATGGAAGGGGGGAGAATACTATGGGAGGGGGGGAGAATACTATGGAAAGGGGGGGACACTATGGGATGAGGGGGGGAACACTATGGGATGAGGGGGGGAACACTATGGGATGAGGGGGGGAACACTATGGGATGAGGGGGGGAACACTATGGGATGAGGGGGGGAACACTATGGGATGAGGGGGGGAACACTATGGGATGAGGGGGGGAACACTATGGGATGAGGGGGGGAACACTATGGGATGAGGGGGGGAACACTATGGGATGAGGGGGGGAACACTATGGGATGAGGGGGGGAACACTATGGGATGAGGGGGGGAACACTATGGGATGAGGGGGGGAACACTATGGGATGAGGGGGTGAACACTATGGGATGAGGGGGGGAACACTATGGGATGAGGGGGGGAACACTATGGGATGAGGGGGGGAACACTATGGGATGAGGGGGGAACACTATGGGATGAGGGGGGGAACACTATGGGATGAGGGGGGGAACACTATGGGATGAGGGGGGGAACACTATGGGATGAGGGGGGGAACACTATGGGATGAGGGGGGGAACACTATGGGATGAGGGGGGAACACTATGGGATGAGGGGGGGAACACTATGGGATGAGGGGGGGAACACTATGGGATGAGGGGGGGGACACTATGGGATGAGGGGGGGAAACACTATGGGATGAGGGGGGAAACACTATGGGATGAGGGGGGAAAACACTATGGGATGAGGGGGGGAACACTATGGGATGAGGGGGGGAACACTATGGGATGAGGGGGGGAACACTATGGGATGAGGGGGGGAACACTATGGGATGAGGGGGGGAACACTATGGGATGAGGGGGGGAACACTATGGGAGGGGGTGGAGAATACTATGGAAAGGGGGGGAATTTCCTGGAATTTCCTTCTTAAAATGAGGTGCGTGTTATACGCCGGTGCGTGTTATACGCCGATAAATACGGTAATAGAGCTGCATAACCGTTCAAATTACAAAATATTGTTAGGATCGGTCTATATCAGCCCATGATAATATACTATCTCACACAATGCTACATTTCTAAAAGAAAAGTGATCAATTGTTTTAATGACAAAATTAATCACTCTAAGATTGGGATTCATTGTTATTAAAGAAACACTTTAAAGATCATAACCACGACAGCTAGCTGCTTATTAGACTTGAGCGCCGTCAAAGTTTTAATTTCATCCAAATACATTCAGACAAAAAAATTATAATTTCTTTCGACCGAACCAAATTTCGTCTGTTTCTTCATTCATTCTTCGTGGGAATTCAGACTTTATTTTAGTTACTGAATTTTATTTGGACAAATCAAATTTTGATATAGCAGAAAACTCCCTAAATTTGTACCCTTGTGGCATTGCTATATTTAAGACAATTAGGGAGCGGTTTAGTAGATAGCTCCCTTTTGGTATCCTTATAGTATCCCACACTGATTAAAGAGCTATGTACTAAGAAGTTTAAATACCAAAATTACGAAAAACCCTTTCTCTTCCTAGTTTTGATAATTTGACCTATTGTCCCCCCATCCACCACCCATTGATGGCAAGTGTGGGCTCTAAATAGTAAAAGGGGACAACGATACCCCCCAATGGGAGGAAGCTGGGGTTCAGCCCCCTCTACCCACCACCAGTTTATTGACTCCCTCCTCAATATTATTACACTATTAGCCCATTTATTTTAAGAGCCCCCACTTGTGGGGCTCAGGAGGGAACACTATGTCTCCCTACTTTATTAATAGGATAGTTTCCCCACTATGGAAGCATGAAGGACCTGCATTAGCTGCCCAATCACTAATCTTTTTTTAGGACAGCAAACAGCCAATGGCTGCTTGCTGTTTAGTTGACATTCCCACATTGTGGCACGGCAGAAG
The DNA here is from genome assembly GCF_036172605.1 of Pelobates fuscus. Taxonomy (NCBI): domain Eukaryota; kingdom Metazoa; phylum Chordata; class Amphibia; order Anura; family Pelobatidae; genus Pelobates; species Pelobates fuscus. Next base: position 219,975,854 of record NC_086319.1, read on the forward strand.
GGAGGATTTAACTTCCCTTATACTAATATGGCTTAGGGTAAGAGAGGGCAATACAGGATTTAGGAATATTTTTAAATATTACACGGAGGGAGGTGTGAGCTGTTAGCTCCCTCCTTGTTACTAAAACAAATTGCATGGACAAAGTTTGGTCCATCAAACAAGTTGTTTTTAATTTGCATTCGTCCATTCGTCTTAGGGAAAAGTACCATCCTCCATTTCTGTGGTAAACCATGTTTGAACCGTCTTATTAAAACCTAGGATTCCCAGGGCACCCACATACGACTGCTCAATGTAAACTGCTCAATGTATTGCTAATGCAAACGTTACACTTCTGCATTAGCAATATTTGTATTGTCCATCTTTGGATGGAAGTGACCATTTTATGAGTACAAATTTGCAACAGAGATTCCCAACAATAAAACATGCTAGCTTATCTTTTAAACTACAATAAATGTTTTTACAAATACTACTACACTACACTACACCAGCTACCAGTGGGTAAAGTCCATGAATAACCCTTCTTCCAGGCACACTTCCAACCAAACCCCTGAAATTATAGTGTCCCTTTTTATTCATTTTAAATATCAAGTTAAATGTGCATCTATAGGGTCTTTGCTTAAAATGCATAGTTGAATATCCAAATATAAACGATATGGTTTAATAAGCACTAACATGTTTCAGGGGCACATTAAAAGTGATAAAATTGAAACTAGTGAGATTTTTAAGAAATAAAAAGCACAACTCACAATCAACTTTTAGTTTGGTATTTGAAAACTCACAATCAACTTTTAGTCTGGTATTTGATTGAGCTATAGTCTCACATGTGACAGTTATGTTTTTTTATAAAAAGGTGACAGAATAATTGGCAAAGCTAGTAAAGCTGGAAAGAAAAATAAACAACGCATGTAATACACTGAAACTATAATACTGTCATATTTATGATTGTGATCCAAAATAACAGACTGAAACTAATTTCTACAAAGAAATTTCAAGTAGCTAAAGGATGCATACCTTCGGTCACTCTCTTAAGTTCACTTTTGGTGTTATCAAGTTCTCGCTTGAATTTTTCATTCTGTTCGTTAATTTCTTGTGCACCTTCCTTCGATTTATTTCTATTTATGGCCTAGCAAAAAAGGCAGAAGCAAATGCAACACTGCAAATTTAAATCAGTCAGAACTTTTGGATTATTACCCTCTTTCCTCCCACCAATTATATACCGGAGTCTACAAGGAATAAAAAAAAATTCAACAATATTATGCTTTGAAAACTTAATACCAAGAATCAATATAGTGCAGACAGATAAACATATAGAATATGGATACAGTAATATATAGTGATATAGAATCAAGATGCAAAGAAGAAAATTTGGAAAAATATAAAACTATAAAAACCAAAAAACAAATTGAATCTGGAAGAGACGTACGGATATATGGACTTGAGTGAATGGTTGGACAGCAAATAAGTTAAAAGTATGTAAGTAAAAAACATTTTTCCCCAAACATCTCTGTATGAACTGCTGTTTGTAAGACTGTACATCAGAAGCAAGCATCTAACTTTTCAAACACAGTATAAATTGATGTATAGACCTAATCAGCTTATAGATGTCCTGTCATGCTCAAAGATACATCATGGGGGTAGGGGGGTGGTTATGCTGCCTTCACTGGTCAATGGAAGATTTACCCATTGTACGAAATGAGTTAAAGTCTCTTCCTGGCTGCGGAGGGTCTTTACTGGCTACAAACAGTAGCTTTCAGTTGATTATGTTTTCATTTAACATTTGAAACTAGGATGCCCATTGTTGCCTATTGTCTCCCTTTCAATTTGGTTGTAAATGACAGATTGGAAAGAGGTTTGATGGCACTTATGATATGAAATATTGGTATCATTATGATACAATTGCTTAGAATCTGCAAACAATATCTTTAGTTTATGCTTCACTACACTCAGTCATTTAGATTTTAATTTTACATTTTCCACAGTCTATGTAAGGAATTCTGTGTAGTTTTCAGATAGTAATTTCCCAAAAGAACACTAACCTTAGAAATGCAGACTTGTATATTTAACATTCAAAGGACACTATAGTCACCTGAACAACTTTAGCTTAATGAAGCAGTTTTGCTGTATAGAACATGCCCCTGCAGCCTCACTGCTCAATCCTCTGCCATTTAGGAGTTAAATCCCTTTGTTTATGAACCCTAATCACACCTCCCTGCATGTGACTTGCACAGCCTTCCATAAACACTTCCTGTAAAGAGAGCACTATTTAGGCTTTCTTTATTGCAAGTTCTGTTTAATTAAGATTTTCTTATCCCCTGCTATGTTAATAGCTTTCTAGACCCTGCAAGAGCCTCCTGTATGTGATTAAAGTTAAATTTAGAGATTGAGATACAATTATTTAAAGGTAAATTACATCTGTTTGAAAGTGAAACCAGTTTTTTTTTTCATGCAGGCTCTGTCAATCATAGCCAGGGGAGGTGTGGCTAGGGCTGCATAAACAGAAACAAAGTGATTTAACTCCTAAATGACAGTGAATTGAGCAGTGAAATTGCAGGGGAATGATCTATACACTAACACTGCTTTATTTAACTAAAGTAAATTAGGTGACTATGGTGTTCCTTTCAGGGCTAACTAGATTAAGGTCCCCTAAAGTTATAGTCAAAGGGTTATTCAAACAACCATGACCACTTCTTCTTTAAGAAGTGGCCATAGTGGAAGAAATTTATATATACACAGCATTTGTCATACAGATATATATATTAACTTTTGTGCCGAACACGTGACGTAGACAGCCTGGAACACTTTTATAGGTTGCATAATGTGAAATCTGGTCAAAACCAGTGTGGGGATCTTCTACTGGCACTGGATTCCAGGAAAGTTATTGCTTTACTTTGCAGATTTTTAAGTGGGTCGGGGGACGGGAGAAGGGGAATAGTAATGTCCAAAAAAGAAAAAGAAAGAAAAATAAATAAATATTTGATTATATAAAAATGTTTAAAGTAACCCTTTGAATAGTTTTTACTTATCTTTCTTCCCACACCCACAGGGAAGGAATTTGGGGCACCACTGGACATGCACAACAATAAAAGCATTTTTTTTTTTTTTTTTTTAAATCAAAATAAATACATTGGAAAATATACCATTTTAAACTTCTCATTTTCCTCCATGTATTTTTTAGCTGCTTCATTAGTATTTTCCACTTGAGTTTTCAAAGCATCATGACCTTCCATCTCTCCTGCTAACTGAATGATCAAGGAAACGAGTCGGCGCAGAACTCTATAAAAACACGTTTAGTGTGTTAATTTCTGTTTATTTAAAAATCATGTACATGAACGCACACAATATATATATTGCACACCGAAACCATGGACACTGCACTGCCAGGGTAACTATTTCACAAACCTCTCTCACTTTCTCTTAAAGGGCCATACTTCACTCCTACTCCTGCTATTTTCCTGACCCTCCGCTTGGTTGCTATCCCCTATATTGCCCATTCCAACATGTTTTTATAACCTACATTGTAATCTTTTTCGGGCAGGGTCCTAATCAACCTAGTGCTTCTGTAACATTTTGTAATTGTGTCACTTACTGTTGAATTTTAAATATTTAAAAAATATTTGTTTTACTCCAAGTGTCATAACAACTTATGCTCCTTGTAAAGGTTATGATGCAAGGAGGTTCCCTGTTCCCATCTCCCTGCACACTTTCAAGTTTGTCCTTTCAAAGCAGGATGTTATAAAAACTTTGTACATCCATATTTCACACTAGAAACAGTACATCTAAAGTTACTAGGGTTGCCAGGTCACCATTCATTAATGAGAGGCACTTATGGAAAAAATGCATACTTAAATTGTATTGTGGAAAACATAACATGAAATATTTTTATTCGTTTATAATACTCTGATAACCTTCGGGCCAGAGACAATGGGTACAAGAGATAGAAATATGCAAATTAGAAAATAATAGCGATATGTGGAGAAAATATGTCAACACTGATAATAGAGCATATATTCAATACTGAACAGTGTAACAGTTCCATTCAGAATTAAACTGTTTCTAACGTTTTAATGCTAAGCAAGAGTCCCCAGCAGCCCATGCCCTTTATGCTGCTCGGCTAATTAGGAAGCATTAACATACACAGCAGTGTGCAACTGTGACTGGCTGAGAGTACTAGCTGAAACCTCAAAGCGCCCACTGATGGCATGATTTGGTATAACTAGGAGGTAGTGTGCAATTTCTGCCTTAGCCATACTTCCAGCAGGGGCCAGAGACCCTAATTTAGTGTTAATAAAAATTAATAACACCGAATGGGAGGGACTGTGCCAGAGGAAAATATCAAATTTAATGAGATCACATGGTTATAGTGCCTAAAGTGTCCATTTAATGTCTTAAAAAGTGTTATAAACTGATTAAATCTCACTAGCACAAACATACAGGGCATTGCTTGATCGCTAAAGATGGGATCCTGTGGTGAACTGAAATATCTCTAATGATCAAAATGCATAAAAGCAAGCTAATTTATAGGTCTTTATTGACATTTGTTTTCAAATAAAACAACCAAGAGTACATCATCTTACTAGATGTTGGCTAATAAGTATGTCAGGTCTCATTTTCATGCAGTCTCTTTTAAAAGTACTAGAAAAGAGACACTAGACTAGTATCAGTCTAGTGTCTTGTATAAGCATGTTTGATCTAAAAGTATTTTCCTGTTGCTCATACCCATGGAGATTGGGATCATAACATGGTAGTTTTAAATTGTGCCCCCCCCCCCCCCACCCCAAACAAAGATAGAGTTTCTATAAATGGCAAAGAGAACGGCAACATTAAATATTTTGCAGTGTCAGGTAAAACACTGCATGTGGCTTAATGTAGCATGTTTCAGGGGTTTTAAAAATCACTCACTAATAATAGAAGCTGGATATTCTGTTTGTTTTAATGGATCAGTTACACCACTGCCAAATGTGCATATGGCATGTCTGTAGAATATAACTTACGGTCTGTCAGCGATAGCATAGACTAGTTACGGAGATTCAGATCTAAGACCTCTTGGATTCTAAGATGCCCTGGAGTACCAAAGATCACAGAATCTTTACTAATCCATAGTAACTAAAAGAATACTAGCTCCAAGAGCCTAGTTGCAATCCCCTCCACCTAATATCATATTGGAATGAGAGTTGTGAGAAAAGCATGTCAAAATAGGTCTGTATTGTCTAATGTATGATCTCATTTGTATGTGTGCCATCCAATTACGGAGACCAACTTCAAACCTGCTTTAGATATTCAAGCTCTGTGTGGGACACTTACAGCCAGAGAAAGAGAGAAAACCCTGAAATATAAAGATTACGTTGCGATCTAAATAGTTTCATGTGGATGAGATCATAAGAACTAGGGTAAAGCTTTGAAGTCTTGTCTGCCACTTGCGTCGCAGAGTACTTTTTTACTTCTCTTGCAGCATCTGTAAATAAATAAATCAAATTTAAAAACTACACAGGCAAAACAAACCGAGGAATTTCCAAAACACTCATTTGATATAAATCCCTTGTTTATCTAGATTGTGTGTGGACACATTTTCTTTCAAATAAAAGATGCATTGTACACCACACACTGGGTATTTCCCTCCAGTGGCACATGTAAAATTGACAACAACGTTCTAATACATTATATCTATTTACATAAATCGTGAAAATGTACGTTTGTATAACTGATTTGATTTTTGCAAATTTTAATGGTCTGACATGTTCTATTTCATATAAACAAGATTACAATGAATACATCTAATGCATTTACCAATCAATACAAAAGAGAAATCCTTGTTTACAATGTGACATGAAATGTGTTGACATAACAAAATGAAAAGTTACAAAAGGGCATCAGGTAAAGTATGTTATGTGCCCTTCACTGGTACAAGGTGCGGCAGCTCCAGCAGACATCGCTTCTGTTTTGTAAACACAAATGTTGCATGTAATGTCAGAAAGGTACCAACTACGCATTTTCACTTTCCTCAGGCAACAGCACCATTGAAGGAAATTAATTTTATCATGTATGTCCCTTTAACCCCTTAAGGACACATGACATGTGTGACATGGCATGATTCCCTTCTATTCCAGAAGTTTGGTCCTTAAGGGGTTAAAGAGGAACAGTTTTATTTATTAGTTATTTAATTTATTTTTTAAAACACCCTAGTAAATTGTATTGCAGAATTTATAGGGGTTGAAAACTTTACTTTTACTTAACTAGATTGTACAAGCAGGGTATTGCAATTACAGTTGACCAGGCTTTCATTTTTTTTTTTTACGTAACCACTTCCCATAGCAGGCAATTATCTGTGAATAGTGGTGCAGTTAGACACAAGTTATCATGGAAGGCCATATGCATTCATTATATTTACATACATTAAGACCCACTACCGAATTCATGGATTGGAGGTAAGTAGCTTTCACTCATCCCCACTCTTTTTCCCCTTAGTGTTTATTTGGGCAAGCAAAAGAAGAACCATCAGAAATAAACATGACTATGCTCTTTAATTGTAGGAACTTATCCATTTACTGGCCTTTGAACTAAAAAAAATAAAATAAAAAACAGCGTCATTACAGCTGAATTAAAATTTAAAAAAAAATGTTAAAAAAGAATGGCAATCTTGATATTATAATCCTATTTAAACATTGTTAATTGTAAAAGTCAAGCTTGAATATACATAGAAACCATAAGACATTTGGTTAATCAAACAGGCATTGCTAAATATTTACAGATTACAAGCAATACTGTAAACCTGGGAAGATGTGTTATCAAAATAAAAAAGTATTGTGGAAAAGACCAGTATATTTATTATTAACAAATGCCACAAAATATATACTTTTTTCATGATAGTTCCTCTATACCGATAAATAGAATTATGCTCATGATATGAATTGTATGCAGTGTGCAAACTGCAGAGAAACTTGATGGCTATCAACACAGGGAGATAAACGCCTATGCTACCGCAAGGAAAAACTACCATATTTAATTATTACATGCAATATATCATCTATGTTGTAAGGAATGCACATAGCTAAAATACCTATTTCAAGTATATATGGTAATCAAACGTAAGCACTAAAACATTAAAGTAGGACTTTAGGATTAAGCAACAAACACAGATACAAAATATCTCTCTCATAATAACTTACCAAGAAACAATATAATCAATACAACTATGATGGAGAGAAAAGCCTTGTTCCAATAGGGGGATATTATACTCCACAACCGAAATCCAAATATTTTCCTCCATCTAGAAGCACAAATGCAAGCATGTAAGAAAAGCCTTAATTTTTTTTTTTTAATTTAAGGAACACTCCAAACATCACAACCACCATGCTTGCCATTCGCAGTTTGCAAGTAGTTCGCCGACCATTGTCCCTCAATTTCAGCAGTTTAGGAGCTTCCATTAGCTTCCCTGAGCCACACCCTTCATTTGTTGCCCTCAGCCAATGAGCTAAGGCTTGCACCGCCGTTCTCAAAAAGTTTGACTACTTACAGTGTGGGGCAGAGCGCCAATGCACTGTAGTGGTTATGGTGCTTGGAGTGTTCTTTTAAGTGATAGGATGAGGAGGATACCAAATATTATGCAGATAAATCCATATGTGAAGAAAATATGCCTAACATTGCAGAACTCGCAAATGTTTTAACTTTATTTTGCTTAAGCAAGTTAATTTGAATACCATGTTAATCATGATACAGCTCTGCAGAAGTTGGACCGCCTTTGATAGTTTGCAAACCTTAAAAGAGACATTGTAGGCACCCAGACCACTTCAGCTCATTGAAGTTGTCTGGGTGCAAACTCCCATCACCCTTAACATGAACATGTAATTATTGCAGTTTTTATAAACTACAATAATTGCCTGCTAGGGTGAACTCCTCTTCTAGTGGCTGTCTACCAGACAGCCACTAGAGGGACTTCCGGGTGGATAGGCAACTTTTGGTCGCCTAAGCAGCGATGGATGCAATGCATGAGGAATTTCAGCGTCACCGGAATCCCCATAGGAAAGCATTGAATAATGCTTTCCTATGGGGAAATCCTAATGTAAGCACAGCCACAGCTGCGCATGCGCATTAGATCTCCCCTGCCGGCTCACATTGGCAGGGGAGGAGCGTGGGAGGAGTTGAGCCGGGTAAGCGCACAATGGGATGGGGGGTGGTTCTTTACAGAAAGGGAGGCTATAGTGCCAGGAAAACAAGTTTGTTTTCCTGGCACTATAGTTTCCCTTTAGACCAGGGCTTCGAAAACAGAAGGCTTCAGGTAACTGCAGACATACAAATGAGAATGGCACCTAGTACCCCTGTCGCACATGGGACAATTAAGGAGTTTATAAAGTTCCCCCTGACCTACAACTATTAATGTTTTAAGGTTTAACTTGGTATGTGTCTTTACCTTATACAGAACACTTTATATGCTTCCTCACTACCCACAATGATCTGAGAGCGTGGTTGGAAACCAAGCCATATTATGCTAGAACATGACAGACAGGGGCTGAGATGGGAGAGAAGCTTCAAATGTGGTTATGTGCATGTGGTGGAAAAACATTATCTTAAATACCAGAGACACATCATTCAAATAAGCTTCACATAAAGAGAAAATACACTTTACTGATGGAGGTGTACCAACTTCCAACAGCATCATTAACCAGCATGGAACGGGAATTTCCCTCTGAACTACTTTGCTATAAATGCCATGAAAGACTATGATGACGGTATTCTGTACCTTAGAGGGGAAATAAAAGGAATACATAGAATCAAAAGTGCTCCAATTTCTGTGTACAAAAAGGTTGCAACCGTTGTCCATTGAAATGTCATCTTTTGATCCTGTAACACAAAAATAAAAAAAAATGATATACAAGAATCAAACTTTCTAAGCAGACAAGTTAAATTACTTCATCACTACATAATAGATTGTAAGCGTGTTTGAGCAGGGCCTTCTTCACTCTTGTATCTGTAAATGGCACATCAAATATCCACAATTTATAATTGTAAAGCGCTGCACAACCTGCTGGATCAATATAATGCAAATAATAAGATATCCAAAACGGTTTTGAACTTGGCAGGAAGGTTTCAATTTGGGGACCCTGATTGGAATTCTGGTGTACCCAAAACAAAAAAGTCAACTCATTTACTCCACAATCAGGCTTGACATTGGCAGTCTGGAGGAGCTGGCTGGCAGTGTTCTCAGTAAGCCTGGCACTCATGCAATTCAAACTGACAGTCTCTTTTTGAGCAGAGGATATCATTAGAGGAGAAATCTGCATTATCTGGCTCCGCAACTAGCCAATTACATACATCCCAATGTTGGGAAGCTATGCTTTATAAATGAAAGTAATATAGGAAATATAAATAGTGGAACTATTAGATATTTATATAGTAACTAAAATCTAACTGCAAAAGAGAGGAGTTAAAGCAGGACTTAACAAATTTGCTTTGAATCCAAGAGCCAAGTAAAAAAAAAAGTTAGGCGCCAGGTGTTTCAATGTCAAAAATACAATTCCTAAAGAAACACTATAGTCACCAGAACCACTGCAGCGTAATGTAGTTGTTATGATGTCTATAGCTTGTGTCTGCAGGCTTTTCAATGTAAACATGGCATTTTGCTGCCTAGTAACACCTCTAGTAGCTGTTACTCAAACACCTACTAAAAAGTGTCTCCTATCTCAGTGCTGCACACAACTACACACACTATAGATATGCACACAAAAATAATAATAAGAAAAACAAAAAAATGTAACATATTTTTAGCCGCCCTCCTGTTTCCAACCTTTTGGGTTCAAGAGGGGTGGCTTCCTTGGGGTCCAGTGGGACTGAGCAGCAGCAGGTGACAGTGGGGCTTGCTGCGGCTGCACATTCAAAAACCTGATTCCTCTTGCTGAAGTACTAGTCCCTCTATCCAAATTTATGTCCGGGTAATTAAAATCTCCAATAATTAACGTATTACCCCAATTTGCAGCTTTCCCAATTTCCTCTAACAGCTATTCTTCCTCATTAATATTTACATTAGGTGGTTTATAATATATCACAACTAACTGATTTCCCTTTGTTTGCCCCAAGCAGATATCTACCCATAAAGCTTCCACATTTTCCTCGTCACACTCCACATGCCTAAGATTTGACTTTAACTCATGGTTGACATACAAACATACCCCACCACCCTTCTTGTTTTTCCTATCCTTCCTAAATAACGTGTACCCATTTAAGTTAACTGCCCAGTCATGTGTCTCATCCCACCATGTTTCTGTTATGCCTATTATATCATATTGTTTAGTGTATGCTATTGCCTCCAGTTCCCCCATTTTGTTATATAGGCTCCTTGCATTAGTAAGCATACATTTAATATTATCATGAGTCATTTGTAGTTTTTGTGAATTATCAATATTACATACATTTTACAGTTTTGGCACCCTAATATTTGTGTTCAGCGAAGTCTACCAAGTAAACAGTACCCCCCATGTACAGCTTTTATGGTGTCTTGGAAAGTTACAGGGTTAAATATAGAGCTAGCAAATTAAATTCCCTGGACTTTTGGCCTGGGATGTCAGGCAGGTCCCACAAATTGTAATTAATAAAATGACCTAATTATGTAAAATTATTACATATACACACACACATACATATATACATATATATATATATATATATATATATATATACACACACACACACACACACACACATATATATATTATTTCGTTCTACATGTATTTTGCTATAAATATATATATATAAAAAAATTTAAAATACAGTTAGAACGAATTTACACATACATATACTTTTTATTATTTTTTTACGCATTTACATATTTATTTTATATTATATATAAATATATATATATATAATGAAAATTAATATCATTGTACGTGTATTTTGATATATATATAAAATTAAATATATATTAATATTAAAATACACTTAGTGTATGTGTATGTATATATATATATATATATATAAATATATATATATATATATTTAGATCATATATATAATAAAGGGGTCCTTAAGGGGTTAAATCACTGTTTGTGCAGCCCTAGTCCTCACTGTGACACACCTCCTCCCTGTAAGAGAGCCTAATTTTTGTGTTTAATTTAGATTTTCTTCTCTTCTGTTCTGCGAATTACCTGTTGCAGCCTGCAGTAGCCTTCTGTGTGCGATCAAAGTTCAATTAAAGAGACACTGTAGGCACCCAGACCACTTCAGCCCATTGAAGTGGTCTGGGTGCCAACTCCCATCACCCTTAACACTGCAAGTGTAATTATTGCAGTTTTTATCAACTGCAATAATTACCTTGCAGGGTTAAGTCCTCCTCTAATGGCTGTCTACCAGGTACGTCCACGGTCCTTAAGGACCGTTTTTTGTCGGACATACCTGATACATCCTTGGTCACTAAGGAGTTAGTGCCTTTTAATAGTTAAATCAACTTTGTTTCTGCTAATGCAGTCCTAGCCACATCTCCCTTAGCTCTGACGGATACAGCATGCTTGAAAAAAATGGTTTCATTTTCAGATTAAGATGTAACTTGTTTTAAAAGTTTTTGTCTCCTGCTCTGTAAATTGAACTTTAATCACACAAGGAGGCTCCTGGAGGTTCTAGCAATCTCTTAACAGAACAGGAGATAAGAAATTCTAAACTGAACAGAATTTGCAGTAAAGGAAGTGTAAACATTAGAGCAAATCACATACAGGGTGGGACTATGGCATAAAACAAGTGATTTAACTCCTACATGGCAGAGAATTGATCAGTGAGACTGCAGGGGCATGATCTATACACCAAAACGGCTTCATTAAGCTAAAAGTCGTTTTGGTGACTATAGAGTTTACAACTACAGAGTATAGTCAGACCATACAGGCTTTTTGCAGTAAACACTGTTCTTTTAGAAGAAAAACGCAGTGTTTACATTACAGCCTAGGGATACCTCCAGTGGCCACTCCTCAGATGGCTACTAGAGGTCTTTCCTGTCACTCCGTACCTATACCAGCACTGGCTAGGGAGTTTTCCTAGCGACTGCAGCACATTCTATGCTTGGGAGTGCCGCAAAACCTTTTTTTGGAGGTATTTCTGATCTCCTTCGACAGTGAAATCGTCGGCATAGAATCTATGCTGACTATTTGACCGAGAAGTGTGAGAAAAGAGAATTGTAATAGTTTTTATTTTATTTTATCCAATCTATATAGGCTAGCAAAACATGTATGCTCTTTCAAAAGAGCATAAGTGAAAATGCAAGTACAGGTATCCTTTAAGAATTTTTATAACATTTTATTTTTGATCTGGAATTTTCTCTGCACATTACTTCTCCTTTTTGAAAAGTCAGTACACTTTTTAGTTCTTTGTCCCATTTCCTAATTACTAGATTCATATTCACTTGGACATGTCCCCTTCATATTCACGCTCACTTTTAATCACGGTTTCATTCTCTCTATCAACTTTTTTGGGGCACTATTTAAAGGGACACTCTGGGCACCATAAAATCTTAATCGGAGTTATGGTGTGAGGAGGCCCCGGAGACTGGCTTACCTCAAGGGGTTAAATTGTTAATGAAGGTTTACCCCCAACAGTCTTCAAGTAGCCGCACGATCACTCTACCCCTCCACTCACCCTCCATGTCGAGGCTTCAATCAGTTTGCTTTGGTCCTGGTGCCGCTGAGAGCTTGAGCAGAGGCTCTCAGCCTATTAAAGGGACACTCCAGGCACCCAGACCACTTCTGCCCAATGGAGTGGTCTTGGTCCCAACTCCCACTACCCTTAACCCTGCAACTGTAATTATTGCAGTTTTCATAAACTGCAATAATTACCTGGCAGGGTTAAGTCCTCCCCTAGTGGCTGTCTCCTAGACAGCCACTAGAGGGAACTTCCGGCATCATAGCACAGATTATCTGCGTTATTGCATCACTGGACGTCTTCACGCTGTGTGAGGACCTCCAGCATTGCTAAAATCCCCATCGTAAAGCATTTTCAATGCTTTCCTATGGAGAGGTCTAATGCGCATGCGGAGCGATCAGTCTCCCCCGCCGGCTGACGTAATGAAGGGGAGGAGCAGCTGAAGAAGCATCCTCTGGTAAGCGACTGAAGGGGTTTTCACCCCTTCAGCAACCGGGGATGGGAGGGAGAGGGGACCTGCAGTGCCAGGAAAACTGATTGTTTTCCTGGCACTGGAAAGTCCCTTTAATATCTCCCCACTGAGAAAAGGCAGTGGAAAAAAAGGAAATTTTGCAGATTGCCCGAGATATAAACCATAGGCAGAATAGAGACAGGATAAGTTGCTTTGTATAGAAGTAAATATTGCAGAGAATTGACTGCTCCCAATTCATCCCACCAAAGTCATAAAGTGGCTGTAGCACTGCTGGCATTAGAATATTAACATTTTGCTTCACACGTTATCAGAATTGTGGCTTGATATATGACTACTTCTTCATAGACATTGGTGCAATGGCAAGAACACATGGAGGCCTGCCCATTTTATTCTCTCCCTTGATATTAGAGATACAGATATTAGAGTTAAGTTTTACCTTGCCGTTTCACTATAACAATAAGTAAAATGTGTTGGAGTGGTGAACTAAGTGAAAACACATAATAGAGATGCTCTTGTCACGTCAAACATAAAAATACAAACCAAAATGACACAAGTCAACATTATCTTACATTAATTTACAAAACTGGTTCTCATTTTTTTCCAATAGTTTTCCAAATTAGAAGAGAAAGAGAATGATACATTGGCATTATCTCCTACCTACCAACCAGCTCAAGTGCCTGAAATGTTGCTTTAATTGGACACATGTGAAGCACACATTCCACACATGCTCAAAGCATGACAACATAAGAAGGGTTCAAATATAACCATTGCACACACTCAGCATAACCTATTGGGTGCTAAAATACACGAATTGAACGGTCATTTTCCTACCTTCCATAAAGTATTAAAATTACAGAGGTATATTTATTAATCTAATCTAATCACCCCTTGTACCCACAAAGGAACATACATAAACTTAAAGCACCAATCAGCCCTCAATACAAAATTTATATTCATAATTCTGGTGGCTTGTGTGAATTTCATCAATATTGTGGTTTTTATATAATGAACAAATAAAATATTGTGGTTAGTAGCTAAAACTGTCTGGCTTTAAAGGTTATCAATAAAGAGTTTCACGGGGAAAGAATTCCTGTGATCATATGTTTCCTAATATAAACACAGTAGTTCACATTTATATAATAGTGGCTTCCAGTATTATAGTGCAATGTACCTACACCTTGTTCTACATCTGTGTCTGACAAGGCTGGGGGTGGTGTCACTGTAACTTACCGCTCTTCCTCTCACTGAACACTATCCTTACCCAGCATGGAACGCATAGAACACATGGAACGCACACGCAGGAAGAACGTTTCTGGTGACGTCACGCGAGTCGACACGGACCACAACGAGCAGTTATTCATTTTAGTTTAGGGCACTATGGGCATTATCGCCTGGACACTAGGTCAGCCTCAACACGGGCAACTCAATAAATAAAGCATATTTAGAAACTTGTTGAGTACGGTATGAGGATAGTAAGTGTGTGGTAAAAATTGAGAAAAGAAGATTTAGTGTTCTAAAAGTAGTGTCCTGAGAATGTTTGCTGAGTGTGTTGTGATATGTTTGAGTGTGTTCGTGTATAGGGCAATGACTGTGTGTCAGGTGGATAGATACCTCACAACTTTCCCGTTTAGGAGGGACATTCCCAGTATTGGGCCCAAATCCCTCTGTCTCTTTTTTGACAAAAGTGTATTTTAGCGTATTTTATTATTTGCAGTTTTGTTCAGGTGTATTTTAGCATATTTTTTTTATTTTATTATGCATTGGTACTATGGTGGCCCTACAAATATACTAAAAACAATAAAATAAATACATTTGGAGCATCTGCTAGCAAACCATCTCCCACATCCGGACACTGCCATGATGTGCAGGGCCGTCTTTACCGCGGGGCAAACGGGGCAGCTGCCCCGGGCCCACTTACTCCTGGGGGGCCCAAAGCAGCTGCACCGTGGGCCCCGCTGGCCTCAAGCATTTCTCCCACCGCCGGTGCAGCCGTGCACTAAGGAGGCCCACTGGGTGGCCCATGCACTAAGGGCCACCCGGTGGGCTTCTGTCAGCAGGGGCCCGGTTCTGCGCTCTGGTGCTTTAAGAGCGCGACCGGGCCCTCTTGCTTTTCGGCAGCCGGCTAGGAGGAAGTGACGCCTGTGGCAGTCACTTCCTCCACTAATGAGAGGAGCGTGCGGGAGGGGGAAGAGGCAGAGCGGTGGGGGTCTGGGCCGAGCTAGCCAGACCCCAACTCCCAGCACCTTCAGCCACAAGTAGGAAAGCCACCCTCCAAGGTAGGAAGGGTGGGTTTAATAGTGTAAATTTTGTGTGTTTGTGTATCTGTGAATGTGTCAGTATGTCTGTCAGTATATGTGTGTCAGCATGTCTGTTAGTGTATGCGTCACTGTGTGTCCATATGTATGTCAGTGTGTGCATGTCTGTATCAGTATGGCTCTTTGTGTCAGTATGTTGGTGTGTGTGTTGGTGAATGTGTCAGCATGTCTGTCAGTGTGTCTGTCAATTTATGTGTGTGTAAGTATGTCTATCAGTGTATGTTTGTGTGTCAGTTTGTCTGTCTCTGTATATCTGTGTGTGTGTCAGTGTGTGTATATATATGTGTGTGTGTGTGTGTATCTGTATTAAGTGTGTGTGTGTGTGTGTGTATCTTTATTAAGTGTGTGTGTGTGTCTGTGTCTGTGTTTGTATCTTTGTGTATGTGTGTCAGTGTGTAGCTGTATGTTGTCTTTGTGTGTTTCAGTGTATCTGTACGTTCTCAGTATGTGTGTCAGGTTGTGTGCATATCTACGTGTGTGTTTGTGCTTACATCTCAACATTCACACGCTAACACTACACACAAATACACCCCTGCATTCAAGCTTCAGCACAACATACAAATACACGTCTGTGTTAAACACCAACATTATATGTATACACACCCCTGCATTCAAAAAGCAACACTACACATAAATGCATGCTTACATTCAAACGCCAACACCACATACAAACATATTCCATACAAAAACCTGTTTACATTGATACACACAAAAACTGCTTAGGGCTAAATAAAAACCTGCAAACATGGGTAAATGGTAGAGCCCCAGCTGTCAAGGCATTGCTGGAGTCGCACGACAGATGGGGATCTACCTTTTAAACATCCTTGCAATAGGGAGGCCCAAAAAAATATTCTTGCACCTCTCTACTTTAGGTAGCCACTGCATTAAGGGAGATAACGTGTTTGCACGCCTGGGGAGGGGTACAGGGTCTAGGGGGCCCAAGCAAATGCTTTGCCCAGGGTCCAATCAATATTAAAGACGGCCCTGATGATGTGGTTAGCTAGAAGGCATCTAGTCGTTAACATCATAGACTGCGGCAAATTGTAATCCGCTGTGCATTGCAGAGGGCCACTTGCGGTGTGCTGGCTATTGTTATCCCTGGAGCATGGTAAGCACTCTCAAAGTGAATACCTACAGTCATTACAGGGGATGCCCAGGCGTAGGATTTATTTCCAGTAACTGTCTGTATCCCAGATTACATAAAACAATGTCAGTGCCCAGTGCAGCTCACAGTGGATAGATAGTGAGACCATCTCATTGTAAACTGCTAGTCACATAATGCTAAGCCACACATCTGTGCCTTAGACTTGCTGTGACGGTCAGCCAGACATGTTACAGGATTGGCTGCCATCAGATATTTTGGGGCCCCTGACACAGCTCAAGTTCTGAGGCCCGCCCACTGGGCCACACCCGAGTCCACACACAAGGGTGTGTGTAGTGACTGCAGACTGTGTGTTTGTGTAAGGGTGTAGTGTATGTAAATGTTGTAATATAATGTATAGTGTGTGTAATTGTTGTAGTGTGTGTAAATTGTGTAGTATAATGTACCGTGTGTGGAGTTGTAGTATAGTGTACAGTGTGTGTAAATGCATGGAGCTGCATATTTGGGGGGGGGGGGGGGAGAGAAAGCCTAAGCGGTGCGCGAGGGAGCAGAGCAAGGAGATTAAAACTCCCTCACCATCTCTTTTGCTGCCCCACAGGTAACCAGCATCCTCAGTGGGCCCCAGGGAAAGAATTTACTCCAGCACTCCTAAAGATAGGGAGGCTGGATAGATTTAGATTAAAATAAATCATTTGTCAGTGTGTCGGTATCAATGTGTGTGTCAGTGAATTTGTGTGTGTATGTTTGTCACTGTGTGTCAGTGTATGTCTGTCAGTGAGTGTGTGTGTGTCTTTCAGTGTGTTTTGAGTGAGTGTGTGTGTCAAATCATTGAGAATGTGCGTATCTGAGAGTGTGCCTGTCAGTGTCTGTCTGTAAGTAAAAGTGTGTATTAGTTAAACAATGTGTGTGCCAATGACTGTGTACCTGTCAGTGAGGGTGTGTATGTTAGCCAAAGTGTGTGTGGACTTAAACAGGAAGAGGTGCAGCCTTGACAGGAAGGGGTGTGGCAAATTTAGATTAGGGGTACCCAGGACCGGTGCTAGGATTTTTAGTTACACAGGCGAAGATGCATTTTGGTGCCCCCCACCCTCGTTTAAAATAAGGTTCATACAAACACAGAAATAATCATACAGAGACATACAGACACAGACAGAGACATACATGCATACAGAGACATGCAGGCATATAAAGACATACATACAGAGGCATACCGTCATACAGACACATACATACATACATAGACATACAGAAACATACATACAGAGACATCCAGGCATACAGACACATACATACAGGCATACAAAGACATACACGCATACAGAGACATACCGTCATACAGACACATACATATATACAGGTATACAGAGACATACAGGCATACAGACACATACGTACAAAGACATACAGGCATACAGACACATACATTTGTACATACAGAGACATACAGGCATACGGACACATATATTTGTACATACAGAGACATACAGGCATACAGAAACATACAGACACATACATTTTGTACAGAAATACAGGCATACAGAGACCTACATACATACATACATACATACAGAGACATACATACATACATAGACATACACAATTACATACTTACATCAGTTCAATCTTGTCCCCTGGATGCATGCTGTCTGGCTCCTTGGAGTCCTGTCCTGCAGCCCAGCCCCATCACAGGGCGCCAGCCACGCTGTGTGGTACACAGGGAGCAGGGATATGATGTCATTCATATCCTTGCCCCCTCCACACAGCCTGCGGCAGACACCAGGGTAGGTGCAGTGGCGTACACATGACCCATGGGGCCCCAGTGCGCAAATTGATCCGTGCCCTCCCCCCTCTCGCGCTTACTCTGCGCGGGCCGGGGCCGCAACACATGGCGGCGGGCACCTGGTCGCAGGGGTTGCAGGGCTGTGACCCCTGCGACCGTGGTATGTACGCCAGTGCATGCAGATGCACACACACTTAAAGGACCACTACAGACACCCAGATCACATCAGCTCAATGAAGTGGTCTGGGTGTCAGGTCCCTCTAGTTTTAACCCTGCAGCTGAAAACATAGCAGTTTCAGAGAAACTGCTATGTTTCACCGAGGGTTAATTCAGCCTCTAGTGGATGTCTCACTGACAGCCTCTAGAGGAGCTTCCGCTATTCTAAAACACTGAACGTCCATAGGAAAGCATTGAGTAATGCTTTCCTATGGGCGGTTTGAATGCGTGCGCGGCAAGAGCATTCGGAGCTGAGAGGCGGAGGAATCCCCAGCACCAAGGGAGAAAGGTAAGTGCTGAAGACACACACACACACTCTCACGAACAGATGCATACACACCAGCTAACGGACACACATTTACTGACAGACACACTCAGCGACAGACATACATACACACTCACTTACAAACACACACTCACTAACAGACAAACAGACTCACTAATACACACACAAACACACTCAGTAAGAGACTCACTAGCAGACACACTCACTGACACACACTGACACTCACTAGCAGACACACTGACACTCACTAGCAGACACACTGACACTCACTAGCAGACACACACACTGACACTAGCAGACACACACACTGACACTAGCAGACACACTCACTGACACTCACTAGCAGACACTCACTAGCAGACACACTCACTGACACTCACTAGCAGACACACACAATGACGCTCACTAGCAGACACACTCACTGACGCTCACTAGCAGACACACTCACTGACGCTCACTAGCAGACACACTCACTGACGCTCACTAGCAGACACACTCACTGACGCTCACTAGCAGACACACTCACTGACGCTCACTAGCAGACACACTCACTGACGCTCACTAGCAGACACACTCACTGACGCTCACTAGCAGACACACTCACTGACGCTCACTAGCAGACACACACAATGACGCTCACTAGCAGACACACACACTGACGCTCACTAGCAGACACACACAATGACGCTCACTAGCAGACACACACAATGACGCTCACTAGCAGACACACACAATGACGCTCACTAGCAGACACACACACTGACGCTCACTAGCAGACACACACACTGACGCTCACTAGCAGACACACACAATGACGCTCACTAGCAGACACACACAATGACGCTCACTAGCAGACACACTCACTGACCCTCACTAGCAGACACACTCACTGACGCTCACTAGCAGACACACTCACTGACGCTCACTAGCAGACACTCACTGACGCTCACTAGCAGACACACACACTGACGCTCACTAGCAGACACACACACTGACGCTCACTAGCAGACACACACACTGACGCTCACTAGCAGACACACACACTGACGCTCACTAGCAGACACACACACTGACGCTCACTAGCAGACACACACACTGACACTCACTAGCAGACACACACACTGACACTCACTAGTAGACACACACACTGACACTCACTAGCAGACACACACACACACACACACAATAACACTCACACTAACACATGTTTTTTTTTTTTAATTTAATCCCCCAGCCTCCTTACCTTTTTGGAGTGCTGAAGGGATTCCCTGGGGTCCAGTGGTGCTGCTGGGCTCCTGGGCGGGTAGGCAGGCTGGCTGGCTGGCGGACAGGCGGGCGCGCGAGGGAGCACTCTCCCATGTGTGCTTCCTCTTCAGCTCCCTCGCGCACCGCGAAGGGATGCCGGCGCCGGAAGATGACGTCATCTTCCGGCTCCGGTATCAGTATGCGGCGCGCGAGGGAGCTGAAGAGGAAGCACACATGGGAGAGTGCTCCCTCGCGCGCCCGCAGAACCGGGCGCTCGGCCACGCTACAATAGGTCGTCGGTTGGAGGGGAGCGCAGTGCGCTTCCCTCCTTCCGGTCACCCTGATTTTGCGCCCCCAGGGCCGGTGCGCCCTAAGGCGGCCGCCTGGGCCGCCTTATGGTAGCGCCGGCCCTGGGGGTACCTGAGTTTTGTCATGCCTAGGGCAGCACAAATCCAAAATTCACCACTGGCTCTATGTTGTTCATGAGTCTGAGTGTATAACAGAGCACCATAACAATAATATTCACAGTAATGTGTCTTTAGAAAAAACACTCCATGCCCCCAAATCACTTCAGCTTGTTGAAGTGCTTTATGAAGGAGAAGTACCCTGGTTTAACCCCAGTTTGTAAGTGCTGATTTCTATGAGAAATTAGCACTTTTATAAATTAACTAGGGAACCCCCCTCCCCAGCCTCGAATGTCAATCAAACAACCAGGGAGGATTTACTTCTGTTAGTATTCCTGAGCTAACGGAAGTGACAGCCACCCTCTACTAAATAGTAACTTAGTGGCTTCATGTGCCTGAAGATAGATACACTGGGCCTAAATTCACTTCACAGACTTGCCAATAGTCCCGATTTTGTGATCCTGTTGCGCTGTGCTGATTTTGTTCCCTAGAGTTCCACATCCAAGGCCACCAGGGAACTGTCGTCAGGAGCATAAGTGCTGTGAACAAGCATGCAGAGAGGGCTTTGTCACTGCTCAGTTCTTAGTCCTATATGTTGCAGGCTGGCCACTATTCTGGTGTGCTTTTCACTGACTTGCCCCTTTTTATAGGCTTGTCTGCCCAGTTTTGGCATTATTGGTGACCCAAGGTTCTTCTTGGGCGATGCCCCCCCCCCAACCCCCCCAGGGCCTGCCCACCTGTCCGATCTGGGAGATATGAATTAGTTACATGCCAATCGAAGTTAGAAAAAACAAGTCTCAGATCCTTCAAGTTCAATCTTTTGTACATGTTTTTATTCTGTTGATCCAAAACAAGACGGAAAATCCAATTTAAAGCAATTACCAGTTGTGCCAGAAAAGGGAAAACAATACCTTCTTTACCCCATAATGGCAATCATATTTCTCATTACCATCAGTAAAAAAAACTCCGTGAGCACTTCCTGTCAGTCCAGCCGAGTACAGGAAACAGAAGCTCCTGTACCGCAGACCAGAGAGGAGCTCGACCACGTTAAACGGTGGGGGGCGTCCACTAAGGGGAGGGGGGTGGAGAGGGACGTGGGAGGGAGGCTGAGGAGAATGGGGGGGAAAGAGTCCACGGAGGGAGAGGGGGTGTGAGGAGAACGTGGGAGGGGGGGTGAAGAGAACGCTGGGGGGGGGGGAAACCGCTAAGGGGGGAGGGGGGTGAGGAGAGACCACTAGCTGAGGAGGGGTGAGGAGAGATCACTAAGGGAGGGGAGATGGAGATGAGTCCACTAGGGGAGGGTGGGGGGAGAGAAGAGACCACTTATTGATAAGGGGGGAAGAGGGGAGAGACCACTAATGGAAAGGGGGGAGACCACTAGGGGAGGCAGAGGAGAGCAGAGACCACTAAGGGGGAGACGAGAGACCACTAATGGAAAGTCGAGGAGAAGAGGAGAGACCACTAAGGGACAGGGGAGAGTTCTAAGGGACGGAAGGGAGAGCTCTATAGGGCAGGGGACAGGACAGGGAGCTCTTTCACACTACGCACACACACACACACACACACACACAATGCATCCCTATACATACACAGAAACACACAATGCATCCCTACACACACAGAAACACACAATGCATCCATTACACACAAACACACACCGCTTCTCTTACACACACACAGAAACACAATGCATCTCTTACACACACTCAATGCACCCATTGCAGACACGCACACTGCATCCCTTACATACACAGAAATATACCTTGCATCCCTTATGCATACAAACACACATTCACACAATGCATCCCTTACACACAACCAGAAACACAGAATACATCCCTTATACACAAACACACACTGCTTTCTATCCCTTACACACAAACACACTGCATCACCTACACAAACTGGTATCCATATACACTACATTCCATAAGCGCACACATTAGATCCTCTACAATAACACATAACACATCCCCTACACACTCTACTCTCTGTGAGCGAACTCATGGGTGGAACATATAGGTGGACTTATGGGTGGGCCTTATGGGCATACTCACCTTCAGGCCCTGGGGCCAAGACCTTGAGCTGTTTAAGGGGCCACAAAAAAATGGAGCTGCTTCCTGTTCTACAAGAACATTGAATTTTGTGACCACAGTTACAAACAGCCTCCAGAGATCCTGTTCTACACCCGACCAGTGGAGCCAGGCTGCAGCCAGAGCCCATCATCATCCTCATCTGGTTGTAAGTAGGCAATCTAGTATATTATTAGTGACACTAATCTCTAATTTACCTCACATTAAAGGGACACTATAGTCCCCAAAACCACTGCAGCTTAATGAAGTGGTTCTGGTGTCTATAGCCTGTCCCTGCAGGCTTTTTAATGTAAACACACACTGTGTGCAGCACTGGCGTTAGTTCATATGGGTGGGGCATTGTGATGTCACATGGGGGGGAGGCAAATTTTTATTTTGCCCACGGCGGCAAAAATCCTTGCACTGGCCCTGGGCATAGGACCACGTGTGCAGCTGGTCAGAACTTTAACCCCTTAAGGACCAAGCTTCTGGAATAAAATGGAATCATGACGTGTCAGACATGTCATGTGTCCTTAAGGGGTTAACACGGTGGTGTTTCCTCTACATGGATCTGAGCGCTATTTGGACAACTGGGGGGATCAGATCAGGGATATTTGAGGATGTATAATATGTGTGGTTACTGTATATTTTTATAATGTTTCGTGTTTGTTCTCTGTTCCTGGGAGATCATTAGCTTACCGGTCTTTAACGCAATTATCTCTCAGGCACAGAGATTTATGGGAGGGGCTTGCCTTGTATTGAATGGAGACCCCACGCTGGTTGCTGTGTATATAAGCAGGCAACTTGGCCATAATAAACCAGTTCCTTGGGGGGCGGAGCCTGGCAGCCATCCTGTTCAGACGCCATCTAAACTTGCTCTCCCATAGCCAGAAAAAATCTGTCGAATATCCCCTACACCAAGCACCATCAAGCAGCGAAAAATACCTGACGTTGATCAGCGTTCCTTGCTGCATCGATTGATGCCTTTTTTCCAACCACCCAAGCAGCACAGGCAACGGCGCAAATCCGCGGCCTACCGCGCATCGCCCATCCAGAGCCTGGAGGCCTACCTTGACGGAAGCCTGCTCGGGTACCACGCACCCAACCTGAACCCGGACACCACGGGTATGGGCCGCCGATCAAACAAACCTGCAGCAAGCGTGACCACACAAGCCAGGGATATTGGCGAGATGTGGCTCCGACCGGTGCAAACCGAAACGGCGCGCACCACACACCGCCCTCCTCCCGGGCAACCGTCCGAGCCTGACCGCGAGGAGCCGAATACAAACAGGACTCCCCTGGCGGAGCACACACCACCGCAAGAGGCCCAGGACGACTCGGCCCCCACGACTAAAGGCGACTTGAAAACCCTCTGGACCAACATACAACAGCTGCTGGCGGCTGATGTCGCTATAGTCAAAAAAGACATACAGTCGGTCACAGAGAGAGTGACAACAGTGGAAGCTGACAACACTGCTAGCCGCTAAAAAGATAACCCCGGACGGGATTTACAGAGTGACCAGCTCTACCCGCATACCACCCAACATGCCAAGGGATGTTATCCTGCGCCTGGCGACAACATCAGACAAGATCCAAATAATGATCGCTATAAAAGGCAAAACACCTCTGGCCTTTGAGGGCTCTCAGCTCTCTTTTTTCCAGGATGTCACAAGAGCCACATTATTAAGGAGAAAGTCATTCGAACCTGTGACAACGTCCCTGCGCAAGGCCGGCATCGCTTACAGATGGGGAAACACGGGCGCACTACTTGTCCACCACAACGGGACAGCACACCATCTCACAACCCCAACCGGAGCGCCCACCTTCCTGCGGACACTGGGACTACAACCCCCACAACTCACCTCCATGACCGCGAGCCAACCAGAAAGCTGGGAACAGGACGACGGCTCCACACACGACCAATCAACCACCGAGTCACCGACACCTACCACCTGACCCTGACCAGGGACTGAAACCAGGGGCAACATTCACTACAGAGCAGGGACTGCCAGTGTGAGGACCTGATACCCGTGAGAGAGATGGTGTATCCCCCAATAAACACTCACACCCGTGACTTTGTCCCCATATAAATGGCACTGCTGCATCTCCCTGGTTTTCTTTTTCTTCCTCTTATTTTTTCTTATTTTTCCAAGTTCTCTCTTTATCTTAATGTTTTTCATGTTTTGCTGTACTGTATACGAGCCTCGGTGCTCCCATGCAATTATTCTTTCTTTACCTTACAATTATAATCCATATGTATTGGCTCAGCACGTATTCATCCTCTACACATATGTCACTGAGGCACATCTAGACTGCAGCGACACACGATAGAGAGTTTATAGGCGCTTATTGTAGAACCTAGCCACTCCGCCTAACCCCCCCCCCCTCATCCCCAGGGTTACAGGGGACACACAAGATGCCACACAGGGTGCATCGCTCTCCGGAACCACTTCCACACTAGACAGACCACGAAAATCTACTATGTTCCGCTAGCGAGCACGCACAGGCATCCAAACCCACATACCTGCACTAACCTGGATTACAGTCATACCACCCACACACCTGGAGTATCCCCAAGGGAAAATAAATACACCCTACCAGACCAACCACAACACTACTCACTCTGGGCATGTCACTATACCTATTTGTTAAGAGAAAATGTGCTTACAAACTTGAAACATGAACGCTAACGCTAAAACATGTACCTGCTTGCTCCCATTTTACAACTATGCTCCGAACTGTACTTTGTAACCATGTACTACCAAGCACAAAAAAATAAAGAATTTAAAAAAATAAACCAGTTCCTTTTCACCCTTCACTTAGTCTAGACTAGTGTTTGGGTGGACCAGCTATACAGCTATACTCTCTGCAAGAGAGCTTTAATCACTTATAGTTATATCAAGGACCCTGTTGTAAGGTGGGAAGCGACGGCGATACAGAAAAGAAGAGGGGAAGGGGAAGATGACAGTTACACAGCTTTGCAAGGTTCTCATTAGACAATATGGATATGGATATTGCAGCCAATATAAGCAGTTCATGAGATACATTAATTAGCATGTTGTTTTCGCTAAGTCAGTTACATTGATCCTAATAATAGTGCATCATTGTAACAGTTATCGTATATAACTTTGCAACCTGGTCTAGTACAATGCATACATGGAGAATTTTCAATATTGACAAACCAGATATGTGTGTTCCGTCTGCAGTCGCCTGCAATGTAGAGTATTCTCTATTAGACATGTGCAATTCGTTTCGGTCCAAGTATGTATTCGGACGAATTTCAGGCAATTCGGACATTCGGGTACTTCCGAATGTCCGAATTGCTGAAGTGCCGAATTGCCGAGGTCCCGAAGTTCCGAAATTACCGAATTTCCGAAGTGCCGAAGTTCCGAAGTTGCCGAAGTGTCAAAGTGCCGAAGTTCCGAAGCACAGTATTGCCTAATTACTAATATACTTACCCAGTGAAAGAAGAAAAATGCTACATCGTATACAATTTTAAATAAAAAGTATACAAACATAGCCAGGATTCAGCTGTAAGCATTTGCAACACTTACAACAATCAAGTAACACACATTCATATAAAATGTAAGTTACTTGGCCAGTCAATGTAATGACAGGAATGAATAAGTAGATAACTCCCTAATTCCCATGGTATTAGGGAGCTATCTACTAAAAGGCTGAAAGACCTAAATTGGTCTTTCAGACACATTTACTAATACTAAGTAAAGATTACTAATACTAAGTAAAGATTACTTAGTATTAGTAAATTATGCCCCTACTCGCTATACCGCGAGTAGGGGCATGTCTATTAAACAGTGAGCAGCCTGTGGCTCCTCACTGTTAAAAAAATAAATAAATAAAATTGTCCTCCCCCTGGCCCCCACCCCTGAGCGGTGGGTGGGGGCCCTAAATTATAATAAGGTGGGGGACCTAATGTCCTCCCCCCTGGACCCCACCCCTGAGCGGTGGGTGGGGGCCCTAAATACTAATAAGGGGGGGGCCTAAGGTCCTCCCCCCTGGCCCCTACCCCTGAGCGGCGGGTGGGGGCCCTAAATATTAATAAGGGGGGGACCTAATGTCCTCCCCCCTGGCCCCCACCCCTGAGTGGTGGGTGGGGGCCCTAAATAGAAATAGGGGGGAACTAATGTCCTCCCCCCTTGCCCCCACCCCTGAGCAGTGGGTGAGGGCCCTACAGTAAAATAAGGGGGGGGGACCTATTGTCCTCCCCCCGGCCCCCACCCCTGAGCGGCGGGTGGGGGCCCTAAACAAAATGTGTCCTCCCCAGGTGACTAGGGGTCCCCAAACCCCTAGTCACCCCCTACGTACCCCCCTCACCCTAAATATAATGAGGGGGGGACCTTAAACTAAGAACCTGTAAAAAAAAAATAACTTACCATTCGATGTTTTCTTTCTTCTAATATCTTATTTTTTCAGCCCCAAAAAAGGCCAAATAAAAAACCATAATAACTGACGCAATAAAAAAAAAAAAAAAAAGCGCCCAAAAAATTTATTTATTTATTTTATTAATTATTATGGTTTTTTATTTGACCTTTTTTGGGGCTGAAAAAAAGAAAATTTTAGAAGAAAGAAAACATTGAATGTTAAGTTTTTTTTTTTTTTACAGGTTCTTAGTTAAATGTCCCCCCTCATTATTTTTAGGGTGAGGGGGGTAGGTAGGGGGATCATTTTTTTCGGGGGGAGGAGGGGGTGACTAGGGGTTTGGGGACCCCTAGTCACCTGGGGGGACATTTTTTTTAGGGCCCCCACCCACCGCTCAGGGGTGGGGGCCGGGGGGATTACAATAGGTCCCCCCTTATTGGTATTTAGGGCCCCCACCCACCACTCAGGGGTGGGGGCCAGGGGGGAGGAAATTAGGTCCCCCCCTTTAGGATTTAGGGCCCCCACCCGCCACTCAGGGGTGGGGGCCAGGGGGAGGACATTAGGTCCCCCCCTTATTTTACTGTAGGGCCCCCACCCACTGCTCAGGGGTGGGGGGAGGACACTAGGTCCCCCCCTTTTACTATTTAGGGCCCCCATCCATCGCTCAGGGGTGGGGGCCAGGGGGGAGGACATTAGGTCCCTCCCCTTATTAGTATTTAGGGCCCCCACCCGCCGCTTAGGGGGGAGGACATTAGGTCCCCCCCCTTATACCAATTTAGGGCCCCCACCCACCGCTCAGGGGTGGGGGCCAGGGGGGAGGACATTAGGTCCCCCCACTTATTAGTATTTAGAGCCCCCACCCACCGCTCAGGGGTGGGGGCTGGGGGGGAGGACAATAGGTCCCCCCCCCCATCATTTTACTTTAGGGCCCCCCACAGGCTGCTCACTGTTTACTAGACATGCCCCTACTCGCGGTATAGCGAGTAGGGGCAAAATTTACTAATACTAAGTCATTTTTCCTTAGTATTAGTAAATTTGTCTGAAAGACCAATTTAGGTCTTTCAGCCTTTTAGGAGATAACTCCCTAATACCGTGATAGCGGGCATCCTTGGCGTGTGCCATTAAGTATACTAAACGGTTTGGAAAGAAAGTCCTTGCTAAAAACCTTGGCAGAGGGCCGTCTATAGAGAGCTAAGATGCTAGCTATACATTCGGGGGAAAGTCTCATCCTCACTAGTGTCCATTCCATATAACCACAATGCAAGCGATCAAACGCTTTCTCAGCATCTAAAGCGAGGATCAGCCCCTCTTGGGAGGAGTGATTGGCCCAGTCCATAAGATTCAGGAAATGTCTGGTTTTGTCCCCAACCTGTCTCCCAGGCACAAATCCCGCCTGTTCCTCGGATATCAGTGTAGCGAGTAGAGGTTTAAGTCTCGTCGCCACTAGTTTGGCGTATAGCTTTATGTCCGCATTGAGCAGGGAGATTTGGTGCACATCGTGGGGGGTTTGTTGGGTTTGGGCAGTGTAACAATAAATGCTTCCAGCATGTCCCTTGGGATTTCTCCTTACTCTTTCACGGAATTGAATAGGATAGTTAGGTGAGGGGTCAGTTGTGTTGCTAATTTTATTTTTAATAATAGTTGGAAAGCCCATAAAAATAGTTGGAAAGCCCATCCAGGCCGGGCGCTTCGTGTTTGGGGAGCGATAGAATCGCTGATTCTCCAAGAGTGTCTCCTTGGCCAGGTGATAGCTGGGGTAGGTGCGCCTGGTCCAAGAAGTGTTCTATCTCCTCCCTAGTTGGCTGATGGGTCTCTGGGTCGTTGCCCAACTGATAACGTTTTTCATAGTACTCTACAAGTTCATTAACAATATCTTGAGGGTGATATAGTTTCGCCCCCTGCGTGGAGGAGAGGTGAGGTATTTTGGATTGTACGTACTGTTATGTTTCAGTTTATTAGCTAAGCGTTTACCCGCTTTGTTTCCTGTTGTGTAGTAAGTTTTTGGAGGTAGCGCATGTGCCTCTTAGTTGTTTGTAAGTGTAAGGCATCTAGCTTGGCTTTCAGTGTCATTAATTGTCTGTGGGCCTTTTTGATAGGGTTGTTTTTGTGTTGGGATTCGAGCATTGAGAACTCCCGCTCAAGGCTAGCTTGTTCATTGCGGTGAGCTGTCTTCACCAGGGAGCCAATCTGAACGAGATGGCCCCGCATCACCACCTTGTGCGCTACCCTTTGAGTGGTTAGCGGGGTCGTGCAGTATTCGTGGTCTGAGAAATAGTGGTTTAGGTTGGTTATCAGTGTGTTGAGGTGTTGCGGATTGTCTAGTAGTGTCTCATTCAGTCTTCATGTACTCCTCTCCCTGGCCGGGTGAGTTGCTTTCATCGTGATTGTTATGGGTGCATGGTCTGACCAGGTGATGGGGCCAATGTCCACTCTGATCGCATGTGGTATGCTGCGTTTGTCGAAGAGGCAGAGATCAATCCGGGAGTAGGTCATATGGACCTGCGAATAGTAAGTGTAGTCCCTGCCGAAAGGGTTAAGGTTGTTCCACACATCATAAGAATCGTGTGCGTGTAGCAGTTTAGAGACATGGTCCCCTAGTGAAAATGATCTGTTTTTAGGTGATTTATGTTGAGTTCTGCATATGTCCATATGTGCGTCTGGGGTGCAGTTAAAGTCACTGCATATCATAGTGTGGCCTAGTTTGTGCTGGTCTATTTTGCGGAGGGCCATGGACAGAAAGGATTTTTGTGTGTCATTAGGAGCATACAGGGATGCCATGGTTACCTTAAGGCCATTTAACGATCCCACCAATATTAACAACCTCCCATCTTTACTCACGTGTTGTTTGGTAAGGGAAAATACCCAATCCCTGTGAAAATATATGGAAACACCTTTGGATTTTGTATTGGCCATTGCGTGATAGGCTTGGGTATACTGTTTAATTTGGAATTTAGGTAGGTTGCGGGTGCAGAAGTGGGTCTCTTGCAGGCACGCTATTGCCACCTTGGATTGGGATATTTCGGGTGCGGTCAGCGTTTGTGGGGGCTATTTAGGCCTTTGACGTTCATTGAGAATATCGTGAGGGAGTCAGCTATCATATCGTACAAGGCATGTGCTGAACGAAGTGGCCTGTTGATTCAGGATATCGGGATAAGTGCTACGACAAGTGAACCAGGGGAATGGGGGGGTCAAACGTAACCATGAAAAAGAAAGAAAGTTTGTACACAATGTTATCACCTCTCTAGGTGTTCTCCTTGGTTGATGCACAAGTCAGCGTTTCTGTCCGCCTCTCGCCATCAGCCAAGGGGGGGTATGCTCGGTGAATGGAGCGGCATGAAAGACCCAGTCCCCTCTCGGTTGTTTTGCACCCGAGTACACCGCCCTCTGTGCCCTACGCCATGTGTTCTCATCCTGCTCTGTCCCACCCGCTGTAGAAAGTGGTGGCGGCAGGCCCCAACCCCGAGAGTGGAGCACTTCCTTGAATCTCTGCTCTTTAGCTGTGCCCACTAGGTTTGGGAGTCACCTCTCATCGCCCCGTACCTGTCAGCGTGTTGTGAGGCAATGCCTGCATGTCCGTGTGAGTGTCCGATTGAAACAAGAACTAGGGGGAAGTTACCCAACTGGACCTATGCATAGAAAAATAGCTATTAATTAGTAAAGGATATAAGTGGCTTGTCAAGCCCTGGACCTGCGTGTCTGGGTGAGTGCCGGTTGAATCAGTTCTTTCTGGCTTTGTTGGGCGATCCCGCCATTTGCCAGTCTTCTTGGAGCCCTCTCAGCGACCTTGCAGCCGGTTCTTTAGATGCGTGGAAGGGGAACAAACCCCACTCTGCAAGTAGGCGCATGTCCAACTCTGGTTCCTCTGCTGTATAGATTTTTCCGTTTCTCCATACTGGAATCTTCGTGGGATAGCCCCAGTGGTAAGGTATGTTGTTGTTTCTTAATGTTTTCGATACCGTGGTGAATACTCTCCTGCGGGACATGGTGAGTGCAGATAGATCCGCGTACAGCTGAATTGTTGCGTAGGGGTCCGGGTGCTTGGGCAGTTTCCAAGTCGCGGTAAGCAGAGCGTCCTTCGTCTGGAAGTAGTGGAACCTCGCCACCGCATCTCTTGGTGTGTCCTGGGTAAGTCTCGGGGCAGCGGAAGCCGGTGAGCTCTGTCCATGAGCCATTCATTTTCCGCAATGTTTGGCAGGAGGGATTTGCACAGCCCTAATAGGTAGCCAGGTAGTGCCTCCCGTGAGACCGATTCCAGGATCCCCCTAAAGCGTACATTATTCCTCCTGGATTTGTCCTTTATATCTGCCATTTTTCTCTTGAGCTGTTGATGCTCTGCAGATAGGTGGTGCACAGTTTCTGCCAGGTCATTTTGTTCCGTGCAGAGTTCATCAGTGCGGGCTTGAAGGCAGTTAGTCCGCTCACCAATGTCATTTATGTCTTTCCTCAGCTCGCCAGCCACCCGTTTGAAGTCGGATTGAAGCGACACCCGAAATTCCTGTAGCATACAGCCTTTTTTCTGTCACAGGCGCATCAGTGTATTGACAAAACATAGGAAATAGGTCATACCACAGTAAAACAATACAATAATATAAGCGATGATGATGTACTCACATAAAATGAACAGGGCAGCACTGTAATAAATATTGCTGATACTTAGTAGCTTACTACAAGGTCAAATTGACCTGCAGAGACTTGATTGTGATAAAAGTCTGAAACGGTACTGGGTCTTCAGAATATTGAGTTGTCTTGACTCTGGTTCAGATATGGGAATATAAAGAGAAAAAATACTCCAATTGTGCAGACTTCAACTGATAGACAAATCGAAGGAGATAAAAATATGCAGCAGGGAGGTAATTCACTCAACTATTTAAGAGCTTAAACTAGCTCAGGTATAATTGACATTCAGTGGTGTTGATCCCCCACTGGTAGGATATAGGCGTTGGTGGTCAAGGGAGGTCCTCGGTATTAGGGAAAAACATAAAAACAAATATAGTGCTCACTGTAGTATTAACAGAGCAGATAAGTGTAGCAACATAGAATACTCACATTTATGTGAGCAGAAATATACTGCTCACTCCTTTCATCTATTTTTATCTTCTAATTGACCATATAGCGCTGATCCACTATCTATGCATCAGTGTATTGGTTCGCTTCGTGTTCCTGCTCATTTTGCAGTTCAGCTCCCTGCGAGGCCTGCAGGCCATCATCACCATCTTGAGTAGGCCGCACTCAGTCTTTTTTAGTGGTACGGAGTGGGTCCGTGATTTTTGTCTGCTTCGCCAGTGCCATCAAAGGTAATGTGGCAGGTGATGTACCCAGGGTCGTTATGCGGAGTTATGCTTTGTTTTATCAAGCTGTTGGGTCTGTTGAGGCCGGAGCTCCTACTCCATGCGGCCATTCGCCTCTGCATTCAGCCACGCCCCCCTATCATCCATTCCTAATGTGGGCCAATGACTGAAGTGTCCATTCATAATTTTTTAGCTAACATTTCTTTGAGCTTCCTCTCAGTTGACCAAGCTTAATATCTAGCAATCTCCTTTTGAGAACAAAATGTATTCCTGGCTATCAAAAGTGTTCCAAAGCACCTGGCACAGATGACTTTTCCAATCACAATTATGCTAAATTTCCCAGGCTTTGGTTCCTCATCTAATTAAACTATTTAACTGTATTAAAGATGCTGGAATCATTCCTAAGGAAATGTTAGAAGCACCCATTATTGCATTACATAAGCCAAAGAAACCTTCAACTATCAGCATCAACTTTTGTCCCATCACATTACTCACTGAAGATACTAAGCTTTCTGCTAAATTGCTTGCCAATCATCTACATTCCCTGTTTACCTACTTGGTCTCAGAAGAACAAGCATGTGATGTACAAGGAAGGCAAGCCATGATAATGCTGTAAAACACATACATTTACATGACTGTATGCAAAGTAATCAACAGGATTTTCTTTTGGTGCTCAATGCTGAAAGGCATGTAACCACCTGAACTGGTGCTATATGTTTTTGCCCCTTTACAAATTTTGTTTCCCACTCTTCTTAAGGCTATTTCCACTTTATAATCTCACCCATTAGCCAAAATCCTTAATTCTAATTATATCTAAGGCATTTGTCTTTACCAATGGTATAGGCCAAGGTTTACCTTATCCTCAGTAATTTTTCTTCTAGCCCTTGAACTTCGTATTCAACATCTTAAGGGAGATGCAGCCATACAGGACCACCCTACCACTATGGGAGAACAGAAGCTGTCATTGTTCGTGACAATGTCCTTTTAATACTGAGCTATCCTGTACAATTGTATTGTGACTAATGAAAATCTTCAACAGGTATTTTAGTTTAGTTTTCTTTTATAAAAACAATGTGAGCAAAAGTCAAGCCCCCCCCCCCCCCCCCCCCCCCATTGAACTTTCATTTTCCTCTGGTTTAAAGACTGCAACAAATAAAGCAGTTTGACTGCAAAGACCCTTGTATTTTTGATTAGGTGTTAATTTAACAAAATCTTTAGGAACTTTGATAAAAAAAAAACTTTGATAAAATGCCAAACTACTTCATAATGTTGACAAGTGTCACATCCTGCTCTGTTCTGCTGAGATGTCTGGCCTTGGCTTCTGGTATCCAGTACTCTTTTTACAATTCTTGTTTAGTTTTTCTTGTTTTTTCTGGTTTTCTATTCCATGTCTGGTTTTCTTTATGCTGGGTTTTCTGGGTTCATTCCTTTATTCCGTTCCTGGAATTCCCAGTCTCCTGGATTCCTTTATATGTTTGTTTTATGTTGCCACACCCATTCCTTTTCCATGAATCCTTTTGTTTCAGTTGGTTCCTGCAGGCAGTTGTTTCAAGTCCTCTGCCCTTTCTTGCAGGTAAGTGCTGTGTGTGTTTTATTATTGTTTATTTAGTCATGCATAGCTAGGCAGTCTAGGAACTGACCGTAATTGGAGGACTTTGACGCAGTGGTGGGCTGCATACATCTTGGCCATTTATGTATGTCTAAATCTCCAATGTTTTACATATATAGTACTTAGTTATGTCTCCTCTTGTTTTGCCTTGTATATCTTGTCTTGTATTTTTTTGTCTTGTATTTTCAGTTCATGTACAGTCCTGTCCTGCCCTGTTCATGTTTCCCTCATGTCTTGTGTATATGTTCTGTGTTCTGCTTTCTGTCCTGCTCTGGTTCTGGATTCTCCTAGTTTTGTCTTGTTTTCTTGTTTGGTGCCTCTTCTAGTCTTACTTTGTTTCTGTACTGGATACTGTGGTGACATTCTGTCATCAAACTAATATGGTGACCAGGGGTCATGTGACCAAGCTCATGTATGCCTTTCTTACATTGGGATAAGCTTTACCTTTGATATGGTAATTGGATAATTCAATACCTTTACAAGTCAGGAATGAGATAACCACTTCCCCCTATCTCCATTCCTCCCTGTTCCTTCTTGGCTGTGCTACTGAGCAGACCCTTAAGCAGACATGGGCTAATTTTTATCATGGTGAACTGTGAGTGGGATCTGGTGATTTTATAAGATTTAGTTGTTATCGTTAGTTAGGTTGTTGTTGCTGTTGTTGTTGCTGTTGTTGGTATAGTGTGTCATTATTTGTGTGTCATTATTTGTATGTTGTTGTTGTTTTGTCTCTGAATAAATATTTGTTAAAGTAGACGGACCAGAGTTTATATATGTATGCGTACATAATAATTTATAGAGTTTGGTAATACACCACATTTGGCGACCACAAATTTTAGACTTCTACAACAAATGTTTGTGAGGCGCAATAACTACCATATTGATACATAATCTAAGAGAAAGAGACTTTATAGCATAGGATTCATTTTGTTTTTTGTCAATCTTTCTTTTATTAAAGGCATATAAGATGGGGTACATAAGATAAATCGGGGGAAATGAGTGATTTACAGTATAGGGTTGATACACCAATCAGCAAGATTAAGTTACATTTCCAGAATTGCGATGCCTAATTTTTTGGAATTTTTGTCGTTAAACTTTAGTTTCAAAATACAAGCTATGGATCATAAGATCCGGTTGGTAACATGCTAAATTATTAACACAGCAAAAGGAAACATGTTAGCTAGTTGCAACTAGGGATTCATCTCTTCTTCTGTTGAGTATGCAGTCAGAGATACTTGCTTAATTTTACAGAGATTAAACATATAGGCTTAACTCGCTGTTATAACATTCCCTGGTACTAGCTATTCACAAGCGTGTGCCCATTTTGCAGTGCACTTAACCTATTATAATGGAAGGCTAAGAACAAGCATTGTACAAAAAATAAAAAATAAAATAAAACAGATTCATGCTAGGTAAGGCTGTAGTGGGTTATGTAACGGGCTATGGCATATGGAAACTAGATCGAATCAATATAAACAGGCTCAACTACAAGTTACATGGTATTAGTGGCGAATGCCGATCAATTATGCATTTAGTAATACATTTGTTTCCAGTATTGCGTAGACATTATACCTCCAAAACAAGCCTATCTAGTTAATTCTGGCAGTTGCCACCCAACCTGTTATGCATTTACAGGAATATGTATATCAACGTTTAAGGTACTAGCTAAGCCTCTCGTGATCTAGTGCTTGCCATGGGTATTATGCAGGTCTGGAGTGGTAGCGTTTAAATGTATGGTTGGCTAACTAAGGTAGTCTACTGGGCTATCTATGTTACATGTCTAGGTACATTACAGTCAAGCTGGTACTGGACGATTCGTCCTTGGCAACTGTTGCAGTGTTCGTGGGATTTGTGCATTCGGGTTGTTATGGCGGTTGCATGTGGATTGCGGCCAGAGGGTCAGTCCGGTTGGAGGGCCCTGCATCTTTCCGGAGCTCAGTCAGAATATCATGTCCGATATGCTGAGTCCCGGACTCTGTTGCGGTGGACTAGGTTGCACTTAGCCCATTCCTGTATTCGGGAGGCTTAAGCAGTCCGCGTGGTGGTCGGGGCCGGCAAAAGGGCGGTCGTCTTGCAGAATCCCCCTGTCCAAAGCCTTGTGAAAGCCCACGCCTGTAGCCCACGGGCTTGGTACCTTTGTGAGGCCAAGTCCATGCCCCCTTGGGGGCAGGTGGAAGGTCGAGATGGAGTCTGCCGCCAGACTTCTTCCCCTTGTGTGGTCGACGTCTGGAGGCCTTGCCTCTGGTGGCTTTCGGCCTAGGTTGGCGGTAGGTTGCTCTGGGAGTCGGTTGGAGACGTGTTACGCCCGGGGGATGCTTTCCCGCCGTCTCTCTCAAGCCTTTCCCCTTCCCTTGTGCGGGTCGGTTGGTGGTGGAGCATGCCAGCAGCCTGTCCCAGAAAGCCTGGAAAATTGCCTCTAGCCTGGTGTCGAGGCATGTCTCTTTTGTCAAGTTGGAGGTACTTGGAGTCAGTTTAGGAGCCTCCGCCATTTTGTGTACTCTGGATGCTGCCATGTGTCTGCTGTGCTCTGTGTGTGGTTGCACTGGGGTGAGAGCTGGGGTGAGAACGGGGACCGGGATAACCCCCTCCGGTCCAAAAGGGGGGGGGGGGTAGGAGGCCTTCTGTGTCGCATGTGGGATCCGGCACCGGGGAGAGCAGCTGTCTCCCCCCGGCCCCATCTCCGGTAGGCCGCACAAGTTGTCCCGACCACCCGGCTCTGACGGGCGTGTATGAGGCATCATTCGATTCAGCGGCACACTCCCAGTTTGGGTTGTGCGCCCCGGTAAAGCTGTTGGCTTTGTGTTCGCCGTTTTCGCCCCAGATGTCTCCCGTTTGGCCGGAGCTCGTGAGACTTGCATCCGTGAAGCTCCGAGGTCAGGCTCCGCCCCCCGATTCATTTTGTTGAAACAAATATACATATGTGTTTTGTTGACTGTTTTGAATTTGTGTATTGTGAATGACAGAACATATTTTGTTGCAAATTTTAGCATTTATAGGTTTAACTTTGTTTCTGTACAGTTTTAAAGTATTGGTGATAAAAGGAGAAAATTTAATAGTTTCACTGCATTGGAACCTTTGATGTTTTTGCCAATTTTAATAGCCCATGTGCTGTATTGTCTCTCTCTTGTTGCAACTAACTAGAATGAAACTTAATATCTGTGGGCATTTGTTGTATTGAGACTGTGAAGTTTTTTTCTTAAAACACAAGAGTTTGTTTGAATAGGTTAATGTAATTAAGTTTCTCAAATGGTTCAATCTCTTTGGAGCCAGTTTCAGTTTTTGTTAAAAGCTTGTTTTTTTTTTACTTAGTCTGCTGGTCTATTTCGATTAAAGACTCAGGGAGAGCTCAGTTTTAAAATGTCATTTCTAGGTACTAAGTATTTTTCTGCAGAAGTACTAGAGTACTTCAAGAATGACATTGACAAACATGATGGACCATATGAGCTTCCAGAACCAGCAGGCCCCAATTGTGGAAAATATGCAGGTTTCATGGAGGTTTTGACACAGATTGTTACTAATAAAAAAAGCCATATTAAGAAAAGGAAAAGCTTGGTGGCACAAGCGGTTGTTGCTGCAATAGGGGGTTTGGCAAGCATGGTACTCGAATTGCAGCAAGCTAATTTAGTAACCACTAATAAAATGGAAGATGCTCTTGATGAAAGAGATTGTTTTAAAATAGCTGCCCTAAGAACAAACAAAATGATCGAGGGGTTGGAGAAGGAATTAAAGGAAATAGAACAACAGAGAGATGCATATAGTGCTTAGATCACTGAACTCCAAGACCTAGTCATGGAATATAAAATTAAAATTAAAGAAAACACAAATAAATGGGATAAGGAGATTCCTAGAGTATGCCCAGACCAGTCTTATTTTATATCTGAAAGTAAAGAACCAGTGCTGGGAACAAAACACAAGGGAAATGTGCCAATTGTAAATTGTGTCCCACAAGCCCCTATAACAATAACTGAACATTTTAATGTAAGAGAAATGCCTACTAGCTTCTCTAGACAGACAAGGACTACCGTATATACTCGAGTATAAGCCGACCCAAATATAAGCAGAGGCCCCTAATTTTACCCCAAAAAACTGTGAAA
Organism: Pelobates fuscus; assembly: GCF_036172605.1. Lineage (NCBI taxonomy): Eukaryota > Metazoa > Chordata > Amphibia > Anura > Pelobatidae > Pelobates > Pelobates fuscus. The sequence continues at coordinate 220,013,726 of NC_086319.1, forward strand.
ACTTATTGACTCGAGTATAAGACTAGGGTGGGAAATGCAGCAGCTACTGGTAAATTTCTAAATTAAATTAGATCCTAAAAAAATTATATTAATTGAATATTTATTTACAGTGTGTGTATATAATGAATGCAGTGTGTGTGTATGAATGCAGTGTGTGTATTAATGCAGTGTGTGTATGAATGCAGTGTGTGTGTGTATGAATGCAGTGTGTGTATGAGTGCAGTGTGTGTGGATATGAGTGCAGTGTGTGTATGAGTGCAGTGTGTGTATAAGTGCAGTGTGTGTGTGTGTGTGTTGCAGAGCCTTGGTGGGGGTGGGCAATTTTATTATTATTTATTTTAATAATTGTTTTTATTATTATTTTTTATTTTATTTAATGTATTATTTTTTATTTTATTTTATTATTATTTGAAAGAAATTCGTCCCCCCCTCCCTGCTTGATACATGGCAGGGAGGGGGGGCTCTCACTCCCTGGTGGTCCAGTGGATGGGCTGTGTAGGAGGGGGGCTGCAGAGTGTTTACTTACTTCTCCTGCAGCTCCTGTCAGCTCCCTTCTCCTCCACGCCGATCCGTGCAGCTCCCTCTGCCAGCTCCCAGTGTAAGTCTCGCGTGAGCCGCACTTTGACGACTCGGCTCTTGCGAGACTTACACTGGGAGCTGACAGAGGTGCTGGAGAGGTAAGTAAACGCTCTGCATTCTTATAAAACAACTACCATGGTTCTTACCAACCCACTAGGGCAGTGGTTAATTTAAAAACGGAACAACTGAAAACAATAGAAATTGGGGGAATGTGGGGTGATGCAACCCCTGTTTGACTATATTCTCTCACTTTTAAATGTGCTCAACATAAGAGAAAAAAAAGTGAGGGAATGTGGTGACATTCTGTCATCAAACTAATATGGTGACCAGTGGTCATGTGACCAAGCTCATGTATGCCTTTCTTACAGTGGAATAAGCTTTACCTTTGATATGGTAATTGGATAATTCAATACCTTTACAAGTCAGGAATGAGATAACCACTTCCCCCTATCTCCATTCCTCCCTGTTCCTTCTTGGCTGTGCTACTGAGCAGACCCTTAAGCAGACATGGGCTAATTTTTATCATGGTGAACTGTGAGTGGTATCTGGTGATTTTATAAGATTTAGTTGTTATTGTTAGTTAGGTTGTTGTTGTTGCTGTTGTTGTTGTTGGTATAGTTAGTTAAATTGTGTGTCATTATTTGTATGTTGTTGTTGTTTTGTCTCTGAATAAATATTTGTTAAAGTAGACCAGTGGTAGTCAACCTTTTTCTAACTACCGCCCACTAATGCATCTTTTTGGTTGAAAAAATTTCCTTACCGCCCACCAGTTTTCGCGCAAGTGCGGAATATTTTTTTCGAAAGGAGGGTGTTTTAAAAAAAATAAATGTACGTACATTTATCTTTTTATTTGCAATTAATGCATGTTTATAATGTTTTTAACTTTATAAAAAGTTTAATGAGAAAACAATAAAGTAAATTGAAATTACCTTTACTAGTGATTAATGAGATCCTTGAGGTTGTAAGGAACAAACGAAGGTCTCCTCTTTCGGTGATATTCAGACGACTTCTCTGTTTGCGCATAATATGATTTCTCATCTGTGCGTCAGCTCCCCTCTTCTCCCTCCTCAATTCCCCTCCCCACCTTTTTCCCCCCTTTTTTAACCTTCCTCATAGCAATGCCCAGTAGGAAGGCTGAGCTAGGTATCCCACTATAACAGACTGGCACACATACATACAGACACACATACAGACATACAGACAGACAGGCACACACACACACACAAAGACATACATACAAAGACACATACACATACAGACAGACACAAGAAACAGACACACATACATACACACATATATACAGACAGACACACACACGACACATACATACACACATATATACAGACAGACACACACACACGACACATACAAAGACACACACACACACACACACAAAGACATACATACAAAGACACACACACAAAGACATACATACAAAGACACACACACACACAAGACATACATACAAAGACACACACACACAAGACATACATACAAAGACACACACACACAAGACATACATACAAAGACACACACACAAGACATACATACAAAGACACACACACACACAAGACATACATACAAAGACACACACACACACACACAAAACATACATACAAACACACACACACACAAGACATGCATACAAAGACACAACACACATATATACAGACATACACACAGACACAAACAAGACATACATACAAAGACAAGACACATGTATACAGACATACACACACACAAGACACATACATAAGACACACACAGGACATACATACAAAGACAAGACACACATATATACAGACATAGACACACATACAGACACACACACAAGACACACATACAGACACACACACAAGACATACATACAAACACAAGACACATGTATACAGACATACACACAAGACACATACATAAGACACACATACAGACACACACACAAGACATACATACAAACACAAGACACATGTATACAGACATACACACGACACACACAAGACATACATACAAAGACAAGACACACATATATACAGACATACACACACACATAAGACACACACAAGACACACATACAAAGACAAGACACATGTATACAGACATACACACACAAGACACTTACATAAGACACACACAAGACATACATACAAAGACACATACACAAACAAACACACATTATATTTAAGTCACCCTCCTGTTTCCTACCTTTAAGGTGCAGGAGGGTGACTTTCCCTGGGGTCCAGTGGTGGCTCAGGTGCATGGGAGTCAGAGTTCCCACTCTGACTCCCTCCTCCTCCTTCCTCCCGCGCGGCTCTCTGTATGCTGGGAGGAGTGACCGGGGAATCACTTCCTCCCAGCAGATTTGATGTCATCACAGGGGGCCCGGTCGCGCTGTTAAAGCGCCCAGCGCTGACCGGGCCCCCTCACAATCCACATCCATCGGGTGGCCCTGACAGCATGGGCCACCCGATGGACCCCTCCATATGCGGCCCCGGCGGTTTGCCGCCGGGGCCGCAAGTGGTGATGGCGGTACCCAGTCACAGTGGTACCGCCGGCTCGCGCCCGCCCGCCTGCCCAATTTATAAAAAAAAAATTGAAAATCCCTACCGCCCACCTGGAATCCTGAAACGCCCACTAGTGGGCGGTAGGGACCAGGTTGACGACCCATGAAGTAGACGGACCAGAGTTTATATATGTATGCGTACATAATAATTTATAGAGTTTGGTAATACACCACAGATACATGTCTGCTGCAGAGCCTCCCTATCCAGTTCCATTATCATCTGGCACCTGGGATCCGCAGTAGCTGCATCAGGGCCCTGGTATGTGGCTGCACAAACGCTGGTGCTCAACACCAGGGGGCGTGTGGTTACCCTGCACCAGGCCCTGATCATCCATTTCCACACAGTGACTCCTACTATCAAGATCAGGCATACTGGGAACCGGTCACCGGACCGCCACCCCTGACAGTAAGTCTCTCCAGTCTAGAAGTTGTTTTTGCAAAATGCTATTTAAATTATAATCTTACCAATCTTGTCCTATATTTGTTTCGTACATTGCTAATTTCACAAAATTTTCAGAAGCTTCTAAATGCACATTTTTGGACATGTAAGCCCCCCCCCCCCCCACCCTCCGATGTCAGTATGTTTTCCTGGCACTATAGCGGTCCTTTCAATTGTTTTTAAATGTCTTTCTTTCTTTTGTTGATACAATGGCTGTTTACTTTGTTCAAGCCTGTGTCTTGTGAACTCAGATTCTTGTTTATTCAAGTTATACATACTTGTTAATTTATCATTTGTATTCCATTAAAAAGAAAGAGGGAAAGGGTTTTTTTTGTTTTATTTTAACATGACAGCAGCAATATAGATGTAGATTTCCTGATTGTGAGGAGTGAAAGAAATCATGGGGTCAAAATTAGGTGTTTATTTAATGAAGGGTCTATGTGTGTAATGTGGAGTCATATGTGTGTGATCTAAATTTCTGTATTTTAGAGTTTTATATGTGCAGTGGGCATGGATAGAAACACAATGATATATAAACACCGTTTTGCAACATTGTCCTCATCCTTCAAACTGCATGGACAATCAGAAGAAACGTACTCTTTATGATAGTACCTTAGTACTCTTTAGGGTAGTACCATAGTACTCTTTAGGGTAGTACCAGAGTACTCTTTAGGATAGTACCATAGTACTCTTTAGGATAATAGTCCAACCACCGGTGTATATGAAAAAAGAGCTATTTCCATTTGCTTTGTATGCCATTGTGAATAGCTAGATCTGGTCATCTGCATTTTCAGTTAAAGTAAAATGACACAATATACAGGACCAAATATCACCAATAGTCTCATTAGAACAATAGTCATCTTTTTAAGCACCAAAAAAATATTCGCATTTAAAGATATACATGATTGGTCACATAATGTCTGTCTTTATACACAAGATTCAAATATTGAAGTATACAATGGCACTTCATAGGCCGTTGAGGAAGAATGTCCATCTGAAGAAAATGATATATTCTCTTTTAGTGGAGGTCTCATGTCCTACCTCCAATTTTATACAAAGGTTTAGTCTGTTTTCTGCAAGAACAAAATGAAAATACAATAGTGTTTAAATACTGCACACAAGATTAGTGGATAATTGTTCAGGTTACTTTACTGAGGAATTTACACTGATCAGCTACAACATTAAAACCACCTGCCTAATATTAAGTAAGTTCCCCTCGTGCTGCCAAAATTGAGATCTGGGGGTTTGGATGCCAAGGAAACTCCTCTTTGTCATGTTGCTGAACCATTTTTGGTTGGCAGGGTGCATCATTCTGCTGAAAGAGACCACTGCCATCAGGGAACACCACTGCCATGAAGAGGTGTACATAGTCTGCAACAATCTCTAGGTAGGTGGTACTTGTCAAAGTCACATCCACATGAATGCAAGGATTCAAGATTACCCAGCAAAAAAATGGCCAAAGCACAATACTGCCTCGGTTAGCTTGATTTCTTCCCATAATGCATCCTGCTGGCATATCTTTCCCTGGTAAACGATGCACACACACCTGGCCATCCATCTGATCTAACCTTAACTGGTAAGTTACTTGAGGTTTTAGTTCTAAAGAGGTGGGCACAGTCATCTGCTTTCAGTATCTGGCAAATTAAACCTTAGTAGTGGTCAGGACATAAATGATTATGAACAGGAATTCCTCATAGAACTTTTATGGAATATGTGTAGTAGAGCGAATTCAGGATTATTATTTAAGAGGGAAACTCCAAGGTTCATCATAAAGTGTTCCAAAGCTCTTTCTCCAGTTTACAGTGCCACCAAATATGTAAGAAACTTCCTTTTTGTACTTGACATCTCCAGCACAAATCAGAGCTCTGTGGGTATATAGCTTTTCTTTTAGTAAGAACTCAATACCAGCAGTTCACTACATCAAATTGATTTTCTTGAAGATTTATGCAGTGGATCCATAACTTAATTCCCAGGATCCTACATGGTATTTTTCTCTGTTGTAATAAATTGTTACATAATGCGAGAACTTTATCTATTACTTGTCTACGCAATACATGCTAAATTTTCAACACAAATTTACTTTGTCCTGTACTTATTTGTATTTACATTTTAACAAGTAAATATGTAAAGATGTCCTTGTTATGTAGCTTGTAATCCTGGACTAAGCTAGCAAATGGTTTTATGTTGGCATCTTCTAATTTATCTATTTTGTTAATACCTGCATCAATCCAACTTTTCAGTTGTATATCCGCCACATTATATATTATTATTTCTAAATCTAGTGTTTTCAGAATTTTATTAGATTAAATCTGATTTTTTTTTTATTTCAAGACAGGATGAAAAATACAGCACATTCAGAACATATGTAGACTGTATACAGACACGCATTTACATATGCACAGCGACAATATTCATATACATAAATGCATCAAAAACACAGCTGTGAATAGTACAACATAGGTGGTCTTTGGGTTTAGGCAATACAATGTGTCTTTCAGAAAATCTTGGAAATATACGATATCTGGCAACCCGTTCTGGTTTTTATTGTAAATAAAAGTAAAATCGTGTACAACCATACAAACGTTTAAAGAGATAGGAAGATTTTTCAATCAGTGGTCTCTTCCCATTTAGGAATACCAGAGGACAGTGTGATATTAAAATTTGCTCATTGCCCCTCTTTGTATTCCATGAGTAATCATACGTTGCAAAATTGTATGAAGTAAACAAGAAAGATAGAAATATAAGTGGATAGAAAAGATAAAGGGAATTGTGGGAAATAGGGGGGGAGTAAGCGGGGGGTAGGGAATATGGGAGGAGGGTCGAGGGGAGCCGACAAGATCACCACTTGCGAAAGGCGGACAGGCCGGTGGACCGTATCAGGTTCGTTCGATCCTTAAAGTCCCCCCATTCGGAGATAAGTGCTATATACAGCAACTATTTGTTATCTATCGTAGGATGAGCGGGACATGTGGAGGACTGAGACCACCCCGTCCATCCCCTAATCACTAGCTGTGCTAGCCATCCAGGGGCCCCAAGTTCTTTCAAACGTGTTCATTGACCTTCGAACCTGTGCCGTTAATTTATCCATTAGGAAAGTGTATTTAATTTTTTGTATCACCGCAGGAATTGTAGGTGTCTCATTCTGTAACCATACCTGTGCCAGCACCCTCCTTGCGGCTAGGTTTATTTTATGAAGAAGGTTTTTTTCCACTCTTGTCCAATCTTCTATATATCTAGCCAAAATGAACACCCATGGGTCTAGTTTGTCCTCTTTTTCAAAAATATCTTGCGCTAATGCCGCAATCTGCTTCCAGTAAACCTGCACCTCCAGGAAGTCCCACCACATGTGGATATAAGTACCTTCTTGTCCGCATCCTCTCCAACACAAGTCCGTTGGAGTTTTATTCATTCGGTGTAGTTTCACTGGTGTAGTGTACCATCTAAATAAGGTCTTAAATGACTGTTTAAAGAGATACACACAGAGGACGTTGCTGCGGCCTCCCAAATTTCCTGCCATTCTATGCCCTCCAGTTTCTCGCCTAGATCCGCCTCCCACTGCTCTGTATATGTGATCCATACCCATTCTAGTGTATGAGTGCTCAAATAAGTGTAGAGACATGAGATTAGCCCACTCGGGAACTGTTCTCTGAGGCACATCCCCTCAGAGAATGTTAGCTGTGTTAGGGCTGCTTTCTTAACCTGTTGATCTTGGGCATAATGCCTTAACTGCATATATCAAAAATAGTCAAAAGGTCTCAACCGGGACCTAGTTTTCAGTTTCGCGAAAGTCACCAATGAGCCATTCTCAAGGAGATGTCCCAATCTGTGCAGTCCCGCGTTCTCAATACCCCTAAAATCCTGTGCTGCCATTCTGGGGGGGAACTCTCTATTCCTCAGGAATGGAGTCCTCGGAGAAGGAGAAGATGCTAAGCCATATTTGAGAGCAGCATCATAGCAAATCTTAAGGGAATTTAATATAGCAGGGCATGCTACCTAAACAGTCGGTCTGTGTTCTTTAACCCCTTAAGGACACATGACATATGTGACATGTCATTATTCCCTTTTATTCCAGAAGTTTGGTCCTTAAGGGGTTAAGGATCCACATCAAAAATTGGGGCAAATCCGTCCCCAGGAGGGAGGACTCCAAATCCACCCACCTTCTCTCCACCGGAGGAGAGTGCCATAGTGCTATCTGGGTCAGTTGCGCTGCCATGTAATAATAATAAAGGTAAAACTGAATTTTAATGTATTCCATATTTTTAGAATTTTCAAAGTTGTTTAGAATTATATTGGGTATAAATATTGATTGCGGAGACAACAGTGCTTTACTTTTCCATGGAATCCTGATTTCTAAAAGAAAACATCAGACCAGGCAACCTTCTTCTATTGCTCTATGGTCCAGTTATGATACTCATGTCCCCATTGAAGATGCTTTTGATGGTGGACAGGGATCATCATGGGAACTCTGACCGGTCTGCAGCTATGCAGCCCTGTAAGTAGCAAACTGCGATGCACTGCGTGTTTTCTTACACCTTTCTATCATGGACAGCATTAAGTTTTTCAACAATTTGAGCTACAGTAGCCCTTCAGTGTGATCAGAATAGATGCACTAGTCTTTGCTCCTCACATGCATTAATTGAGCCTTGGGCGCCCATGACCCTGGCGCTGGTTCACCAGTAGTGATGTCGCAAACATAAAATTTTCGGTTCGCGAACAGCGAACTCGAACTTCCGCAAATGTTCGCGAACGGGCGAACCGCCATAGACTTCAGGCAGGCGAATTTTAAAACCCACAGGGACTCTTTCTGGCCACAATAGTGATGGAAAAGTTGTTTCAAGGGGACTAACACCTGGACTGTGGCATGCTGGAGGGGGATCCATGGCAAAACTCAAATGGAAAATTACATGGTTGATGCAGAGTCTGGTTTTAATCCATAAAGGGCAGAAATCACCTAACATTCCTAAATTGTTTGGAATAACGTGCTTTAAAACATCAGGTATGATGTTGTATTGATCAGGTAGTGTAAGGCTTACGCCCACTTCACAGTGACAGACCAAACTCCCCGTTTAACGCACCGCAAACAACCGCAAACAGTCCATTTGCACAACCGCAAACTCCCCATTTGCACAAGGTTGGATACCAAGCTAGCCATGTCCCGTTCCTTGTCCTCACTGATGTAATTGAAGGTCTCTCTTCCTCCGCCCAGGAAGCGGGAGATGGAAAAAGATGCTTGGTCGGTCCTCCTACTTCAAATTTGGGGCACTGTGCATGCAATCTAATGTGCCACCAGATAGGAGTGGTGTGTTAAGTAGTACTATTCCTATCAGTTTAATCCCTGTTACGTCCCCTATCAGGGGACGTGTATATAAGGCATCGATTTTAGGAATCGGGAGATGGAAAAAGATGCTTGGTCGGTCCTCCTACTTCAAATTTGGGGCACTGCGCGTGCAATCTAATGTGCCACCAGATAGGAGTGGTGTGTTAAGTAGTACTATTCCTATCAGTTTAATCCCTGTTACATCCCCTATCAGGGGACGTGTATATAAGGCATCGATTTTAGGAAGCGGGAGATGGAAAAAGATGCTTGGTCGGTCCTCCTACTTTAAATTTGGGGCACTGCGCGTGCAATCTAATGTGCCACCAGATAGTGTGTTAAGTAGTACTATTCTTATCAGTTTAATCCCTTTTACGTCCCCTATCAGGGGACGTGTATATAAGGCATCGATTTTAGGAAGCGGGAGATGGAAAAACATGCTTGGTCGGTCCTCCTACTTCAAATTTGGGGCACTGCGTGTGCAATCTAATGTGCCACCAGATAGGAGTGGTGTGTTAAGTAGTCCCCCTAATCAGGCCTTTTTTAGTCGAATGTATCGCCCACTGTCAGTCCCTTCGGGATCCATCCCTCATTCATCTTAATAAAGGTGAGGTAATCTAGACTTTTTTGACCTCGGCGACTTCTCTTCTCAGTGACAATACCTCCTGCTGCACTGAAGGTCCTTTCTGACAGGACACTTGAAGCGGGGCAGGCCAGAAGTTCTATCGCAAATTGGGATAGCTCAGGCCACAGGTCAAGCCTGCACACGTAGTAGTCAAGGGGTTCATCGCTCCTCAGAGTGTCGATATCTGCAGTTAAGGCGAGGTAGTCTGCTACCTGTCGGTCGAGTCGTTCTCTGAGGGTGGACCCCGAAGGGCTGTGGCGATGCATAGGACTTAAAAAGCTCTACATGTCCTCCATCAACAACACGTCTATAAAGCGTCCTGTCCTTGCCGGCGTGGTCGTGGGAGGAGGAGGATTACTTTCACCTCTTCCCCTGTTAGATTCCCGTTGTGCTGTGACATCACCCTTATATGCTGTGTAAAGCATACTTTTTAATTGATTTTGGAACTGCTGTATCCTTTCCGACTTGCCGTAATTCGGTAACATTTCAGGCACTTTCTGCTTATACCGGGGGTCTAGTAGCGTGGACACCCAGTACAGGTCGTTCTCCTTCAGCCTTTTTATACGAGGGTCCCTCAACAGGCACGACAGCATGAAAGACCCCATTTGCACAAGGTTAGATGCCGAGCTACTCATGTCCTGTTCCTCATCCTCAGTGATCTCTCTGAAGGTATGTTTTTCCCCCAAGCCACGTACAACACCACGGGTACCAGATAGGTGACAACGAGCACCCTGGGATGCCTGTTGTGGTTGGTCTTCCTCCTCCTCCTCAAAGCCACATTCCTCCTCTGACTCCTCTTCCTCACAATCCTCTTCCAGCATTGCCGCAGGTCCAGCAAGAGATGCTGATAAGGCTGTTTCTGGTGGTGATGGTGACCACAACTCTTCCTCTTCATGCTCATCTATGGCCTGATCCAGCATTCTTCGCAGGGCACGCTCCAGGAAGAAAACAAATGGTATGATGTCGCTGATGGTGCCTTCAGTGCGACTGACTAGGTTTGTCACCTCCTCAAAAGGACGCATGAGCTTACAGGCATTGCGCATGAGCGTCCAGTAACGTGGCAAAAAAATTCCCAGCTCCGCAGAGGCTGTCCTAGCACCCCGGTCATACAAATACTCGTTAACGGCTTTTTCTTGTTGGAGCAGGTGGTCGAACATTAGGAGTGTTGAATTCCAACGTGTCGGGCTGTCGCAAATCAAGCGCCTCACTGGCATGTTGTTTCGCCGCTGGATATCGGAAAAGTGCGCCATGGCCATGTAGGAATGCCTGAAATGGCCACACACCTTCCTGGCCTGCTTAAGGACGTCCTGTAAGCCTGGGTACTTATGCACAAATCGTTGTATGATCAGATTACACACATGTGCCATGCATGGCACATGTGTCAACTTGCACAAATGCAATGCCGCCAACAAATTTCTTCCATTGTCACAAACCAGTTTGCCGATCTCCAGTTGGTGCGGAGTCAGCCACTGATCCACCTGTGCGTTCAGGGCGGACAGGAGTGCTGGTCCGGTGTGACTCTCTGCTTTCAGGCAAGTCAACCCCAAGACGGCGTGACACTGCCGTATCCGGGATGTGGAACAGTACCTGGGGAGCTGGGGGGGTGCCGTTGATGTGGAGCAAGACGCAGCAGCAGAAGAGGACTCAGCCGAGGAGGTTATGGAAGAGGATGGAGTAGGAGGAGTAGAGGAGGTGGCAGAAGGCCTGCCTGCAAGTCGTGGCGGTGTCACCAACTCCTCTGCAGAGCCACGCATTCCATGCTTGGCAGCCGTCAGCAGTTTTACCCAATTCGCAGTGTAGGTGATATACCTGCCCTAACCATGCTTTCCATACCAGGTATCAGTGGTCAGATGGACCCTTGCCCCAACACTGTGTGCCAGACATGCCATTACTTCCTTTTGCACACTCGAGTACAGGTTGGGGATTGCCTTTTGTGCAAAGAAATTTCGTCCGGGTACCTTCCACTACGGTGTCCCAATAGCTAAAAAATTTTTGAACGCCTCAGACTCCACCAGCTTGTATGGTAAAAGCTGCCGGGCTAAGAGTTCAGTCAAGCCAGCTGTCAGACGCCGGGCAAGGGGGTGACTTTGTGACATTGGCTTCTTACGCTCAAACATGTCCTTGACAGACACCTGACTGTCGGCAGATGAGCAGGAACTGCTCAAGGCGAGAGATGGAGGGGCGGATGGTTGAGAGGGGGCAAGGAGGACAGCAGTGGTTAACGTGGCTGAAGATGCTGGACCAGGAGGAGGATGGCGGCTTTGAGTTTGTGTGCTGCTTGTAATCATGTGTTGATCCCATAGGCGTTTGTGAGGTGCGATCATGTGCCATCGCAAAGCAGTTGTACCTAGGTGGGTGTTGGACTTCCCACAACTAAGTTTCTTTTGGCACAGGTTGCAAATGGCATCGCTGTTGTCCGAGGCAGACACACAAACAAAATGCCACACTGCTGAGCTCTGCAATGACGGCATTCTGGTGGTGGCAACAGCATGCGTTGATTGGTGTGCTGTCTGGCTGACCCCGGATGCCGATGCATGCTGTCTGACTGTGCCACTAGCTCCTTGCGAAGACCTCCCCCTGCTTCCAACTCGTCTCCTCCTCCTCCTCTCTGTCTCCCCATCTGAACTTTCCCCCTGTTCTTCTTCTCTTCTAGCGGGCACCCACGTGACATTCACGGACGCATCGTCATCATCAACCGCTTTACTTGTATCTGACAACTCAGCAAAGGAAGCAGCAGTGGGTACAACATCATCATCATCACAACGTACGTGTGTAATGCTGCCTGACTGAGACATATCCCTGTTATCTACATCCTCTGGCAATAATGGTTGCACATCACTCATTTCTTCCAACTGATGTGTAAATAACTCCTCTGACATACCAAGTGAAGCGGCTGTGGTGCTAGTGTTGGTGGTGGCGGCAGGCGGGCGAGTGGTAACTTGAGAGGTGCCCGAAGCTAAGCTGGAGGAGGATGGTGCGCCGAGGTTCAGAGTGGAAGCTGTAGAAGATTGGGTGTCCTGTGTTAGCCAGTCAACTATGTCCTCAGAACTTTTCAAGTTCAGGGTGCGTGGCCTCTGAACACTGGGCATTATTCTAGGGCCAAAGGGAATCACAGCACCACGACCACGACGGCCCCTGCGGGGTGGCCTGCCTCTGCCTGTCATTTTTTTTTTCGATACTGGTACTATGCGTGCAAGCTACTGTGACAACAGATATGAGTGGCACTGGTGTGACACTGTGCCCTGGCAGGCCCTGAAACGCACACTTGTGAAGGAACCTGACTGCTATTATATCACAGTCCAAAAAGTTTAGTTTTTTTTAAATGCAAGCTATTGGGACACCAGATATGAGTGAGTGGTGGCACTGGGCATGCCCTGAAACGCACACTCATGAAGAAAACTGACTGCTATTATATTACAGTCCAAAAAGTTAAGTTTTTTTTTTAAATGCAAGCTATTGGGACACCAGATATGAGTGAGTGGTGGCATTGGGCAGGCCCTGAAATGCACACTCGTGAAGGAAACTGACTGCTATTATATTACAGTCCAAAAAGTTCAGTTTTTTTGTTAAATGCAAGCTATTGTGACACCAGTGAGTGAGTGGTGGCACTGGGCGGGCCCTGAAACGCACACTAGTGAAGGAAACTGACTGCTATTATATTACAGTCAAAAAAGTGTTTTTTTTGTTAAATGCAAGCTATTGTGACACCAGATATGAGTGGTGGCACTGGGCAAGTGGGCACAGAATACGCTGTGAGCCTGACACACACGCTGGCAGACAACTAACTGCTATTTAATCTATTACAGTCAAAATTGTATTTTTTTTTTTAAAATGTACACTACTGTTACACCAGATATGAGTTGCACTAGTGTGACACTGTGCCCTGGCAGGCCCTGAAACGCACACTCGTGAAGGAAACTGACTGCTATTATATTACAGTCCAAAAAGTTGTTGTTTTTTTTAAATGCAAGCTATTGGGACACCAGATATGAGCGAGTGGTGGCACTAGGCAGGCCCTGAAACGCACACTAGTGAAGGAAACTGACTGCTATTATATTACAGTCAAAAAAGTTTAGTTTTTTTAAATGCAAGCTATTGGGACACCAGATATGAGTGGTGGCATTGGGAAAGTGGGCACAGTATACACTGTGAGCCTGACACACACGCTGGCAGACAACTAACTGCTATTCAATCGATTACAGTCAAAATAGTATTTTTTTTTTTTTTTTTAGGTTTTTAAAATGTACACTACTGTTACACCAGATATGAGTTGCACTGGTTGCACTGGTGTGCCTGTGGCTGCTCACTGTAAAAAATAAAAAATAAAAAATAACTTCCCCCCTCCCGAGCCCCTGGCCCTCACCCCTGAGCGGTGGGTGGGGGCCCTAATGTAAAATAATGGGGGGGGACCTATTGTCCTCCCCCCTAGCCCCCACCCCTGAGCGGTGAGTGGGGCCCTACAGTAAAAAAGGGGGGGGCCCTAAATACTCTGAGCGGTGGGTGGGGGCCCTAAATACTAATAGGGGGGGAACCTAATGTCCTCCCCCCTGGCCCCCACCCTTGAGCGGCGCGTGGGGGCCCTAAATACTAATAAGGGGGGGACCTAGTGTCCTCCCCCCTGGCCCACACCCCTGAGCGGCGGGTGGGGCCCTAAAAAAATCTCCCCCAGGTGACTAGGGGTCCCCAAACCCCTAGTCACCCCCTCACCCCCCCCCCAATAAAAACTATCCCCCTACCTACCACCCTCACCCTAAAAACTAATAAGTAACCAATCAGAGAGTTATGAGTCAAATTACACAGCGTGGGAAAATTCCAAAGAACTTTCCCATGCTGTGTAAAATGACACAGAGCACTCTGATTGGATGGCTTAAACCCACCAATCAGAGTGCTCTGAGCCTAATTGCAGGGCGGGGCAAGGCTTTATAAGCCTTCCCCCGCCCTGCAGAGCTAAGTCTGCGCAGAGCCCTCCATGGGTGAAGATGGATTCTTTTTTTTTGCGCTCGTGTTCTTTTTTTCTTTTTTTATAATTGCGTCGGTTATTATGGTTTTTTATTTGGCCTTTTTGGGGCTGAAAAAAGATGATTTTAGAAGAAAGAAAACATCGAATGGTAAGTTATATTTTTTTTTGCAGGTTCTTAGTTAAAGGTCCCCCCCTCATTATTTTTAGGGTGAGGGGGGTAGGTAGGGGGATCATTTTTATTTTGGGGGGAGGGGGTGACTAGGGGTTTGGGGACCCCTAGTCACCTGGGGGGGACATTTCTTTTAGGGCCCCCACCCGCCACTCAGGGGTGGGGGCCGGGGGGATGACAATAGGTCCCTCCCATTGGTATTTAGGGCCCCCACCCACCGCTCAGGGGTGGGGGCCAGGGGGGAGGACATTAGGTCCCCCCCCCCTTTATTAGTATTTAGGGCCCCCACCCACCGCTCAGGGGTGGGGGTCAGGGGGGAGGACCTTAGGTCCCCCCCATTTTTAGTATTTAAGGCCCCCACCCGCCGCTCAGGGGTCGGGGCCAAGGGGGAGGACCTTAGGTTCCCCCCCTTATTAGTATTTAGGGCCCCCACCCACCGCTCAGGGGTGGGGGCCAGGGGGAGGACATTAGGTCCCCCCCCTTTATTAGTATTTAGGGCCCCCACCCACCGCTCAGGGGTGGGGGCCATAGGGGAGGACATTAGGTCCCCCCCTTATTAGTATTAAGGGCCCCCACCCGCCGCTCAGGGGTGGGGGCCAGGGGGAAGACATTAGGTCGCCCCCCTTATACCAATTTAGGGCCCCCACCCGCCACTCAGGGGTGGGGGCCAGGGGGGAGGACATTAGGTCCCCCCCCCTTATTAGTATTTAGGGCCCCCACCCACCGCTCACGGGTGGGGGCGGGGGGAGGACAATAGGTCCCCCACCCGCCGGGGGGGGCTATTTTATTTTTTTAAAACAGCCACTAGGCAAAATTTACTAATACTAAGTCATTTTTACTTGGTATTAGTAAATTTGTCTGAAAGACCAATTCAGGTCTTTCAGCCTTTTGGTAGATAACTCCCTAATACCATGGGAATTAGGGAGTTATCTACTAAGCGGCTGCAATAGAAGTCCCGAAATTCCGAAGTTCCTAAATGCCGAAGTTCCGAAGTGTCGAAGTGCCGAAGTTGCTGAATTTCCGAAGTGTAGAGCTGCCGAAGTGCCGAAGTTCCAAAGTGCGAAAATTCCGAACTAGGAGCATCCATCAACGGAGGTGCCCAGTCGGGGTGCCAGGTGATCTGTTACAGTGGAGCTTTTTTTCTTATACTGTGTAGAAGTATTTATTTTATCTCTGTTTAGTGGTGCTGTGAGGTTCACCATAATAGCTCCTCTGTTCTCTTTTACACCTCTATCAGTGACTTTTTACTCTTAACACTTAATTTTAAATAACTTATTAGGCAAGTTTATTAACGAAGATGATATTTACCAAGTCAGGTTGATTAGATCTACCAAATACCTGGTCCTCTATGTACAGCACTGCATCATGAATAGTGAGGAAGAAAATTTCTGGTTTGATGATGTTATCAAAGAAACCACAGTTTTCCAATGTTTCAAACACATTGTCTGTAAAAAGCAAAATCATTGTGACATTACTATTTGCTTCCTGTTCATATATAGCACTGTAATAATATTAAGCAGACTTATATGGCTTTTCAGCAAATCTTTATTTAGAAACAGCTGTTTTATTTCTATATTATGTATTTAAATGCTTGTCTTTTTAATTTTAATTAAAAAAAAAAAAATGTATCTTAGCATTGGTTTTATTTACCATCACATCCGGCAATATATACATTTACGTCAATCCTCTTGTATTCTCTTAAAATCTGAAAAGAAAGCTGCACTTTAGTAATGGTAGTATGAAATGTGTTTATAAATGTTTCTAGATCATGCCAGGAAAATAAATCAAATAGGAAACACAACCCAGAGCATGTGTCACATTTATATGTTGTCTAGAGTGTGCTAATGGCAAACTTACAAATGGTTTGACTGAAAATGTGTAAGTTAATCGTTATTCGTCTTCCTTTTTTTTTTTAAACCAAGTAGCTTTTAACAGGGGGCATAACAGAGGAATGTATCATATGAGTGAAACACATGCTAGGGGTTTTGGTGAAGACAGTGAGAATCTCCCTGATATGAGAACGTGGAAAGACACCAGGCGAGCATCTTTGTTAAGCTATCCTTGGTTACTCTATGCCGTCTTGACACACAGCACAGTGTAGCATTGCATTGAACCACCATTGGAGCAGAGATTTCTGATCTTGGGGTGTGCGAGAGACAGCACACAGGCAACTGGGACTGCGTCCGTGTCTGGCTTGCCCCGGGATTCAGCTCTGCACTGCAGAGGTTGATAGGGCCTTGGTTCCTAGCCCATCTCAGCAGACAAGATCGTGGCAATCTCTGTACGTGCTGCATAGTTACTTTCAGGGTGAGTGTCCTCTTGTGGGTACCTCTATTCTGGGCAGAAGGTTTGGTTCATCGAGTGGTTGGAGGCAAGGTAGGTGCCAATGTGACTGCCTCTGTAGCACCTAGGCGACTGGGTAGTTTGGACAACAGTTTGTCAAACAGTCCATCTAATATATTCAGTAGAGAGGATAGCAGGTCTTGAGGCATTGGGTCAGCACGTGGCATCCGCCAGTGGTAGGCAGTTGGAACATCATCACCGCAGCACAGAAAGAAAATACTGGCATATCCCTCACGTGTGTGTGATCTCAGAAGTAGTTTGAAACAATATGTTGAGGGATCGGCCACCTCTCTCTCACCAACTTTGAGTAGGCCACATGTAGGCTGTAGGTCTGCTCCCGGTAAAAGCGGCCTATCTTGATCAAAGGCATTGACAAATCAGCCACCATAAACTCCTCCAGTCCCCAGGATGCTTCAGCAGTTGATTTTCAGGATGTAAGTCAGGTATTAGTGCTATGTTAGAACTTTTCTTTGCAGAGCTCTCACGAAGTGCAACCGTTCAGCGCGGCTCTGTCCCGTTACACTTATTCCTTATCATTATCAATTTAGTCCAACTTTGACAGCACTGGTTAGCTAAGAATGCTGAAGGTAGGTTAGCCCAGTACTCTTAGCCAGTCGATGCTGTCCATGGATGGACTGTCTGTCCTGCTAATCAGGAACACACACCCTTTACATGTCCCCATTCTAGCTCCACATTCCTCCTTTTCCCATTTTTGCCTGCCAATGTTGAAAAGCATCGCATATTAAACTATGAACTGTGAATAATAAAAAAAAAAAAAAAAAAAACTAATTTTAGGCTCAATTAGCAGGTATGGAAAAATCTCAATGTTAGCAATTTTGCTCTTGATATTATGAGTCATTTTTACAATTGACCTCAGTATACTGTTATAAATAAATAAACCCTAAATAATCACTATGCAGAGAATCACTATTAGTATGTATTTTTCTTTTAGCCATTGCAGAATTCAAGGCATTCAGTAATAGAAGGTAGCTGATAAGAGTGTAAGAAGGATGTTTTCTCACTCCGATCCTAGGACTGCACCATAATTTTAACTTTCTTGAAAGAGAAACTGATTATTTTAGGCTCAGTAAATGCACACTAGTGCTAGTATGTCCAACAAGGGGTTACTCTGTTCAGTTATGTTTGAATATGCAATTAACTTAGCAAAATGTAACTGCGACTTCTACTGCCCTACAGTCACTTGTGAAAAATCCAGCTGATTCATTAACTGATATGCATGGTACTATTTAAAAATATGTTAAATGGACCATTAAACATATACTGACAATGGCCTTTAGCATGTTTCTTTAGAAATACCTTGAATATTTACATGTAAATGTATATTTTGACAATAGATAGAAGCTAGCTTACCCATCTAGCCTACATTCTAGTATGTAAAAGAACAAGATTTATTAGAAATGTTGTTTCCTGCTCAGGACAGGAGTGTGTGTATCCTAAGCCTCATTGAACTTGTTGAACTGAAATAGCAATATTACAGCATGCTTGTTTGCTAATATAGGCAATTTTAAGTAACCTTGTAAATTTGTAACTGTATTTTGAGTATGTGTGTGTGCAGGTTGTTCCTTAAAGAGACACTATAGTCACCAAAACAGCTTAGCTTAATTAAGCAGTTTTGGTGTATAGATCATGGTCCTTCAGTTTCACTGCTTAATTCTCTGCCATTTAGGAGTTAAATCAGTTTTTTATGAAGCCCTAGGTGCACCTCTCTGCATGTGACTTACACAGCCTTCCTACATACTTCCTGTAAAGAGTAATCTAATGTTTACACTTCCTTTATAGCAAATTCTATTTAATTTAGAATTTCTTATCTCCTGCTGTGTTAATAGCTTGCTTGATGCCGCCTGAGCCTCTTGTATGTACATAATGTTAAATTTACAGAGCAGGAGATACAAACCTTTAAAGGATCACTATAGTGTCAGGAAAACAAACCCATTTTCCTGATACTATGTCATCCTTAGGGGACCCTCACTCTCAGGGTCCCCCTCCTGTGGCGCTGAAGGGGTTAAAACCCCTTCCGCAGCTTACCTTAATCCAGCGCCGGGCTCCCTCGGTGCTGGTGACATGTCCTCCCCCGCCAACGTCAGCTCCCGAGTGGAGCAGAATGCGCATGCACAGCAAGAGCCGCGCGCGCATTCTAACAGTCAATAGGAAAGCATTTCTCAATGCTTTCCTATGGACGTTCGCAGAAGAATTTCGCATCCAGCGTCAAATTTCGCATCCAGCGTCGCAGGAAGACAGCCACTAGAGGCTGGATTAACCCTGCTATGTTTACATGTGAAGGGTTAAAACCTGAGGGACCTGGCACCCAGACCACTTCATTAAACTGAAGTGGTCTGGGTGACTATAGTGTCCCTTTAAAGTAAGTAGCGTCTGATTGAAAATGAAACCATTTTGTTTCATACAGGCGGTGTCAGTCACAGCCAGGAGGTGTGGCTAGGGCTGCATAAACAGAAACAAAGTGATTTAACTCCTAAATGCCAGTGAATTAAGCAATACAACTTCAGAGGCATGATCTATACACTAAAACGTCATTAAGCTAAAGTAGTTTTGGAGACTATAGTGTCCCTTTAATGAATATTTTGATCTGTAATAGTATCCACCACCTTTGCTTGTAATTTGTTCAACACATTTCCAAGTGTCTTTAAAAAAGTATTTCCTATCTTTTACCCTTGCAGCTTCCTCATTCCAGGTTCAGGTTATGCTATATTGCTCTAACAGAAAATGACATATTTTTGTTGTTTGTTAAACCCCTATTTTTAGGTTTCTTTCTTTACGCCAACTATATCTATTAAATCAGGGTTTTCAGTTTATTTTCATATATATCATTATACAAATCCTTCTTTGTATTTTAGGCCCTGTTTTTTCAGTCAGTACATTTTCTCTATGTGTTTTAAAAATACTTTAATAAACATATTGAATTACTTTAATAAACCAGTTTCATTATCTTAAGGTTGTCACACTTTAACTTTAAGGCCAATACATACTGTTGAGCTTACAGGGATTTTGCATAGTGTGCAGGTTACTTGTTTGTTATTTTTGTTTATACTATATATGTGTGTTTGGATTTACTTTCTACCCATAATGCATAATTTACTATTTCAAGGTGTTTATTTTTAGAAGTCAAATGTTTAGTATCTATAGTATCCTTTGGATAATTTCAGCACCTACCATTTTAAGGGCTTCCACTGCAGCCACATCAAGGAATGTTATTTGACCGAAATCCAAGATGATGCTGTGAATATTTACTTTTGGAACAGACACTTTGACTGGTAATTCCGAGTTCCAGTCTATATGTATCCTCACTTCTTTTGTTTGTGCATCATGTTTTACTGCCCCCTCTTTTAAAGCCATATGCGACACAATATCATCATCTTCATCTTCACCAGTAAAGTCGTTGCCAACCTCGCTCTAAAATTATACAAAGGCATTCATTATTTTTCTCTAATCAATAAATGATACAGTTGAAAAGTGGCCATATATATATATATATATACACTATAAGTCCTGGGACACACCTCTTGATTATTGAATTTGGATGTTTCAATCAGACCCATTGCCACAGGTGTATAAAATCAAACACCCAGCCATGCAGTCTGCATTTACAAACAAATGTGAAAAAGAAAATGGGTCGTTCTGAAGAGATCAGTGAATTCAGGCGTAGTAGTGTGATAGGTTGCCATCTTTGCAATAAGTCAGTTAGTGAAATGTCATTCCTGCAAGATATTCCATGGTCAACTGTAAGATGTATAACTGGAAAGTGAAAGTTTTTAGGAAAAGCAGAAACACAGCCACAAAGTAATATACTGTAAAGTAACAGAGCAGTGTCACCGAGTGCAGCAGGGCCGTCTTTAATGCAGGGGAAAAGGAGCAGCTGCCCACGGGCCCAGTTATTCCTGGGGGGCCCAAAGCAACTGCGCCGTAAGCCCGCACCGTTATGTTCTGCATAAGGCCCCTGGCCGCGCGCAATAGGGGCCCATCGGGTTGTCCATGCTTTCATCATTTTGTAAAAATGATATTTGTATAAATTTAGTGCTCTCCTTCTGCACCACTATATATATTTGATTTGGCATTATTTTCCCCTAAGACATGTTTTAACATTTATGTATCTTTTACATTACATATAGTTGTATGTTAAGGTTAGTGTGAGTGGTAAACTAGTGTACAGGTTAATGGTTAGTGTAGTGAAGAGGTGAATGTTTTTTGAAAATGTAGTATAGGCCTCAATATTTAATGGCAGTGTAGTGTCATGTAAATGTTATTGTTTATTGATAGTGTATTTATTTAATTTATTTATTTATAAAACATTTTACCAGGAATGATACATTGAGATTTCTCTTGTTTTCAAGTATGTCTTAGGTACATACTTGAAAACTGTAGGGGTAATGTTTACTATAGTGTTATGGTAGTGTAGCGCTTATGGAGAGGTTGTTATTATAAGAGCAGAACTCACATACATGTCCCAGTACTGCCTGAGATTAGTTCAAGTTACAGTAACAGGCTGCAGCTTTTTTTTTAGCTGATGCCATTAAAGTAACAAAAAGAAACAATGTGTGTGTGCACCAACCACAGTGTAATAAGTGCTCAATTTATATCAGCAGAAAGAAACTTCCCTACAAAGGATAAGGTTCCCAAAAATATCCCCAAAGACTTCCTCTTGTCTTCCACACAGTATAAGCAAAAAAGGGGGGGATGATCTGCTGAACCAATCACAAATAAAGCAACATAGCGTATAACTGTGTATATAAACAGATTATAGGAATTGAGTTCACAAGTGGCCACTCACACTTTTGCTGAAGTTTGCAAGCCTTGAATATTTATTTCTTTTCAAGATGAGAATTCCAAATCTTCTATCTGGGTTAGAATCTCCATAGATGCATTTAGATATATGTGCTCAAGAAAGGAAATATAATAAAATTGAGGTGCACCTTCAGAGTGAAGTGCAAAAATGAGTTTTAATAACTTACATCAAAATATAAAATCATCCCCTGGTGGTGACATAGAGGGACTACACTGATGATTTTATATTTTGATGTAAGTTATTAAAACTCATTTTTGTGTGTGAGTACAGTGAACTGTGTTGTGTTTGTGGTGTAATATATGTGGCTAAAGACTGTTGTGTGTGTATCTAGGGGTTGTAGAGAATGTATGTGTACAGGGAACATAGTGTACTTATAGCAGATGTAGCAAGTGTGTGTATAGGGGCTGTAGTGTACCTAGAGGGAAAGTGTGCATTTAGCATTTGTAGGGGCTGTAGACAGAGTGTTTAGGAAATGCAGTGTGTGTTTGTGTCCAGGGGATCTAGTGTGTGAATGGGATCCACAGTCAGTATGCCCAACAGTATAGAAGATGTGGGGATCTATAGAGGATCCAGAGTGTGTATAAAGGATGTAGTGTGTATAGTTGGTAAAATGTATGTCTACAGGGGAACTAGT
Source organism: Pelobates fuscus (assembly GCF_036172605.1). Lineage (NCBI taxonomy): Eukaryota > Metazoa > Chordata > Amphibia > Anura > Pelobatidae > Pelobates > Pelobates fuscus. The sequence goes on from NC_086319.1 coordinate 220,036,168, forward strand.
GTGTGTACGAGTTCAGTGTATATGTGTGCATGGGGAAAATTTTCGGTTCGGTTAGGCATTCCGAAATTCAGGATTTTCGCAATTTGGGACTTCGGCAATTCGGCACTTCAAGACTTCAGAACTTCGGCAACTTCGGCAACTTCGGCAACTCAGCAGCTTCGGAACTTCAGCACTTCAACACTTCAGCACTTCAGCAACTTTGGCTCTTCGGAACGTCGGAATTTTGGGACTTCGGCACTTCTATTGCAGCCGCTTAGTAGATAACTCCATAATTCCCACGGTATTAGGGAGTTATCTACCAAAAGGCTGAAAGACCTAAATTGGTCTTTCAGACAAATTTACTAATACTGAGTAAAAATGACTTAGTATTAGTAAATTTTGCCCCTACTCACTATACTGCGAGTAGGGGCATGTCTAGTAAACAGTGAGCAGCCTGTAGCCTGTGGCTGCTCACTGTTTAAAAAAAAAAAATAGGGTTCCCCCTCCCGAGCCCCCACCGCTTTTAAACTAAAGGGGGGACCTATTTCCTCCCAGGCACCCACCCCTGAGCGGCGGATGGGGGCGCTAAAGTAAAATGATGGGGGGGACCTATTGTCCTCCCCCCGGCCCCCACCCCTGAGCGGTGGGTAGGGGCCCTAAATACTAATAAAGGGGGGGACCTAATGTCCTCCCCCCTGGCCCCCACCCCTGAGCGGTGGGTGGGGGCCCTAAATACTAATAAAGGGGGGGACCTAATGTCCTCCCCCCTGGCCTCCACCCCTGAGCGGTGGGTGGGGGCCCTAAATACCAATAGGGGGGACCTATTGTCCTCCTCCCCGGCCCCCACCCCTGAGCGGCGGGTGGGGGCCCTAAAAAAAATGTCCCCCCCCAAAGGTGACTAGGGGTCCCCAAACCCCTAGTCACCCCCTCCCCCCAAAAAAATCTTATCCCCCTACCTACCCCCATCAACCTAAAAATAGTGAGGGGGGGGACCTTTAACTAAGAACCTGTAAAGAAAATAAAAAAACTTACCATTCGATGTTTTCTTTCTTCTAAAATCTTATTTTTTCAGCTGCAAAAAAGGGCAAAAAAAAACAACATAATAACCGATGCAATAAAAAAAAAAAAAAAAAAAAAAGGAGCGCAAAAAAATAATAATCCATCTTCACCCAGCGAGGGCTCTACGCAGACTGAGCTCTGCAGGGCAGGGGAAGGCTTATAAAGCCTTGCCCTGCCCTGCAATTAGGCTAAGAGCACTCTGTTTGGTGCGTTTAAGCCATCCAATCGGAGTGCTCTGACAGGTAAATGAAGAGACTGACAGGTAAGTCTCTACATTTACCTGTCACAGCACTCTGATTGGTTGGTTTGAAATCCACCAATCAGAGTGCTCTGTGTCATTTTACACAGCATGGGAAAGTTCTTTGGAATTTTCCCACGTTGTGTAATTTGACTCATAACACTCTGATTGGTGGATTAAGTAACCAATCAGAGTGTTATGAGTCAAATTACACAGCGTGGGAAAACTCCAAAGAACTTTCCCACACTGTGTAAAATGACACAGATCACTCTGATTGGTGGATTTCAAACTAACCAATCAGAGTGCTGTGACAGGTAAATGTAGAGACTTACCTGTCAGTCTCTTCATTTATCTGTCAGAGCACTCTGATTGGATGGCTTAAACCCACCAATCAGAGTGCTCTGAGCCTAATTGCAGGGCGGAGCAAGGCTTTATAACCCTTCCCCCGCCCTGCAGAGCTCAGTCAGCCCGGAGCCCTCCATGGGCGAAGAAGGATTATTTTTTTTGCGCTCTGGATTTTTTTGTTGTTTTTTTTAAGTGCGTCGGTTATTATGGCTTTTTATTTGGCCTTTTTTGGGGCTGAAAAAAGAAGATTTTAGAAGAAAGAAAACATTGAATGGTAAGTTTTTTTTTTGTTTTTTTTACAGGTTCTTAGTTAAAGGTCCCCCCATCATTATTTTTAGGGTGAGGGAGGTAGGTATGGGGCTCATTTTTTGGGGGGGTGACTAGGGATTTGGGGAGCCCTAGTCACCTGGGAGGGGGGGTTAACATTTTTTTAGGGCCCCCACCCGCAGCTCAGGGGTGGGGGCCTGGGGGGGTGGACAATAGGTCCCCCATTGGTATTTAGGGCCCCCGCCCACCGCTCAGGGGTGGGGGCCGGGGGGGAGGACAATAGGTCCCCCCATTGGTATTTAGGGTCCCCACCCGCCGCTCAGGGATGGGGGCCAGTGGGAGGACATTAGAATCCCCCCTTTTTAGTATTTAGGGCTCCCACCCACCGCTCAGGGGTGGGGGCCAGGGGGGAGGACATTAGGGCCCCCCCTTTTTTAGTATTTAGGGCCCCCACCCACCGCTCAGGGGTGGGGGCCAGGGGGGAGGACATTAGGTCCCCCCCTATTAGTATTTAGGGCCCCCACCCACTGCTCAGGGGTGGGGGCCAGGGGGGAGGACATTAGGATCCCCCCCCTTTTTAGTATTTAGGGCTCCCACCCACCGCTCAGGGGTGGGGGCCGAGGGGAGGACATTAGGTCCCCCCTTATTTTACTGTAGGGCACCCACCCACCGCTCAGGGGTGGGGGCCAGGGGGTATGGCATTAGGCCCCCATTAGTATTTAGGGCCCCCACCCACCGTTCAGGGGTGGAGGCCAGGGGGGAGGACATTAGGTCACCCCCCTATTAGTATTTAGGGCCCCCACCCACCACTCAGGGGTGGGGGCCAGGGGGGAGGACATTAGGTCCCCCCCTTATTTTACTGTAGGGCCCCCGTCCACCGCTCAGGGGTGAGGGCCAGGGGGGAGGACATTAGGTCCCCCCTTATTATAATTTAGGGCCCGCACCCACCGCTCAGGGGTGGGGGCCAGTAGGGAGGTCATTAGGTCCCCCCCTTTTTAGTTTTTAGGGCCCTCACCCACCGCTCAGGGGTGGGAGCCAGCGGGGAGGACATTAGGTCCCCCCCCTATTCTGATTTAGGGCCCCCACCCGCCACTCAGGGGTGGGGGCCAAGGGGGGCAATTGGTCCCCCCTTTAGTTTAAAAGCGTGGGTGGGGGCTCGGGAAGGGGGACCTTTTTTTAACAGTGCTGCTCACTGTTTAATAGACATGCCCCTACTCGCGGTATAGCGAGTAGGGGCATAATTTACTGATACTAAGTAATCTTTACTTAGTATTAGTAAATTTGGATGAAAGACCAATTTAGGTCTGTCAGCCTTTTAGTAGATAGCTCCCTAATACCGTGGGAATTATGGAGTTATCTACTTATTCATTCCTGTCATTACATGACTGGCCAAGTAACTTACATTTTATATGAATGTATGTTACTTGATTGTTGTAAGTGTTGCAAATGTTTACAGGTGAATCCTGGCTATGTTTGTATACTTTTTATTTAAAATTGTATACAATGTAACATTCTTCTTCTTTCACTGGGTAAGTATATTAGTACTTAGGCAATACTGTGCTTTGACACTTCGACACTTCGACACTTCGGTAACTTCGGTAACTTCAGGACCTCGGCAATTCGGCACTTCGGCAATTCGGACATTCGGAAGTACCCGAATGTCCGAATTTCCCGAAATTCGTCCGAATTCATATTCGGACCGAAAGGAATTGCACATGTCTGATAAATATGTATATTTTTGTTATCATTTTTATATTTAAAAAAATTATAATTTTCCTTCCATTCTTCTTACCTTGGTCCAGGACGGAGTGTATTTAGTGATTCTGGACTGCAACTTATCTAGGTGCAGGCTAAGTACACCAATTTTGTGAACTCTGGCATTGTACAAATGTTGCCACTGGTTACAACGGCAAGGAGCTAACAACACAACACAATGCTTGCAAGAGTTGTTTACTCAGAAAAAGAGGGGATTGTGGGGCACACCAAGGAAATGCATTTCTCAGGGGTGGTAGTACTGTAAAGTCCAAAATATATACAAAGAACAGATTAAAAATAGCGCACACACAAAGAAAATACAGTTTTAAATCTTACAAGGCTGGAGGAGCCTTGGATCTCCTGACCAGCCTCAAAAAAGCTACACTGCAAGGCTGGTGCTTGGATAGCACCATCCATGCATAGGGTAGCAGTGAAGGTACTTTGATTTTCCCTTCCAGCCTCGGCCATTGGCCATCGTGGCCCACTAGTTATTTGCTGGGTTTTCCATATGACAGTTCCAGTCTTGGGCTGAGCAGTAATGTATGTCTGTGAGAGTCTTAGAGTGTCTGCTGACTGCTTTAAGCCTAACACAGCTTCACCTTTCCTGAATGAATTGATATGGATAAAAAAGTGTCTGTTCTCCAGAGATTCGAAGGTTGCATATTTTTTAAATTCAAAATTTAACTTAAAACTTCCTAAGTATTGTGACAGACCAGCCTCCGCCAATCAATGCTCCTAGTGCTCACTGAGGGCTCCAAGCACTCCACCAGACACCATCAGCACCGTAGACTCCCGCAAACCGCCGCAGCTTGATTGGGGATCTCGCTGTCCTCCACGAACCCTGGACCCAAGACCAAGATCCAGCTTCCAGTGGGTAAACCTCTCCTACTCCAGAGAGTATAGCAGGATATAAGAGCAGTATATAAGAGCTAGTGATTATAACACTCCAAAAAGCAATCCCAAGAGCAGGGATTATAGCAGGTATAGCAGTTCCCTCAATCATGAGACGAGGCTCTGTGTTGAGGGTAAGCACGAACTGATTTTAATGGGGCCACACTTGGCCTTATATAACAAAGATAGTGAGTGGAGCAAAGAGAAACACCAATAGAGAGATAATGAGCAAATAAAAATAAAATATATGGAAAACAACCTTATGGAAAAGTATATGGTGATTCCTCCAAGGAGTATATTTCATGTAGGGAAAAGAGAAAATATATGCAATGATAGTACAGATGGTAAATAACTGTAGATTATTCACATATAATCAATATGTTCAATATAGCTTATATAGCCTTTAAATACTCCAAAAATGCCACTTTGCTTCACATAAAAATGACATAGATTTAATATCTGCCACATGCAGAGAAAAAAAACATAAATACATAGACCAGTAAAAACAATAAGAAACAATGTAAGGAGAATGATTTGCCCCTTACTGGAAAAAATGGTGAGTAAAACAGCATACGCTGTAACTCACTATACAGGCTTGTAGCAATGGGATGGCAGGCAGACTGACTTGCATGCAGGGCTCGGTCGGATCCACAGGTTCGTGGTAGTGTATAAGTCTCTGCTCCGAGTTCCGTCTGCAACAGGCTCCTCCCCCTTTCGTGACGTCAACGCGTTTCGCCGTATTCCAGCTTCCTCAGGACCTCAGGACTGAGGAAGCCGGAATACGGTGAAACGCGTTGACGTCATGAAAGGGGGAGGAGCCTGTTGCAGACGGAACTCGGAGCAGAGACTTATACACTACCACGAACCTGTGGATCCGACCGAGCCCTGCATGCAAGTCAGTCTGCCTGCCATCCCATTGCTACAAGCCTGTATAGTGAGTTACAGCGTATGCTGTTTTACTCACCATTTTTTCCAGTAAGGGGCAAATCATTCTCCTTACATTGTTTCTTATTGTTTTTACTGGTCTATGTATTTATGTTTTTTTCTCTGTATGTGGCAGATATTAAATCTATGCCATTTTTATGTGAAGCAAAGTGGCATTTTTGGAGTATTTAAAGGCTATATAAGCTATATTGAACATATTGATTATATGTGAATAATCTACAGTTATTTACCATCTGCACTATCATTGCATATATTTTCTCTTTTCCCCTACATGAAATATACTCCTTGGAGGAATCACCATATACTTTTCCATAAGGTTGTATTCCATATATTTTATTTTTATTTGCTCATTATCTCTCTATTGGTGTTTCTCTTTGCTCCACTCACTATCTTTGTTATATTACTATTTGCTGGTATTTTTGGAGAATTGCACCAGAGTGTGAAGCAAATTTTAACACCATCAATTTTACTTAAGCACCCAGATTGTATTTTTTTACTTGGCCTTATATGACAATCCCCATGCAAGGGGTACACCCACAATTTTTGGGGAATCCAACAGAGAGTCACAGACCAATCATAACAGTGTTTAAATGCAGGACACTCCCATAACAAACATACAATCCCTCCCCTCTGCCTGGAAGATAATTGAGTCATATTCTGTATTAAGTCAATGCAGAAATAAAAACCACATATTTTTATAAAACCCTAAGTACCCCAACAAAAATTCCCACAATTGTTACATCCCCTGATAGCCCTGATCTGGGTGACCAACATATCCAAAAATCACCCAGATCAGTTCAGGGGTTCAGGAATTTCATGGAAGTAACATTTTGACCAACCGCACGCATAATTCCATGCCCAAAACAGTTCCAGAGAATTAGGCTGTGCAGTCAGTCTACTTCTGGGATTTGAAGTAACATATAAAATACCGAATGTAGAGAGTTCGTATGACACTTAGTCTATGTCTCTCCTTCAGGAGTTTGTTCTTACCGAACGCCGTTCGACTCCCGTTCGATTAGCCGAACATCCATGAAAGGTAAATCTTTAGCGGTGTTTGTGCCGTCGCGTGTCCAATTTGAGTTCCATGAAGTCGACGACCAAACACTGCTCATTGTACTCGTGGCTTAAGATGGCCACTGCCACGTGTTTGTATGCCGCTACGAACCACTTCGACCATTCGGGAGTTCGAAGTGCCGCTTTGAAAGTTCCAAATGTTCTTGATATAAGTGCAAAAGGGCACAAACAGTGTTTTTAAAAAAAGTCTATTACAGGGGTCATAGTGACAAGGTAGGAGGCTGGCAAACAGACCCCTCCAAGAACCAGTGGTGAGGTTACTTTCGCCACGAGTATATTTGAATAGCATTATGAAGAATTTACCTTGGTTGCTTTCAAATGTCTTCGGTTCATAAGCTTGTTTAGCTTCCGCTCTGCTTTGTTTCTCTTGTTAAATACATTAACTGCATCAAATCCAACCTGCGAAGCATTGATACAAGATTTCTTATTAGTTATGTTTCCACTGACAACAATGTGTCTCTCATCAACTTCAATGTATGTAGCATTTGGCAATAAAACTATAATACAATTATTATTGGAATTTATATAGTGCCAACTAATTCTGCAGTGCTTTACAATATTAATTAACAAAAAAACATTAATCACACCTTACTTTTTAACATGCATTCTGACACCCATCATCCTGTATGCCTTCCAGGAGTTCGGGAGTTATATTCCATGGAAAAAAAACAGGAAATTAAAGTATGGTTAAAAATAAAATGTTTGTACAGCATGAAGTGGAGTACAACCAACGTTCTCGTTCCAAATCTATACTAAATCAATGTAACAATAGATCCCTTGTGCTATGAATAGTTAAAAATGGATATATACAACATTTTGAAAAGTAAAACAAAGCTGTAGATTACTATAAAATTAACACAGTATGTATTGTCAGAATTGCTATTCAGACAAATAATCAACAGATTTGTCCATTCATTCGTACTATAAACAAGTGGTCATAGGTGTGTGTGGTGTGCCCAAGCACAATAAATGCAGCCAAAGGGCCAGGCTGCTGCACAATCCAACAGGTAGATCAAAATGTCACCATGGCCAGCCATGCACTGACTCATTTTTTTTCTCTCTCCTCTCACCACTGCCAATCTTCACTCTCTCTCACCACTTCCTCCTATTACTCTCCACCATCCCAGCATCCTTCTCCACCCTTTCATCACTCCCCCACTCCTCCATCCCCATCCTTCCATATCTCCCATTCACCTTCTCTCACCCCATGCTAGTATACATTATACACCCTTCTGGCCATTCCAATGAATATCTGTGGATGTACCACACTGTGGTAGGCTAAAAGCAGTCAGCTGACACCTTCAACCAATCACAGCTGCCCATTGCTGCTTAGGCTAATGCGTTCTCATTAGTCCAAGCAACACAGAGGAGATGGGTTGCTGGGAATTTTTGTTTAGCATTAAAACATAAAAATGGTTTAACACTAAAAGAAAAAGACAGCTCCAGGGAACTCAAAACACTATAACCACTTCAGAGAGACAAAGCAGGGCCTACAGCGCCCCTTTGAATTAGTTTAACTAAACTTGGTGTACCCTGCAGGAATAGTAGTCCTAGAGGGTCATGTAGTGTTAAAGAATTTGGAATATTATTCCTTACTGTCACTTCAATCTCTGTAGTCTCCTATACTAGTGTAATTTAAAATAATCTTTAAATTAACTGTTAGTTCAGTAATGTTTCTCTGCAGAAGTTCTGTGCAAGGCAAGCCAAGCACAGTGGTTGTTGCTTGTGTGACTGGCTTGCGGACAGCAATGTAAGAGTTCATTTAAATTAGTACCAGTATAGTACTTCACATTTTAGACAATTTCTTTGAAGTTAATTGTATTAATTTAAAAACAAAATCTATTGTGTGTATAACATTTTAGTTGTTTGTGCTTTTTTGTAGTACAGTCAGAGATAGTTTTATTTAGGTAATTTTTTTTTATTGTTCTGATGTAGTGTCACATGCAGTAGAGCAACTGCCTGCTTCAGTAATTAAATTTATTATTTTTCTTCTTTTTTTTGATAATTTTTTTTATTTGGTGTAGTTTAATTTAATTTTATCACACCAACCTAGTGAAGTAACTGGTTGTTTTTTATTTTTTATTTTTACTTTTGCTTGTAATCTGCCTGTGTGACTGTAAGAGGTCCAAGGTATCTGCATCTTTAGTTTTTGATATAATTTAATATATTTTGTATAATTTGAATTTTCCCAACCCAATTCTTTTAATAGTAGTTTAAATGTTTAAATACTTTTTTTGCTAGCCTGTATCTCTGCTTGTAGTAGGTGAAGGGTGCTCTTATTGGCAGACTGCGCAGTGCACGGTCAGAGTTTTACGAAAGTGAGGGAAACACAGGTTCCTTCTTCCACCACAGCCATCACCACCACCAATAGTGCTACAGGGCTAATAGTAGTATAACTAATTAGTCTATGCTTTCATATAGTTGGAAAATTATTCTACTATATCCGACTCACCACTTAGGAAGATAGTGTTTTGGTTTCGGCCTTTTGCTGCAAAAATCTGATCCTGGTATTTAAAAGCATAGCAGCCAGGGTGGGCTCATGTATTTTCACCAATGCAACATGCATGCTTCCCCAACTTGGGCATGTCAATGTACTGCCCTTTTGGGCAGTTCATGCTCAGAGCCCTGCTATAGAGAGTTTGTTTAGCACAGTACAAGCAAATGTAAGTGCTTGTTCTGCGTTTGCTTTGATTTGTCACTGGCGTCCCTCTCAGGGAATAATGAGGGTGGTGTGTGTGTGTGGCGAGGCTGCCTGAGGTGTTGTATTTCCATTACCAGTGCTACCTCCTCCTACTACTAATTTTGGGCGCCCTAAAAAGAAACTAAGAGTGAAAGCAAGTAGAACAAGTGCAACTGCAGAGTCAGCAAAAGTAATGTCTTATTTGTATGTGCCAAAAACTTCTGATGGAGAGCAGGCAAATGCTTTATAAGTGTTGCTATTGTCTGTTATTGCTGGAGGTAGTATCAGTCTCACCCCACAGCGCTGCAAGAATTGACTTTTGTCATGAATAGCTTGACTATAAGCCAGAGGAGGAGATAGTAGAGGATAATCGTGATTTTTTTTTTTTTTAAGGTAGCAGTCTGCCTTATATTCCACATTTTAGTGTGCACTCTTTCCTGTTGTACCACCTACTATTGCAACCCATAGTGAACCAACTATTTCTATGGATACTGGTAGAACTTCCACAAATTGCCTGTATGTCTATATTTTCCTAGGCAAGCTCACTTAAACACATCATTTGCCTGTGTTTCCTCATAGACAGGGGAGGGCTGGCAGCCTTAAGCCTGGGGGGCAAAACCAGTCAAGTGGCCCATTGCGCCACCAAATCAGTTCACCATCCATGCCCACCTTTTCCTGGTTTTATAACGGATATTGATGTTATGCTAATCAGTAGCTCTTTGCCATACCCGCTCCTTCACGGCTCTGACTTTCAATGTTGTCAGAGCACAGGCTGAGAATCTCTGAGCCTGTGCTTTGACTCACTAACTGAGCGCCGGAACCACGAGGGAGAGGATATGATCTGACTGCACCTACTGCTGGTGCGCACCAGTGGACCACCAGCGAATCGTTTAAATTAAATATGCTGGTGTACCCAACTTGTGAGCTGTGTTGGCCGCCGGGCGCCTCTATTGTCATGGCACCCTGCGTGACCACACAGCTTGCCTACCCCAACGGCTGGCCCTGCTGACACACACTGATGTTACTACTTAGACATCCCTCAATATTAATACAGAGATGAGAGTAAACACCAATAAACTGTGGAAACAGAGCTGATCCCCCAAATTTATAAAGGTTTGCTTAGAGGATTTATTCAAGATTAAATCATGCCTCCTCCTCTCTCCCCCATGCGCTGCTCTGTAGGCTGGGAGGAAGTGAAGAGTAATCACAGTCTCCCAGCACAACGCCACCTGTGGCTGCATGGGGAACAGCTGTTTAATGTAATGCTTGCAGGACGGCCAGCTGCCGCAGAACCTCTTTGTTTCCGTCTCTGCAAAGGGCTCTAGGCACTGCTTGTTGTGAGTGTGAGCCACTGTAAATTAGGGGCGGAGGGCACTTGCACTGCGGTCAAGACGGGTCTGGGCAGGAGTAGAGTGCAGTGCAATCAGTGCACTCCCCTCCTGTGGGTCACCAGTAGACTGGTGCGCCTGCCCAGGATCAGAGCCGGTGCAAGGATTTTTGCCGCCCTAGACAAAATATAAATTTGCCCCCCCCATATGATCTGCCATATGAACTAACGCCAGTGCTGCACACAGTGTGTGTTTACATTAAAAAGCCTACAGGGACCAGCTATAGACACCAGAACCACTTCATTAAGCTATAGTGTCCCTTTAATGTGATGTAAATTATAGATTAGTGTCACTAATAATATACTAGATTGCCTACTTACAATTAGATGAGGATGATGATGGGCTGGAGTTTGGCTCCACTGGTCTGGTGTAGAACAGGACCTCTGGAGGCTGTTTGCAACTGTGGTCACAAAATTCAACGTTCTGGGAGAATTTGAAGCAGCTCCATTTTTTGGGGCCTCTTACACAGCTCAAGATCTGGGCCCCAGTGCCTGACGGTGAGTATGCCCATAAGGCCCACTCATAAGTCCACTTATATGTTCCACCCACCCATGAGCTCGCTCACAGGGAGTGGAGTGTGTAGGGGATGTGTTATGTGTTATCTAATATGTGTGCTTATGGTATGTAGTGTATAGGGATACCAGTTTGTGCAGGTGATGCAGTGTGTTTGTGTGTAGTGGAAGCAGTGTGTATTTGTGTATGAGGGATGTATTATGTGTTTCTGGTTGTGTGTGAGGGATGCATTGTGTGAATCTGTGTTTGTATGCATAAGGGATGCAAGGTGTGTGTCTGTATGTGTGTGCATTGAGTGTAAGAGATGCATTGTGTTTCTGTGTGTATGTAAGAAAAACAGTGTGTGTGTTTGCATGTGTGTGTAAGGGTTTGCATTGTATGTTTCTGTGTATGTGTGCAAATGATGCATTGTCTTTGTGTGTAAGGGTTGCATTGTGTGTGTGTGTGTAATGGATGCATTGTGTGTTTCTCTGTGTGTAAGGGAAGCATGTTCTGTTTCTGTGTATGTATAGGGATGCATTGTGTGTTTCTGTGTATGTATAGGGGTGCATTGTGTGTTTCTGTGTATGTATAGGAATGCATTGTGTGTGTGTGCGCGTAGTGTTAAAGAGCTCCCTGTCTTGCCCCCTGTCCTATAGAGCTGTCCCTTCTGTCCCTTAGAGCTCTCCTCTCCCCCATCCTCCCCTAGCGGTCTCTTCTCACCCTTACCCACCCTCCCTGTGCTCTTCTCATCCCCCCTCCACCCTCCCTGTGTTCTTCTCACTCATCCCTCTGTGTGTTCTCACCCCCCTGTGTTCTTCTTACTCCCCCCCCCTTGTTCTGCTTACCCCCTTCTTCTTATTACTCCCCCCTTCTGCTTACCCCCCTTCTTCTTATTACTCCCCCCTTCTGCTTACCCCCCTTCTTCTTCTTACCCCCTCTTCTTCTTCTTACCCCTTCCTTCTTCTTCTTCCCCCTTCCTTCTTCTTACCCCCTTCTTCTTCTTACTCCCCCCTCTTCTAATTACTCCCCACTCTTTTTCTTATCTCCCCTCCTTCTTACTTCCCCCTTCTTCTTAGTCCCCCCTCTTATTATCCCCCCTCCCCTCTTCTTACTCCCCCCCTCCCCTCTTCTTACTCTCCCCCCTCCCCTCTTTTTACTCTCTCCCCCCCTCCCCTCTTTTTACTCTCCCCCCCCTCTTTTTACTCTCTCCCCCCCTCCCCTCTTTTTACTCTCTCCCCCCTCCCCTCTTTTTACTCTCTCCCCCCCCTCTTTTTACTCTCTCCCCCCTCCCCTCTTTTTACTCTCTCCCCCCTCCCCTCTTTTTACTCTCTCCCCCCCTCTTTTTACTCTCTCCCCCCCTCTTTTTACTCTCTCCCCCCCTTTTTACTCTCTCCCCCCCTCTTTTTACTTTCTCCCCCCCTCCCCTCTTTTTACTCTATCCCCCCCTCCCCTCTTTTTACTCTCCCCCCTCCCCTCTTTTTACTCTCCCCCCCTCTTTTTACTCTCCCCCCTCCCCTCTTTTTACTCTCTCCCCCCCTCTTTTTACTCTCTCCCCCCCTCCCCTCTTTTTACTCTCTCTCCCCCCTTCCCCCTCCCCTCCCCTCTTTTTACTCTCTCCCACCCCCCTCCCCTCTTTTTACTCTCTCCCACCCCCCTCCCCTCTTCTTACTCCCCCCCTCCCCTCTTCTTACTCCCCCCCTCCCCTCTTTTTACTCTCTCCCCCCCTCTTTTTACTCTCTCCCCCCCTCTTTTTACTCTCTCCCCCCCTCTTACTCTCTCTCCCCCCTCCCCTCTTTTTACTCTCTCCCCCCCTCCCCTCTTTTTACTCTCCCCCCCCTCCCCTCTTTTTACTCTCCCCCCTCCCCTCTTTTTACTCTCTCTCCCCCCCTCCCCTCTTTTTACTCTCTCTCCCCCCTCCCCCTCCCCTCTTTTTACTCTCTCCCACCCCCCTCCCCTCTTTTTACTCTCTCCCACCCCCCTCCCCTCTTTTTACTCTCTCCCACCCCCCCTCCCCTCTTTTTACTCTCTCCCACCCCCCACCTCTCTTTTTACTCTCTCCCACCCCCCCCTCCCCTTCTTCTTTCCCCCTCCCCCCTCCCCTTCTTCTTTCCCCCTCCCCCCCTCCCCTTCTTCTTTCCCCCTCCCCCCCTCCCCTTCTTCTTTCCCCCTCCCCTGTAGGTGGCCGAGCTGAACTCCAGTCCGCGGTCCCAGCCGGAGTGATAGGAAGGTGCTCAGTGTGCACCTTCCTGTCAGTCCGGCCGGGTACAGGAAACAGAAACTCCTGTTCCGCGCGGAACAGGAGTTTCTGTTTCCTGTACCCGGCCGGACTGACAGGAAGTGCACACTCAGTGTGCACCTTCCCATCACTCCGGCCGGGACCGCGGACCGGAGTTCAGCTCGGCCACCTACAGGGGAGGGGAGGTGAGAAGCAGCTGCAGCCGTCTGAGCGCTCTTTACAGAGCGCTCGGCGGCTGCAGCATTTAAAGGGCCGGCCCGCCGCGGCCGGTCCTAAAAGAATTTCGGGCGGCCTGGGGGGCAATTGCCTCCCTGCCCCCCGGCCCAGCCCGCCCCTGCTCATAGACCTTGGATCCCATTGATATGCTAATTGACAATTAGTTGTCATAAGACAATTTTCTGCTGTGGGTCACAACCAGAAAACCATAATAATAATCATGCCTCCTGTTGAATTTCTTCAGAATGAGGAGAATGCACCTTACAAAAGGAGTCTAAACAGGACTAGAGTAACTTAAGCCATTTTGAAGGAACTGTGGAAGTCCACTATATTATGTCTTAGATGGGCCTTGTAAGATGTGTATGAAATGGATAAATGGTGACCATTCCACAGATGTAAATCTTGTTTCTGTATCAGACGCAAAGCGAAAAACTCCTTTATAAAGATTGGCGTTTACATTTTCCAAAAATGAGGGTGGGTGCAATCAACCTAGACTTTCTACAGTTACGCTCACCTTTCACTCTATACCTTCTTCCAGGTGGCTTGGAAACCTGATTTGAGGCAGTATGGTATAAAGCCTATGTCATGCTAATGAGCCATGTGCACACTGTGCGTTACATCTAATTTGGGTGAATGTATTTCTATTGATACTTCCCTGGACAGAAAATACCATCAGTGTAACAACTAAGTGAGTAATTGTGATTTTCATTTCAACTTCTCCTTTTTGATTTTTACCTGTTGGTGTAAATTGTTTGTTTGCCATCTATCTATTTTTCACATGTATGCACTGTTTTGTTCACAATAAATATTCCTTTATTAAGTTCTGTCTTTGTCTAGTAAAGAATAGTGTTACCTAAAGAGACCAATTTAATAGTATTTTCAAACTACATAGATATTGTGCTAAATTGTGTTTGTTGGTTTCATTTATTTTTTATCATGCTGGTGGCAGCTTTTGGTGCTTTTTTAAAATATAATTTTTTTTAAAAAAAATATTTTTACGTTACAAGGGTTGGAATCACCTTTTAACTGTGATATGAGGTAGGTGTGGGTGGTGTTAGGAGTAATATTTGTATCAATATTTTCAGTTTAATGTAGTAGCACTGGTCAGGAGGCTGAAGCATCAGCGCAACGTTTGCCTTTGTAGACCAGTAGATAATCCTCCCAAAATTATGCTAGTTTGCCTCTGCAATCCTAGGCTTAAGGGGAAATAGCACTCAGGTCCAATAGCCTGCCAACCTGGAGGGAGAAACCGTTTCAAAGGGTGCATGTCTTGCAGCAGAAGATGGTGTTGGGGTGCAGCCAGAGTATGAGAAGTCTGCAAATCCTTGCACCAGCAGTGGAAGTACCACCAAAACACATGCAAGTGGGCATCAGCAGTTTGGGTAGAGGTGATTGGGACTGTTGTTTGACCTACATAAAGGAGAGTAGTGCCCCTGAAATGTTCAAACTTACCTCTCTGATCTCTGAGCATGTATTTTCAGTAAAAGGGAATGTACTGAATCCTCAGCACTCACAAATATCATCTCAACTAATGGAGCAGGTTGTATTTCTGAATTGGTGTACCCTGCTCTACATTCTGATTGCAGTTAGGGTTCTCTTAGTCTTCTTGCTGATACAGGTAAGTGGGTCATCAGTCAATCTCACCTTTATACACTGTTGTGGTTCAGATGCTTGGTTTAATGTATTTATTACATTTTTTTCCATCATTCACAAGAGTCAGTTCTGCAGATTTTGCTAGACCGATCCCTAATTTGCTACCCTTATGTTAGATTGCCATATAGGATAACTAAGGGAGCTGTTCGTAGATAGCACCCTAAATTGGAATCCTTAAATGATTATTGGCTATCCTACATAGGAGTACTGTACCAAATTAAGAGGTATATCCTAAATTACTTCCTATTAGGGTAGGTAGGGGTAATACTACCAGTACCTACCTATACTGACTTAACTCCCTTATTTAGTATTAAATGATCAATCAAAGTGATTGATTTGATACCAGATAAGGGGACTATCTACGAAGCATGTCTTTCACATTGGTATTGTATTTGGTATGAATATGTAAAACTTTCAATAAAATCAATATTTAGTGACTATCCCCTAACCAGCAATCATCTTTTTTTCACCATTACTCTTCTCTTAATTTAACACCACAGGTGGAATTCTGAATCACTACCCTGAACTGAACATGTTCAGCATTGCGCAAATCGGTTTGTAAGTGATTCAGGTACATTTTGACTCGAAGTACAGGAATTTAGCCACGTTGATCCACATTAAGCTAAATTGTAGTTCGGCCTAAAACGAATCTCCAAGTCTAGCAATCCTATAATAATGGTTTCTTATTAAAATACTTAACTATAATATGCTAAAACACTGCTAAGTAATAATGCTATATGCTAAATAGTAATGTTGGTTTGCCCCACAGGACATCGTTGTAAGACTGTAATTGTGGTAAAAGGTTTACCGACTCAGTAGTAACAAATGGTGAGTTATGAAATACACTTTACCATGGCTTTCTTTGATTTGTCATAGTTTTCTATTCAAATTCTTACTTTTTGCAGCATTCATTTATTATGATACATCATTTTATTTTTATGGCATTATTCTAAAAAAATTTTATGAGCCATCAAATCTTCCAGAAGCTTTCCCCAATTTAGAACACTAGTGTATATTAACAATCTAATTTTGACAACTCAGAATTTGCAAATCAAAAATGCCTGATATTGTATAGCCAATAGTCTAGGAAATATTGTAGCTGTTTTTGAATTGCTGCACACTAAAATAGGCACCATTTTTCCAATTGTATTATCATGTCTGTTTCCCGGAATCATTTTCAATGGACAATGTTTGATGGAACAGTCACATGGACGAACATCGGATGTCCTGAGCAAAATTGCAATAAAAAATTGTTTGACCAAACCAAACAATTGGAGTGTGCTCAAGTCAATTATGTACCTGTATCGCCATCTAACATCCAAAGTTGTTACTAAACAATCAAGTTGACTTGACACATTGTTTCTTTGGGGGATTAGGTATGCATAAGCAGTTTGAGGGTTAAACACATTTCAGTGTGGGGTTTTCTGATGTTATGATGCTACCTGATAACTCTGTGTCATACATCATGGTGGTTCTGTGCACACAGACTGGGGCCACTTAGAATGTTACTTTTGGAAAGCTATGTTTTTTGATGATTTTTTATTATTATTGCCATTTATATAGTGCCAACAGATACCGTAGCGCTTTACAATATTATGAGAGGGAGGATTTAACTTACTGGAACGATAGGTTGAAGAGGACTCTGCTCAAACGAGTTTACAATCTATATGTATCTTGATAAAGACTCTGAGAGGTCAAAACATTGATCACAAGAAATGCATGTTAATAATTACATGTCATTTTTATAGTAAATTATATAACGTATATACTCACTAAAGAGCTTATACCATTTTTCAAACTATCAATATTGCCATAGAAGATACCACTGGAAAACCGAACAATTTTAAATCCGCTGGACTCCACAGCCTGTAACAAAAATAAAACAATATTTTATCTAGTATTGCATCCTGAAGCCATTGTTGGAGCGCTTGCTTCTTTGTATGTTAATGCTCATTTACAGGCAGCGCACTTTTAAACATTAGCTTGAAATAGCTATAAATGAATTAAACATTCTGATATAAATGCATACTCACACATTTGTATTTCCTGGGATCTTTGTAAAGGTCTGTACCAGGAATGTTGCCAAGAGCACTACACGATGGGCTTTAAAAGACGAGGAAGTTTAATTTACAATTACATTATATTGTCCTGCTTGTAGCATAACATGAAATATATTTATACAAATCTAAAATTGCAATTTACTTTCAAAAACACTGTTACTGCACCTGCCTTACATTCCCTTTAAGTGCAATATGAATTCTGAAGTTGATTCTAATGTTCATGGAGCCGCAGGTGAAACACGCATTGAGTGCTGTTATTCTGTTCTTGACCAAAATGAGTTCAGCTACTTTCCATTTTTACTGTTTACTCTGTACTATTCCTTCACTATGAGATAATGACTGATTGGCAAATATTTAGGGATTAGGTAGCAATTGATTTAGAGTACAAATACTAGGGAACAGCCTTTCATGTCTGTGACTTTACTTCTGACTGATCTGCAGTACTTTAGATAAGACTCATGCATTCGTGTTTATTTAACAAAGGTAGACCCCTACTGACACTGTTCTATTGTTACTACCCATCTATCTTTAAACTTTCATTTGCTTCATATTTTTGGGAGAATTTACTGGGAAACCCATGACAGTAGTGACCCCATATGTATGAGACTGGTATTACATCTTTTCTTGAAATTAGCTAAGTTTGCAGCTTGCGTTGTCAGACATTTAGTGCTACAGGCTGCCTGTTTCGGGACATTGATGGTATTGATTACTCATTGAACTTTATATATTTTTCTTATTACTTATTTGTGGATATTTAACCATGTATGACGAATAAAAGTAAAGTTTTAAGTAAAGTTTTAAGACATAACCAAATTGAATTTGTTTTTGATAAAATTTGTAGAAATTTTAGCATATGTTGCTCTTTAGATAAATGATTAAGATGCAAACTGTTAACAAATCTCTTAGGCAACCAAACTTGAATAAGTGAATATTTGAAGTGGTAAATCACAAAACAGGTCAAATGTGTCAATTTATTTATGGGTTAGGCTCCCTTTAAAATTAACCTTTGTAGCCCATACTACTACTCCTTGTTAGAGGAGACACCAAGTGGGGATATAGATCTGTGCAAGATTAAGAATCTAGAATGAGGTAACTCTATACCTCCTACTTTAGAAAACTTCAGCATTTAATGCTAGAAAATGTGATGTCCATGAAAAAAGTGTTTATACTCACAACTGGATACGTAGCAGCACAGTGAACAATCCAAATCCTAAACTGATGGGCAATCCTAAATCAAGATCCAGAAGGAATGATGCAACAAATGAGAAAATCCAGATGGCCTGGAATGAAAGTGAAAAAAAATACAGTTTAACGTTATTGTGAAAATATAGAATTCTGTCTTTATCCTTAAGTAAAAGCCTCAGTTATTATGCATTTATTTCTGTAGCATGGCTGTGCACACACAGTACTGGTGATTCCCATAAGTTACCACAACAATGCAAAATTATTACGATCAAAAATGAAACTTTACTAAACTTTCTGAAACTTTAACAACAAATATTGTAATATGAAATATGAGGATAGGGTGGGAGTATACAGCTTGTAAATTCATGTCATCCTTTATAACCCTACTCTTTGCTATATTCTGAACTTTAAATATGTTATGTGTAACGTTAAATTTTTTTATTCCTTTTTATAATCAAACTGTATAATGTCTTCAGTAGACAAAGAACACTTTACAAACTGAACTCTTTTTGGAAAGTTTTCATTTATGTTAGAAATTAAATCATAAGGCTTATGCATACTGAATTAGAAACAATATAGTTTGTTCACTAAACACAGAGTTTATAGAATTGAACAAAAATTACAAACAGGCTAATATAGATAAACCGTGACTAGAGCAGAAAATGTTTTCATATCAGTACTTTCTCTATATTTTGTGATTCCATTTTAATTTTACTACAATTTGGTGAATAAACCCCAACAAGTATCTGGAAGAACCTGATCTACTTTGGCAAATATCTCAATGTAGTCATCCAGTCCATTTATATTTTACATTTTCCCCATCATAAATAAAACAGTAATTATTCCATATATTAATTATAAATATGTATAGCTAGATGTGTGTGGAATCACAGCAAAAAGTGTCAACTTGACTTGATCATGTACTTACTAAATCCCACTTGTTTTGTCTCCATAACCGTGGAATATCCAGTGTTTGCAGGAACATGCCCTTAAGATTGGCTATGAGAATACCAGCCAGCACTGACTGCAATGAAAGACATATTCTTAGATATTTATGACACATGTGAACTTGAATCTATAGCAAAATGTTATAATAATTCACTTAGCGAATATATTCACTAGATCCACTGCAGCTTAATGTAGTGATTCTGGGATCAAATAGCTTATCCCTGCAAGCTGAGCAGTGTAAATGTTGTCTTTACTTTACACTATTGCCATAGTCTACCTCTAATGACTGTCATTTGGTCAGGCACTAGAAGGGCTACCTGGGTTCAGTCCTGCAAAGATTGCAGGACCAATATTCAGTCACAGGGTGGGGCCAACATCTAACTAGTTTGTTGAATGCTAGAAGTACATGTTTTCCCAACACTATAGGGTTCCTTTTATAATCATAAATTAATTAATAGAGCTAACCATATGTACATACAACCATTTAATGATGGTCGTACCATGACCATGCGTATTTATACATTTATTATTCTATTTACATCTTGTAGCAAAAATCAGGGTATTCCTAACTCTTTAGTGTTCCTTTAAATCAGCCCTATCTTAATACTGTTATCTTGGCATTCTGACTCATGGCATATCTTTATCAGGAAAGTGTATTCAATCAGACCACAATCAGACCTAGTGCTGAATCTATTTTACAAGGAACCTTAATCAGTCCTTCTGTTTCTTGGTTCATTATACAGTCTCCTCCTCAGTGGAACAATTATACCATAGTACTTGGGTCACCATTTTGTACCCTCTATATAAACTTATGATAATGGTTTTAAGAGAGAGAAGGAAAAACATGATGTAGAGAGAGATGTTCTGTTGTGTACCTTCTGCAGTGGTTCAAGGTAACTGCCAAGTGACAACATAGCAATCATGATAGTTACAGCCGAAATCAAACCAGCGATCTGGAAAAAAAAAAGAACTACGGTAACATAGAAACATAGAAACATAGAATGTGACGGCAGATAAGAACCATTCGGCCCATCTAGTCTGCCCAGTTTTCTAAATACTTTCATTAGTCCCTGGCATTATCTTATAGTTAGGATAGCCTTATGCCTATCCCACGCATGCTTAAACTCCTTTACTGTGTTAACCTCTACCACTTCAGCTGGAAGGCTATTCCATGCATCCACTACCCTCTCAGTAAAGTAATACTTCCTGATATTATTTTTAAACCTTTGTCCCTCTAATTTAAGACTATGTCCTCTTGTTGTGGTAGTTTTTCTTCTTTTAAATATAGTCTCCTCCTTTACTGTGTTGATTCCCTTTATGTATCATATCCCCCCTGTCTCGTCTTTCCTCCAAGCTATACATGTTAAGATCCTTTAACCTTTCCTGGTAAGTTTTATCCTGCAATCCATGAACCAGTTTAGTAGCCCTTCTTTGAACTCTCTCTAAGGTATCAATATCCTTCTGAAGATAGGGTCTCCAGTACTGTGTACAGTACTCCAAGTGAGGTCTCACCAGTGTTCTGTACAATGGCATGAGCACTTCCCTCTTTCTACTGCTAATACCTCTCCCTATACAACCAAGCATTCTGCTAGCATTTCCTGCTGCTCTATTACATTGTCTGCCTACCTTTAAGTCATCAGAAATAATCACCCCTAAATCCCTTTCCTCAGATGTTAAGGTTAGGACTCTATCAAATATTTTATACTCTACCCTTGGGTTTTTACGTCCAAGATGCATTATCTTGCACTTATCCACATTAAATGGCAGTTGCCACAACTCTGACCATTTTTCTAGTTTACCTAAATCATTTTCCATTTGGCTTATCCCTCCTGGAACATCAACCCTGTTACATATCTTAGTATCATCCGCAAAAAGACACACCTTACCATCAAGACCTTCTGCAATATCACTAATAAAAATATTAAAGAGAATGGGTCCAAGTACAGATCCCTGAGGTACCCCACTGGTGACAAGCCCAAGCTTCGAATATACTCCATTGACTACAACCCTCTGTTGCCTGTCACTCAGCCACTGCCTTGCCCATTCAACAATATTGGAATCCAAACTCAAAGATTGTAGTTTATTGATAAGCCTTCTATGTGCAACAGTGTCAAAAGCCTTACTGAAATCTAGGTAAGCAATGTCTACTGCACCACCCTGATCTATAATTTTAGTTACCCAATCAAAAAAATCAATAAGATTAGTTTGGCATGATCTCCCTGAAGTAAACCCATGTTGTCTCTGGTCTTGAAATCCATGTGTTTTTAGATGTTCAACAATCCTATCCTTTGACATGGTTTCCATCACTTTCCCCACTACTGAAGTAAGGCTTACTGGCCTATAGTTGCCCGACTCCTCCCTATTACCTTTCTTGTGAATGGGCACAACATTCGCTAACTTCCAATCTTCTGGGACTACTCCTGTTATCAATGATTGGTTAAATAAATCTGTTAATGGTTTTGCTAGTACACCACTAAGCTCTTTTAATAGCTTTGGGTGTATTCCATCAGGTCCCATTGACTTATTTGTCTTTACTTTTGACAGTTGAAATAGAACCTCTTCCTCTGTAAACTCACATGTAATAAATGACTCATTTATCCTTTTTCTTAACTGAGGTCCCTTTCCTTCATTTTCATCTGTAAATACCGAACAAAAATATTCATTGAGGCAGTCAGCTAGACCTTTATCCTCATCTACATACCTTCCTTCTTTTGTTTTTAATCTAACTAATCCTTGTTTTACTTTTCTTTTCTCATTTATGTATCTAAAAAAAGTTTTGTCCCCCTTTTTTACTGACTGTGCTATTTTCTCTTCTGTGTGGGATTTGAAATTCTAAAAATATATATATATTTAGCTAAATATAAAATGCTCACATATTGTACACCTGTACTAATACAATATATTTTTTTCCTTTGGACAAGTTACATTCTGGTGTGATTCTCAGAAATGATCATCTAATTGAAATCAGCATTTTCACAAAGTAAACAAAACATGGTGGTAGACACATGTGAGAATGCTGACAGATGGACGTGATCATCATACATTTACTGGAGACAAAACTGTTCTAAAACATCAAGCAATCTAATACACTGAAACAAGAATGCAGTCTTACTCATGGGATAATATTATTTTACCAGAAACAGTCTGCCAGTGGTCTCTCTTCAAATGTCATCCTTGTGTTCAAATCCTTGCATAACCTTGCTTCTCTCCACCTCTCCTCACTTACTCCCATCTGCACTCCAAACCATACTCTGTGACCTCAACTCCACATCTCTTACCCAAACCCTACAACTATGCATTTCCTCAAAAGTCCGTTCATTTTCCCTATTAGCCCCTGAGAACTCAATCCATTGCTTGTCTCGCACAGCTCAACATATCCAATTGTATAAGTTTCCTGAGCCCTCAATATGGTTACTACCCAGGGTTCTTCCTTTCCCCTATATGCAAATTTCAAATTGATTCTTGGCATAGGACCCAACTAGTTCAATTATCTTCTACAATAAACACTTTTGCCTTCAACACCACCTTCCCTTCTCTGCAGGTCTATTTAAGCAAAGGTCTCTTCGGACTTCTTACTTCTTATCAACCTCTTCGCATTCAATACATAGTGACTGTAAAGCATTGTTTCTACCAGTAGAGTGTATCTTCATCATACTCATTGTGTACATTATATTGATTGTTAAGTAGTACTCATTATAGTGACACAATCATGGATACATTTCTGTCATATCACAATTATTTTTTCCACAACCTCTGTCTCAAATTACAATTCCATTCTAGATTGTAAATTCATGGGCATCATTCTTTTCTCATTTTGTTTTAGTGTCTAAATATTTATCCACTGTTTGTATAATTACCAATATTATTTTTGCATAGATTGTAAAGCAAGCATGTCAAACTCAAAGGCTAACACGGGCCAAATAAACAAGGTTTAAGATTATGTGGGCCGCAAAAAAAAAAAAAAACTTCAGTTTTCATAGAAACATAGGTTTATTTAGAAAAGTACAGTATTAAAAAGTTGTCTAGCTGACACTGGACGTCCTCACACGTGTAGGGCTTCAAAGTAAACAAAAGAGCGAATTTATTTTAAGGAGACACACAGTTGTAAAAAAAAAAAAAAACAAATGACGTTATCTTGATGATTTTGAAGTCCTATGAGTGTGTTCTTCACTTTGGCTGAGATTATCAAACTTGATGATCTCAGCCAATCCAAAGCTTTCCCATAGGAAACCGTTGGAAGGCTATTGTGCATGTGAGGCAAAAAGCTGCACGGCCAATCCGCGTCTCCATGGGGAACGTTCAACGCCTCCATGCAGACCCAATCTTATACACTGCCCCTCCCCCATTCTAACACATTTGTCCTAAATCCAATACACTGAAGCCCCTCCCTCCACTCTAAAACACTGCCCCTTATTCTAATACACTGCCCCCCTCCCACCACTAATTAAATACACTGCTCCCACAAATACACTGCCCTTCCCCCAATTTGACACACTGCCCCCTCCCATAGCTCTTATACACTGCCCTCTACCTCCCCCAAATTAATACACTGCCCCCTCCATCCGTCAAATTAATACACTGGCCCCTCCATCCATAAAATTAATACACTGCCCCTCTCCCCAATTGAACACACTACACAGGAAGGTCCCCCAGATCCCTCTTCACTCACCTTAAGATGAGCTCCATCCTCCAGTTCCAAACCTGCTATGCTCAAGCAGGCTAGACGCTCCTCTGGCACTGCGAGCAGAAGGGAAGGGGGAGTGTCTGACCTGCTTTGCAGACAGAGCCACTCTGCCCTCTTGTGGCCGTAAGAAAGAAGACAAGGATAAGACAGGAAAGAGTCTTGCGGCTGATGGCAGCCATAGCACAAAGCGACCCCAGGGCAGGCAGGCTGGCCGCAAACATGTTCAGTGTGGGTCACATGAGGCAATGGGCCGCAAGTTTGACATGCATGTTGTAAAGTGTTTGGGTGAGAGTGCTGTATATGAACGGTTATATAAATGAAACAAATAAATACAATTTTCAACAGCAAAGCAAACTTGTATGACCATGAGAGTGAGCATAATATCTCACCTGAGTTTTCCCACCGGTGCTCTCCTGGACAGCGGTACGTGACAGAGCAGTTGTGGCACAAACACAGGAAAAGACTCCACCAAATATATTACTGATCCCAAATGCAATAAATTCCTAGTAAACAAAAGCAAACAATTTAAAGTTATCTGCCTTTTATATCATTGTAATATTTAGACACTTAGTTTTCATCTAGTAAATGTAACAATATTGTGACATTTAGAGCTTTGTACTGACATTGTCCTCATGATGTCTATTTGCTAAAGAGCAACAGGGCTGGTTATTCACAACTCTCTAAAGAGTAGCAAATGAATAGCCAGACTGTGCCTATGGCTAAATTAAAGAATGACTCCACATCAGCTATGTTTACCCGAACTTTTCAATTTGGATTTCAGTTGGACTTCAATTGGGAATGTAATGAATAACACAGAGCATATTCAAGTCAACAATGAAATCAAATAGTTAGAAAACAAAAAGGTTGGAGATATTTTGTATCCAGTTTTTGTAGAATGGATTTTGCATGTCAGGTATCAAAGAGTTAGTTATCACTATAAATCACTCAAACATTAGACAATAACAGTGCAGGTTATAAACAGTTCCAAGGTTATTTAAATTAATGGGTTTAGTCACTAAATGGCGATCCGCTATTTACCAAAGTTGGCCAAATTTGAGTCAGATATTTTTTTCCATCAGCTATTTTGGCATCAGATGCAAGTCTCTATAGAAAGAAGACTCCAAAATCATTCTGGATTTGCTGTCCCATACAAGGACTAGGTTAATCTTTTTTCTTCTCATTCAGCAATTAGTTGCCCAGAGGAAGGGTGTTTGAATCACATTAGCTGGTTTATACTAATTCAAAGATTACCTGGAATCTTAAAAGGGTATGCTCTATGTTTATTATCCCAATTAATGATGTATTCCTTGCTGGTTAAATGAATAATATTATATTATTAATATCAACAATATAAATCTTTATATGCATGTAGAATAGTTGATCGCCTGTGGTTAAGCTTGACCGGATAGAACTGTTATCTTCCCCATTCTGTCTCCTGCACTGCCAATTAAATACATCTTAAATAATATACTAACAGCTGATAGGGATAGTTTCCAATGTTGTCTCTACTTTTTACAATTCAGCCACCTGTTGCTAAAATGTCTCTTACTTCTGTTGGTAAGTTGTGGCTGTGTACTTGTCATTAGTTCTATTACACCTAGTGGTGACATTATTTTATAGTACAAGATAGTACAGTATTATCCAAATTAATGTAGATAATCTGATAGTCTTGCTATTCCTAGTGTTGGAAATTGAGCTTTGCCACTAATGATCTCCAAACTAAGTTTATGAAAGTGAGAGTTATTGTTCATGACCCCTAGTGGTTGAATTGTAGTATTAGCACATATGACATGAATAGCATTGTGTTTTTTAGGACTGACATTAGAATCTTTTAAAATGTTATTTAAGATCTTAATATAAGTTAAAACAGTTTAAAAAAATGGTTAATAATTTGAAAAAGAATAAGTATATGACGACTTTGGCTAATACATGTGCTTTACTTTAGTGTGCTCTTTTAAAAAAATATTTAAGAAAAGTTATATGCTATTTCATATTCCCAATATCTTCTGTTTTATGTATTCTATAATGTGATTAGACACACGATAAATTTCTGATTAGTGTTCACTACTTTTTTAATAACATATACATATGATTTCTCATACAGTTACCTGATTTCCATTGATCACATAGTTATATTTTGTGGCATACACTTTTCCTAGAGACACAGCTACAATGTAAGCTATGATTCCAATAGTAATAGCTGATCCAATTATTTCTGGGAACAAGCTCAGATCTGGTGACATAGGTGGTATGAAACTGTAAAAAAAATCAGAGTCAGCATATCGCATGTAACAGTGACAGAGACAATGCTAATGATAATTCAGGAAGCTAGCCACTGATCTGCAGCCCCAAGCTTCTGGTATTGGAGTCACTAGATTTAGATAGCATTAAGTTGCCCTATGCATGGATGAAAACATAGAGGAAAAATAAAGACTCAAACTGTGATGAAGCAGATCAGTAGACATGGTGGGAACCAGGGGACAGTCGAGCAAAAAATGTACCATAATGGCTGATGCACAAACAACTGAACTATGAACTATCTGTTCATATGGAAAGTAGCCAACACTGACTATTAGGACAGAGGGGATTAAGGCATGTCAACCCTCACCCTCATTTATACCAATTTATACTTGCTAAGTAAACTTAAAATTATATATATATATATATATATATATATGTGGCGAAACCAACTTCGCCACTGTGGACTGGAGAAGCCTGGTTGCTAGCCTCCTGCCCTGCGACTATGGCCCTGGACATATTGTACTGTAAAAACTATATTTGGGCATGTAATAATGTATATTGCTGCTACCGGCCCTTTAAAAGCATCTAGGAACAGATTGGGACTTTTGGGACTACTGTCCCTTTAAGGCCGGGAAGCATATTCTAGTGTACTGCCTGTAATATTGTATATGTATTATGTGTTAAGTTTAACCTGGGTGATATATATGCAGCATTCATCTGATTGTTCGGTAGAATCACTCCATTCATTATATTGAGTGAGACTACCGAACAACCAGACCACCCAGGAATAAGTGTGCCTCCAATTACCGTTTGCAACAATGTTGCAAACAGGTAATTGGCAATCCATGTAATGTGTTCTGTGTCCTCTGGGTGGCCGCCATTCGGGAAACAACCACGTGGCGGCGGCCATCTTTAACTACCGAACAGCGGTGTTTTGCCGTCGAGTGTCTGGAACTGAAATCGGACACTCGACTAGGCAAACACCGCTGAAACCTCCAGACTTCCAGGATTTCGTGGGGAAACTACCGAACGGCCCGCCGTTCGGTAGAAAGAAACGTACGAACTAGGGGATTCATACGAATCCCCCTTAGTCTCTATAACACAGACAATTCGTCTGTTTCATTCACTTGTTTGTGACCGACCGCAGGGCCAAAATGCATGGAACTGTTTTCGGATACTTTACCCATGCGGTCGGTCAATACTTTAAAGTCCCATAACTCCCGAACCGTTTATCCGAATGGGCTGATTTTAACATATGTTGTCCCTCCAGACTAGGGCTATCCGGAGATACTGGATTTGTGGATGTACCCCAAGTATTTAGGGTACATCCAAAACTTGGGTAAAAATATGTCCCTGTTAATTGTGTTAACAGATATGTTGGAGGGAGGAGATGTGTGGGTTGTACCTTAAACTGGATTGGTGTACTGTAAACCCCTCCCTTGCATGGGAGAATCTCATATAAGCCTGTGTGTGAATAAATCAGTGTTGTTGCTGTTTAACCCTGAAGCTGGAGTGTGTCTCTTTCTTGGGGGGAAAGGGGACTGTATGCCGACTGCCAGGAGTGTAAGCTGTTCATATTGCTTTTCCTGTTCGGCTGCTTCCAGGGTTAGTGTGTCTGCTGTTCGAGAGTTGGTGAATTCGTGCAGTTTGGGAGTTCGGGAAGTTGGTGCTTATGGTAGCTGCTGGTCTATCTAAAGGGGATTATCGCCTAAACTGGGTTTTATCCTCTTGTAAGTGAAACGGTCCGTTACAATTGGTGGCAAGCGGCGGGATCGTTCCTACAACCAGAGGGACAGCTACAGACAACACCATTCCTGGATTACAAAGTGAGGGCAACGCCAGTACCCGTACAGCGCCCCTATCTTCAAGGAACCAACTGCAGCAGAGCAAGCATGGCACCCAGCTACACTCAAGAGGCGTATGACAGAGAGGTCACCGCGATATTGGCTTTATGCGGACCCAACCTCTCAGAGGATATAGTACAGCGTGTGAAGAAAGCAGTGCGAGAGTACTTGCCGTGGGAATCAGAGAGGGCCAGGGGGTTTGCAGTCCTTCCTCCCCAGCGGCAGTGTGTAACCCAGGGAGCTGATGGTGTCGTCCATCCTCCCCAGCAGCCGTGTGTGTCCCAGGGAGCCGAAGGTGCAGTCCTTCCTCCCCAGCGGCAGGCTGAGTTACAGGGGGCAGAGGTAGTTGTTCCTGCCCCCCAGCAGCAAAGTGATATGCCAAGAAGGCAGTGTGAAGTGAAGGGAAAGGAGAGCAGCGTCCTCCCTCCCCAGCGGCAGTGAGTGCCCCAGGGAGCTGATGGTGTCGTCCATCCTCCCCAGCAGCCGTGTGTGTCCCAGGGAGCCGAAGGTGCAGTCCTTCCTCCCCAGCGGCAGGCTGAGTTACAGGGGGCAGAGGTTGTTGTTCCTGCCCCCCAGCAGCAAAGTGATATGCCAAGAAGGCAGTGTGAAGCGAAGGGAGAGGAGAGCAGCGTCCTCCCTCCCCAGCGGCAGTGTGTGCCCCAGGGAGCTGATGGTGTCGTCCATCCTCCCCAGCAGCCGTGTGTGTCCCAGGGAGCCGAAGGTGCAGTCCTTCCTCCCCAGCGGCAGGCTGAGTTACAGGGGGCAGAGGTTGTTGTTCCTGCCCCCCAGCAGCAAAGTGATATGCCAAGAAGGCAGTGTGAAGCGAAGGGAGAGGAGAGCAGCGTCCTCCCTCCCCAGCGGCAGTGTGAGCCCCAGGGAGCTGATGGTGTCGTCCATCCTCCCCAGCGGCAGTGTCTGTCCCAGGGAGCAGAAGGTGCAGTCCTTCCCCCCCAGCGGCAGTGTGTGTCCCAGGGAGCAGAAGGTGTCGCCCTTCCTCCCCAGCGGCAGTGTGTACCCCAGGGAGCTGATGGTGTCGTCCATCCTCCCCAGCGGAAGTGTGTCCTGCAGGGAGCAGAGACAGTCAGTCTCGCACCCCAGCAGCCGGACAAGAGAATGAAAGGGGAGACAGCTGGTCCCCCTTTCCACCAGCAGAGAGAGTGGCAGGGAGAGGAGCCTGCTAACCCCCCTCCCCAGCGGCAGTTTACCGTCCAGAGAGAGGAGCTTGTTACACCCTCTCTCCAGCGGCAGCCTAACCCACCAAGGGGAGATGTTAAGCCCCACATCCGTGCAGATGGGACCGTAGTCTCTGCACTTACAGCACCAGGGGTAGGGACGTTCGGTCCTGTCCCCCAGCCACAGAGCGATATATCTAAAGGGGAGACAGTCGGTCTCCAGCAACCAGGCTCCCACCAGACTACTCCCGTGGTAGTGCTGGCAACAGGACAGAGTACTGCTGGTCTCGGCCCCCTCAGCAACCCACCAAGGCAGCCTACCAGTCCCCCTCACAGCCGTGGTGAGGCACCTGAACCCAGACAAGATTCTCCCTCACCCAGAGGTAGTAACTGTTTATTACGGGTGGGCTGCTCTACTACTTCTGTTTTGTGGGTGGGTTGCTGGACTAACCAGGGCACTGACCGGCAGGAGGTCAGATACCCTGTTAGTCTAATTGGTAAAGGGGAGAATTGTGGCGAAACCAACTTCGCCACTGTGGACTGGAGAAGCCTGGTTGCTAGCCTCCTGCCCTGCGACTATGGCCCTGGACATATTGTACTGTAAAAACTATATTTGGGCATGTAATAATGTATATTGCTGCTACCGGCCCTTTAAAAGCATCTAGGAACAGATTGGGACTTTTGGGACTACTGTCCCTTTAAGGCCGGGAAGCATATTCTAGTGTACTGCCTGTAATATTGTATATGTATTATGTGTTAAGTTTAACCTGGGTGATATATATGCAGCATTCATCTGATTGTTCGGTAGAATCACTCCATTCATTATATTGAGTGAGACTACCGAACAACCAGACCACCCAGGAATAAGTGTGCCTCCAATTACCGTTTGCAACAATGTTGCAAACAGGTAATTGGCAATCCATGTAATGTGTTCTGTGTCCTCTGGGTGGCCGCCATTCGGGAAACAACCACGTGGCGGCGGCCATCTTTAACTACCGAACAGCGGTGTTTTGCCGTCGAGTGTCTGGAACTGAAATCGGACACTCGACTAGGCAAACACCGCTGAAACCTCCAGACTTCCAGGATTTCGTGGGGAAACTACCGAACGGCCCGCCGTTCGGTAGAAAGAAACGTACGAACTAGGGGATTCATACGAATCCCCCTTAGTCTCTATAACACAGACAATTCGTCTGTTTCATTCACTTGTTTGTGACCGACCGCAGGGCCAAAATGCATGGAACTGTTTTCGGATACTTTACCCATGCGGTCGGTCAATACTTTAAAGTCCCATAACTCCCGAACCGTTTATCCGAATGGGCTGATTTTAACATATGTTGTCCCTCCAGACTAGGGCTATCCGGAGATACTGGATTTGTGGATGTACCCCAAGTATTTAGGGTACATCCAAAACTTGGGTAAAAATATGTCCCTGTTAATTGTGTTAACAGATATGTTGGAGGGAGGAGATGTGTGGGTTGTACCTTAAACTGGATTGGTGTACTGTAAACCCCTCCCTTGCATGGGAGAATCTCATATAAGCCTGTGTGTGAATAAATCAGTGTTGTTGCTGTTTAACCCTGAAGCTGGAGTGTGTCTCTTTCTTGGGGGGAAAGGGGACTGTATGCCGACTGCCAGGAGTGTAAGCTGTTCATATTGCTTTTCCTGTTCGGCTGCTTCCAGGGTTAGTGTGTCTGCTGTTCGAGAGTTGGTGAATTCGTGCAGTTTGGGAGTTCGGGAAGTTGGTGCTTATGGTAGCTGCTGGTCTATCTAAAGGGGATTATCGCCTAAACTGGGTTTTATCCTCTTGTAAGTGAAACGGTCCGTTACAATTGGTGGCAAGCGGCGGGATCGTTCCTACAACCAGAGGGACAGCTACAGACAACACCATTCCTGGATTACAAAGTGAGGGCAACGCCAGTACCCGTACAGCGCCCCTATCTTCAAGGAACCAACTGCAGCAGAGCAAGCATGGCACCCAGCTACACTCAAGAGGCGTATGACAGAGAGGTCACCGCGATATTGGCTTTATGCGGACCCAACCTCTCAGAGGATATAGTACAGCGTGTGAAGAAAGCAGTGCGAGAGTACTTGCCGTGGGAATCAGAGAGGGCCAGGGGGTTTGCAGTCCTTCCTCCCCAGCGGCAGTGTGTAACCCAGGGAGCTGATGGTGTCGTCCATCCTCCCCAGCAGCCGTGTGTGTCCCAGGGAGCCGAAGGTGCAGTCCTTCCTCCCCAGCGGCAGGCTGAGTTACAGGGGGCAGAGGTAGTTGTTCCTGCCCCCCAGCAGCAAAGTGATATGCCAAGAAGGCAGTGTGAAGTGAAGGGAAAGGAGAGCAGCGTCCTCCCTCCCCAGCGGCAGTGTGTGCCCCAGGGAGCTGATGGTGTCGTCCATCCTCCCCAGCAGCCGTGTGTGTCCCAGGGAGCCGAAGGTGCAGTCCTTCCTCCCCAGCGGCAGGCTGAGTTACAGGGGGCAGAGGTTGTTGTTCCTGCCCCCCAGCAGCAAAGTGATATGCCAAGAAGGCAGTGTGAAGCGAAGGGAGAGGAGAGCAGCGTCCTCCCTCCCCAGCGGCAGTGTGTGCCCCAGGGAGCTGATGGTGTCGTCCATCCTCCCCAGCAGCCGTGTGTGTCCCAGGGAGCCGAAGGTGCAGTCCTTCCTCCCCAGCGGCAGGCTGAGTTACAGGGGGCAGAGGTTGTTGTTCCTGCCCCCCAGCAGCAAAGTGATATGCCAAGAAGGCAGTGTGAAGCGAAGGGAGAGGAGAGCAGCGTCCTCCCTCCCCAGCGGCAGTGTGAGCCCCAGGGAGCTGATGGTGTCGTCCATCCTCCCCAGCGGCAGTGTCTGTCCCAGGGAGCAGAAGGTGCAGTCCTTCCCCCCCAGCGGCAGTGTGTGTCCCAGGGAGCAGAAGGTGTCGCCCTTCCTCCCCAGCGGCAGTGTGTACCCCAGGGAGCTGATGGTGTCGTCCATCCTCCCCAGCGGAAGTGTGTCCTGCAGGGAGCAGAGACAGTCAGTCTCGCACCCCAGCAGCCGGACAAGAGAATGAAAGGGGAGACAGCTGGTCCCCCTTTCCACCAGCAGAGAGAGTGGCAGGGAGAGGAGCCTGCTAACCCCCCTCCCCAGCGGCAGTTTACCGTCCAGAGAGAGGAGCTTGTTACACCCTCTCTCCAGCGGCAGCCTAACCCACCAAGGGGAGATGTTAAGCCCCACATCCGTGCAGATGGGACCGTAGTCTCTGCACTTACAGCACCAGGGGTAGGGACGTTCGGTCCTGTCCCCCAGCCACAGAGCGATATATCTAAAGGGGAGACAGTCGGTCTCCAGCAACCAGGCTCCCACCAGACTACTCCCGTGGTAGTGCTGGCAACAGGACAGAGTACTGCTGGTCTCGGCCCCCTCAGCAACCCACCAAGGCAGCCTACCAGTCCCCCTCACAGCCGTGGTGAGGCACCTGAACCCAGACAAGATTCTCCCTCACCCAGAGGTAGTAACTGTTTATTACGGGTGGGCTGCTCTACTACTTCTGTTTTGTGGGTGGGTTGCTGGACTAACCAGGGCACTGACCGGCAGGAGGTCAGATACCCTGTTAGTCTAATTGGTAAAGGGGAGAATTGTGGCGAAACCAACTTCGCCACTGTGGACTGGAGAAGCCTGGTTGCTAGCCTCCTGCCCTGCGACTATGGCCCTGGACATATTGTACTGTAAAAACTATATTTGGGCATGTAATAATGTATATTGCTGCTACCGGCCCTTTAAAAGCATCTAGGAACAGATTGGGACTTTTGGGACTACTGTCCCTTTAAGGCCGGGAAGCATATTCTAGTGTACTGCCTGTAATATTGTATATGTATTATGTGTTAAGTTTAACCTGGGTGATATATATGCAGCATTCATCTGATTGTTCGGTAGAATCACTCCATTCATTATATTGAGTGAGACTACCGAACAACCAGACCACCCAGGAATAAGTGTGCCTCCAATTACCGTTTGCAACAATGTTGCAAACAGGTAATTGGCAATCCATGTAATGTGTTCTGTGTCCTCTGGGTGGCCGCCATTCGGGAAACAACCACGTGGCGGCGGCCATCTTTAACTACCGAACAGCGGTGTTTTGCCGTCGAGTGTCTGGAACTGAAATCGGACACTCGACTAGGCAAACACCGCTGAAACCTCCAGACTTCCAGGATTTCGTGGGGAAACTACCGAACGGCCCGCCGTTCGGTAGAAAGAAACGTACGAACTAGGGGATTCATACGAATCCCCCTTAGTCTCTATAACACAGACAATTCGTCTGTTTCATTCACTTGTTTGTGACCGACCGCAGGGCCAAAATGCATGGAACTGTTTTCGGATACTTTACCCATGCGGTCGGTCAATACTTTAAAGTCCCATAACTCCCGAACCGTTTATCCGAATGGGCTGATTTTAACATATGTTGTCCCTCCAGACTAGGGCTATCCGGAGATACTGGATTTGTGGATGTACCCCAAGTATTTAGGGTACATCCAAAACTTGGGTAAAAATATGTCCCTGTTAATTGTGTTAACAGATATGTTGGAGGGAGGAGATGTGTGGGTTGTACCTTAAACTGGATTGGTGTACTGTAAACCCCTCCCTTGCATGGGAGAATCTCATATAAGCCTGTGTGTGAATAAATCAGTGTTGTTGCTGTTTAACCCTGAAGCTGGAGTGTGTCTCTTTCTTGGGGGGAAAGGGGACTGTATGCCGACTGCCAGGAGTGTAAGCTGTTCATATTGCTTTTCCTGTTCGGCTGCTTCCAGGGTTAGTGTGTCTGCTGTTCGAGAGTTGGTGAATTCGTGCAGTTTGGGAGTTCGGGAAGTTGGTGCTTATGGTAGCTGCTGGTCTATCTAAAGGGGATTATCGCCTAAACTGGGTTTTATCCTCTTGTAAGTGAAACGGTCCGTTACAATTGGTGGCAAGCGGCGGGATCGTTCCTACAACCAGAGGGACAGCTACAGACAACACCATTCCTGGATTACAAAGTGAGGGCAACGCCAGTACCCGTACAGCGCCCCTATCTTCAAGGAACCAACTGCAGCAGAGCAAGCATGGCACCCAGCTACACTCAAGAGGCGTATGACAGAGAGGTCACCGCGATATTGGCTTTATGCGGACCCAACCTCTCAGAGGATATAGTACAGCGTGTGAAGAAAGCAGTGCGAGAGTACTTGCCGTGGGAATCAGAGAGGGCCAGGGGGTTTGCAGTCCTTCCTCCCCAGCGGCAGTGTGTAACCCAGGGAGCTGATGGTGTCGTCCATCCTCCCCAGCAGCCGTGTGTGTCCCAGGGAGCCGAAGGTGCAGTCCTTCCTCCCCAGCGGCAGGCTGAGTTACAGGGGGCAGAGGTAGTTGTTCCTGCCCCCCAGCAGCAAAGTGATATGCCAAGAAGGCAGTGTGAAGTGAAGGGAAAGGAGAGCAGCGTCCTCCCTCCCCAGCGGCAGTGTGTGCCCCAGGGAGCTGATGGTGTCGTCCATCCTCCCCAGCAGCCGTGTGTGTCCCAGGGAGCCGAAGGTGCAGTCCTTCCTCCCCAGCGGCAGGCTGAGTTACAGGGGGCAGAGGTTGTTGTTCCTGCCCCCCAGCAGCAAAGTGATATGCCAAGAAGGCAGTGTGAAGCGAAGGGAGAGGAGAGCAGCGTCCTCCCTCCCCAGCGGCAGTGTGTGCCCCAGGGAGCTGATGGTGTCGTCCATCCTCCCCAGCAGCCGTGTGTGTCCCAGGGAGCCGAAGGTGCAGTCCTTCCTCCCCAGCGGCAGGCTGAGTTACAGGGGGCAGAGGTTGTTGTTCCTGCCCCCCAGCAGCAAAGTGATATGCCAAGAAGGCAGTGTGAAGCGAAGGGAGAGGAGAGCAGCGTCCTCCCTCCCCAGCGGCAGTGTGAGCCCCAGGGAGCTGATGGTGTCGTCCATCCTCCCCAGCGGCAGTGTCTGTCCCAGGGAGCAGAAGGTGCAGTCCTTCCCCCCCAGCGGCAGTGTGTGTCCCAGGGAGCAGAAGGTGTCGCCCTTCCTCCCCAGCGGCAGTGTGTACCCCAGGGAGCTGATGGTGTCGTCCATCCTCCCCAGCGGAAGTGTGTCCTGCAGGGAGCAGAGACAGTCAGTCTCGCACCCCAGCAGCCGGACAAGAGAATGAAAGGGGAGACAGCTGGTCCCCCTTTCCACCAGCAGAGAGAGTGGCAGGGAGAGGAGCCTGCTAACCCCCCTCCCCAGCGGCAGTTTACCGTCCAGAGAGAGGAGCTTGTTACACCCTCTCTCCAGCGGCAGCCTAACCCACCAAGGGGAGATGTTAAGCCCCACATCCGTGCAGATGGGACCGTAGTCTCTGCACTTACAGCACCAGGGGTAGGGACGTTCGGTCCTGTCCCCCAGCCACAGAGCGATATATCTAAAGGGGAGACAGTCGGTCTCCAGCAACCAGGCTCCCACCAGACTACTCCCGTGGTAGTGCTGGCAACAGGACAGAGTACTGCTGGTCTCGGCCCCCTCAGCAACCCACCAAGGCAGCCTACCAGTCCCCCTCACAGCCGTGGTGAGGCACCTGAACCCAGACAAGATTCTCCCTCACCCAGAGGTAGTAACTGTTTATTACGGGTGGGCTGCTCTACTACTTCTGTTTTGTGGGTGGGTTGCTGGACTAACCAGGGCACTGACCGGCAGGAGGTCAGATACCCTGTTAGTCTAATTGGTAAAGGGGAGAATTGTGGCGAAACCAACTTCGCCACTGTGGACTGGAGAAGCCTGGTTGCTAGCCTCCTGCCCTGCGACTATGGCCCTGGACATATTGTACTGTAAAAACTATATTTGGGCATGTAATAATGTATATTGCTGCTACCGGCCCTTTAAAAGCATCTAGGAACAGATTGGGACTTTTGGGACTACTGTCCCTTTAAGGCCGGGAAGCATATTCTAGTGTACTGCCTGTAATATTGTATATGTATTATGTGTTAAGTTTAACCTGGGTGATATATATGCAGCATTCATCTGATTGTTCGGTAGAATCACTCCATTCATTATATTGAGTGAGACTACCGAACAACCAGACCACCCAGGAATAAGTGTGCCTCCAATTACCGTTTGCAACAATGTTGCAAACAGGTAATTGGCAATCCATGTAATGTGTTCTGTGTCCTCTGGGTGGCCGCCATTCGGGAAACAACCACGTGGCGGCGGCCATCTTTAACTACCGAACAGCGGTGTTTTGCCGTCGAGTGTCTGGAACTGAAATCGGACACTCGACTAGGCAAACACCGCTGAAACCTCCAGACTTCCAGGATTTCGTGGGGAAACTACCGAACGGCCCGCCGTTCGGTAGAAAGAAACGTACGAACTAGGGGATTCATACGAATCCCCCTTAGTCTCTATAACACAGACAATTCGTCTGTTTCATTCACTTGTTTGTGACCGACCGCAGGGCCAAAATGCATGGAACTGTTTTCGGATACTTTACCCATGCGGTCGGTCAATACTTTAAAGTCCCATAACTCCCGAACCGTTTATCCGAATGGGCTGATTTTAACATATGTTGTCCCTCCAGACTAGGGCTATCCGGAGATACTGGATTTGTGGATGTACCCCAAGTATTTAGGGTACATCCAAAACTTGGGTAAAAATATGTCCCTGTTAATTGTGTTAACAGATATGTTGGAGGGAGGAGATGTGTGGGTTGTACCTTAAACTGGATTGGTGTACTGTAAACCCCTCCCTTGCATGGGAGAATCTCATATAAGCCTGTGTGTGAATAAATCAGTGTTGTTGCCGTTTAACCCTGAAGCTGGAGTGTGTCTCTTTCTTGGGGGGAAAGGGGACTGTATGCCGACTGCCAGGAGTGTAAGCTGTTCATATTGCTTTTCCTGTTCGGCTGCTTCCAGGGTTAGTGTGTCTGCTGTTCGAGAGTTGGTGAATTCGTGCAGTTTGGGAGTTCGGGAAGTTGGTGCTTATGGTAGCTGCTGGTCTATCTAAAGGGGATTATCGCCTAAACTGGGTTTTATCCTCTTGTAAGTGAAACGGTCCGTTACAATTGGTGGCAAGCGGCGGGATCGTTCCTACAACCAGAGGGACAGCTACAGACAACACCATTCCTGGATTACAAAGTGAGGGCAACGCCAGTACCCGTACAGCGCCCCTATCTTCAAGGAACCAACTGCAGCAGAGCAAGCATGGCACCCAGCTACACTCAAGAGGCGTATGACAGAGAGGTCACCGCGATATTGGCTTTATGCGGACCCAACCTCTCAGAGGATATAGTACAGCGTGTGAAGAAAGCAGTGCGAGAGTACTTGCCGTGGGAATCAGAGAGGGCCAGGGGGTTTGCAGTCCTTCCTCCCCAGCGGCAGTGTGTAACCCAGGGAGCTGATGGTGTCGTCCATCCTCCCCAGCAGCCGTGTGTGTCCCAGGGAGCCGAAGGTGCAGTCCTTCCTCCCCAGCGGCAGGCTGAGTTACAGGGGGCAGAGGTAGTTGTTCCTGCCCCCCAGCAGCAAAGTGATATGCCAAGAAGGCAGTGTGAAGTGAAGGGAAAGGAGAGCAGCGTCCTCCCTCCCCAGCGGCAGTGTGTGCCCCAGGGAGCTGATGGTGTCGTCCATCCTCCCCAGCAGCCGTGTGTGTCCCAGGGAGCCGAAGGTGCAGTCCTTCCTCCCCAGCGGCAGGCTGAGTTACAGGGGGCAGAGGTTGTTGTTCCTGCCCCCCAGCAGCAAAGTGATATGCCAAGAAGGCAGTGTGAAGCGAAGGGAGAGGAGAGCAGCGTCCTCCCTCCCCAGCGGCAGTGTGTGCCCCAGGGAGCTGATGGTGTCGTCCATCCTCCCCAGCAGCCGTGTGTGTCCCAGGGAGCCGAAGGTGCAGTCCTTCCTCCCCAGCGGCAGGCTGAGTTACAGGGGGCAGAGGTTGTTGTTCCTGCCCCCCAGCAGCAAAGTGATATGCCAAGAAGGCAGTGTGAAGCGAAGGGAGAGGAGAGCAGCGTCCTCCCTCCCCAGCGGCAGTGTGTGCCCCAGGGAGCTGATGGTGTCGTCCATCCTCCCCAGCGGCAGTGTCTGTCCCAGGGAGCAGAAGGTGCAGTCCTTCCCCCCCAGCGGCAGTGTGTGTCCCAGGGAGCAGAAGGTGTCGCCCTTCCTCCCCAGCGGCAGTGTGTACCCCAGGGAGCTGATGGTGTCGTCCATCCTCCCCAGCGGAAGTGTGTCCTGCAGGGAGCAGAGACAGTCAGTCTCGCACCCCAGCAGCCGGACAAGAGAATGAAAGGGGAGACAGCTGGTCCCCCTTTCCACCAGCAGAGAGAGTGGCAGGGAGAGGAGCCTGCTAACCCCCCTCCCCAGCGGCAGTTTACCGTCCAGAGAGAGGAACTTGTTACACCCTCTCTCCAGCGGCAGCCTAACCCACCAAGGGGAGATGTTAAGCCCCACATCCGTGCAGATGGGACCGTAGTCTCTGCACTTACAGCACCAGGGGTAGGGACGTTCGGTCCTGTCCCCCAGCCACAGAGCGATATATCTAAAGGGGAGACAGTCGGTCTCCAGCAACCAGGCTCCCACCAGACTACTCCCGTGGTAGTGCTGGCAACAGGACAGAGTACTGCTGGTCTCGGCCCCCTCAGCAACCCACCAAGGCAGCCTACCAGTCCCCCTCACAGCCGTGGTGAGGCACCTGAACCCAGACAAGATTCTCCCTCACCCAGAGGTAGTAACTGTTTATTACGGGTGGGCTGCTCTACTACTTCTGTTTTGTGGGTGGGTTGCTGGACTAACCAGGGCACTGACCGGCAGGAGGTCAGATACCCTGTTAGTCTAATTGGTAAAGGGGAGAATTGTGGCGAAACCAACTTCGCCACTGTGGACTGGAGAAGCCTGGTTGCTAGCCTCCTGCCCTGCGACTATGGCCCTGGACATATTGTACTGTAAAAACTATATTTGGGCATGTAATAATGTATATTGCTGCTACCGGCCCTTTAAAAGCATCTAGGAACAGATTGGGACTTTTGGGACTACTGTCCCTTTAAGGCCGGGAAGCATATTCTAGTGTACTGCCTGTAATATTGTATATGTATTATGTGTTAAGTTTAACCTGGGTGATATATATGCAGCATTCATCTGATTGTTCGGTAGAATCACTCCATTCATTATATTGAGTGAGACTACCGAACAACCAGACCACCCAGGAATAAGTGTGCCTCCAATTACCGTTTGCAACAATGTTGCAAACAGGTAATTGGCAATCCATGTAATGTGTTCTGTGTCCTCTGGGTGGCCGCCATTCGGGAAACAACCACGTGGCGGCGGCCATCTTTAACTACCGAACAGCGGTGTTTTGCCGTCGAGTGTCTGGAACTGAAATCGGACACTCGACTAGGCAAACACCGCTGAAACCTCCAGACTTCCAGGATTTCGTGGGGAAACTACCGAACGGCCCGCCGTTCGGTAGAAAGAAACGTACGAACTAGGGGATTCATACGAATCCCCCTTAGTCTCTATAACACAGACAATTCGTCTGTTTCATTCACTTGTTTGTGACCGACCGCAGGGTCAAAATGCATGGAACTGTTTTCGGATACTTTACCCATGCGGTCGGTCAATACTTTAAAGTCCCATAACTCCCGAACCGTTTATCCGAATGGGCTGATTTTAACATATGTTGTCCCTCCAGACTAGGGCTATCCGGAGTACATCCAAAACTTGGGTAAAAATATGTCCCTGTTAATTGTGTTAACAGATATGTTGGAGGGAGGAGATGTGTGGGTTGTACCTTAAACTGGATTGGTGTACTGTAAACCCCTCCCTTGCATGGGAGAATCTCATATAAGCCTGTGTGTGAATAAATCAGTGTTGTTGCTGTTTAACCCTGAAGCTGGAGTGTGTCTCTTTCTTGGGGGGAAAGGGGACTGTATGCCGACTGCCAGGAGTGTAAGCTGTTCATATTGCTTTTCCTGTTCGGCTGCTTCCAGGGTTAGTGTGTCTGCTGTTCGAGAGTTGGTGAATTCGTGCAGTTTGGGAGTTCGGGAAGTTGGTGCTTATGGTAGCTGCTGGTCTATCTAAAGGGGATTATCGCCTAAACTGGGTTTTATCCTCTTGTAAGTGAAATGGTCCGTTACAATATATATAT
Source organism: Pelobates fuscus (assembly GCF_036172605.1). Taxonomy (NCBI): domain Eukaryota; kingdom Metazoa; phylum Chordata; class Amphibia; order Anura; family Pelobatidae; genus Pelobates; species Pelobates fuscus. The sequence continues at coordinate 220,076,601 of NC_086319.1, forward strand.
ATATACAATATGTATATATATATATATATATATATATACCATTATGACAAAGTAATAACAACATTGGGAATCTACAATTTAATTAATTTCAATGTAGGCTAGACCACAGGAGGAAAAATCTATATCCTAACATGTGGTATAGTCTATGTTTTATAGAACTATATTAAATCTATTGTGATGATCAGTCATCACTTGGTGTATTGTGATTGCGTTATTACAAAAGTTTATGAAATATATTTATTCATCTGTTCTATCTTGCAATTCCAATACATGTGAACATATGCATTATAAAAATGTGTGGTGTTTCTGTGGAATCTAATCAGGGTTTAAACATCATCAAACACTTCGCAGTGGGCTGGTCAAACTAGCTGTACTTTGTAAGGGTCTGAAGGGTTCAAAGGTGACAGAGATGGCAGAGATAAATTAATTTCAATGTTTTGCGCACATACCTGAAAATTAGTCCCTGCAAAATTGTGTGTTAAGTTATTAATTTTACATAGGATGTTTTAATTACGTGCAATAAAATCCTGTCATATTTTATAATTTTTCATATGTTTACATGCTTTTCACCATTTTGTTTCAATTTCTGTCACTAGTTTTATAGATAATAATCTGGAAGGATATCTGAATGTGTAGGGCAGAACCCACCTCCTATACTGTTTGACAAGGATTGTGAAGATTCAGAGCTTAATTCGTGATTCTCTTAACCAACATTGAAATATCTTATCTGTATATATTTTACTTCTTACTGTGCTAGACATGTGATATTATTGGAAATAATTGAAATTCTTATGGAGAGGTTGTTACTATTAGATGAAGTGGGAAATCATCTATTGGTAAATTGTAGCAAAAGGCAGAACTTTTTTTGACTGATGTGTCTTGCATACTCAAGAAGAGGGTTCCATAATTGTGAGGTCATTTTTAAAGCCCTCTTTATGCTAGAGCTTCTGGTTGCTTCATTCATTGGAACTAAAAAGAACTGAAAATTTACTGTTAACCTAAAGTTAACTTTTAGGTAAGTATATATCTATTTCCACAGTTGCAAGTTGCAAGTTGCAAGTTGCAAGTTAATGTGTCACCAATGGGGTTTTTCCAAAATAGTGCAAAAACACCAGAAGGACAGTGTCACCTTAGGGCCTCCACAAAATTCCCTCAAATAGCCACACTCTTACACAGGGCCGGATTAACATAGGGGCTGATGGAGCTGCAGCTCCAGGTCCAGGCCCATGGAATAGGCCCATTGGTTTAAAAAAAAAAAAAAAAAAAAATTTTTTTTTTTGCATTTTTTTTTTTTTACACACTACTCTTAGGGTTGCCAGGTATTTCTCATGTATTTCTTAGGGTTGCCAGGTATTTCTCAGAAGTATTTCTCAGGTATTTGAGGCTGCCTAGCCGGTGCCGGTATTGTAGTAATACCGGCAATACAAATGTCTGTCTCAGTATAAACATAGATTATTATGCAATACCAGCACCGGACAGTAGGGGTCGCTGTTTGTGTGGAGAGAGGCAGTGATAAGAAGTTACGGCATCTCCCTCCCTGCCTCTCTCTACTCACTGATCCGCGGGGGAGCAGCTCTGCACAGAGAGTCCAGAAAGCAGCTCCGAGACATGGGGACGCTGAGAAATTGGGACACTGGGGAACATGGGGACCCTGAGCATGGACGTCCGCAGGAATTTTTCCGGGGGGGTGGGGAGGGGGGCATAATTGTAATGACATCCATGCTTGGCCCCTTTTTGACAGTGTCATGAAAGGGAAGGAGCATAGTCATTTTCACATAAAGCAAGGATGAATAGTGTTTTCACAACGATGGTGTCAAGAATATATGTTTGTATTCCTGACACTATAGTGTTCCTTTCATCAAATTACAGGAACATTCTGGTCACCATAACAACTTTATCTAAATGAAAATGCTGTGATGCAAGGAGGCCCCTGGGTGCTCTTTCTTTGAAGGGGTGAAACCGCTCTCAAATGGTTTACCCCCAAAGGCTTCCTTCAGCTCCAGATCTCCAGGTCGCTCAGTGGTATTCGACTTCTGAAACAGAGTGTCAGGAAGTGCAGATTGACGTTGGGCATGGGTGCCGCTGATTGGCTAGAGTGGTCAGCTGACACTCTAAGCCAATCGCTAGTTTCCGATTCATAAAAATGTTTTACGTTTTTATGAGTGCTAGCTGACCCATCTAGCCAATCAGCGGCACCCCTACCCAGCGGCCCTCTGTGTTTCCTGACACTCAGTAAATAAAAGTGAACACTTTAACACTGATATTGTTTGTTTTTACCTGGGGAGATGAGAAGGTCCAAAGTTTCCCTGCCAGGCCCAGGTACCAACGCCTTATGATGTGGTGTCCAGAATGAAGTGCTCTAATCTCATTTTCTTCTCCTTCATTTGACACAGTCTTCTTTGTCTTCTGAGGCTCCTTCACCTTTCTGCTACTTTCTGCTTATTTTGCGCCCTTCTGCTCCTTTCTCTTTCTGATCCCTTTCTGCTCCTTGATGGCTCTTCCTGCTCCTTGATGGCTCTTCCTGCTCCTTGCTGCCCCTTCCTACTCCTAGCAGACCCTTACTACTCCTTGCTGACCACTCCTGCCCCTTGCAGACCCTTTCTACTCCTTGCTGACCCCGCCTGCTCCTTGCTGCCTCTTCCTACTCCATGCTGCCCCTTCCTACTCCATGCTGCCCCTTCCTGCTCACATTTAGGCAGGTTTATTGGATACCGCAATGTTTCGACCTCTACCCAGGTCTTTATCAAGTCTCCAATGTCCCCTATGTATCAGTGTCTCAGTGCCCCATGTCTCTCTGTGCTCGTAGTGTCTCTGTGCCCGTAGTGTCTTTGTGCCCCCTAGTATAAAAGAAAAAAAATCTCAGGCACTCACTGTGATAGCTTTAAGCAGGTTTATTGGACACCGCAACATTTTGACCTGTACCCAGGTTTTTATCAAGTCTCCAGTGTCCCCTATATATCACAGTGTCTCGGTGCCCCATGTCTCCCCTCGTGTCTGTCACCCAGTGTCCCCAAGAGTCTCAGATTTCCCAGGTCTCCCAGTGTTCCCTAGTATCTGTGTCCCCATGTCTCCCAGTGTCCCAATGTCTCTCAATGTTCCCTAGTGACATGGGGACACTGGGAGACATGAGGACACAAACACTAAGGGACTGGGAGACATAGGGACACAGACATTCCCCCTTTTTGTGTATGTTCGCCCTTTCGTCCGTTCTGGTTATGTGATTTGTGTCAGTAGCCCACCCTTTTACCGCATCCATAGACTTCCTGCTTTACTGGACACTGCTGTTAGGAGGTATGGGTTTACTTGAAAGATGAAAGCATGAGATTAGCAAAGGGTATGTGTTTTCTCATAGTTGCATCCTATGAGTTTCCCTACAGCATCATCTCCATCAGATACATGACGCTTAGGAGGTAGGACTGTTTTAGTGTTTTTGGTCAATAAGATTTTGTAATTAGGCCCATCATAATTATCAGCACCAGGCCCACTGGGCTCTTAATCCGGCCCTGCTCTTACATAGGACAGTTTAAGTTACAGACTGCTTCTACACTTGAAACCCGTGACATCCAGACGGGCAGACGTGGTCACCCCAGAAGTGCCAAACAGGTGATTTGAACCTGGGTACTTTTTGGCCCTGGGCCTGCTTTACTGCCTGTAAGCCACAGCAGCTCCTATACATATACCTATTTCTAGCCCTGTTCTTCCTGACTGTGTCTCCAGCACTAGGGGGTTGGACTTGTCCTGTGACTTCTCCTGTCCATCTCAGTCCACGTGAAGCAAATGCCTAATCAGCCAGGTATAAAACACTGCCTCTCTCGGAGGGCAGTGTCAGTTTATTGACTCTGGTTCCTGTATTTGTGTTCTTTTTTTTTTTTTTTTTTTTTTATTTATAATATTTTATTAAGTTTTTAACATAGATATATATAAACATTCATACAAAGACATTGTCATTTTACAAAGAGATATGGTACAAAAATTGCATATTAAAGTTCTTTCAATTGCAGTACAAATTCTATTATTCAGAACCAGTCTTTTTGTGTTTTCCCCTTCTTTTCTAACAATAATTCCATATCATGCAACAGACAAATACAAAAAATCAAAACATTTATTCTCCGATGTTGACATTACATATGGATTTTTGGGTATTCGGTTCCGTTTTCTACCATCATTCCCCATCCCCAAATGTCCAGTTTATAAGAATAAAAATTCTTTTCTGTAAACTTGCACAGCCTATCTTAATGAGGTGGTCAGACTCCATCTGCCTGTACTAAGAAGCACCAAGCTCTCTATGTCAATTTTTTCCCAATAAAACAACAATACACACACACACACCTTTCGCTATACCAAGATTCGAGGGGGAGAGGGTTAGGGGGAACAAACTTTTTCAAGCGCTATGAAGCACAATAACCAGGGTTCAAGAGATGCTTGTCTCCAACCGTCCTTTTATACTACAGAGCCTTATATTTGTATACCTATCGGTCTATCGTTCTTATTTTCCCATAACCTTAAGACCCACATCATGTGTTGTTGCAAGAGTCATGGAGAGAAAGACTGGGGAAGACTCTATGAAACGTATTACGTTTCAGTCATAATTTGGCAATTTTCATTCTGAAGAAGATGGTATTAAGTATGTGTAATAATTTGTTAAGGCCCTTTCCTTTTCTAATTCCCCTTTCCTCCTTCCTCTTGGTTATAAGTCCCTTTCTTAGATGTTTCTACCTTGCCCTAGATTTCCCTATTGCCCTGGCCCTCTATTAACAAAACCTAGGGGGAAAAAAAAGAAAAAGAAAAAAAAAAGAAAATCACACTCCCGCCGAGGGTCAGTCCCGAGTCAGTCTTAAGAACCCGAAGGGCAACACACATCCTTCTAACTACTAATCAGGTTTCTCATAACCACAAGTATCTTAAAGGTGAATGCACAGGGTTCACCCCCAGCCACAGATCCATAGCATATACATCTTAGTGTAAATTAAGAATCATTTCTTCTACCTAATTTTATAATCCATTTCTGCCATTGTTCAATTCTCGGATTAAAGTAGTGTTCTTGTCTTAATATCCCTATTTCCATTTTACAGTTATTCAAGACCTGCTGTTTTATCAGCTCCCAAGTCGGGGAGTCTGGGTTTTTCCAGAATCTTGCAAGAGTAGCTTTAGTTTCAATGAGAATATGGATTATTAACTCTTTTTTATCCTTTGGAATTATAGGCCAGCCCAAGTGCAATATCATAGAACTACAGGTGTAATCAAGATCTACCTCTATTACTTCCCTGCAGAATTTCGCTACCTTTTGCCACAATGAAGATATAATCGGGCATGACCACCATATATGGACGTAGTCTGCTCTCAATGAAGCACAACGCCAGCAGAGATATTGAGATCCTGGATATATTTTTGTTAATTTAGTTGGAACATAATGCCATCTATTGATGACTTTATAATGACTTTCCGTTAGGTTTAGGCAATGTGAAGCTTTCAGTACCGCTTTATTGGCCTTAAGCCATTCCTTTCTCGTAATTATAATTTGTAAGTCTCTTTCCCATGCTTTTAGGGCTGGAAATTCAGGGATTGCCTTATACTTACTAAAAAGTTTTAAGCTTTTAGAAACTAAATTTTTATTATGTCTGATGTTTATCAAGTCTACAAAAAGTTGTAATCCCTCGGAAATCTCAGTTATTCTGTGTCTCATTAGAAAATGTTTTATCCTTAAATACGCAAAACTTTCTCTATAAGAAAGCAAAAAAATTTGTTTAATCTCCTCAAAAGGTCTAATTTGTTGCTGTTGGAATAGCTGATCTATTCTATTAATACCTTTGCTTAACCATGGCTCTAGATTTAAATCCTCCATATTACTGGCCAATACATGCAGTGGTAAATCAATGATAATTTTATCTTCAATCTTGAGTCTTTTTTTCCAGATTCTCCATTGACCCAATAGGTTAGCTAGGATTATACCCATATCATCTTTCTCAAACTTATCTATACTCCAGAATAAAGTCGTTAAGTCCGGAACTGCCGCTTTCCTAGCCTCAATTTTTTCCCATGTTTCACCACAAGAACTCTCTTTCATAGAGGAAATAACATGCGCAAATGAACAAGCTTCATATATGTCCATAATATCAGGGATTCCCATCCCTCCCAATTTAGGCTTTAAATTCAGAATTTTTTTATTAACTCTGGGTTTTTTCCCCAGCCATATATATTTGTCTAAAGCAGCTTGAATCATCATGAGCCATGGTTTAGGCATTTTCAATGGTAACATACGGAATATATAACTCCATCTAGGAACCAAATAAGACTTTACAATGTTAATTCTACCTGTCCATGATATCTCTGCTGTTCTCAAGTCCTTTAGTTGTTTATTAATTTGCATCATTAGAGGTAGAACATTATATTCCATAATCCTAAAAGGATTACTGGAAATCTTAATGCCTAGATAGGTAATACATTTTTTTGCCCATTCGAAACTATATTTCGCTTTAATATATATTTTCTCTTCCTTCTTTATATTTTTGGCAAGAATAGTTGTCTTATCTACATTTAACTTAAAGTTGGAATAGTACCCAAATTCATAAATCGCCTTTAACAATTCGTCTATTGATAATATAGGGTCTGATATAGTGATTAGGACATCATCTGCATAAAGTAAAGTTTTAAGTTCCTCTTGACCTATTGTTATTCCCTTTATTTTCTCATTAGACCTGATGTCACAAATCAAGGGTTCTATATATATCAAATATAGCAGCGGGGACAGAGGACACCCCTGTCTTGTCCCATTTCTTATGTTAAACCACTCAGAGGTTATTCCCCTACCGATTGTTCTTGCCATTGGGGAGCTATACAGGGCCATGATAGCGCTCAGAATCCAGCCTTCGAAACCAAAGGCCTTTAATGCCTCCCAAAGGAAGTCCCATCTGACCCTGTCAAAGGCCTTCTCCGCGTCCAATGACAGGGCCAGCAATGGAATGCCCGATTCTTGAACGTGTTCCAAAATGTCAATCACTGTCCTTATACTATTATTTGATTGTCTGTCCTTCATAAATCCAACCTGGTCTCCATGGATTATGGACGGGAGTACTCTTTGTAATCTCTTTGCCAAAATACTTGCATATATTTTTATATCGGAATTTAGTAAGGATATAGGACGATAATTCCCCACTGATTCCGTCGATTTATCTGGCTTTTGTATGGGAATTATATTAGCATATAGTAATTCGTTGGGCATATCTTTTTCTCTAGCTATGCTATTGAAAAGATCTTCAAGGTGTATTACCAACACGTCCTGGAACTGTTGGTAAAATATATTTGGAAAGCCGTCCGGCCCCGGGGTTTTGTTTTTTTTTAAAGACTCTATTGCATTTATTATTTCTAGTTTTGAAAAGGGTTCATTAATAGAATTCAGTTGTTCCCTTGATAATTTTTTTAGGGTTTTATTTTGAAAGTATGTTTCTGGTTTATAAGGGGGTTCAGGTAGATTATACAATTTTTGGTAAAATGAGTTAAATGCTTTACCTATATTTTCAGGCGTTAATTGGATGCCATCATCTGTAATAATTTTTTGTATTAATTTGTTTAATTTCGCACCTTTAACTCGATTTGTGAGCATTTTATTTGCTCGATTTCCTTTATAGTACCATTTTATTTTTAGATATTCGAGTTTTTTTGAGGTTTGTAAAAGTAGAATTTTATTGATTTTATCTTTTATTAATCCTATTTTCTCACTTATCTCTATATTTGGATTATTTTTGTTAAGTTTTGTTAGTTTATAGAGAGACACATATAATTCTGTCAGGGAAGCTTCTTTTTGTTTTTTCTTGATTGTACCTAATTTAATAAACTGTCCCCTCAGCACGGCCTTATATGTACACCAAACTATGGCATCTGAAGTTCCTTTATTCTTATTCTCCTCAAAAAAATTGTTTGTTAATTCTTTTATGGTATTTATATCTTGAGCCTCCCTAAGAAGGAATTCATTTAGTCTCCAACTATTTCTAATTTTAATATCTGGTGAGATAGTGAGATCAAGTATTACTGGGTTATGATCTGACCAGGTTACGTCATGAATCAGAACCTTTTTAGTCTTGTATGAGACCTCTAACGAACCCAAAAACAGATCTAGTCTAGAATAGGTACAGTGTGCTTTCGAAAAGCAGGTATAGTCTTTTTCTGATGGATGGTTTATCCTCCAAAGATCTAATAATTCATAGTTATTTATCAACATTGAAAATTGCATTGAGGATTTCTTTCCCCTTTTATCTTGCGTTACCCCTGCCAATGAGTTCCTATCCAACGTGCCATCCAGAATACAATTAAAATCTCCTCCTATAATGATTTTACCCTTTTTAATTTTTTCTAATTTACTCAGCACCATTTGTATAAACTGAACTGAATTAGTATTAGGAGCATAGATGTTTACAATAGTGAATTCTTCATCCTGTACTTTACATATGGCTAAGATGAACCTGCCATTTTTATCTATATCCTGGTATGTGACTTGAATATCTAAATCATCTGTCGCTAGTAAAGCTACTCCACATTTCTTTTTATCCTCTAATGATGAGCAGATTTGGATTTTAAAATTTTGGGGGATGAAACGTTTTATATCTTTCCTTAGCCAATGAGTTTCTTGTAGTAATACAACTTTTGCACCTTCCTTTTTAATATATTGATACACCATGGCTCTTTTAGCTGGGTTATTCAGGCCCTGTACATTCAGCGTCATAAACTTAACCATAGTCTAAGCCTTTGAAACTCGAGACCGTACCCCCCGGCGGGAGGGAGAGAAAAAGAAAAAAAAAAGAGGGGGGGGAGGAAAGCACATGACAATTACATTCATATGACCTCATGTAAGTCGAACATAAGGCCACACATACCCACATTTTTTGTAAAAAATTCCGTCTCCACTCCCACTTAGTGGAAGACAGAAAATGCATCCCAGAACTCTGGGAATACATCCACAACTCCACAACGAAATATGGAGTTACTTGGGGGAGCATGAGAAAACCCTCCCCGAGAGTGCCGCTGGTGTCCATATATACCCAGCGGGAAGGAGAAGGGAAGAGAGAAAAAAAAAAAAAAAAAAAAAAAAAAAAAAACCTTTTATGTACATATTCATCTTACTATTCAATTTACTCCAATAAATGTACTTATATATATATTATCCCATTTCCCTTTGGCCAAAAGTGCCTTTAAGTGTGATTATTTCAATTTCTTTATAACAGTTTTATATTACTAAGATCTGTCTTTACAGTCTAAAGTGTTATCCATACAATATCTTGTGGACCAGATAGCCAATTTAACCCTTAAATTTACCCCCAAAAATACAGTAAACACACAAAAAAAAAAAAAAACAAAAAAAAACAAAAAAAAAAAAAAAAAACCTTTTATGTACATATCAATCATAAACCACGTTGTGAAAACTACTTTCAATATAATTTCAATTTCCTATAATACATCGTACTTTCCTTATGGTCTAAAAATTACTCTAGACCAATAACATCTCGTGTATTCATCTTACTATTCAATTTACTCCAATAAATGTACTTATATATATATTATCCCATTTCCCTTTGGCCAAAAATGCCTTTAAGTGTGATTATTTCAATTTCTTTATAACAGTTTTATATTACTAAAATCTGTCTTTACAGTCTAAGGTGTTATCCATACAATATCTTGTGGACCAGATAGCCAATTTAACCCTTAAATTTACCCCCAAAAATACAGTAAACACAAAAAAAAAAAAAAAAAAAAATATGTGTACATTCTCCTACTCTTCACTACTACCTAGTAAGTTTATATTAGTGATTTCAATATTTGTGCTTTAGAGATTATTTTGAAGCAGTGTTCTATCATACAGAGGATTCCTATCAATTTAACTAATCAAATTACACCCAAAAGTGTCCATATCTATCATTATCTGTGGGTAATCTCGTTCTCCTCTGAGAGGATATACTTTCACGTGAGTGTCATTTATATATACCATAACCTATTCCCCTGTTATGTAAAAATTATATAAATTATGTAAACAATTTTCAGTATAGATATTGCAATTTCCCATGTGCCAACTGCTAGATTATACGCCTTTATAAGCTGTGAGTAACCCGATCAGATCAATACCTTGTCAGCCATTTACAGTATAGTATATCTGGTTATTATATTTACATCAGAGGAGAGAGAGAAAAAAAAAAAAAAAAAAAATTCATCCCTTAGTCGATCCGCTGGCATGTCCAAACTTATTGATTAATTTTGCATGTGGACCTCCTGTAGCCATTTCCTGGCTAAATCTGAGTTGGCAAATACCAGAGTTTTTGCTTCATGAGTGATAATTAATTTTGCTGGGAAAGCCCAGAAGTGTCTAACATCATTTTTCCTTAGTGTCTCCAGAACCGAAGCGAATGATCGCCTTTTCTTCCTCGTTTCATATGATAAGTCTGGGAGAACTTTTATGTTCGCATATTCTTCTTTTTTACTGCCTTGCCTTGAGGTTTTTCTTATTTCTTCTCTAAATAAGTATGAGTTGCAGCAGACCATAATATCTCTGGGAGCTTCCATTGGGAGATTTTTAGGTTTTGGAATTCTATGATATCTCTCTAGAAATTTATAATTATCATCCTTCTGAATGCCCAGTTCCAGGAAGTATGAATCCAAGAATGCTTTTATTTTTTCTTGTGTGATACTCTCCGGGATGTTCCTTAATCTTAAGTTGTTTTGTCTTGATCTGTCTTCAAGATCATTTATCTTTGATTGTAGCTGTTGGATTTTCTCGTTTATTTCTCCCTGTTGCTGCTGTTGGTCTTTAATTAGTGAGTCAATAAGATCCATTTTTCTTTCGACTTGGTTAATTCTGAGGCCTATCTCTTTAATTTCCTTTTTTAAATCCTCATTATTGCTGAGAATTTCTTGTTTTATTGCTAATAGTTGCTGGTCTAGGCAGATTTTTAAAAATTCTGGCGTAACCATCGAGTTTTCCATTTGAGATGTTTCTAATTGGGATATTTTTTTCTCTCCCGCTGTCAAATTAATTTCTTTCACAGAACTCTCTGGGAATGATCTATCTGTTTGGGGGGAAAAGAAATTAGAGAGTCTTTTCTCCGTCTTGTTCTCTTTTCTTTCAACCTTCTCTTTATGTTCTTTATCTTTATCTTTGCCAAGGGACACTTTATTTTCTTGATTTCTTCTGGTTGACATAATCCCAGAGATATCATGCAGCACAGAGAAAAAAAAAAAAAAAAAAAAAAAAAAATCACCAAAAGTATATCAGCTTAATTCCTTGTGTGAGATAGTTAGTCAACGAAAACGTGTTTCTGCAGCTTTAATAACGTTTTGGTTTATGTATCACGTTACGCCCTTAGATAATTGTTTGATTGATTAGAATTAGTTTTTCTTCTCTCTACTTCATCTTCATGGCATTTTTATTCTTGAATTCTTCTAGTTGACGTAATTTTAGTGATATCGTGCAGCACAAAAAAGAACAAAACAAAACAACAAAAAAGAAAAATCACCAAAAATATATCAGCGTGAGTCCGTTTAGTCAATGTAAACGTATTTCTTCAACTTTAGTGACGTTTTGACGTTTTAATTTATGTATCACGTTACACCCTTAGATAATTGGTTGATTAAAATTAGTTTTCCTTCTCTCTACTTCATCTTCATAACTCCTTTTTTTATTTTTTCCCTTTTTCCTTTAAAAGTATGCATTCATAGGTGGAGGTTCTTTATATGCACTCTTTACTTTTTCCAAGCTATGGTGTTTAACACTGTTCAGTTTTAGGATAAATTATGGGAAATCATGGGTTTTCCCCCTCCTTCGCTTCCAATACACCGTTTCCCAATTCCTTCTATATTTATGAAGGCATGTAAATGTAAAAAAAAAGAAAAGTGAACTAAAATATCACTTTCTCTGTCTTACTTTTCTTCCCCTTTCGTGTATTTGTGTTCTTGATCCAGTGTTCTCCAGACAAAGTGACCTTGGCTTATCTTCATTTATCCTGACCTCTGACTTTGGCTTCTCCTTGACAATCCTCCTATTTGTGTCCTTGCTTGTACTGCGACTTGGAGCTAGATACTGCACAGACTCACAGGCCAGGTGGCTTCTTCTCTGGTCACCTTGGTCTGTGTTTATTTGCAAGGGTGAGCGTATATCTCTGCATACCGGACTCCACATCAGGTAAGATCCTGACACAAATGTAGCAAGAGAATATCACACTAGTACCTGTTGTGGGTATTCTCTTGAAATATACAGAGCCCGAGATTATTATCTTATAGGACAACAAGAAGTAAAAAAAAAAAAAAAAAAAAGGATAAATGAGTCATTTATTACATGTGAGTTTACAGAGGAAGAGGTTCTATTTCAACTGTCAAAAGTAAAGACAAATAAGTCAATGGGACCTGATGGAATACACCCAAAGCTATTAAAAGAGCTTAGTGGTGTACTAGCAAAACCATTAACAGATTTATTTAACCAATCATTGTTAACAGGAGTAGTCCCAGAAGATTGGAAGTTAGCGAATGTTGTGCCCATTCACAAGAAAGGTAATAAGGAGGAGTCGGGCAACTATAGGCCAGTAAGCCTTACTTCAGTAGTGGGGAAAGTGATGGAAACCATGTTAAAGGATAGGATTGTTGAACATCTAAAAACACATGGATTTCAAGATCAGAGACAACATGGGTTTACTTCAGGGAGATCATGCCAAACTAATCTTATTGATTTTTTTGATTGGGTAACTAAAATTATAGATCAGGGTGGTGCAGTAGACATTGCTTACCTAGATTTCAGTAAGGCTTTTGACACTGTTGCACATAGAAGGCTTATCAATAAACTGCAATCTTTGAGTTTGGATTCCAATATTGTTGAATGGGTAAGGCAGTGGCTGAGTGACAGGCAACAGAGGGTTGTAGTCAATGGAGTATATTCGAAGCTTGGGCTTGTCACCAGTGGGGTACCTCAGGGATCTGTACTTGGACCCATTCTCTTTAATATTTTTATTAGTGATATTGCAGAAGGTCTTGATGGTAAGGTGTGTCTTTTTGCAGATGATACTAAGATATGTAACAGGGTTGATGTTCCAGGAGGGATAAGCCAAATGGCAAATGATTTAGGTAAACTAGAAAAATGGTCAGAGTTGTGGCAACTGACATTTAATGTGGATAAGTGCAAGATAATGCATCTTGGACGTAAAAACCCAAGGGCAGAGTACAGAATATTTGATAGAGTCCTAGCCTCAACATCTGAGGAAAGGGATTTAGGGGTGATTATTTCTGAGGACTTAAAGGTAGGCAGACAATGTAATAGAGCAGCAGGAAATGCTAGCAGAATTCTTGGTTGTATAGGGAGAGGTATTAGCAGTAGAAAGAGGGAAGTGCTCATGGCATTGTACAGAACACTGGTGAGACCTCACTTGGAGTACTGTACACAGTACTGGAGACCATATCTTCAGAAGGATATTGATACCTTAGAGAGAGTTCAAAGAAGGGCTACTAAACTGGTTCATGGATTGCAGGATAAAACTTACCAGGAAAGGTTATGGATCTTAACATGTATAGCTTGGAGGAAAGACGAGACAGGGGGGATATGATAGAAACATTTAAATACATAAAGGGAATCAACACAGTAAAGGAGGAGACTATATTTAAAAGAAGAAAAACTACCACAACCAGAGGACATAGTCTTAAATTAGAGGGACAAAGGTTTAAAAATAATATCAGGAAGTATTACTTTACTGAGAGGGTAGTGGATGCATGGAATAGCCTTCCAGCTGAAGTGGTAGAGGTTAACACAGTAAAGGAGTTTAAGCATGCGTGGGATAGGCATAAGGCTATCCTAACTACAAGATAATGCCAGGGACTAATGAAAGTATTTAGAAAACTGGGCAGACTAGATGGGCCGAATGGTTCTTATCTGCCGTCACATTCTATGTTTCTATGTTTCTATATGTTGTTATTAAAAAGCTGTCCTGATAAGCAAACATTAGGATGGGACTTACTGACTTGGAATAGTCTGTACAATTGCCACATTATAATTTTCTTCTAAACTTCCTCCATAAGAAATCCCTGTTGCTATTATTGCCTACAAATAGAAATATAATTTTTATTAGCAATCATATATTAATGAAATGATAACAAATGGTTTTAGTTTTTTTGACAATTTTACTAAACAACTTACCACAATTACTTCGATGGGAATGGGAACACGGAGAATGTTTTTATATCGTTCATTTAATTCTTTCACCACCACACATATGGCTAATGTCAAAATTCCCGCTATAAGATCAGCAAAGTTTGTCTTTCCAATGTTGGAACAAATATCACCAAGTTTCTGAAAAAAATGTGAATACCAGATAAATTATATTTAATTAGTTAATAAATATTAACATGGAAAATAAACATTATCTATTGATCATTTTTATCTAGAACATTGTGTGATATAATAAGCCCAGGTGTAGTGTCTAAAATAATGTTATTATTAATCTATGCTGGCATGAGACACTTATTTGAGCTTTTTTAACACTTATACAAAATAATAATGTACCTTGAGAAATGTAATAAGAAAGTAATGGCTAACTCAGATATTTCTGAACAACATTTCCTATGATGCATAGCTAATTGAGATCACAGGAAATATAATAAAGAGACAGCTGAGGTACAAGGCTAGCTTTCACTGTGATAAAGTAACATGATGCAATAACACATTTGGGGAAAGACCTCCAGTAGCTGAGATTCATCAGATATGTATTTTGGCTGCAACCTCATGTATACACATATTTTCAGCCTGAAACAATTCTCCCACTAAGAAAGCTTTAAAGAAACACTGTAGGTACTGTAACAACTACATTATACACTCTGTTAGTGGCGTACCCAGTGGTGTATTCTGGTTTTGTGCTGACCTAGGCATGACTAAACCTGGGAAACCGCCTAATCTAAATTTCCCCAACCCCACCTGTCAAGACCACACCTCTTCCTGACTAAGACCCAACTCCATCTCCTCGTACCTAATCCTTTTAAGCACGCACACTGTCACTGACCCATACATGCACTTATTGGCACACACACACTGTTTAACCTACTCACACTGACCGACAACATGCCCTCACTGATACACATGCACTCACTGACAGTCATTGTCTCACACACTGTTTAACCAACACATATGTTCATTGACAGACACACACTGACATACACTCAATGACAGACACACTCTTACTGATTTGACACACACACATTCACTGACATCAGTGACGTACATACCGGGGTCGCAGGGGTCGCGGCTGCGACCGGGCCCGGCCCACCAGGGGGCCCGGCCGCCCCTGCGACCCGGTATGTATGTCACTTGGCCAGCCTCTTCTCCTGGGGGGCCCAGGAGCCGGCCACCTCCGGGCCCCCCGAGGCTGGCCCTGCTGTCACCCGGCTGCCCGGTCCTGTGGGCGCGCGAGGGAGCACTCTCCCCTGAGTGCTTCCTCTTCAGCTCCCTCGCGCACCGCAATGATACCGGAGCCGGAAGATGATGTCATCTTCCGGCGCCGGTATCAGTACGCAGCGCGCGAGGGAGCTGAAGAGGAAGCACTCAGGGGAGAGTGCTCCCTCGCGCGCCCGCCTGCCTGCCCGCCGGGTGACCGGCCCCCCAGGAGCCCAGCAGCACCACTGGACCCCAGGGAATCCCCTCAGCACTCCAAAAGGTAAGGAGGCTGGGGGGATTACATTTTTAAAAAAATGTGTTAGTGTGTGTGTGTTAGTGTTACTGTGAGTGTTAGTGTTACTGTGAGTGTTAGTGTGTGTGTTAGTGTTACTGTGTGTGTTAGTGTGTGTTTTACTGTGAGTGTTAGTTTGTGTGTTAGTGTTACTGTGAGTGTTAGTGTGTGTGTTAGTGTTACTGTGAGTGTTAGTGTGTGTGTTAGTGTTACTGTGAGTGTTAGTGTGTGTTTTACTGTGAGTGTTAGTGTGTGTTACTGTGAGTGTTAGCGTGTGTGTTACTGTGAGTGTTAGCGTGTGTGTTAGTGTTAGTGTGTGTGTTACTGTGAGTGTTAGTGAGTGTGTGTGTGTGTGTTACTGTGAGTGTTAGTGAGTGTGTGTGTTACTGTGAGTGTTAGTGTGTGTGTGTTAGTGTTACTGTGAGTGTTAGTGTGTGTGTTAGTGTGTGTGTTAGTGTTACTGTGAGTGTTAGTGTGTGTCAGTGTGAGTGTCAGTGAGTGTGTCTGCTAGTGAGTGTCAGTGAGTGTGTTACTGTGTGTGTCTGTTACTGAGTGTGTTTGTATTAGTGAGTCTGTTTGATGTCTGTTAGTGAGTGTGTGTTTTGTAAGTGAGTGTGTATGTATGTCTGTCGCTGAGTGTGTCTCTGTCAGTAAATGTGTGTGTCTGTTAGCTAGTGTGTATGCGTGTGTTAGCTAGTGTGTATGCGTCTGTTCGTGAGAGTGTGTATGTGTGTGTCTTCAGCACTTACCTTTCTCCAGCGCCGGACTCTCTTGGCGCTGGGGATCCCTCCGCCTCTCAGCTCCGAATGCGCATGCACAGCAAGAGCCATGCGCGCATTCAAACCGCCCATGGGAAAGCATTACTCAATGCTTTTCTATGGACGTTCAGTGTCTGAAAATCGCGGAAGCTCCTCTAGCGGCTGTCAGTGAGACAGCCACTAGAGGCTGGATTAACCCTCAGTGAAACATAGCAGTTTCTCTGAAACTGCTATGCTTTCAGCTGCAGGGTTAAAACTAGAGGGACCTGACACCCAGACCACTTCATTGAGCTGATGTGATCTGGGTGTCTGTAGTGGTCCTTTAAGTGTGTGTGCATCTGCATGCACTGGTGTACATACAGGGGTCGCAGCCCTGCAACCCCTGCGACCAGGTGCCCGCCGCCATGTGTTGCGGCCCCGGCCCGCGCAGAGTAAGCGTGCGGGGGGGGGCCCACGGATCAATTTTCGCACCGGGGCCCCATAGGTCATGTGTACGCCACTGACTGACATACTCATTCATTGACAGACACACACACCCTGACAAACAGAGTCTCACTGATTTAACAGACACACAAACTCACAGACACACAACCTCACATACACTCACATTCTCTCACAAATTATTAATATTACTATTAATATTCTAAATTGTCCACTCAGCTTCCCTACATTTGGGAGAGCTGGTGTGGATCTGTCATTGGGGTTCAGTGGGGCTGCTGTAAGGCGGGCGTCTGTATTTGCATCAGAGGTGGCAAGGGAGATGTGATCTTCCTGCTCTGCTCCTTCGTGCCTCGTGGTCAGACTACTGATGCTGGGAGACAGAATTTATGCTCCCGGCATCAGCAAACGGCGGGCGAGGGAACAGAGCAGGAAGATCACAGCTTCCTTGCCACCTCTGTTGCAAACACAGCTGACAGTTGGTTGGGGTGGCCAGCTCTTGGACCCCACTATGACAGGAGAAAGCACCGCAGGGATCAACCGGGGACATCAGAGTGGATGGTTGGGGCAGTGTTTTTTGCGGTCCCCTGAATAGTGCCTCCGAAGGCAAATGCCTTGTTTGCCTTGGTCTAGATACAGCACTGGGCATACCTAGAGTATGACCTCTAATAGACCACAAGGCTACAAAGAACATGACCACACATATTACATACAGCCACACACACACACATCACATACAGTGAGCACACAATTCACATACCGCCAACACACACACACAAACTTCATAGAGCCAGCTCACTGCACATACATCACGTACACCCAGCACACACCACACATCACACACACATATTGATTATTTTATGGTAAAGTTATCTAAAAGATGGGTGTCAGATGTTTGGACAGGGGCCTTGAGGGGCTCAATTTCAGTGCTTGCCATAGGCGCTATGTTCAGTAGACACACATCTGCTCAAGGTCCTCAAACTATGAGTATTTAAACAGATTCAAGCCTTGAAGGTGCAACTTCAAGCCACACCTTGAAGGCCTGGGTATAGGAGAGCCAGACTATTACTTCTCATTCTTTCAGGGCATTCATTCAATGATTCTCTATGACAAGAGCCAAGTGCATTTAATGATTCCCTATAATAAGATGAGTGTTATGAACGCACCAATGGGGAGCACTCTATGAGGAGCATTGAACTGGACTTGCACCTTTGAAACATCACATAAGGTGGAGCAAGCGGCAGCACATATGGAGAGTTGGCACTGGAATAAAGGTGAGTATATTTATTTTTCCTATTTTACAGTGCAAATGGGGCGTTGGGGGTAAAACTAAATAGGGATAGGGTGACTATAGCATTGGGAATACAGGTTTGTTAACATCATGCTATAACGTTCCTTTAAGTACTTAGTGCTAAAAAGGTGTCATACACTCATAGGGTTATTTAATAAAGGGAGAATTGCCAGGAATTCTAAGTTAATTAAACATTAATTTTAAAATTTAGCGCATAATAACCCAATTAGAAAAAAATTATTTTGTTTTCTGTTTGCCAATTTTGAAATTAACTTTGAAATCCCTTTAAATTCTCCAAAAATCTAATTTAAGTGAATAATCTTATAAAACGTCTTTTGCTGCAACTGCATTAAGATGACTCACTGGCTGTGTGTATTTAAACCACAAATCAAAATGTCTGATGCTCTTATTGATTGTTACCAAATCAACTTAATACTTTATTTAAGAACTTGAAAACTTGTCATTCATAGTAAACAAATTTGCTAAATTATTGACTGCAGCCTAAATTTAAGGATTACTCTTACCACCACGACCACTTCATGGTGTTTACACGCTCCTTCATAGTTTTCTGTAATGGAACCAAAGCTTGGTCCTATGGTTGCACCTATATGTCTATTCACAAAGTAGTGAATGGAGCTATCACTAAGCTGACACTGTTACTGCTTAGCTGCTCTCAGCTCAACAGTATCTCCATTCACAAGTTCTGATGAGTAAAACTGCTGCCCAGTGCTGAACTACACATCCCCCAAAAAACCTGCTTGTTAGATATTATGTTTTTAATTAAGAAATGTACATGGCATACATACATATAGTACAGAAAATACTCCAGCATAGTTTCCTACAGAAATATTCAGCATCAATATAATCTGTGATACCACAACTTGCAAAGCAGCAGCCGTGGTGAATCCTCTAACTAACGGATCAGCCAGGTACTTGACGATGAATCCAAACTGAAGTGCTCCGAGTATCAACTGAAGACAGAAGAGAACTGATTTAATGTATTTTCTTTAACCATGTTAACAACATCACACACTGGCTAATATTCTACCACTTTATTAACTAAAGCATGTGTTGGTATTTGTACATGTAAATAACAATGTGGTAATACTCAAACAGCAGGTAACTCAGGTCCAGTAGCTCACAGGTGATTTGATATGGACTTTATAAGAATCCCAAAGTTAAATCCACATTCACATTGTAATATGAATAATGCAATAATATGCTTGTGAATATGGGTCTTGAGGCATAAAATGCATAAAGCTAGATTTGTTGGGGCTTCACACTGGCATACTATGATGGACTATTCGCTCATACTAGTTACGCAACACCCAGTAACTTTTACTATTTAACACCCTAACTGCTTTTCTTTTCCTTTGTTCTTTGTCTAGTAATACACTGATCAGCCATAACATTAAACCCACTGATAGGTAAAGTGGATAGCATTGATTATATCATTAAAATGGCACCTGCCAAGGGGTGGGATATATTAGGAAGCAAGTGAACAGTCAGTTTTTTAACTTCATGTTTTGGAAGCAAGAAAAATGGACAAGCAGAAAGAGTGACTTTGACAAGGGCGAAATAGTGGTGGCTAGACGACTAGCCATCAAGCAAAAAGATCTGAGTGACTTTGACAAGGGCAGGATCAGACTGGGTCAGAGCACCTCCAAAACGGCAAGTCTTGTTGGGTGTTCCCAGTATACAGTTTTAGTTCTTACCAAAAGTGCTGCAAGGAAAGACAACCGGAGAATGGGCATCAGGATTATGGGTGCCCAAGACTCATTGATGCACGTGGGAGCAAAGGCTAACGTGTCTGGTCAGATAACACAGAAAAGCTAGAGAAACTCAAATTGCTTAAAAACTTTATGCAACTCTTTTTTGGCGGATTATTGAAATGTTGGAGCGGGTATAAGCAGAATAAACAGCAGTTGTTAATTCGCTGATCTAAGCCTGCCGGAACCTGTACTATTTCCATCAAAGAAGAATATTAAATCTGGGAGAAATTGAATGCAGACACAGCTAAGAAAGAGTTATCGTCAAGATTGGCAAGTAGCGAGCAACAATTTTAATGTGCCTGATCTGGTATATTAGTCTGAATACTGCCTACTGCCTGACTAGTGTTTGCAACACCTCTATCTAAATTAGAGAGAAAAGGAATCAATTTAAAGCGGGTATAAGCGGATACATGAAGTGATTTTGAACCTGATTACTTAAACCTGCTAAAAGCCTAATTTATGCCATTAATGCTACAGGGAGTGCAGAATTATTAGGCAAGTTGTATTTTTGAGGATTAATTTTATTATTGAACAACAACCATGTTCTCAATGAACCCAAAAAACTCATTAATATCAAAGCTGAATATTTTTGGAAGTAGTTTTTAGTTTGTTTTTAGTTTTAGCTATTTTAGGGGGATATCTGTGTGTGCAGGTGACTATTACTGTGCATAATTATTAGGCAACTTAACAAAAAACAAATATATACCCATTTCAATTATTTATTTTTACCAGTGAAACCAATATAACATCTCAACATTCACAAATATACATTTCTGACATTCAAAAACAAAACAAAAACAAATCAGTGACCAATATAGCCACCTTTCTTTGCAAGGACACTCAAAAGCCTGCCATCCATGGATTCTGTCAGTGTTTTGATCTGTTCACCATCAACATTGCGTGCAGCAGCAACCACAGCCTCCCAGACACTGTTCAGAGAGGTGTACTGTTTTCCCTCCTTGTAAATCTCACATTTGATGATGGACCACAGGTTCTCAATGGGGTTCAGATCAGGTGAACAAGGAGGCCATGTCATTAGATTTTCTTCTTTTATACCCTTTCTTGCCAGCCACGCTGTGGAGTACTTGGACGCGTGTGATGGAGCATTGTCCTGCATGAAAATCATGTTTTTCTTGAAGGATGCAGACTTCTTCCTGTACCACTGCTTGAAGAAGGTGTCTTCCAGAAACTGGCAGTAGGACTGGGAGTTGAGCTTGACTCCATCCTCAACCCGAAAAGGCCCCACAAGCTCATCTTTGATGATACCAGCCCAAACCAGTACTCCACCTCCACCTTGCTGGCGTTTGAGTCGGACTGGAGCTCTCTGCCCTTTACCAATCCAGCCACGGGCCCATCCATCTGGCCCATCAAGACTCACTCTCATTTCATCAGTCCATAAAACCTTAGAAAAATCAGTCTTGAGATATTTCTTGGCCCAGTCTTGACGTTTCAGCTTGTGTGTCTTGTTCAGTGGTGGTCGTCTTTCAGCCTTTATTACCTTGGCCATGTCTCTGAGTATTGCACACCTTGTGCTTTTGGGCACTCCAGTGATGTTGCAGCTCTGAAATATGGCCAAACTGGTGGCAAGTGGCATCTTGGCAGCTGCACGCTTGACTTTTCTCAGTTCAATATTGTAGTTACGTTCTGTTAGCGACAACTTTCTAGAAAAGAACCCACACGGATGCAAAGGGGTATGGGATAAGAATTTTTGATGGTGATCTTGTTCATTGCCCTATAATCGATGCATGGGCATAACTCTCCATCTTTTTTAAAAACAAAAAAGAACCCCGCACTAGCAGGTGAAGAAGACTTACGTATGTGACCTATCAGTAAAGACTCTTTGCTGTAATCCTCCTTTGGCTGTAATTTGCTGTCTCCTAAGAGCGTTGCACCCTCTGGGGACCGGACTGGAGGGAGATCGAGCAGTGGTCTGCCGCGAGCAAGTTAAGTATGAATTGTTTCTGTCGGCTTGGTTGCTTACTTTATGTGCAAACATGCCGGCAGAATCACCTGGAGCCGTGACAAAAACATAATCTCATTAAACCGTTTTAGTTCTGATTTAACTGATTTTATGAAAACAAATAAAATACTATTTTAGAAAGATGTGAAAATGCACTCATTACATGTGACCTTTTTAATTTTAGGAAGGTCTTTGACATTGCGCCACTCAACAGGTTACAGGTAAATATATATAATATACAGTGAGTATCAAACTCTGTACACTAATCTTGACACTGCAACCTTTGATGATGAAAAGGCTGACATTGAGACAAATTATGTCCAACATTTATTCAACTTTAATATAATCTAAACATTTGGGTACCAAGGTTACCATTAGTGAGATTGGCTGATATGTGGGTGTGCAGCTACCTGTACGATTCCAATTAGAAAGCTAAGTGTTCCTGATACAAGCACTCTGGCTGCGTCTCTGGCGTCTGTATCCATCACTGTTCCGTTTAGTTCTGTTGAGTTGGTAATAATAAAGTTTTCATCTGGAGCAATCCTTAAAACTACTGTCGCTACCATCAGACTGATTACTGGAAATGGCCCTGTCAGCACACAGACATACATATTTTATTACTTTTTTCAAACCATAAATTCTGGAAAATCAAAAGAAAAACACAGCACAATAGTGGGCTAAAACAAATTATTTCGATTTTTTTGAATCAATGCATCTATATGAGGAAAATTCAGCATCTCCATGCAGAACGTGGGGATGCTGAACGGCAGGGCTGCCTACTGTGAAGCCCTGAGCCAGGAAGCCCCTCCAGTAGCCATCTGAGGAGTGGCCACTTGGAGGTGTCCCTAGGGGCAATGTAAAACACTGCCTTTTCTCTTTTTACATGAAAATGCCTGAAGAGAGCATTATTATACTCACCAGAACAACGACATTAAGCTGTAATTGTTCTGGTGACTATAGTGTCCCTTTAACAGAGAGAAGCAGCTATTGGTAAATTATAACAGGAATGAATTGAGTGAGAAACAGCTGGAGGAGCATGCTATATAATTATGGGGAACCTGGGTGGGTGGGTAGTGGTGAGAAAAAATGCAGAGCTTTACTATATGAAAGAAATACTTTAAAAGATTCTTAATGGAGTGTCCCTGTCCTGTAAAACACTACAGTTTTTAGAAACAGGGCACGGCTGGGGGCAGGGACACTAAAGCATTAGCTATGCAGGTTTGTATTGCTAACACTTTAGTGTTCCTTTAAATAGCTAGTATTTAAACTAAACAATGTTAAAATCAAACATCATAAAAACATAACGTGTGAGTTTATAGGGTGGATGTACTAGTTACTGAACAACATAATATCTCATAAAATGAATTATACAGGTTAGAAAGAATTCCATGCTCTATATTAGTTTTGCTCACGGACAGACGTCCATGCATTACACATCACTGTTGTTTCTGACCGGGGACGTTGCTAGCTTACAGAAGCATCCTAAAGCTTCACCTTAGGAGCCATATCCTTGTCTCTCTACACCGAAACCTACGTGAGCCGAGATGTCAGTGACAAAAAATAGCTTGGGACAAAAAACATGGTACATTGCCAGGTATTCAATGAAATCCTGCCTGGTCACACTACTGATAAGCAATAGAGATAGGGTACAGCACAGCCCCTCTGCCCAGCACCCCCTTTTAACTGTCCCCTACTAGCACTGAGATGTTGGGCAACACTTTTCCGATCTCCAGTCCCCAAAGCTTACCCTAGCAATGACCCCTGAGGTAAATACAGAGTTTGAACATTGCCAGCAGGGACAAATTGGCTTACCAGGAACCTAACTAAAACTATGAAGAACAGAAGCATCCAGTCTATCCCATACAATATGCACAGTACTGTGATGAAGGATAGCAGGATACACGACATCATGCTCTTTGTGGTACAAGAGAACATAGCTTGTAACCAAGAAGGTGAGTATAATGACATCACCAAAAAAGTCTTGTTGAAGTGAGACTTGTCTGGTGGTGAACAGTGGATGTTTTACAGAATTTGGTTTAGCATTCCAACTAAACAATTAAAAAGAAATTGTTTTCATTAGATAGCATTACTGCGATTTTCTCTCTTCATAAAATTCAAACATCAGCTAAATTTTCTCTTTCATACAGGTGCATTGGACAAACACTATAGCACAATTTACTTCTTTTCTTTTGATATAGTCATTTGGTTCATAAACCAGTGGTTCTTAGTCATTTATCAGACATCAACATTGACATTATTCAAAATGTCTTCATATGAACACATGTAGAGTTTACAGTAATATGTCTAAATGTTTCTTAACTAATTATATTAAGTGTTTGTATAAATGAATCTTATCTCAATGTGTCTGGCATAAGTCATATATCAAGATAATACACATATTCTGTAGGCTATGACATTTTATTTTGCATTAGCTCAATAGTACCTACCGACAGAAATGTGTCTTGATGTCCCCAGCAGGAAATATGTCAGAACAGGAAAGAACGATGAGTAAAGGCCATATCCTGCAGGAACCGCAGCAAGTAGAGCAAATGCCAAACCTGTAATAATATATACTATAACTAGTTACAATTCAAATTCATATTTCTGAACAGATACATTATCAGGGAGCCTAGCCAGTCACGATAGTGCTTGTGCACACAAATAAAATATATGTTTTGTTACTGCAGTCAGTTACACTCATATTTGATTTAAAAAAATAAATAAATAAATAAATATATATATATATATATATATATATATATATATATATATACTTAGAACGGGTATATTGAGAGCGGGACCCCAAGTACAAACAGCACACAGATAGCAACTCTCTATAACCGCCAAAGAGTTACCCACATAAGAGGTAACAACTCAATCAAGGGTTGACGTTAGACAACTCATAAGTCGCGAAGCTAAATGAAAAAGTGATACAAAAATGTGCAAGTGGCTTAAAAAAGGAGAAATCTGTGTAGCCTGTTGCATGTAGCCATATCAATTTACAATGTAAATATCCTCAATCTAGGCAAAAAATAATGGGGTTTTAGTTACATTATATGATCATACATTGCATAAGCCTGCCACAACGTCAATGTACCCCATTTTTTGGCAGGTCCTACTCTAACAGCCAAATGTCTGCTAAATGAACTACTTACTTGGGGAAAAAATGCCTTCTCGAGTTCTCTGCAGAACAAGGCTAAATAGGGCCCTGGGATGAGGCACCTGTGACATGGAGGGGTGCAAAACCATGGAGTTGGCTAGACTCCTAAATATATATATATATATATATATATATATATATTTCCCGGCCATGGCAGCACTACTCCAGGGTTAGCTCCTACCCTCACTCACATTGGACTAAATATTATCCCAGGACTAAATATTAGCCCATAAAAGGCCACATGACCATAATTCCCCAGTTCTCTTCCTGACTACACTCCCTTGGATTTTCTCTGTGTGATATTTCATTATCCTACTTTTTCTTTTTGACATACCGTATATACTCGTGTATAAATCGATCTCGTGTATAAGTCGAGTGCAGTTTTGTGACCAACAATTGTGAAATATGCTATGTCTCGTGGATAAGTCGAGGGTAAAACTTGGGGCTATGAAATTCTGTGATTTTTATAATTTTGTCAGATTTTACCTAGGTAAGATCCTGGAACAATCAAACATGTCAGCTAAAAACTGGATTAAAAAAAAAATCAGCAGTCATGAACAAGAACATTTAATTTATTAACTGTAACAAATTCCTTAAACTTATTACATGGACTTTTTATTTATGCCCTCCAAAATAGCACAAACATTGTTTGGCCTATACAAATCCTTCAAACTCTGACTCTTCATCGTCAGAATGTCCGAATAAATCACAACATTGTTCTTCGGTGAAACACACACACTCGCTGACAGAAACACACACACTCACTGACAGAAACACACACACTCACTGACAGAAACACACACACTCACTGACAAACACATACACACTGACAGAAACACAAAAATTCACTGACAGAAACACAAAAGTTCACTGACAGAAACACACACATTCACTGACAGAAACACATACACACACTGACAAACACACACATTCACTGACAGAAACACTCACTGACAGAAACACATACACACACTGACATACACACTCACTGACAGAAACACACACACACACACTCATTGACAGAAACACACACTGACAAACAAACATACACACTCACACAAACTCACTTATAAACACTTTTTTTTTAATACATTAAACAAATGTGTGTACCAGTGGCCAGCCTTCTCTATTTAGAACACTTAGAACACTTGGCTGCTGGGATATGATGTCATGTATCCTAGCAGCCCTTAACATAATGTGAGCTGATTGGCTGCAGCTCACGTCCCCTCATTTGGCCGGCACATCTGGAGGGGTAAGAGAGTGACCGGCGGGAGAGTAGTTTTATGTGCTCCCGCCGGTCCGACGAATATAAATGTCCCGCCCCCCTCCCTCCCTCTCCCTCCCGCTACCCTGAAAATCCCGCCGCCGACGCCGCCCTTCTCCTTCAGTTCGTGCTTTCTGACAGCTGCAGTCAGAAAGCACGAAAGTGATTATGCCGCCCCGCCCGGTCCAGCGGCACCACTTTGATGCGGCCATCCCCCCTTACACCCGTGTATAAGTCGAGCCTGCAATATAACATTAAGTTTGCAGGCAAACTTTCTCGACCTATACACGGGTATATACGGTACCTGGGACTTGTTAGTTCCTTTTCCTGGGATTAGTTCAGCCTTTCTTCTCCCAGAAGTTGCAGTATACAGCACCTCACCAAGGGCGACCCATAAATTATGCCCCTAGTCACTATACTGCGGTTGCTCACCTGTAGCTGCTCACTGTAAAAAAAAAAAAAAAACTACGTATCCACTCTCCCGAGCCCCCACTTGTGCCACGCGAGTGGGGGCTTCTAACCTGAAGGGGGGGACCTATTGACCCCCGGCCCCCACCCCTGAACGGCGGGTGGGGACACTTAAGTAAAATAAGGGAGGGGACCTATTGTCCACCCCCCCCGGCCCCCACCCCTGAGCGGCGGCTGGGAGCCCTAAGTTAGAATAAGGGGGGGACCTTTTGTCCTCCCCCCAGCCCCACCCCGTAGCGGTCGGTGGGGGCCCCAAATACCAATAAGGGGGTCCTCCCCACTGTCCCCCACCCCTGAGCAGTGGGTGGGGCCCCTAAATTAGAATAAGGGTGGACCTATTGTCCTCCCCCTGGCCCCCACCCATGAGCGGTGGGTGGGGGCCCTAAATACCAATAAGGGTACCTATTGTCCTCCCCTCCTGGCCCCACCCCTGAGCGGTGGGTGAGGGCCCTAAATTAGAATATTGTCCTGCCCCCACCCCTGAGCGGTTGGCGGCCCTAAAGTAAAATAATGGGGGGCACCTATTGTCCTCCCCTCACGGCCCACACCCATGAGCGGCGGGTGGGGGCCCTAACTTAGAATAAGGGGGGACCTATTGTTCTCTCCCCTGGCCCCCACCCCTGAGTAGCGGGTGGGGGCCCTGAGTTAGAATAAGGGGGGGGGATCTATTGTCCCCAAACCCCTAGTCACCCCCTCCCCAAAAAAATGAACCCCTACCTACCCCCCTCACACTAAAAATAATGAGGGGGGACCATTACCTAGGTACCTGTAAAAAAAAAATCCATAATAACCGTCGCACTTTAAAAAACAAGACAAAAGCGCAAAAAATATAATTCATCTTCACCCATGGACTGAGCTCTGCAGGGCGGGGCAAGGCTTATAAAGCCTTGCCCCGCCCAGCAATTAATCTCAGAGCACTCTGGTTGGTTGGTTTAAGCCATCCAATCAGAGTGCTCTCACAGGTAAATCCAACCAATCAGAGTTCTCTGTGTCATTTTACACAGCGTGGGAAAGTTCTTTGGAATTATGTTATGAGTCAAATTACACAGCGTGGAAAAATTCCAAAGAACTTTAGGGCCCCCACCCGCCGCTTATGGGTGGTGGCCAGGGGGAGGACAATAGGTCCCCCTCTTATTGATATTTAGGGCCCACACCTGCCGCTCAGGGGTGGGGGCTGAGGGGGAGGACAATAAGTCCCCCCCTTATTCTAACTTAGGGCCCCCACCGGCTTCTCAGGGGTGCGGGCCCGGGGGGGAAGTCAACAGGTCCCCCTCCCTTGAAGTAATTTAGGACCCACCAACGCAGAGGGGTGGGAGACGGGGGGAGGACAATAGGTTCCCCCCTTATTTTTACTTTAGGGCCCTCCCGCCACTCAGGGGTGGGGGCTAGGGAGAGGACAATAGGTGTCCCCCCATTTTTGTTTTGTATTTTGTTTGTTTTTTAACAGTGAGCAACCACAGATCTTTCAGCCTTTTGGTAGATAACTCCCTAATACCGTGGGAATTAGGGAGTTATCTACTAACCGGCTGCAAGAGAAGTGCCGAAGTCCCAAAATTCCGAAATGGCAAAATTCCGAAGTGCCGAAGTTCCGAAGTGTTGAAGTGCTGAACCGAACCGAAGTGCCAAAGTCCCGAATTTCGGAATGCCGAACCGAAAATTTTCCCCATGCACATCCCTAAATTACAAGTTTTTGTTTTATCTGGATATTAGTTCCCAGCGGGCGATCTCTTTCCAGCTGCTCAGGTATTGTATCTTCATGGCGTCACCAGCCAAGGTATGAAATAGGTCACAATCTAGAGGTACAAGGTACACCCAGCAGCTGCCTTAACTTCAGTTTCCAGGGCCCTTAAGCAATGGGCAGAGGATCTGGGTACTGACATGAAGGATGGAGTGAGTAGATCATGTCTCAAAGCTGTAGAAGACATTAGTCTTGCGGCATATTTTTGCTCCGATGCCTCTGTGGATCTGGTACGCTTCATAGCTAGGTCCATGACCCTCAATGTTGCTGGCCGTAGAGCACTCTGGCTTAAGGCCTGGGTTGCAGACACTGCATCCAAGAATAGTCTCTGCTCACTACCTTTTCAGGGTGACATGCTTTTCGGACGTCAGCTGGATGAGTGCATCAAAAAGACTGCGGAAGGCAGTAAAGCCTTATTGCCATGTAACAGGGGCAACAGAAGATCCTCTAATGCTGATAGGAGGTCATTCAGAGACTCAAGGCAATACAGACCTGAAAGACGGTCCTTTTGGAGCCAGCCAGGGAGGGGGGGTCAATCCTTTCATAGAGGTGGTAGGGGAAGAGGGTCATCTGCCTGCCAGAATAAAATATTCTGACTGCTTCCAAGCTCAGTCTCCAGGAATAGTTGCCAGATTGCTTCATTTCTCAGAGACCTGGAGCCACACCATCAAGGATCTGTGGGTTCAGAAGGTGGTCTCCCAAGGTTATTGGCTAGAATTCGAGGAGACACCTACTTCAGGAAAATTCTTCAGGTCCTCATTTCCAGAAAATGTAAGAAAAAGAAGGGTGCTTCTAGAATTCATAGATTCTCTGTCCCGACAATTGATGATCTGCCAAGTTCCCAGAGAAGAAGGATTTCAGGGATTCTACTCAAGGCTTTTTCTTGCCCCAAAAGGCAAGGCTGCATGGAGGCCAATCCTGGATGTGTCCATCCTAAATACCTTTCTGTGTGCCAGACGATTCAGGATGGAATCATTAGCCTCCATCATCCAGGCAGTATCTCCAGGCGATTGGTTGATTTCCATCGATCTCAAGGATGCCTCTTTCCCCATCCCAATCGCCAGTGTACATCAGAAGTTCCTGAGGTTCTATCTGAACAACAAACACTGGCAGTTTAGGGCCCTTCAATGTGGCCTCAGCTCAGCACACAGGGTGTTCTCCAAAGTCCTAGGTTCCCTGATTGCAGAAATCAGGAAGAAGGGTATCTTAATTTTCCATTACTTGGATGACATCTTGATATTGGCAAAGAATTACCCATAATTGATTGCCCATCGAGACATCGCTAAATCGATCTTGGAGAACCCTGGTTGGGTTCTGAATTTGATGATCTATGTGGGAGTCTGGTTCAATACAAATCTAGGGTTTGTCCATCTATCAGAAGACCGACGATATCGGCTGACAGAGAAATTGAGGAGAATACTTCGTCTTCGCAAGATCACTGCAAGAGCTTACGTGAGCATCCTGGGTCCCTTTCATCTACAATAGGTATTACTCGATGGCCTCAATGGCATCTCCGGATCCCTCAAAGATCGTTCCTGACCCAGTACAAGCATCTGGATTTGAACCAACCCAATCATCTTACATCCAAAGTAAAGGAAGCTCTCAGATGGTGGCTCTCAAAGGCAAACCTGACCAAAGGTTTTTCCCTGGGAGATATACTTTGGATGGTAGTCACCACAGATGCATGCCAAACAGGATGGGTGCCCATCTGAACCAGATATACCTTCAAGGAAAATGGCCTGTATCCCTCCGAGGAGCATCTTCCAACTACCTGGAACTGAGGGTGATTTTCGAGGCCTTGCATCACCTAAAGTCACGAATCCGACACCATTGGGTAAAACTATAGGTGGACAACACTGCAGTGGTAGCATCCGTGAACCACCAAGGAGGTACTCACAGTCCAAGGATGATGAATATCATGGTTTCTCTCATGAAATGGGCACAAAAACACCTTCTGGGGATATGTGCGATTTACCTTCCAGGTTCCATGAACATCAAGGCGGATTTCCTGAGCAGACTCAAAATCTTGCCAGGAGAATGGTGGCTAGCAAAATGGGCCTTTCAGGAGTTGGTTCACAGATGGGGTCTTCCAGAGATCGACATGATGGCCAACTTCAAGAACAGACAGGTTCAGAGGTTCTTCTCCAGGAAACATCACACCCTAGCGGAAGGTTGGGATGCCCTCAGCTGTTCATGGAATTTCCGTACTGGGTATGTGTTTCCCCCGATTTCCCTTATCTTGACCCTCCTAAGGAGAATTCAAAGGGAACATGTGGTGGTGATTGCATTTCTCCCATATTGGCCACGGAGACCCTGGTTCCCACTGTTGTTGAGCCTTTCTATGGAGACCCCACTTCATCTACCTGTGAGAGAGGACCTGCTGTCTCAGGGTTTTCTGTTCCATTCTGCTCCTTAAACCCTCCAGCTGATGGCATGGAGACTGAAAGGAGGCGATTACAAGATTAAGGGTTCTCAGATGTGGTGATTTCTACTATGCTTTAGGCAAGGAAACGGCATACTTCAGCTGCCTTTTACCATATTTGGATAAATTTAAAAAATCTCAGGCACTCACTGTGATTTGTTCCAGGCAGTTTATTGCAACGTTTCGACCTGAAACAATGTTGCAGTCTCTTTCCCAGGCCCCAGCACCTCTATGTGAATCTTTCCCCACAGCTCCTCTGTGTGGCTCATGTTCGTCTTCCTTAGCTCCTCTGTGTGTGTCAAATCATGCACTTTAATGTACATAAATAGGCACACTATTCACTTTTAATAGGCACGTTTCAGCACTTTTCATACACAGAAGATATACACGAGTATCACTTTAAATTTTTTTGCACTTTAAAAACTTTGATGCACTTTAAATTGATATGTGCCTTTAAAATGTACCTTAACATGAATACCTGAAAATACATATACATAACACAAAAAAGAGTCAATGTAAATAATGGTAGTACACATGTAAATATCATTCAAGTCACACAAAGCACTTTAATGTACATATCACACACAGTTGTCCCTTTGGATTTGTTCCATGCACTTTAATGTACATAAAAGCATTTAGATCACTTTAGATAAAGACTAGCTCTAGTGAAAAATATATATACATTAATTCAGTAAGATTTAAAAGGTAATAAATAGCACCTGGTTGTGTATAACGGGCATTGACTAAATATTTGTTATGCAGCATATAAGAGTTGATTGTTATAAGCATGCTATTTAATAACTTCTTATGAGGATGTGCACTGTTAGGTGACACTATGTCACTGTAAATAAGTATGATCGTATGCATGATTAGGTGTTTCACAGTCCCGGCGCACATTTAGATATGTTACCTCAGTTGCTATGGAGCCCGAGGTAACATCGGGTTACTGGGGCAACAGGGGGAGACGTCAGCACGCAACTTCCAGGTTGCGATATGCTGGCACATGCGCATTTGGAATAGAGGGACGCCGGAAAAATGTAGTGAACACCTGAGTGGTGAGTGTTTTTTCTAATTAACTAATAATTTGTTTTACTACATAAGTTTGGTTTTATCATATGTATTGTGTGTGATGTATTGATCCTGAGGAAAGCCACAGATGGTGGCTGAAACGTCGGTCTGGTTTTAATGGATATACAATAAAGGAGTCTCTTTCTATTTAAAAAAAACATGAGTGCAAGCCTCTTATTACTTTTAATATATATATATATATATATATACACATACATACACAAGGGTCTGGCTGCACTCACCTAAACATGCACAATATATGTATATATATGTATATATGTATATATATATATTTGGGGGTCTTGCCAACTCCTTGATTTTGCACCCCTCCCTGTCACAGGTGCCTCATCCCTCATTAGGTGTTTTTAAAAATTTGTCAGCACCAAAGTTATTGTTTAGTAGTGCAATGGATTTTCATTTTTATTGTGTTATATATTATCACATTACTTCAGGGGTCAAGTCCTGGGTAAAAAAGTGTGGGAACTCACCCAAATCAAAGGGACAGAGACTAAGAAAGGGGGACAGGGACTGAGGAGGGGGCAGGGACTGAGGAAGGGGGCAGGGACTGAGGAAGGGGGCAGGGACTGAGGAAGGGGGCAAGGACCGAGGAAGGGGACAGGGACTGAGGAGGGAAACAGGGACTGAGGAGGGGGACAGGGACTAAGGAAGGGGGACAGGGACTGATGAGGGGGAGGGGGGCAGGGACTGAGGAAGGGGGATAGGGCATGAGTAAGGGGATAAAAAAAACCTAAAGTGCATTACCCCCCTCCCTGAGGCTTACCTTGGGCCAGGAGGGATGGGACAGGATCTGGAGTCAGCAGCCTGCAGTAAGTGGAGTCGGCCGGCCTCTCCTGATGATGTCAGGAGGAGGCGGCGTAACTTCCTCTGATCTTCTCCCAGACTCCCAAGCGGTACTGGGAAGAGCAGTGAAAGTCACGCCCTATCCTGACATCATCAGGAGAAGCCAGCCGACTCCACTAGCTCCACTGGCTGCAGGTTGCAGGGAAAGAAGTGAGTTTAGAAATCCGAGTCCCAGCCAGAGGCAAGGGATTCGGATTTGTGCTCCTCACTACTCTAACGGCCACTTGTGCCAGCCCTGGGTCCTGCAGGACTACTAACAGGAATGGCGTTCTTGCAGTGGAAAAAGTGCAGGAACGCCGTTCCCACGTGTTCCTGCAGGACTCAAGCCCTGCATACTGGAAAAAGAATATATCACAACACTTTAGTACATACAAAGCACACTTTTTTCATATATTTAGATACAAATATTCAATGTTATCAATATTTCTGAAGAAGAGTTTTGAGTTGTTTTTTTTTTTACCTTGCAGTGTACCAACCAATCCTGTGCTTATTCCTGAGACTAGGTCGAAAACAAACAATTCCTTCCATTTGTACTTGGGCAACCAATCAAAGACTGGGAAAAGTGACTTTGCTCCCAGGAGAGTCTTTTTATATGTGCAGCTGCTAAATAAAGAACAAACTGCGATCATACAAAATATATAAGGTGGCATGCACAGCTATACACAATACATGGGAATGATTTATCAAGGCTTAACAGATTGTATCCTGGGTGCAAAGAGCAAACTGTTGATTGCTCCTTTTTGGCACCTGTTTTACCATGACAAATATACCCTAAAATGTATATAATATCTAATCATGTTAGAAAATAAAGGTCTCCAGTGGGACACTTTTTAAACACTTTCTTTATTGCTATACTATTCTGTCCATGTCTCTTCTGAGCCATCATTTAGGACCAGCTAAGCGTAACTGTGCTACAAAGAAGGGAAGGGTCGCGCCTCTCAGGATCCCAAAACTGTTCCCCCTGGAGCTAAGTGTATAGCTTAATGAAGTGTGAGCAGGGCTGGACTGGGAATGAAAAGCAGCCCTGGGAAAAAATTATATACCAGCCCCATAATGCATCACGCCAGCATAGTGCGCAGATATGGAAGCGGGGGGAAAAAACCCTCAAAACTGAAAACTATAACTCAAACGTGAAAGAAAGCACTCATAAGGCTTCAAAATAAACAAAAGAGCGGATTTATTGTAAGCAGACCTGCATTTGCATATAATCAATGTTTCAGTCCAACTACCTTGACATATTAAGACATGTTTGGTAATTGGACTGAAATTGTGAATGTATGCTATTGCACAGCAGTAAAAAAAAAATGTTATCTTGTTTTTTGTTTTTTTAAGTAATAAGAGTGTATACTCTTCACTTTGGCTGACAAAATTTCAGTCAATGCCAATTCAATTCCCATAGGAAAGCATTGGGAGGCTATTGCGCATGTGTGGCAAAACGCTGCGCTTCACCGCACCAATCAACATCTCCTCATAGAGATGCATTGCATCAATGCATCTCTATGGGGAGCGATCAGCGCCTCCATGCAGAGTGTGCAGCATTGGACTAGGAAGCATCTCTAGTAGCCGTCTGAGTGGCTGTCACTAGAGATGTGCCTAGGCAGCA
This sequence comes from Pelobates fuscus, assembly GCF_036172605.1. NCBI lineage: Eukaryota > Metazoa > Chordata > Amphibia > Anura > Pelobatidae > Pelobates > Pelobates fuscus. Next base: position 220,111,081 of record NC_086319.1, read on the forward strand.
ATGTAGACACTGCCTTTTCTCTGAAAAGGTAGCATGTACAGTGCTCAGCCTACAGGGACAGGCTATAGACACCAGAACCACTACATTAAACTGAAGTAGTTCTGGTGACTATAATGTCCCTTTATTATGACATCTTTCTCTCACCAGTCAAATCTGAGTTACAGGGAGAGCAGGAGACACAAGTGGAGATGCATTTTGTTTGTGTCTTTCTCCCCCAGGCCTGTTTCATGTGTCTCTTAGCCCAAGCCCCATTGTCTCTTTCTCCCTTTCCCCAGCCCTTCTGTGAGTCTCTTTCCCAGGCCCCAGCACCTCGATGTGTATCTTTTTCCACAGCTCCTCTGTGTGTCTCATGTTTGTCTTTCTTAGCTCTTCTGTGTGTCTCCTGTTCCCCTTTCCCAAGCCCTCTGCCTCTTTCTCCCCACACACCTCCGTGTGTCTTTTTACTCTCCAGCCCCTTTATCTGTCTCATTACCCCACAGCCCTCCATGTGTCTCATTCGACACTCTCCAGTCTTCCATGTGTCTCAGTAGCCCCCACATGTGTCCCACTAGCCCCCAGGCCTCCATATGTCCCACTAGCCCTTTCTCCCAGCCCTCCATGTGTTCCTTTACCCTCTGGGCCCTCTGAGTCCCTATACCCCCTCCCAGCCCTGTATGTGTCTCATTAGCCCTCCCATGTGTCCCATGAGCACCCCTGTGTGTCCTATTAGCCCCCAGCCCTCCATGTGTCCTATTAGACCTGCCTCCCAGCCCTCAATGTGTCCCACTAGCCATCCCTCCCAGCCCCCATGTGTCTCTATACCCTCTCCGAGCCCTCCATGTGTCCGTATACCCCCTTCCCAACCCTCCATGTGTTCTTATATTCCCCTCCCAGTCCTCCATGTGTCCCATAAGTTCCTCCCCAGCTCTCCCTGTGTCCCATTAGTTTCCCCCTGCTTTCCCTGTGTCCCATTAGTTCCCCCCAGCTCTCCCTGTGTCCCATTAGTTCCTCCCCCACCTCTCCCTGTGTCCAATTAGATTCCCTCCCACCCCACCCCCACCTCTCCTCTACTGCAGTCTGCCTGCTTGGCCACGCTACATTCTTTGACATCCCCTCCTGCTGGTCACCCTGTAATTGCGCTGTGTGGCCCGCGGTAACCCGGTGGGCCAGTCTGGTCCTGAGTGTGAGTGTTCAATTGTTTTATAAGTACTATTTAATTATATTTTACGGTTATACACTTTTGTATATATGTAAAGAAACGTGTATATAGACAGCACTCAGGGCCGTCTTTAATATTGATTGGACCCTGGGCAAAGCATTTGCTTGGGCCCCCTAGACCCTGTACCCCTCCCCAGGCGTGCAAACACGTTATCTCCCTTAATGCAGTGGCTACCTAAAGTAGAGAGGTGCAAGAATATTTTTTTGGGCCTCCCTATTGCAAGGATGTTTAAAAGGTAGATCCCCATCTGTCGTGCGACTCCAGCAATGCCTTGACAGCTGGGGCTCTACCATTTACCCATGTTTGCAGGTTTTTATTTAGCCCTAAGCAGTTTTTGTGTGTATCAATGTAAACAGGTTTTTGTATGGAATATGTTTGTATGTGGTGTTGGCGTTTGAATGTAAGCATGCATTTATGTGTAGTGTTGCTTTTTGAATGCAGGGGTGTGTATACATATAATGTTGGTGTTTAACACAGACGTGTATTTGTATGTTGTGCTGAAGCTTGAATGCAGGGGTGTATTTGTGTGTAGTGTTAGCGTGTGAATGTTGAGATGTAAGCACAAACACACACGTAGATATGCACACAACCTGACACACATACTGAGAACGTACAGATACACTGAAACACACAAAGACAACATACAGCTACACACTGACACACATACACAAAGATACAAACACAGACACAGACACACACACACACTTAATAAAGATACACACACACACACACACACTTAATACAGATACACACACACACACACATATATATACACACACTGACACACACACAGATATACAGAGACAGACAAACTGACACACAAACATACACTGATAGACATACTTACACACACATAAATTGACAGACACACTGACAGACATGCTGACACATTCACCAACACACACACCAACATACTGACACAAAGAGCCATACTGATACAGACATGCACACACTGACATACATATGGACACACAGTGACGCATACACTAACAGACATGCTGACACACATATACTGACAGACATACTGACACATTCACAGATACACAAACACACAAAATTTACACTATTAAACCCACCCTTCCTACCTTGGAGGGTGGCTTTCCTACTTGTGGCTGAAGGTGCTGGGAGTTGGGGTCTGGCTAGCTCGGCCCAGACCCCCACCGCTCTGCCTCTTCCCCCTCCCGCACGCTCCTCTCATTAGTGGAGGAAGTGACTGCCACAGGCGTCACTTCCTCCTAGCCGGCTGCCGAAAAGCAAGAGGGCCCGGTCGCGCTCTTAAAGCACCAGAGCGCAGAACCGGGCCCCTGCTGACAGAAGCCCACCGGGTGGCCCTTAGTGCATGGGCCACCCAGTGGGCCTCCTTAGTGCACGGCTGCACCGGCGGTGGGAGAAATGCTTGAGGCCAGCGGGGCCCACGGTGCAGCTGCTTTGGGCCCCCCAGGAGTAAGTGGGCCCGGGGCAGCTGCCCCGTTTGCCCCGCGGTAAAGACGGCCCTGACAGCACTACATACAACGAAGGGCGCCAGACACCAATAATCTGTGCAAAACAATAGTGGATACAAAAGTATTTACCAAATGGAGATATGGACTGCTACTTCCAGTGTTTGAAGGATGGTTGTATTCGGCCATATGTCAAATATTCATAACGACCAAAGTAATCCCCCGGGAAGGCTCATTGTCAGTGGGATTGATTTTTTAACTAGTAACATCTCTAAATATGTAGACTTCTTTCTAAAGAAATACATGTCTAAGGCTCCCTCCTATGTAGAAGATTAAATACAAATTATAAAAGAAATGGAAGTCCATCAATGGAAAAAAGGATTTATAAATGGGTCACTATTGATCTCACTTCCTTGTATACAGTCATTGGTTCTACAAAAGGAATTGAAGAGTGGAACTGGTTGCTCCTAGTTATGCCAATATATTTGTGGCAAACTGGGAGTCCAGGAACATCTGGAAGAATAATCATTTTGGAGCAAACCTGGTGCTATGGAAGAGATACATCGATGATGTAATAATTATCTGGGGCGGTGGTAGGGTCCTTTTGGAAGAATTCTTAGGATTTGTTAACGCCAATCAATATCGTTAAAATTTACAGCAAAAATAGATAAGGAAAAACTTTGTTTTTTAGAGTTGACTTTCTTTGTCAATAATGGGAAAGTGTGCAATATAATTTATTTCAAACTGACAGATGGAAATTGTATTATTGAGTATTTCAGCTGTCACCAGCCAAATCGGTTGAAGAATTACTAAAGGTCAGCAGATGAGGGTTTTTAGAAATTGCACTGAGGAGGCAGATTTTAAGGAACAAACACAGGTTTTGAATAAAAAGCTTTTAAATAGACATTATTTATAAGATCTTGAGATCTTATAAATAAAACTCAAGTAGAAATTGAAAACCAGAAATAGACAGGAATTGCTATAAGATAAAAGTAGAGAAAGCAAGGTTTCTAGTATGAATTTGAAACACATTTTTAGCTAAATTTAACAGTAAAGCAAATTTAATAAAGATAGTTTTTAACAAGCACTGGTCTATTTTAAGACAAAATACATTTTTAAAATAAATTTTACCTGAAAAACCTAAAATAATATATGAAAAGACAAATGATTCTAGCACCTTTTCTTTTACCAAAATTAAAAGAGACTCCAAATCTCTCTTTAAAAGATAAAACAAAATATGTGTGGTAATTGCAGTACATGTAAATTTCAAACCACAAAACCGTCTGTTTTTAAAAGTTCTATCACAGGGGAAGTTTTTTAAAATTAATCATCTTATTCATTGTCTAAGTAAAAATGTTGTTTACCTGTTTATAATGTAAATGCGGCATTAAATATATAGGAAGAACAATAACAGAATTGTATGATAGACTGTGAGAACATTTTAATGGTATAAATAAAAAGATACTGCATCAAATGCAAGGATTTTAGTTTTGATTAATTCATTCGCAAATGCAGGTATCCGAACTGGAGAAGGAAAACACTCTAAAAACTTTAGCCAAAAATAAATTAATAACAAGGTGTTAGTGCTGTTTTATTATGCCTATGATGCTTTACTTTCAACATAAAAGGATATGCATAAATAGATTATTTTACATTTTATTTTTGGATAAAGTATCTGGAATGGGTATTTTAAGTTAGGGAATATGTAACATGTAACAGAATAATATCTAATAAAATCTTATGTGGGGTGTGTATCACAAATTATAGGTGTTTCCCCAATCACCTCAATGTATACAATAAAAAACTGGTAATGTAAAACACCTCCAAATACATACAACACCGAGTGTAACAGATTAGAAGGTAAAATGTACAGACATGTATACTTCCCAATAGACATCCACTATGGGTAAGCAGAAGTACCACACTTGGGATCTACAATAGATAAATATAACCACACATAGTGTAATCTGTACAATTAAAGAAACTGAATAATGAGAAAAGTTTCACTCACAAGTGTAGAGCCGTGCCAGGCTCTATATAAGCAGCATTAGTGTGTCAATGTTTGGCTTAAGTCAGATCAATCTCAGTAGAATGGAGGGGCAAAAGCCAGAGGTTCGAGAAGTTAGTTTGAATTGAGAAAGCATGTCAGACGGCTACTGACAAGTCGTTACAGAAGGTTTGAGGAAAGGGAGTAGAGATATGGGATGATGGTTGGATGAGGAAGACAGGCCAAGACATGGCTTTATTTAAGATGGGTACAACAGTAGCATTTGTTTTTTTAGAAGAGTGGGAATGATGCTAAAAGAAACAGAGCAGTTAAATATATACATTAAAGATGGCACAAGGCAAGGGTAGAGAGATCGGATAACTTAACAGGGGGTGGGATCAATGGGATAAGTAGTAGAGCGAGAGAAAGAAAGAAGCACAGTCATCTCCTGTTCAGTAAACAGTTAGAAGACCAGAAGGGTATGAGAAGCACAGGCCAAGTCAGGTTGAGAGAAATAAAGAGGAGTGAAGGGAAATAATTATTTTCTTAACTAATTGTGTCAAATAGTAAAAGAGAATTCAAAGTTATCAGCTGTAAAGTTAGTACGTGGAGTGTCCACATGCAAAGTAGAGAGCTAAAGGTATCAAATAGATGGTTGGTATTGTGAGAGTACACACTAATGAGGGAGGAAATGTATGATTATTTAGAAAGAATGAGGGATGTGCTGTATGAGCATTGCATGAATTTGTAATGGAGACTTCCTCCACAGTGTTAATTAAATCCTAATTGGAGCAAAGGGACACTAAAATAACGAATATAGAGCTTGATCCTATATCATAGGGAAAACCTAGTTAGCAATTAATGACTGGTGTTATCTGTAATTTACATGGGGGAGGGGGCTGGTACATTTGCATTGTGTCGGGGCTTCAATATAAAACATGAGGGATGGACAGATTACTGTCTACCCTCCATTGCCCCCAGGATGAGGCTACAGTTTTATTTTTATTTTGACAATTTTCAAGCAGACTTTTTTTTTTGTCAAGAATAACAAAAAGGAAACATGGAAGTATACATATAATTTAGACAAGTCTACATTTAAATAACCGAGCGAAAGATAAAAAGAGATACAAAACAGTATTAAACCAAAATCACATTACAAGGCATAGCAACACAATATTCATGCCAAATCCAATTTTAAGCACCAGGGATTGTGCGGCCACATACCAGGTCCCTGATGCAGCTTCTGCGGTTCCCAGGAGCTTGATACAATGCAGATATGAATCCAGTACTAGAAATAAGGCAAAACTAGAATAGGCACTGTAACGGAATTATATTATTATGCCTGGACACTCATACTAATCACACAATGGAACATACAAAGAACCTTTAAAGAAGCTCACACCCTACTTGTATGGTCAGGAATTCACCCTGATCACGGACCATAACCCACTCGTATGGCTGAACCGAGTAGCTGGGGATAATGGGCGCCTGCTAAGATGGAGCTTGGCCCTGCAACCCTACCATTTTTCCATCCAATACCGCCCTGGCAGATTCAATGGTAATGCAGACGGACTGTCCAGAAAAGGATCAATCCGGGTCTGCCGGGGTGTTCCACAAAAGGGGAGCAGTGTAACGGAATTATATATTATGCCTGGACACTCATACTAATCACACAATGGAACATACAAAGAACCGAATGACTCGTTACAATTGGATTTACCATTACCCACGAATGGACTGATTATACCGAACACCGGACCACCTTGGTGGGTAAGTAAGGGATATTTTACCTCCCAGCTTGTATCCAGCCATTCGCATGGTCCAGCACGAATCCTTTGTGTAACGTATAGGTGGCCGCCATTTCGGGACTTTGCACGTGTTCGCCGCCATCTTACGTACGGACAGCGGTGTTTGCCAGCAATCCTCTGGAACTAGATGCAAACAGGCGAACAGCGCTGAGACCTCCAGGATCACGTAACTTCGTGCTGGACCTACCGAGCGACCCGCCGTTCGGTAGAAAACCTTAAGAGACTATGGGGATTCTAGCGACCATAAGGATTTGACTGGATGGCAGAGTTTTCATACCGTTTCACCGTACCAACGAGGACCGAACGCAAGGCCAAAACTTATGGAACTATTTTCGGCTAGTTTGCCTGTGCGGTCGGTCAAAACTTTGGAACCCAATAACTCCCGAACCATTCATCCGTATGGACTGATTTTCGGATATGTTGCTCCCCTGAATAAGAGCTGATTTAAGGTGCCAGATTTAAAGGTGTACCCCTTTTTGGGGTACATCCAGAACTTGGATTAAAATGTGTACAGTATAATTATGTTAACTGTTTATCTGAGGGGAGGGGATGTGTGGGTTGTACCATGTACATGATTGGTGATTTTATGCCTCCCCCTGGGTGTGTTCTTTTTGTATGCAACTGTAATAAAAAGCAGGCTGGGTATTCCAGTCCTCAGTTCTTGACCCTTCAAAACGTAGCCTCGTCTTGTTCTTGAAAGGGAATTATATTGGATTGTTACTCTGCTCTTTTTACAGCTGAACCTGACTCTCTCTCTGGACCTCGTGGATGGGATTATATCAGCTTTACTTTTACTTTTACACAGCAGCTTGCCAGGAAAAAGGACGTCTCCAACGGCTGATACCCTCTCACTACCTGGGTAGACATTACATTGGTGGCAGCGGCGGGATGGTCCTTTTATCCAGAAAGCAAGTGCTGAATGGAGTCTCAGTATGCCAAGCTGAAAAGACCCACACTAAAAGATTTATTGGAGAGTCGTGGTAGGAGTGCCAGTAACAGACCACGGAGAGAGCTGATAGCTGACCTGCTGGAGCTGGACGAAATGGATAGGTCCATGGAAGTAACTGAGCTCCTTGCACCTGTCAGCGAGGACGATGTACTTACTGCTATTGTACAGCGGAGATTATCCTTGTATCCAGCAACGTCCGTGGAACTAATAAACCAGCTGTTCCGGGACGCAAAGGAGGAGATCGAAACTAAGAGGAGACAAGAAACGGAACTGGTAAGAGCTAGACAGCCCATTACACATGCAGTTCCTACTCCTCCACCCACTGCTGCGGTAAAGAAAATTCCATTTACTGCTTTTAAAACCTTTGTGGAAAGTGAAGAAGAAATTGATGGGTATTTGGCTGACTTTGAGAGGCAGTGCTCACTACACCAAGTACCACCAGAGCAATGGGTCACTATCCTGGCTTGGAAACTATCAGGGAAAGCAAATGAGGCTTTTCGAGCACTTACTGCAGAAGAGATATCGCAGTATCAAAGGGTAAAAGAGGCACTGCTCACCAGGTACGCTGTAACCCCAGAAGCATACCGCCGCCGCTTCCGGGAGTCCAAGAAGAAGGCTGTGGACTCCCACATGGAATGGGCTAACCGATTACAAAGGGTGGCATCACTTTGGGTCCAAGGGTGCAAGGCCAACCCCCGGGGAGGAAGTATTGCAGTTGTTGCTAATGGAACATTTCTTCCAAGACCTGGCCGCGGACATACAAGACTGGGTAGGAGACCGCCGCCCCGCTAACTTAAACAAGGCGGCTCGGCTAGCAGATGAGTATGCGGAAACAAGGAAAGTAAGCCAGGGTACTACACGACTGGCTCATAAGGTAGAACCGCGCACTCCAGCCGTCATCTCACGCCCAGAGTTTTGGGCTCCACTCCCACCAGGACCACCGCGCCCTCAGGGGTCTACCAACTACCCCCGAGATTTGTCTAGGGTGACGTGCCATCACTGCAGCAACACGGGACATATTGCTCGTTATTGCCCATTGAGATCTACCAATAACAACTGGAGACGCACAACACCCAACACAGAGGCCACTCCATCACGTCCCTCTGCGGCTCACTGCCTAGAAACCGAGGTGGGCCCTGAGGAATGTCTGGGAATTTTGTATGAGGCAGACCCAATACAAGCTGCTTCTCCGAATAACCGTCAGCATCACCGTCAGGAGGTACGGTTGAATGGACAAGTAGCACAAGGCCTAAGAGATACCGGGGCTACTATTACTTTGATTCAAAAGCATCTGGCAAAGCCAGAAAATGTGTCTACTCGCACAGTTGCTGTTCGGGTCGCAGGGGGTGCTGTATTTCGCTTACCCACCGCCTGAGTGCACTTAGACTGGGGAGTCGGGTCGGGAAAGACCACAGTTGGCATTATGGACAACCTGCCTGCCGAGGTTGTGTTGGGCAACGACATTGGCCCTCTGACTTCGGCTTATTTACCTACGCCTGCTGCTGCTTGTCCCGTAACCACCCGCTCACAGACCTGTATCACAGATGATCATACCACAGGCCGGGAGACCCAGGTAAGCCAAGAACCCACATTTAACCCCACTACGATAGAAAGACTTGGGACACCCCAGAGGAGTTTGGGAGGGAAACTAGGGACCCCACCGTCCAAAGGTATCGGGAATTAGCAGACAGTAGAGGGGACGAGCGGGAACGTTTTATATGGGATGGGGACAGATTATACAGATTGACTGAAGGCAGAAAGAGAGGCTGTGTACCTTCGCAAAAGCGCCAACTAGTGGTACCCAGAAAGTACCGGTTGGAACTTCTTCGAATTGGCCATGACATTCCGTTGGCAGGGCATCTAGGGGGTAACCGCACCACCTACAGGACCACCCAGACCTTCTTTTGGCCGGGGATCTCGAAGGATGTGCGACGTTACTGCAGCACTTGTGACGTATGCCAACGGGTAGGGAAAAGAGGTGATCACCCTAAAGCTCGACTGTCACCTATGCCCGGGATCGAGGAACCATTTAGCAGGGTGGCAGTCGACCTAGTGGGATCTCTACCTAACCCCAGTCCCTCTGGTAAGAAATATATTCTTACCGTAGTGGACTATGCTACTCGCTACCCGGAGGCCGTCGCTCTGTCGAATATCCAGGCGGACACTGTTGCCAGTGCTCTCATTGGGATATTCACCAGAGTGGGGTTTCCTCAGGAAATCTTTTCCGACAGAGGGACCCAGTTTACTGCAGACCTAACCCAACAGTTATGGAAGGTCTGCGGTATTAAGACCCTGCTTAGTTCACCGTACCACCCTCAGACTAACGGTCTCTGTGAATGCTTTAATGGTACCCTCAAGCAATTGCTGCGGACCTTTACGGCGGAATACAGAGACTGGGAGCAATTCTTGCCGCACCTCTTGTTTGCTTATCAGGAGGTACCGCAGGAATCCACAGGGTTCTCTCCATTCGAGCTGCTCTATGGACGGAGAGTGCGAGGCCCTCTCGACCTCATCCGAGAGCACTGGGAGGGAGAGACAGAACATGAAAGTGTTCCCATCGTGCCATATGTACTGGAAATGTGGGACCGCATGGAGCATTTAGCTCGGATGGCACGGGACCATCTCCATGCGGCCCAGGGTCGACAGAAACAATGGTACGATCAGGGCGCCCGTCAGAGAACGTTCCAAGAGGGCCAGAAGGTGCTGGTGCTTAGGCCTGTCAAAGGGAATAAGCTCCAGACCTCCTGGCAGGGCCCTTACAAAGTAGTAGCACAAGACTGCGATACTACATATGTAATTGCCAGCAGCAAAGATGAAAGGATCCAGAAATCCTTTCATGTAAACTTATTAAAAGAGTATCAGGAAAGACCAGAGGATATAGCCGCCATATGTATCCCAGCCACTGAAGACCCTGACAGCTTACCCATCCCCGACCTATTAGCCGACTCAGAACCTAAAACCCTGCTCAATACCATACAGCTAGGGGAGTGGTTAACTCCCGCAGAAAAGGGACAGATCCGACAATTACTAGCTGAGAAAGGGTTGACGTTTTCCCAGGAGCCAGGGTACACTCCCTTAGGAACTCATTACGTAGAGACCCCAGGACAAAACCCTCTCAGACAAACTCCCTACAGGATCCCTGAGGCAGTAAAAGAGGAGATGAGGAAGGAAATACAAGAGATGTTAAGACTGGGGGCAATAGAACCATCTGACAGTCCCTGGGCCTCACCCGTGGTCCTAGTTCCCAAAAAGGACGGAACAACCCGATTCTGTGTCGATTATCGGCGCCTCAATGACAGAACCGTGACAGATGCATACCCCATGCCCCGAGTAGACGAGCTATTAGATCGTATTGCCAGGGGACGTTATCTGACCACCATCGATTTGTGCAAAGGGTATTGGCAGATTCCCCTGGCCAAGGAGGCTATCCCTAAGTCAGCCTTTATCACCCCATTTGGCTTATACCAGTTCAAGGTCATGCCATTTGGGATGAAAAACGCCCCAGCTACATTTCAACGCTTAGTGGACCGCCTCCTTGATGGCTTCCAGGATTTCGCTTGCGCGTACCTGGATGACATTGCGATCTATAGTGAGACTTGGGGGGGAACACCTGAGGCATGTTGAGGCTGTACTGGATCAAATTAGGGCCGCAGGCCTAACCCTGAAACCAGAAAAATGTAATTTCGGGATGGCAGAAGTCCAGTACTTGGGACACAGAGTGGGGTGTGGGAAACAACGACCAGAACCTGCTAAGGTTGAGGCTGTAGCCAATTGGCCGACACCCCACACTAAGACCCAGGTCCTGGCATTCCTAGGGACAGCAGGGTATTACAGAAAATTTGTCCCTGACTATAGTACCATTGCTAAACCCTTGACAGATTTGACCAAAAAGAACTTGCCTAGGGTAGTCCTGTGGTCTCCCGCCTGTGAAACAGCATTCCAAACCTTGAAACAAGCCTTGATCAACGCACCTGTTCTATCTGCCCCATCCCTAACAAAAGATTTGTCGTTCATACAGATGCGTCCATGTACGGACTGGGGGCAGTTCTAAGCCAGATCGGGGAGGATGGAGGGGAACACCCTGTCGCGTACCTGAGTAGAAAGCTATTACCCAGGGAAGTGAGCTACGCGGCAGTGGAAAAGGAATGTTTAGCCCTGGTTTGGGCTTTAAAGAAGCTCACACCCTACTTGTATGGTCAGGAATTCACCCTGATCACGGACCATAACCCACTCGTATGGCTGAACCGAGTAGCTTGGGAGAACGGGCGCCTGCTAAGATGGAGCTTGGCCTTGCAACCCTACCATTTTTCCATCCAATACCGCCCTGGCAGATTCAATGGTAATGCAGACGGACTGTTCAGGCAAACTGAACTTTTACCCTAACAGCAGACCGGACAGCCCCAAGTTGACCCGAAAAGGATCAATCCGCGTCTGCCGGGGTGTTCCACAAAAGGGTAGCAGTGTAACGGAATTATATATTATGCCTGGACACTCATACTAATCACACAATGGAACCTACAAAGAACCGAATGACTCGTTACAATTGGATTTACCATTACCCACGAATGGACTGATTATACCGAACACCGGACCACCTTGGTGGGTAAGTAAGGGATATTTTCCCTCCCAGCTTGTATCCAGCCGTTCGCATGGTCCAGCACGAATCCTTTCTGTAAAGTATAGGTGGCCGCCATTTCGGGACTTTGCATGTGTTCGCGGCCATCTTATGTCCGAACGGCGGTGTTTGCCAGCAATCCTCTGGAACTAAAAACGGAGACGCAAACAGGCGAACACCGCTGAGACCTCCAGGATCACGTAACTTCGTGCTGGACCTACCGAATGACCCGCCGTTCGGTAGAAAACCTTAAGAGACTATGGGGATTCTAGCGACCATAAGGATTCGACTGGATGGCAGAGTTTTCATACCGTTTCACCGTACGAACGAGGACCGACTGCAAGGCCAAAACTTATGGAACTATTTTCGGCTAGTTTGCCTGTGCGGTCGGTCAAAACTTTGGAACCCAATAACTCCCGAACCATTCATCCGAATGGACTGATTTTCGGTGTAAAGGTGTACCCCTTGTTTTTGGGGTACATCCAGAACTTGGATAAAAATGTGTACAGTATAATTATGTTAACTGTTTATCTGAGGGGATGTGTGGGTTGTACCATGTACATGATTGGTGATTTTATGCCTCCCCCTGGGTGTGTTCTTTTTGTATGCAACTCTAATAAAAAGCAGGCTGGGTATTCCAGTCCTCAGTTCTTCTTGACCCTTCAAAACGTAGCCTCGTCTCGTTCTTGAAAGGGAATTATATTGGATTGTTACTCTGCTCTTTTTACAGCTGAACCTGACTCTCTCTCTGGACCTCGTGGATGGGATTATATCAGCTTTACTTTTACTTTTACACAGCAGCTTGCCAGGAAAAAGGACGTCTCCAACGGCTGATACCCTCTCACTACCTGGGTAGCCGTTACAGGCACCAAAAAAAGATAACAAGACTAGACTAGAAGAACCCAGAACCAGAGCAGGACAGAAAGCAGAACCCAGAACATGTACACAAGACATAAGGGAAACAAGAACAGGATATGGATAGTACAGGACTGTACGTGAACTGGGAATACAAGACAAAATAAAACAAGACAAGAAATACAAGGCAAAACAAGAGGAGAAATAACCAAGTACTATATATGTAATAAGCATTGGTGATTTAGACATACATAAATGGCCAAGATGTATGCAGCCCACCACTGCACCAAAGTACTCCAATTATGGTCTTAACTGCCTAGATATGCATGACTAAAAGGACAACAATAAAACACACTCTTGGGGACACTGAGCAATTTGGGGACACTAAGACACTAGGGACACAGAGACACATGGGAACACAGACCCTGGGAGACTAGGGGACACTGGGAGACATGGGGACACTGGGAGACATGGGGACACTGAGACACTTGGGGACACTGGGAGACATGGGGGCACTTGTGTCCCTATGTGTCCCCTAGTGTCTCAGTGTCCCCATGTCTCCCTGCTGCCTTTCCCCCATCCCTCACTTACCTGAGCTGAAGAGCTTCTGTCTGGACTCTGTGCTGTGTAGCTGCTCCCCCGCAGATCAGTGAGTAAAGAGAGGCAGGAACTTCCTATCCCTGCCTCTCTCCACACACAGTAACCCCTACTGGCTGGTGCTGGTATTGCAGAGTAATCTCCGTTTATACTGAGAAAAATATCTGCATTTGTATTGCCGGTATTACTGCAATACCAGCACAGCCAGGCAGCCTTAAATACCAATACCAATAAAATACCAGTCTGGTGGCAAACCTAAGAGTAGTGTGTAAATGGGCCTATTCCATGGGCATGGGCCTGCAGCTTAATCAGCCCCTATGTTAATCCGTCCTGTACTAACCTGCAAGGAAAGGAGCAGAAGAATGAAACCACTGCTAACAGGAGCACACTGAAACAAAAAGGGATAAATGGCAAAGGAACGGGTGTGGCAACAAAAAACAAACATTTAAAGAAATTCAGGAGACTGGGAATTCCAGGAACGGAATAAAGGAATGAACCCAGAAAACCCAGCATAAAGAAAACCAGACATATAACAGAGAACCAGAAAAACATAAACGGTTTGGTTATTTACTCTGGGAGGGCACCACGGCACTCCTGGCACCATAACCGCTACAGAGAGCTGTAGTGGTTATTGTGCCTGGATTGTTTCTTTGAATAATCTATGAGTGCCCCTCCCGAGATAAGGCTCTGGATCCGCCAGTGTCTAGATGCAATGCATTCTAACAGTCCCTACAGATTCTCCCTGTCTGCAACTGAGGAATCACACAACTGTCTCTCAAAGTGTACTCCCTAGGATCCAAGGCAACATTTAAGTCACTTCTTACAATGAGTGTGCCTGTTTGAAATTCAGAAAAGTCATCCTGGTGGAAGTTAGGAGCATATAGACATGCAAAAGTGTATCTATGTTCAGTCTACCATCAGGATTCGCCTTGAACTCAGTTTGTCTGAAGGGAATATGTTGCATAAATACGCTTGCCACACCTGCCTTGTTAGCTTGGGTATTATGAACATGTAGAATAGCAGATACTAATTATTGAAAGAGAAGGGGCAGTATCACATCAGAACCAAGACTGTGCCTGTCACGAAGCAGGTGTGAGTGTCTTTCTGGCTTATTCAACCCTTGTGTATTCAAGCACCAAAAGCAGAGCATAAGTACAAGGAGCACTTTGTGTTAAAGTGTGTAAGCACAAAGAAAGTAAAATAGAATTAGTTGTTAGTAAAATAGTAAAATAGAACAGACCAGGGTCATGGAGACAAGGAAAACATAATGAATAAGCCAAAATTCAAGGAAAACAGAGTGAAGATAGGTTAGGTACAAGCCGGGGGTCAGAATACAATATAATTAAATATATAAATAAGCTCTCGGATAACCTCTAAGGGAAACCACAATAATGCCAGAAAAAGCTTATATATCCCTGTGAGTACAGTAATTGGTTGTTCACAGTTTCAAGTGTACACACGTTTGCATCACTAATTGGGCCACAGAAAGCGTTGCCATTAAATGGCATCAAGGAACAGTGACCTGTGTCAGCAAGAACACCAGATGATTGAGCCGACTCAGAAAGAGGAGACAGGAGTGTCACCATTAAGCTTCTGGTGACTATGGTGTCTATATAAAATATGAATTCACTGTAAATTCCATGAGCCTATTCCAATGGACCCGGAGATGCAGCTGCATTAGCCCCTACTCCCATTAGTTCCATTAGTCTTTATTTAGTGTAAGATACAACATGATGGGCATTACAACCTGCATTTCTTTTTTAGCCTCTTTCGGAATGATTTCTGAGTGCTTTTTCTCTTGTCCTTTTTCTTCTGGAAGTCTGATTCTGAGTAAATAGAGCGAGCGACTAGATATTTGCATGTGTCACCGTTGGCATCCATCTCCTTGATGACCAGCTGTAAACAAAAGATTTTGGAGTATCAGCAAAATATCAGTGTCAATAATATGTGCCTATTTAATTTCCTGGCTAACCCTCACCATTTAGCTATGTTGTTGTGTGCGCTACGTGTACACATTAAAATTATATGATGCTGCAATTACTTTTCACTGTTGCTAGTATTCACATGACATGACAATGTGTACACCTGTGTTCTATCATTCTGCTATACCTGTCAGATTTCTATACCCTCGTCACTTCCGGGGAGGGGAATCAGCTGGATCCTGTGCTGCACATGCATGCTAGCACTCTTGCTACTCCTCCACAGCCAGGTCCTGGAAGGTAAGTAAAACTAGTTTTACTCTTTCATTATAGTTAGTGCATTCACTAAGCTTAGGACATGGGACATTTAGGGTTAATGTTAGGGTTCAAATTAGGGTTAGGATTAGGGACTTGTTCACATTTAGTGATATTTCACAATAGGGGAATATCACTAAATAGTGATTTCTCACACTTTATTTTAACCCTTACCCCAAGTTTTAGGGTAAGAATAGAGAGTGAGAGAGGTTAGAAGCACTTACCTAACTCTAATTTGAACCCTCACTTAACCCTAAATGTCCCGTGTACCTAAGCTTAGTGAATGCACTAACTATAATGAAAGTGTAAAACTAGATTTACTTACCTTCCAGGACCTGGCTGTGGAGGAGTAGCAGGAGTGCTAGCATGCATGTGCAGCACAGGACCCAGCTGATTCCCCTCCCCGGAAGTGACGAGGGTATAGAACTCTGACGAGGTATAGCAGAATGATAGAACACCTGCACTGAATTACACAACATTTTAGCCTTTACAGATTTTTGATGTAATGTTAGTTCTAAACAACTAATTTACTAGCCAAGCCCAAAATGCACTTACTATCCTAAATGTGCACACCCAGCATTTTACTTTGCATTTACATCAAATGTGAATGCAGGATTGCATTATGTGCCTGTGGGTGTGTGTGGTTTTGCATGAAGGGCAACTATGCGTGTGTGAATCCAGATGTGTATTTGCACACATTTCCATTCATAGTGTAATAGAAGTAATGGGGATACAAATCCCATGCCACTCATATCTGGTGCCTAGTGTCCATCTATCACATTGAGCTAAGCTTCAGCTAGTATTATGAAGAAGTTCACTTAACAGGTTTTCAAGTTTTGGAATCAGGCATCTTTACATTGCCATTGTCATGCAAGCTATTTGTCCTTTTGTCCTTTTGTTAATACTCTGGAAGGGGCTCTGATTCTTGAGTATCCTTGAAACTGAAAGCTGCTGAAGGTCATTCACAAGGCAACCGCATGTATTATATTGTTTCAAGTAAACTTAAAGGGACACTATAGTCACCAGCTTATTGCATTTGTTCTGGTGAGTAGAATCATTACCTTCAGGCTTTTTGCTGTAAACACTGTCTTTTCCGAGAAAATGCAGTGTTTACATTACAGCCTAGTGATAACTTCACTGGACACTCCTTAGATGGCTGCTTCCTTGGGCAGTGCTGCAAAGTAAGCAGCACTGCCATTCAGTGTCTCCACCCTCTGCATGCAAACACTGAACTTTCCTCATAGAGATGCATTGATTCAATTCATCTCTATGAGGAGATGTTGATTGGCCAGGACTGTGTTTGACTTG
Organism: Pelobates fuscus; assembly: GCF_036172605.1. NCBI lineage: Eukaryota > Metazoa > Chordata > Amphibia > Anura > Pelobatidae > Pelobates > Pelobates fuscus. The sequence goes on from NC_086319.1 coordinate 220,128,071, forward strand.
TGCTGGCTCTGCCTCTGATCTGCCTCTTTGTCAGTCTCAGCCAGTCCTATGTGAAAACATTGTGATCGGCTCAGACCACCACTTCTGATGATGTCAGCAGACCGGGGCAGTTCACAGGCAGACAGGGGCAGAGCCAGCAGCTACAGACTTGAATACAAGTAAATTTGGGTATTATGAACATGTAGAATACCAGATACTAATGATATTTAGGGAGGCAAGAGGGGGCCAGAGGGGCTAGATGGTGGTTTTAATTAACACAATAGGGTAAGGAATACATGTTTTTGTTCCTGACCCTATAGTGTTAATTCAAACCACACATTTGGATCTGCAAATTTGTAAATTGGGAATAGTTCCATGGCAAGCCTCAAAAGCAGTGCTCTAATCGGTTGGTATACACATTTGGGTGTGGGCTGGGGACACACCAGAATCCCCCCTTTTATTACAATTAGAGCCCCCACCCATGCATGGGACTCTAGCTCTAATAAGTAGCCCCCATTTAATAAGTAGTCATCACCTGTTGACCAGGGATGAGGGCATGAGGGCAGAAGGGGACTTTAGGATCACTGATCTGTCCACCCTTATTTTTTAATTTCAAAACCTCCCTCCCATGATTTTGCAGCAATGGCTGTCCAGTTGCCAATGTTTAGTTTCCAATGGTTAGCCTCCACTTTCTGCATGACAGGTGGGGATTTAAGGGAGGTCTATAACCTTTCTTATAGTAATATAGGGGTCATATTGAACTCAGTAGACTTGTTTTTCATTTTATTTTTTAGATTTTTATTTGGCTAGCCAGCCGCCACATGATTAACCTTCTTGTTGCCAAGGGTTATTTAACTGTTTGCCAGTTCTGATTTCTAAAGTCCAGGCCTGGATTTGAAGAATCCAGGTCTTGATTTCAGATATGTGGCAGTGTTCAGTACGGCTGAAATGTGGCCCATGTACAAGTTCATTCGAAGCCTTCTCTCCAAAATCCAGACATTTCTAAGGGACAACTTTCACCTGAAAACTATTTTTAATATAAAGATCCTTTCATCAAGTTTTGAAAGGAAATAGATTTTTTTTTTCATTTTTTTTATAAGAAGTATGTGAAAATCATCTTTACTATATGACAGGATTCTTCAGCCACCTTCATGCACCTTGGGTCAGACATTGTTTGAAAACTGACATATTGTCCATATAGGGAGTGAGGCAGGGAAGACCATAGAGAGTAACTGTAGGTTTGCAAACACTGCCTGACCCTGGGTACATGTATATGGCTGAAAGATTCTACCACATACCACACACTTGTTTTTCTCATTAATTAGACATATACTTATTTATTTTTTTAAATCAATTTCCACTCAAAACTTGATGAAAAGATTATTATATTAAACATTTGTTTTGACAAAACTGTTGTCCTTTACATAGAGTAAACAATGTCTGCATTTGATGGAAGCAAGTCTCTTTTCAGCTATGTAACTATGTAACTATGTAACAGTTTGCATTTTGAATGGCCCCATGCGGCACTAGATGGTTTTACTCAATTTGGTCCAGTGCCATTCAGAATTTGGTGAATTGCCTTGAGAGTTTGTCCTAACTATTGGTCCTGTGGTCAGCGTGTTCTGACGCTGCCTGTACATTATTAACAATAGTACTGACCCTTGCTATTTCTGTCTAGCATTAAGCCCTGCCACTTTAAGGTCCAGTATTATGTCTGTTTATCCTTTCCCTCTGTGGTTAGGTTGCATCTTCTTCCGGATCCTTCTGTATCCTGACATTAAGACAGAATGTTTTCCAGCTAGTTTGATTGTGTAAGCTACAATGAAAGTGTGCATAGGTTTGCGTGAGAAAGTGTGCATGTAAATTAGTGTATGTGATATTGTGAGGTAGTGTTATATCTTGGAATAAAAAATATGTAACGTGTCTCAAACAAAAAAATATATATTTTTTACCTAGAGCAATTAATATCTTTAAAAAAACAACACACATTGCAGCTTATCTAAGCTTGTCAAACGTAAAGCTACTCTATCACTTCTGGTCACTTAAGAAGTACTTCACGTAGATACAATTTTTACAAAATACATGTGTTGACTGCTTTAGAATTTCATTGGACGCATTTAACACAATCAAAAGATATAATAAGGCAAAGTGTCTCTTAGACAAAGTCCAATTTGGCAGAAGTTGACAAACGATGAACACCTACATGCACATTGTGCAAGCTGAATCCTGAGGGCTCTAGGTGTATGATTTGCGGCGAGCTGAAGAAAAAAGATGGCAACGCTATGAGCAAGAGCTTTAAGCAAGTAAACCTTCCTTTAGCTCAACCCCTCTCTCCCCAGCTATCATTCAAAAATGGTGGTTGTCACCTTTGGATTTTAAAAAGTGTTGTGGCTCTTTAAAATGGGCAGCTGTGGTTCAAATGGATACAGCCCTCAATTATAAAATAAATGTAAGATGTTGGTAATTGTTAACTGTCCTCCCTCCAATGTCTCCGATTGACCTTATTTTAAAACATATTCAGGATTTGTGACTCTAGTTAATTATTCTCCTTCCAGTGTAACCTGTTTCCTGAGATTTCTGCAGACAGCAGGTAGCCTGTGGCTGGCACATTGAAGCTGTTTGCCATGCCCTGCTTAGACGAGGGGTACTGACAGTGAGATAGTCTGGAGGCAGGACTAAACATCACGTCTTTCAATTTAAATGTGTATAATAATTATTGGCATACATACTGTATATGAATACTGTATAGGAAACATTCTACAAAATAGCTGTGATCATTACGATCCTGCACCATTAAAACATGCTACAGATTACCACAAATTATTTTTTCATTATAGTTTTACTTTAAGGTGTCCTCTTTGTAACAGGCCTTACCTCAACACAGTCCAAGACGAAAGAGAATACTCACACAGCTTATCTGAGCGAACAATACAAAGTGAAGCTATTTTTATAAAACATACAAATAACAATGTGATTATGGCATATTCACTGCCCATAATTTCGCATAGTTGTCAGAGGCAAGACACGTTAAATCAGTAATACATTTCTTTAAAAGAGAGATTGACTCCTGCATTTCAGATCATGGTAAGTGTGCATATCAGATCATTTTACATCCCTTTTCCAATGTGTTTGACTCCAACCTAGTATTACGAGCAATGCAATGTACACACAATCACACTTTGCACTGTACCTGTAAACCCTGTAGAAGCAAGTCTTCTTGGAAAGCAGAATGATCTTTTATTTGCACAATATATAGTGACGGCAGCATTGTTATGATGAGAACCGGTTTGATTTAGAATAATCTTGCAGAGTAACATTTATATAACCAGACAGTTATATAAAACTTTGTTTTACTCAGAGCTACAGAGACTTTCAGTTTACAGATGACACATTGAGATGTTAACCTTGGTGGGTCATACGATACCCAGCGTAGCAAAATAAACATCTGATGATGGTTGTTACCCTCCATAATATGTAACATTCCCATTGTCATGGTAAGAGCATTAATGATATAAAGAGAGAGAGAGGGAAAGAGAGAGAGAGAGAGGGATAGAGAGAGACAGAAAGAAAGGAAGAGAGAGAGAGAGAGAGAGAGAGAGAGAGAGAGAGAGAAAGAGAAAGAGATGTATGCTCAGCAGTATAATTATTTTGTAATATAAATGTCATTGTTTGTAGCTAAGCTTTTCACGTCCTGTTACGGGAATAGAGAAAGAATGGTGTATGCTAAACCTGCCAAGGTAAAATTCCTTTCTGTTGTTTTTTTTTTATTCTCTTTCACTAATAACATGTATGTATTCAAGATCTTAATGTATATGCTCCCAGAACCGATTTTGTTGCAAAAAAGAAGGGGTCCTATACCACTATTCCAGCCTCTGATTGGTTCATTGGAAATGTGCTATTTAGCTAACAGCAGCACTGTTTACAATACAGAAAGTCATCTGCAAAATCATTGTTAAACATCTGTGACATGGGGGATGTTTTCATTTGGGCAAGGTGTAGTGTAAACACAAATTATACAAATGTACAACATTGAATACTATGTATTTCGACAATCTCAAGATCCATTGACGTGACATGAAAGTCATGGGGTTTTCCACTGTTGATTGGATTTTCTGTAAGTGTATAACGTTTTTATAAGCGTGGCAGTGCCATATGCTACCCTTACATTAAGGGTGTCTGTGCCAAAAAAAATCCAGCTTTTTGGTGAGATCACAGTGACAACCCAGTTGCTTAAAGGAACACCCCAAGAGTGATAATCACTGCAACCTGCAGTAGTGCTTATGGAACTAGGAATGCGCAAGCGCCTTCCCAGAGTAAATAGACAAACTGTTTAAGAATGGTTTGACATCTTGCTTGGATCCTGCCAGGCACCAGTCCACAGATTAAAGCCTTGCAGTGCGGAGCCATGTCATTGGCTGACAGTGGTCTGTAGAGGTTATGGTGTTGCAGTATTCCTTTGAAGGTAGCACATATATGCATACAGATCATAAATAGTTCTGTACAATTAGAAGCACTTGAGGTAAGAATTATGTTCAAGAATTATGTTATTATAAAGCAAATTATGACATGTGACTCACTAATGAAATTAAAATGTACAACTGTAATTCCCGATGGAAACATAAAACTAATCCGTAAAATTTTATTAATTAAAGACAGCACTGAACCTATTTCTAAAACTACACAGATGGTTATGGAGAAGTTAATGAAAAGCAACAGGGTTTATTAACTATGGAAAAACCTGCAAACATTCAGCTAAAATATTAAAATTGTAGTATCAGAATAACTGTAGTAACTGTATCAGTACAGTTGTAATTTTCCTAACCTGATCGGTCAATGTACCTGTGATGATACGGCTCTGGCGTCTCTGTTACTGAGGGTGCAAACGTTTAGGAACGCTATTGTCCGTGGTATTCTTTTTACATAACTTGCACCATTAACTGCTCCACTAAAAACACAGATTTGGTAGATATACTGCACTCGTATCTGGTTACTATAGAATATTCTATCTACCTAGTCCTCTGGAAATACTTTACAGACGCACACACTGTTCTGTGTATAATACAGGCACACACAATATATAGATGATTATGTACATTGCAAGCAGTCACAAAATGGCGCTGCAAGCTTGCGCAAAACAAATCAGGGGGACAATGCCACCCTGGGCCTTAGATAAGGAGGAAAACATCTTCACAAGATATCATGGCAAGAGGTTGCTTGAATTTATAGAGCTGCAGGTAATAAAATGTACTTGCTGTATAGACAACATAATGCTCTATTAACTAAATCCACATTATAGACCATGTGCAATACAAGGCTGACAGGTTTATTCACAAAAATGGGAATTGTCGGGGGGCAGAGTCCGACTGCTGAGCCAGCAAGATGTGCCTAAGTTAAGCTCTGTGTCCACGGGCATGATTTTCCCTGATTTCTCAGCGAAATACTTGCCCTTTACTGCTCTAACATGGACTAGGCTCTCCTGAGTGCCCGAGCACTATAAATCAGCAATGGGAAGAGCGCCTGGATAGGGCCTTTCCCAGCTTTTGGTTCACACTGTGGCGTGCGACCCAAACCAGCACAACTCCCACACCATACCTACCTCATGGAGAGGTTACAGAGGGCGGACGCCAGAGGTCGAGGGGTCCTCTATCGGGCACTGCTCTTGCAGCTCACCTGCTTAGGACCGATGACCACAAGGAGTTTGTCCCAGATGCATCGGCCACATCACCAGAACGCTACCCGCCTGGCAGCGGCAGAACACCTGGGGCTTCCGTCGCACCCAATTTAGAATAGACGAGGTCTCACAGAGGACCCAAGCCCATGGCACGCGGATGCTGACCTTAACACTGGCCTGGGGCGGGAGGGAGACCTTTCCTCGCCACCGCTATACCATCTTAGCCCAAAACTCTCCCTGCCCAGTGTGGGAATCGTGAACGTGAGTCTCAGGGGCTACACTTACCAGATATGCCACATCTGCAACTCCTGATAGAGACATTATCTGATGCTGAATGTCCCAGTGGCTTTCTAAGCTTGTGACATTTACCGTGCTATTGTCTTATACAGCTTGACTCAGTGACATTCCTAGCTTAACTTTGTGGCAAAAAACATCTCTGCCACGTGTTCCTAGAGGGCCTGCTAGCTAGCCTTCTGCCCAAAGACTATGAGCCCTGCAAAAAACCTGTTAAAAGACTGTGGTCATGCCATTTCTTCATGCTGTTCGGGAACCGAACAGACGCACAAACTATGGACCACCCAGGAGCTTGTGAAGCCCTTTCATCACTTCATAACAATTCTAACCACGGTGTTCTAATTGTTCGTCTAGGTGTCCACAATTTGTATGAATGACCACGAGGTGGCAGCCATCTTGTTCGCATGAACGCAGGCAGCGGTGTTTGGTCGTCGAGTTCATGGAATTAAAATCAGACACTGACACTCCCGAACACCAGTGAACTTCCATCATCCCCTGATTTAAGTTTTGTAAATCCTAGAAGAATAGTGTACAGTGTTATCGTTCGTCTGGATGAGGGGAACAAGCTCCATGGTTCAAATATAGACTACGTTCGGTAATTCTTAGGCATGTGCATGGGAACAACTTTTGTTTTGGTTCAGCATTCCAAAATTCGTGACTTCGACAATTCGGGACTTCAGCTCTTCGACACTTCGGCAACTTCGGAACTTCGGCACTTCAACACTTCGGAAATTCGGTAATTTCGGAACTTCGGGACCTCGGCAATTCGGCACTTCGGTATTTCGGAACTTCGGCATTTTGGGACTTCGGAACGTCTCTTACAGCCGCTTGGTAGATAACTCCCTAATTCCCACGGTATTAGGGAGTTATCTACCAAAAGGCTGAAAGACCTAAATTAGTCTTTCAGCCAAATTTACTAATACTAAGTAAAAATTACTTAGTATTAGTAAATTGTGCCCCTACTCGCTATACCGCGAGTAGGGGCATGTCTATTAAACAGTGAGCAGCCAGTGGCTGCTCACTGTTAAAAAAATAAATAAAAAAAATTTAAAACTGGGTCCCCCCCTCCCGAGCCCCCACCTTTTAAACTAAGGGGGGGGGGGCTTTTGCACCCCCCCACCCCCCACCCCTAAGCGGCGGGTGGGGGCCATAAAGTAAAATAATGGGGGGGACCTATTGTCCTCCCCCCCGGCCCCTGTACCTGAAAAAAAAACTATTTTTCAGCCCCAAAAAAGGCCAAATAAAAAGCCATAATAACCGACGCACTTAAAAAACAAACAAAAAAAAAACGAGCGCAAACAAAAATAATCCTTCTTCACCCGGTGAGGGCTCCGCGCAGACTGAGCTCTACAGGGGGGACAAGGCTTATAAAGCCTTGCCCCACCCTTCAATTAAGCTCAGAGCACTCTGATTGGTGGGTTTAAGCCATCCAATCAGAGTGCTCTGACAGGTAAATGAAGAGACTGACAGGTAAGTCTCTATATTTACCTGTCACAGCACTCTGGTTGGTTTGAAATCCACCAATCAGAGTGCTCTGTGTCATTTTACACAGTGTGGGAAAGTTCTTTGGAATTTTCCCACGCTATGTAATTTGACTCATAACTCTCTGATTGGTGGATTAAGTAGCAGTGAGCAGCCACAGGTTTAATAGACATGCCCCTACTCGCGGTATAGCGAGTAGGGGAATCATTTACTAATACTAAGTAATTTTTACTTAGTATTAGTACATTTGGCTGAAAGACCAATTCAGGTCTTTCAGCCTTTTACAAAAAATACCAAAACGGCAATCTACAATACAACAATGAGAATAGACATAGGGCAATATTGTTTGCAAAAGTTATGGGTTAATGGATAAGAATGATTTGCACTCACAAACCCAATTTGATTGTAGGCATATCACTAGAATCAATGTAGCGACTTCAGGACCTTGGAACCTCAGTAGCATGCATAGGAAGAATAGAAAATAATAATAGTGCAGAGTATCTCAGTAAAAAATATACATTTTATTAATATCACACTTACAGAAACGAAGTGTCAAATAGGCACATCAGGTGGAAACACTTTGATCCGAAATCCACAAGAACAGAACAGCCAAATAAAACAACATAAAAAAATATATAAATAGCTAAATACTCTGTACACTAAAAAAAGCCCTACGCGTTTCGTTCAGGGTTGAACTTCCTCAGGGGCAAATATCCAGATGCTGTCCTTTGCAAGCATAATATGGAGTGCCAAATTTCTCCTTTTTAAGTTCGTTTTCGGCGCGAAGTAAACCGCCGTGCGCCATACTTCCGGGTTCGGTGCACTTCCGGTTACGCTTGCGTTGCGTTCCGGAATTGGTAACCAAGCCTCGTTTTGGTTTTCATCAGTAAGGACGGCCAGCCTTGCGTTCCATATGCGTTCCAATGCTCGAAAAAGAGCAGAAAGTCCCCAAAGTAAAAAACCACAATAAATAAACGAATTGAATAATCAAACAAAGGTAAAATACCAGTATAAAAGAATAAATAGGAATAGGCAAACAAACCAAAATGCAATAAAATTAAGTAAATATAATAAATAAAATCACAAAAAACAAACCAAATCAAAATCTACATTTAACCCATTCGGTTTCAAGGTTTTTAACGTATGTATCCAATACCCCTCTCTCTTCCTTAAAGCCATCATGAGGTCACCACCTCTTTCATTTAGAGTAACTTGTTCTATACCTATACAACTTAAGGTATTAAATTTAAAAGAGGGGCAATTGTTGCAGTGCACTGGCACTGAGTGTGTTAACAAACCATTTTTTATGTTGTTTCTATGTTCTTGAAGTCTTATTTTTAATTTTCTCCCAGTTCTGCCTACGTACTGCATCCCACACCCACAGGTAAGTAAATATACCACGTGGGTGGAGGAGCAAGACACCTTATTTTTAATTTTGAATTTGACTTTCGTCTGTGTACTAACAAAATCTTTAAATGTATTAAATTGATGGCTGCAGCTTTTGCACTTCCCACAGGTGAAAAAGCACAAAAAACAAACCAAATCAAAATCTACATTTAACCCATTCGGTTTCAAGGTTTTTAACGTATGTATCCAATACCCCTCTCTCTTCCTTAAAGCCATCATGAGGTCACCACCTCTTTCATTTAGAGTAACTTGTTCTATACCTATACAACTTAAGGTATTAAATTTAAAAGAGGGGCAATTGTTGCAGTGCACTGGCACTGAGTGTGTTAACAAACCATTTTTTATGTTGTTTCTATGTTCTTGAAGTCTTATTTTTAATTTTCTCCCAGTTCTGCCTACGTACTGCATCCCACACCCACAGGTAAGTAAATATACCACGTGGGTGGAGGAGCAAGACACCTTATTTTTAATTTTGAATTTGACTTTCGTCTGTGTACTAACAAAATCTTTAAATGTATTAAATTGATGGCTGCAGCTTTTGCACTTCCCACAGGTGAAAAAGGTTTCACCTGTGGGAAGTGCAAAAGCTGCAGCCATCAATTTAATACATTTAAAGATTTTGTTAGTACACAGACGAAAGTCAAATTCAAAATTAAAAATAAGGTGTCTTGCTCCTCCACCCACGTGGTATATTTACTTACCTGTGGGTGTGGGATGCAGTACGTAGGCAGAACTGGGAGAAAATTAAAAATAAGACTTCAAGAACATAGAAACAACATAAAAAATGGTTTGTTAACACACTCAGTGCCAGTGCACTGCAACAATTGCCCCTCTTTTAAATTTAATACCTTAAGTTGTATAGGTATAGAACAAGTTACTCTAAATGAAAGAGGTGGTGACCTCATGATGGCTTTAAGGAAGAGAGAGGGGTATTGGATACATACGTTAAAAACCTTGAAACCGAATGGGTTAAATGTAGATTTTGATTTGGTTTGTTTTTTGTGATTTTATTTATTATATTTACTTAATTTTATTGCATTTTGGTTTGTTTGCCTATTCCTATTTATTCTTTTATACTGGTATTTTACCTTTGTTTGATTATTCAATTCGTTTATTTATTGTGGTTTTTTACTTTGGGGACTTTCTGCTCTTTTTCGAGCATTGGAACGCATATGGAACGCAAGGCTGGCCGTCCTTACTGATGAAAACCAAAACGAGGCTTGGTTACCAATTCCGGAACGCAACGCAAGCGTAACCGGAAGTGCACCGAACCCGGAAGTATGGCGCACGGCGGTTTACTTCGCGCCGAAAACGAACTTAAAAAGGAGAAATTTGGCACTCCATATTATGCTTGCAAAGGACAGCATCTGGATATTTGCCCCTGAGGAAGTTCAACCCTGAACGAAACGCGTAGGGCTTTTTTTAGTGTACAGAGTATTTAGCTATTTATATATTTTTTTATGTTGTTTTATTTGGCTGTTCTGTTCTTGTGGATTTCGGATCAAAGTGTTTCCACCTGATGTGCCTATTTGACACTTCGTTTCTGTAAGTGTGATATTAATAAAATGTATATTTTTTACTGAGATACTCTGCACTATTATTATTTTCTATTCTTCCTATGCATGCTACTGAGGTTCCAAGGTCCTGAAGTCGCTACATTGATTCTAGTGATATGCCTACAATCAAATTGGGTTTGTGAGTGCAAATCATTCTTATCCATTAACCCATAACTTTTGCAAACAATATTGCCCTATGTCTATTCTCATTGTTGTATTGTAGATTGCCGTTTTGGTATTTTTTGTATTTGCTATGAGGACATGAGAGGAGTCCTTTCATCTACAATACTTTCTAATTAAGGGTAATTTTTGTGTGTTCTCCCTCACTTATTACCCACTGTGTGTGTTTTGATCTGCACACAGGTGTATTTGCATTTATCTGTTGTATATTCTTTCAGCCTTTTAGTAGATAGCTCCCTAATACCGTGGGAATTAGGGAGTTATCTACTTATTCATTCCTGTCATTACACTGACTGGCCAAGTAACTTACATTTTATATGAATGTATGTTACTTGATTGTTGTAAGTGTTGCAAATGCTTACAGCTGAATCCTGGCTATGTTTGTATACTTTTTATTTCAAATTGTATACAATATAACATTCTTCTTCTTTCACTGGGTAAGTATATTAGTACTTGGGCAATACTGTGCTTCGGAACTTCGGCAATTCGGCACTGCGGCACTTCGGAACTTCGGCACTTCGGAAATTCGTTCATTTCTGAACTTCGGGACCTCGCTAATTCGGCACTTCGGCCTTTCGGAAGTACCCGAATGTACGAATTGCCCGAAATTCATCCAAATTCATATTCGGCCCGAAACGAATTGCACATGTCTAGTAATTCTTTCGTTTTTATGTTACCGAAGTTGACCGACCTATAGCACTGATTTCATGGAACTGTTTTGGGCATAGGACCATGTGTGCCTTTGGTCAAATAATTGACTTTCATGAAAAACCTGAACCCCTGAACCGATCTGGGTGATTTTTGGATATGTTGGTCACCCAGATCAGGGGATGTGACTTTTGTGGGGTTCTATGTGTTTTGGGGGTACTTTTGGTATGTTTGTAAATGGTATGTTTTTGGTACCTGAGAGATAATGTAACAACCTTTAACAAACACTGTGTGTATACTGCAGCTGACTCTCCTTCTGTAGTTCCCCATGGAGAGCAATTATGAAGCGTTACAATGCCTGAGCTAGCAAGAGAGGCCGATTCGGAAAACCTAGCGCTCTGCTGCCCCCTGGTGGTTACATTTATTTAAGCATACAGAAATACATACATGATGTTTCTTTGTATTATTATTTTATTATTATTTTATTATTTATATAGCGCCAACAAATTCCGTAGCGCTGTACAATTTGTATAGCCTGTACTAGCAATCCAATGTTTACGCTACTTTAAAAAAAACAAAATGTGCATTGTTACACATGCCTAACTAACATTGATCTATGTTAAACCATCTCCCGGCAACAGCTGTTGGGGCATTGCCGGATTATTTGTACTGTTCATCCTATGCACCAAAAATAAAGAATTAAAAAAAAAAATAATTATGTAAATTTACACAATATTTATTTCCCATTTATTTGTTCACTCAACTAAAAATGGTCAAAAACCCTGCTTATATTTACTTGTAAGGACCCTGATGGCATCATCATCAGTAAAGCTTGTAAAAGATTTTGTCAGAATATAAAAGGAATGTCTGCATTGGAGTATAACGTGCACAGGTAGCAAGCACAGTTCAATAATATACTTCTAAAATATAGGTATTTGAAAACTGCAAGTAATCTTCATCAGCTTCTGGAATTCTAATGTAATGCTAACAGTGACATGGCACAGTTCATTTACTCCTCCTCCCTGGCGCAAAAAAATAGTATGCAGTTGGGAGATTTGTTTTTATTGTGAACATTTGTGGGATACTATTATTGCTACTTACATGAATTGGTGGAACTTGACAACCCTATCAGTACTTGAAAGGCTCTCCCCATGCCTACATACCGGTTTAAAGAGGTTCTCATAAATGTGAGTATATCATTTGTATACAGATATACTATCTATTTATAAAGACATACTGTGCTATGTTATCATATGCCCTTTCCCTCTTAGTTTGCATATCATCAAGAGGGTAATTGTATTTTAAATGTGTTCTTTTATAACATACCTTTTTATGTGGCGTTAACTTAAATAACAAGGATGTTCCATTCATGATCTTGGTAACTATTATACTCACCTACCAAAACCTAAAACCTTCCTCCCACCGTCACTAAGTCCATGGCCAGCCTTAGGACGTTAGGCGCCATGTGCAAAAAATCTTCATAGCGCCCCCCCAATTTCAGGCAGACAATCACACATACAGGTACAGGCAGGCAGTCACACATACAGGTATAGGCAGACAGTTACACACACACACTCTCTCTCTCTCTCTCACACACACACATACACGGTTACAGGCTTGAAGAAACCAGCATTGTGGAGTTGTTGCTTGAATAAAATATATAGCTGAGATAATTTTTCATTGAAACCTGCACATTCTGACTGATAAATACCAAAAGTTACATGACATTTGACATGTTGCTTTTATTGCTAAGCAGAAAACACCTACTTTTCTTACATACATATTAAAATCAAGAAATAAGTAGTAACACACATTGTAAATCATAAAACTGATTTTGTTTTTTGTGAAACATTGAACAACATGAAGATATTATGTATTTAAATATATAACAACAAAAAATATAATTTATATTTTATTGTTTTACACTCTTGCACATTATTTATTACTATACATATAAAGTGCCAACATTTCTGCAGTCCCCTACAATAGTATCAAGTATTTTCAGTAATTTATGCATATTTCAATCTGTCACTTACAGAATAGATTTTCTTTTTATTATTTACCAAAAAAATATTTTTTTTGTATAATATTTTGTCAATTACTGTTATTTCTGTAACTTATATATTAATTTTTAAAAACACGCAAAAAAAAAAATGATTTGAAAAGAATAGGAGACCTTGTACCTTTCCCAATTAGACAACATTCATATGCTTCTCTGTTGTGATCTTTTTTGACAAGGCATTATGTCTATTCCTCTTCCCAAACTTTTGTTCTGTAGATCAAAAATTAAATTGAAGTCTCTGTATCTAAGACTTTTATGCCACAGATATCTAAGTCTTTTATGCCACTGAACAATTCCTGGCTTATGCCGCTGAACATTGGCCTTTTCTATCCTGTCCTTTCTTTTCCTTGGGGGTCTTCAAGTATGGCAGCTAATTATTATTATGTTATTATTTATATACTAATAGCTTCATCTAATAATCACTTACTTTTGATTCAGATTTAAAAGAAATCCACCTATATTTGAACTGGTTCATATATACCAGGAACTTTTACCAGGAACTCTCCCTTTACTTTTCTTGGGAATTGAATGCTGGTTATACATTTGAGCTGAGTTTCTAGATTAAATTTGTTTTGTCTTAAGTTTATCTTACACGTTTGCAATTCATATACTATCCTTACGTTTATGTAGTGTATGATTTTCTTTAAAAAAAATACATTAAACAGAATGTTGTCAGGTGTAATTTCCTTCTATGTAAGTTTATTTCTGGTCCCTAGCTAAAACATCTCACTATTACGCCATCATATCAGTTTGCTCCTGTTCCTTGTGGGACTGCAGTACGTCATCATGAACTTGATTAAGAGTAGTCTTCTGTACAGTTGGACTAAGACTGACAGTAACCGCATTAATATTAAGACAAAAAGACATAAGTTACCTTGAAATGGAATTGTTATTTCCCAGGATTTTAATATTATAAGGGTTATTCACTAAAATTAAATGCGAATTCAAAATTTAAGGCCAAAGTAGTTAAACTAGAAGCTGACAAAGATCATTTTAAATTCACTTTAAAGTAACTTTGAATTCTCACTTTAGTGAATATCCCAGTCTGATTACTTATGCCCTATATTTGGCAAGTATGTTTTTGTGAATTCTGAAAAATAAAATTAAATGTAGAACTGTACAGATCGATCATTGACCTGGGTACCTCCATCTTGGAGCTCTGTCAATAATCATTAGAAATGCTACCCTCTTCTATCTTTGAATGTAGGCCTTGATTGAATAGGTTTTCTGAATGATGCAATACTTTTTGAAAAAACTTTCCAAATGGTTTATCTACACAAATTCCTATAAACTTTAATGGTGGTTTCGGTAGACAAACAATTTAGTTTTTCTAGCAGTATTGAATCATTTGGAATGTTTATTAAATTAGGGTTAGAGTCAGTGGAAGAAAAGAAGCAGAAGCAATGTTTTTGTTTTCCTCCTCATTTGCATTTACCTCTACTGAACTGGACTATGATGTTGCGTGCAAAAACTTTGACACACATGAAAATTGAAAATATTTATCAGCTAATACATGTAATAGGTGATTTTCAATATTGAGTGTATTTCGGAGAAGTGAGACTTCTGCTTTAAACATTTGCAATTCCATGGCAGTGACCATGACTAGAAAGATTGAGGGAGTAGCATGTCTTTGTTAGATATTCTGAATGCCCACATGTATGGGTTCTGCCACTATTTGGTGATAGGATCACATTCTTTATGTCTGTCATGTAATCTAAAGTGTTAGATGCAACCGGGATTGTTGTATCCATGGATCATAAATCTGTAGCTAGACTGGAGATAAAAATCATTCTCTCTGTGTAAACTGCTCAAAACAGTGTTGCACCCCCACTGATGTTGAGACAGAAGACAGCTATACACATAAACCTAGTGAGATAAGCCCCTATCACTTCCCTCCTGCTTTCAGAGGCCTATTTAGCTGGTGTCTACATCAAATGAATAGTCCAGGAAAAGTACTTAACTGTCAGCAACTAGGATACTGATTTGTACATAGCATAGTAAAGTGTAGACAGAAACCTGATTTCAAACGTAGAATTCACTGTGGTCAAAAACAAGTCTGAGTCCGCAACTAGAATTCACAATCGAATGAGATTGCAGTTGCGGTAGCAGTTGAGGTAGCTGTAAAGTTCAGTCCCTGAGTGCCAAGAGAGGGAGGCATATTAGTGAAACTTAATAAATAGACTCCATCAGATCTACCACTGGGTACATACAAGTAATCTATATGGTACCCACGGTATGTGTGAAACAAAGCTCAAAATGTTTATCTATAAATGGCAACATTAGTGCTATCAGGTTCCTAGGTTATACCCATGGAGATTGCAGTTATTCTCTAGTGTAAAGTGCTAAGTCCACATATTGATGCTGTATAAAATCATTCATATGATAGGCACTGTTACTATGTGTTCTAATTAGAATGATGTATTCTTATATCATTACGTATTAAGTGGCTCAAGGTACCTGCTTGGCACTAACCTATGAAATAAAACAATGTTCAATAAATAATGTAGACACAATGCACAGAATTCATTATTAAATAATACCTTCATTGCTGGTTGATAGGATAACTAAATTAAAATTGTTTAAAAACATATATGTTATTAAAATCAACTTAAAACTATTTTATATTGTTTATATACAGCATACTGTAATACCCAATGCAACTGTTAAGTAAAACTTCTGCTTAAGTCAACATTATTGGGAATTAATAATACTCTGAGCGTATATATAATTGCAAAACAACATTTCATAAATATTTTCTGTAGAACAACAATACTCAATCACCCTTACAGCACATCAAAAAATATCTTCATTTAAATATTACTATCAATATGTATATAGTATTTGTCTTTTTGGTATACAACAGGAAAAAGGATGAAGTATGGAGGTAGAAAATAGATGTCTTGTGTGGTTGCATGTCCAAATTATTTCAGGCTTCCAACAATGGTCATTAAAAAGTTTTAATCTTAAAATTGAGAAGAGTTCACTGTCCCTTGATGGGGTATGCAAATCCCCTCTGCAATGTTGGTGTTGCATCCCTTTATTCCTTTAAAAATGAAAAAGAAAATAAAACGTTTTAGGTATAAAAAAACTGGAGACAAAATGTTTACCTTATTGTTCTATATCCCATGTTTTAGACATTTTAAGAGCAGGTAATTATACTCATAGTCAGCATACATAGCATAGGATCATCAGATGCACTCGAGGCCAACAGTGATTTCTTTGGTGCATTACAATTAATAAGTTTGTCCACTAGTGTCATGGTACCTGTGGATGTTTCTCCTTCGCCATGCAACACACTGCTGTAACTTGCATCAATTTGGTTTCATGCATGACATTGCATGCTACGCTACACTCATGCATCATTTATTGCTGCATGACTATTCTGACATACGGTCTGTTGCATCATTCATGCAACACTGTGCATGCATGTTTTGGCATTGCAAATTTGACCTTGATCAATGCATTGTAGCCTTGGCCTATTTAACAACAGCAACTAGTGACCTTTCCCAGCTTCAAATTATCCACAGAATTTTGTGAATGCATCTGAGGTTTGAACATCATCTAATACTGGTTTCAGTTGTGCCACTTCTCAGAGCGGGTTGTACAGGATTCATATATTAATCTTAAACACCATAGTCACCAGAACAACTACAGCATAATGTAATGCTTCTGGTTTCTGTAACCTGTTCCTGTTGGTTTTTCAATGTAAACACTCAAAGGAAAGCATTGGGTTAGATGAGATCATCAACATTGAGAGTCAGGCAATGGTCCGCCACGCAAGACTGGTACAGCGTGGGAAAAAGTTGAGTAAAGTCATGTTTGTATTCCTGAAACTATAGTGTTCATTGAATGGTTTAACACTTGTACTTTTAAATTTTTAAGTTAAACATATGTGAAGGGAAATGTGTCTCTGAGAAATCTGAAACATAAAAAATGGCAAAAGTTACTTGCTAATAATGCTATTTATTGAAAATAGTGTTTTTATACTGTTTCACTTTATTATTCTGTAACCAGATTGTGAGTCATTTTTATTTATTATTAATTGGCAAACCCTTGGTAGCAGTCATGTCTCGTAGCAGTTTACCTTTGAAATAATTTTAACAAGTCTCTAATTTTCTCTTATAAGATGCAGCCAGTAATTTTAAACACTTTTTTGTGTCTTCTATTGGTCACAAACAGCAGCGACATAAATTCAGTTTCAAGGGGGTTCTTCACACAGGCTTTTTATAGGTATAAATGTTAGCATGAACTTCCTGTCCGTATATCTGTCCATCCATCCACCTATCCGTTCATCTAATTATTATTCCTAGCGTATTACCACATCCAGCAGATCATGGCCAGTGCTGAGTCCTCTCTGGTCCTCTATATGCAGCACAGCATCGTGAATAGTTAGAAAACATATGTCTGGCTTGATAATATCATCAAAAAATGCACAGTCTTCCAATTTTTCATAAACATTGTCTGAAAAAAAATGAAATGGTGCACTATTCAATATGTATTCTACTTATACAACAACAAAATAAATACAATATAACCCCTTCCCTTCCAACTCAATGCACACATGTACTATTTTTATACAGGAGTTCAAGAGGCTTATAAGGTACAAAGCTGTGTTCAAGCAGCCAGGCAAAGAGCAGTGTGGAGGATGAGCTCCATGCTGCAATACACTATGCAGTAGTCTTGTTTTGGCAGACCACTGCACATATTGTTGTACCTACATACAAACTTTATAATTTGAAGGCATCAATGGGAGAAATGAAACAGCTTGTCATAATGAAGGAATTAAACAACTTCTGTCAGGTGGAGAGAAAGCATTCATATGCATTCCTGTTTGTCTCCTGCTATATTCTCAAAACTTAGCATATTGCCCTGTTTGTGCCTGTCACTGTCATATTAAAGGAACACTATAGTCAGGGTCGGTGCAAGGATTTCTGCCACCCTAGGCAAAGATCCATTTTGCCGCTCCCTTATGAAAGATAATACAATCTCACAGAGGTTTATTCACTAAACTCTGAATTGCAATGAGTTGAAAACCACATTTCAAAGTTGAAGCAAAAAACAGATGAACTGTGACCGGATTGGAGAATTATTCAAGTTTAACAGCTATTTTGGCCTACATTTCGCCATATGGTTTTCAGTTAGTTCTGCCTAATGCACACATACTGCCTAATACCTACATCCATATACACATATGCCTAATACAGCATCCATAAACACACACTGTCAAATACATGCATCCATACACACATACTGCCCAATGCCTGCATCCATACACACATACTGTCTAATACCTACCTCCATACGCATATACTGCCTAATACATGCATCCATTTACACATACTACCTAATACCTATATCCATACACACATACTGCCTCATAAATGCATCCATACACACATACTGCTAATACGTACATCCATACACACATACTGCCCAATACCTACATCCACACACACACTGCTTAATACAGAATCCATACACACATACTGCCTAATACAGCATCCATACACACATACTGTCTAATACCTACCTCCATACGCATATACTACCTAATACATGCATCCATATACACATACTACTTAATGTGTACATCCATACACACATACTGCCTCATAAATGCATCCATACACACATACTGCTAATACGTACATCCATACACACATACTGTCCAATACCTACATCCACACACACACTGCTTAATACAGCATCCATACACACATACTGCCTAATACATACATCCATACATGCATACTGTGCAATACCTGCATCCATACAAACATACTGCTAATACCTACATCCATACACACATACTGCCTAATACCTACATCCATACACACACACTGCTTAATTCATACATCCATACACACATACTGCCTAATACATGCATCCATACACACATACTGCTTAATACATCATCCATACACACATACTGCCTAATACATACATACATCCATACACACATACTGCTAATACCTACATCCATACACACTCACTGCCTAATGCATACATCCTTACACACATACTGTCTAATACATGCATCTATGCACATACTGTCTAATACATGCATCCACACACACATACTGTCTAATGCATTCATCCATACACACATACTGTCTAATACATGCATGCATACACACATACTGTCTAATACATGCAACTATACACACATACTGTCTAATGCATACATCCATACACACATACTGTCTTTGCTGTGTATGCAGTGTGTGTGTTAGTGTATGCAGTGTGTGTTGTATTAGTGTATGCAGTGTGTGTTGTATTAGTGTATGTAGAGTGTGTGTTGTGTTAGTGTATGCAGTGTGTGTTGTGTTAGTGTATGCAGTGTGTGTTGTGTTAGTGTATGCAGAGTGTGTGTTGTGTTAGTGTATGCAGTGTGTGTTGTGTTAGTGTATGCAGTGTGTGTTGTGTTAGTGTATGCAGAGTGTGTGTGTTGTGTCAGTGTATGCAGAGTGTGTATTGTGTTAGTGTATGCAGTGTGTGTGTGTGCTGTGTTAATGTATGCAGTGTGTGTGTTGTCAGTGTATGCAGTGTGTGTGTTGTGTCAGTGTACGCAGTGTGTGTTGTGTCAGTGTATGCAGTGTGTGTTGTGTCAATGTATGTAGTGTGTGTGTGTTGTGTCAGTGTATGCAGTGTGTGTGTTGTGTCAGTGTATGCAGTGTGTGTTGTGTCAGTGTATGCAGTGTGTGTGTGTGTGTGTGTTGTGTCAGTGTATGCAGTGTGTGTGTTGTGTTAGTGTATGCAGTGTGTGTTGTGTTAGTGTATGCAGTGTGTGTTGTGTCAGTGTATGCAGAGTGTGTGTTGTGTTAGTGTATGCAGTGTGTGTGTGCTGTGTTAGTGTATGCAGTGTGTGTGTTGTGTCAGTGTATGCAGTGTGTGTTGTGTCAGTGTATGTAGTGTGTGTGTGTGTGTTGTGTCAGTGTATGCAGTGTGTGTGTTGTGTCAGTGTATGCAGTGTGTGTGTTGTGTCAGTGTATGCAGTGTGTGTGTGTTGTGTCAGTGTATGCAGTGTGTGTGTTGTGTCAGTGTATGCAGTGTGTGTTGTGTCGGTGTATGCAGTGTGTGTGTTGTGCCAGTGTATGTAGTGTGTGTGTGTGTTGTGTCAGTGTATGTACTGTGTGTGTGTGTGTGTAAATGTGCAATCTGGGGTGAGGGGGAGGGGGGGCATTTTAACATAATTTTTATTTATTTATTAAATTTAATTAAATTGCTTCTCCCCCCTCCCTGCTTACCTGTGTCTAGGGAGGGGGGAGATTCCATCCCTGGTGGTCCGGTGGCATGGTGGGGCCCCCTGGGTTCCCTGTTACCGCAGAGGGGGCCCAGGCAGCACACAGCCTCTTCTCTCCTCCAATAACTCTCGCGAGACCCGCGGAACGTTGCCATGGCAACCGGGTCTCGCAAGAGTTATTAGCAGAGAGGAGAAGAGGAGAAGCTGTGTGCTGCCTGGGCCCCCTCTGCGGTAACAGGGAGCCGGGGGCCCGCGGCTGCACACATAGATAGCGATATTCACACATGCTGCTTAATACCTACATCCATACACACACACACACACACACTGCCTAAGACATACATTGTACATTGAATATTGTGTATTCAATGCATTTGGTGAATTTAATGTATAATAAGACTAGCATAGACGAGCACACACACTGACAGAAACTTACACATACTGACAGACACAGTCACTGACAGACACACACTCACTGACAGACATACAGTCACTGACAGACACACATACACACTTACTGTCAGACACATACTCAGTCACTGACAGACATACTTACAGACACACACTCACTGACAGGACTACACTCACTCACTGACACACAGACATACTGGCATATACACTCGCTGACAGACACACACAGACACTAACTGACAGACATATTCACTGACAGACAAACACACACTCACACATAACAGACACTAACTGACATGCATATACTCACTCACTGACAGTCAAACACTCACACTCTACCTCCCTGGGGTTCAGTGTGGGGCAGCTTCTCACTCCTCAAGCACGCTGTTTAGTATGCCAGGGCCAGAATGACGTCCTATTCCGGCTCCCGGCATCATAGATGGCGTGCGAGGGAGGAGTGGGAAGCTGCAAGAACAGCCTTCCTCGCCGCCCACACTTGCCCCACCCAGCTTTGCCTCCTTCGTCATCAAATTTGATGATCTTATCCAATCCAATGCTTTCCCATAGGAAAGCATTGGAAGGACATTGGGCATGCGCTGCAACTGCTGTGTGCAGCATTAACCCAGGTAGCAAATCTAGTTGTCATCTGAGTGACTGTCATTAGAGGTGTTCCTCGGCAGCGATGTAAACACTGCATTTTCTCTGAAAAGGCAGTATTTACATTTACTGACTATGGAACCCTTCAATGGATCTGCTCCAGCAATGTGGGATATGTTGGCTTTATAAAAAGAGGTAACAAATATACATTTACCATCACATCCTGCGATATACACATCTACATCAATCCTATGGAATTGTTTGTATATCTGAAACAGAAGAGCAGTGATTTAAAGGCATTTTTTTCACAGACATTGGCATCTGAAAGATAAGTGTGATATTACCATAACACCATCCATTTAGAAAATAAAAACAAAAAATATTTTCATATAGAATTTCTTAAAGGCATAATGCAGACAATATGTGACTATCGCTTTCTTTATTGAAAGGATTTGTATTCTCAGTCAGTTGTGCTAACCCTCCATTGAGAATATATTATAAAACCCTTACCTAAATGTTATGAAGGAATTTACAGCTGCAGTACTTTTATTTAAATGATTGCAGTTATTAGCATAAAATGCAGTAAGACGTACAATATCCTATAAAGGAGCATTCAATAATAATAATAACAACAAAGTATTTAAAGGACCACTCTAGTGCCAGGAAAACATACTCGTTTTCCTGGCACTAGAGTGCCCTGAGGGTGCCCCCATCCTCAGGGTCCCCCTCCCGCCCGGCTCTGGAAAGGGGAAAAGGGGTAAAAGCTCTCCTCCTCCTCTCCGCCCCGTCTGCTGAATGCGCACGCGCGGCAAGAGCTGTGCGCGCATTCAGACGGTCGCATAGGAAAGCCTTTACAATGCTTTCCTATGGACGCTTGCGTGCTCTCACTGTGATTTTCACAGTGAGAATCACGCAAGCGCCTCTAGCGGCTGTCAATGAGACAGCCACTAGAGGATTAGGGGGAAGGCTTAACCCATTTCTCTGAAACTGCTATGTTATAAAAAAATGGGTTAACCCTAGCTGGACCTGACACCCAGACCACTTCATTAAGCTGAAGTGGTCTGGGTGCCTAGAATGGTCCTTTAACCAGGAAAGGTACATTCAGATTACTCTGGTTTCCAAGTATTCAGGTTACATTGCACCGTTAGGACGGTTCAGGACCGTCATCGGCATTTTTGCGTTGCCGACTGATGACGGTCCTGAACCGTCCTAACGGTGCAATGTACTTACCCGATCGCCGTCGTTCCCCCGGCGGCGATCGGCGGTGCTCCCGGTGTGGGGAGACTGCCTGCAGTCCAGGCAGTCTCCCCATGGCGGATTAGGACCCCTGTGGCCATGTGATCGCTCAACAGGGCGACCACATGGTCACAATAGGTGTCCTAGTGTCTGCCTGCAGGGGGATTGCCTGTGCTGACAGGCAGTCTCCCTGCCAGTGTAAAATCATAAAAAATATTAAAGTAAAAGTTAATAAACAAAAAATAATAATTATATATGTGTATATATATATATGATATATAGACATATATTATACCTATAGAATATACGTCTATATATCATATATATATAATGTCATACTAAGTGTATTTTTATATTAATATGTACATATATTAATATAAAAATACACTTATAATTAAATTACACACGTATATATATAATATCTACAATAACTATATATATTGTATATATATTATTATAAAATACAAATAATAAGTAAATTCAATTAAATTCAAAAAATTAAAATAATAGTAAAAATTAAAAAAAAATTACATATCTATATGAAATTTTATTCTAACTGTATTTTGATATTAAAATATATATATTTATATCAAAATGCACTTAGAATGAAATTGTATATATATCTATGTATATATAAATAAATAAAAATAATACGAAATATACATGTCCATATACAAAATTACATAAATAATTATATAAATATACACGTAGACTTCAAATATATAAATATGCATATATATTTAAATTCTACGTGCATATTTATGTAATATTTTTACATAATTAAGTGATTTTATTAATTGCAATTTGAGGGACCTGCCTGCCAACCCAGGCCAAAATTCCAGAGAATTTAATTTGCTAGCACTGTATTTTACCCTGTAACTTTCTATGACACCCTAAAACCTGTACATGGGGGGTACAGTTTTACTCGGGAGACTTCACTGAACACAAATATTAGTGATTCAAAACAGTAAAACCTATCACAGCGATGATATTGTCAGTGAAAGTGACTTTGTTTCGCATTTTTAAATGCTTTATTTTTCTTGTGCATACGGTTACCAAACAGGCTTGTAGCGCCACGACAGCGAGTACAAGCTATTCATCGGTATACAATGTCATGTCAGAGTTATCAGCACAATTTTGTGTAATGACACGCTAAGGGTTCTTAGGATGAGTAACATAGATTTGGCTTAATTAAACTATACATGCATAAGTAAGTGGTTGTTACGATGGTAATGAGTTTACTGACTGTTTAAGCCAACATCAGATACACGCTAGTGACTACTGTAAATAGGCATGTAAATTTTATCCGGCTAAGCAAAACAGTACTATTTGAGTAGTTGATGGCTGATAATGATACAGTTCTGAATGCTAGCAGTTAAGCTCTTCTCAGGTTAACTAAAACAATGAGTAGACATCTCGTCTTGGCTGCCTGAGCTTTGAGAGAGTGGTTGTAATTTATGTGAGGCTGGAGCTATCACATGAGTGGCTATAATACACATTAAGGCAGCCTCGACATATAAGGTTGGTAAGATCTAATGCTTAAAATGTAATCATGCTGGTTCTAAGTGTATAATGTCACCCTGGCTAGTCTGACTTGTATGAACTGGTACAGGCTCTGGGAGTCGTTCTCGTGACGGGCAAGCCGTCTCTCAGGCGTGTGCCGACTTGTGGCTAGCCGATGCCCCGTTTGTCATGGTGGTGTGGCTGTGTATGATTGTCCACCTGGGTAGGGATCCGGGCAGAGTCCATTATGTTGCTGGATGCCGCCTGTGTCCCCTCTCTGGAGCTGCCGTTTTTCAGATCTTGTGTTTAGCGGGAAAGCAGGTAGGCTCACTGTGGGAGCGGATCATTTGGAGGTGCCTGGTCCCTGCCGTGGGTAGTCGCTTTGCGGCGTTGTAGCTCTCCATCGGCGCTGCTGCCAGCGGCTCTCCCACGTTCCTCTCTCTGCTTGTCTTTGGTGTTGCTCGTGGTGGGGCAATTGATCGCTCTCTTGGTGGTCTGCATTGTCGGGTATGGAGGTCGCGGGCTTCTCCGACCTCCTGAGACTCTGTCCAGAGGCCCCGATGGTTGCTGAGGGCTCGTCGAGAGAGCAGTCCTTCTCTTTTGCCATGGCGCACATGGCGTCCGCCATGTTGTGTGCTGCGCTCGGGCCCTCAAACGGTGTAGCGGTGTTGCTGGGCCTGGTTTGCTGGGTGAGGACCGGGATCACCCCCACCGGTCCATAGGGGGGGGGAACAGGGTCGGATCCGTCCGGTGCTGGGTCTCCGGCCGGGTGCTGTCAGGCAGGATAGAGGGGCAGCGGCCGTCCGCCCCTCTCACCGCCGGTGAAGGCCGCAACCGGGTTGTCGACTACCTCCCCTCCAGGGGACTGAAACTCGTGGAGCCGGCCTCGCCCTGGATCCAGCGTCCCCTCGGCACTGAGAACCGTCGCTGTCGGTCTGTGGTCAGTTCGTTTTCCATGTTTATTTGTTTTAAAAGTTGGTGAGTTGCAGGAGCTGAACTCACATGCGACCGTCCAGCTCGGCGGTCCGGCCCCGCCCCCCTTGTTTCGCATTTTTCACACACAAACAGCACTTTTACTGATGATATAATTGTTGTGATATGTTTTCCCGTTTTGAAACACTAATATTTGTGTTCAAGAAAGTCTCCCGAGTATAACAGTACCCCCCATGTACAGATTTTATAGCGTTTTTGAAAGTTACAGGGTCAAATATATGGGTCAAATATTTTTACATTGAAAATGGCCAGGTTGGTTATGTTGCCTTTGAGAGCGTATGGTAGCCCAGGAATGAGAATTACCCCCATGATGGCATACCATTTGCAAAAGAAGACAACAAAAGGTATTGCAAATGGGGTATGTCCAGTTTTTTTTTAGTAGCCACTTAGTCACAAACACTGGCCAAAATTAGCGTTCAATTTAGTTTTTTAGTTTTTTCACAAAGAAAACAAATGTGAACGCTAACTTTGGCCAGTGTTTGCGACTAGGTGGCTACTAAAAAAGACTGGACATACCGGGGGCGGAGCCTAACCTCCGAGCTGGAAGGACGTGCTGAACATCAGCTCCGGCCGAAACGCGACGAAAACCGGGGTATACACCCCGAAAATCGGCGCGTCCACCAGCCGGAGGGTAAGAGACAGAGTGGGGACACCCGGGGGCACAAAATGACGCCAAAATCGAGTACCCCAAAGCCCGGAAACCCACAAAAAGTACCTGAGGCCTACCAGAGACTGAGACGGGGAGAGGCGGCCGCTCTCCTCGAAGACAAAGCCACGTACAGAAACCTCGGCGCGCCTGCCTATCCCCCCCCCCCCAGGACCGGTGGGGGTCATGCCGGTCCTCACTAGACACCAGGGCTACCAACTGGCATGACCTACCAAGCCTGGGCCTCTGCCTCACAATGATAGCTCCTCACAGGACGAGCCCAAGATGGCGGCTTGCGGCGAGAGACACACAGCGAGCAGACTGGCAACAATGGCTGACATAGCACCCACAGCAGCTACGGGAGGCCCACTGGAGCCGCTTGAAAAGCGGCTAGACAAGATATTTCGTGCCTTCTGGCTGAAACTTGCACTCAGACAAGCTAAGGCAGCGGATAAGAGCAGGGAAGAAGGTGCATGGAGGCTCCAACCCGGCAAAGCTCGACCCCCCACAGCCCGCTCAGCGCACCCAAGGAAAATAGTTCACCGAACTACAGCCCGTCCACGCCTTGGGACACGCAGTACCAGGTCCCAAAAGCCTAATCGGAAGGGACCCTGGAAACAAGTTATACGCCACAGGCGGGGAAAACCCCGCTCACAAGCCAAACATCCTACCAGCTGGGATATTACTTGCAGAATCAAGCGGGACCGAAGCGCTGGGAAATACACAGGGGCCCTAGTAGTGGACTTGGGGTGATTTGGCAATCCGTGTACCCACCCCTACCAAAGTCGTTTTACAGCCCACCAGCACTCTCCTGGACATTCCCGAGGACACACCTCGACAGCAGCATGGCCCAGAAGATGAAAGCAAGCGGCGACCCCCGAGCTGTGCTCGACCGAGGCATTGGGTGAAGTGCCTGTGATAAAGGGACTGTCTGAAACCGGTTTCCTGACTATTCCAGCAGCTGACCTGACTGTCCCTGTTTAGTCTAACAACCTGTTTGTTTATGAATCTTATTTCATGTCTCTTAACAATAACTAAGCCTTGGTTATCCTCTTACTTTATACACGAATACAATGCTATGTTTAATCCTACAATTTACCTTCTCTATGACTTCTATACTTACCTAACTAGCATGCTCAAACTTGATCTTCTTGTCCTTAAAAAATATAAAACTGTGCAATGTTCCTTTGTACCCCATTGTTACCTATGTTTTGAACTACGCAAGTGGAATGCCTTTGGGGTACCACGTGCCTGTATGTAATCCTCATATGCACTGCAAAAAAAAAAAAAAAAAAGACTGGACATACCCTATATTGAATACCCTGGTTTGTCTACTTTAAAAAAAATATGTACATGTGGGGTGTTATTCAGAGACGTTTGGCAGATAATAGTGTTACAATGTCACTATTGATAAATTTGAAAGAATATATGTTTTGAAATCGCAATATCCTACTTGTACCTATAACCCTATAACTTGCAAAAAAAAGCAAAAAAGCATGTAAACACTGGGTATTTTAAAACTCAGGACAATATTTGTAATCTATTTAGCAGTTTTTTTTTATTCGCTTTTGTAGATGAGTAAAAGATTTTTCAAGTAAAAGTCAAAAAAACATGTATTTTTTTTTAATTTTTCGTCATATTTGTTTGTTTTTTCAAATTAAATTACATGAGATTTTATAAATAATGGTATGTAAAGAAAGCCTTTTTGTCCTGAAAAAAATAATATATAATTTGTATAGGAACAGTAAATGAGAGAGCGGAAAATTACAGCTAAACACAAACACCACAAAAGTGTAAAAAGAGGCCTGGTCGCAAATGTACAACATCGCAAAAACTGTCCAGTCCTTAAGGGGTTAAGGTACCACATATTTTGTAGAATAGTACATAATCTATTGGCATATTAAAGGGACACTATAGTCACCAGAACAACTACAGCTTATTGAATTTTTTTCTGGTCAGTAGAATCATTACCTTCAGACTTTTTGCTGTAAACACTGTCTTTTCAGAGAAAATGCAGTGTTTACATTACAGCCTAGTGATAACTTCACTGGCCACTCCTCAGATGGCTGTTAGAGATCCTTCATGGCTGTCTAAAATGCATCCAAACATTCAGTGTCTCCTCCCTCTGCATGCAGACACTGAACTTTCCTCATAGAGATTTATTGATTCAATTCATCTCTACGAGGAGATGCTTATTGGCCAGGGCTGTGTTTGAATCATGCTGGCTCTGCCTCCTTGTCAGTCTCACCCAGTCCTATGGAGAAGCACTGTGATTGGATCAGGCTACCACTTCTGATGATGTCAAGAGACTGCTTGATTTTTTTTAGGAAAACAGCATGCAGATCTACAGCTTCTGGCTTGAATACAGTAAGCTGTTGCTATATTTATGGATGCATGAGGGGCCCAAGGGGGCTAGATGGTGTTTTTAACACTATAGGGTCAGGAATACATGTTTGTGTTCCTGACCCTATAGTGATCCTTTAACAAATGTGGATTAAGCATAAGCAACAGACGGTCTTAATAAATCGCATAGCTCTTTTTGTCTGAAGGTTCTTGAATGTGGTTCTTTTATCCTGTCTGTCTTTCTATAAGGATGCCTCTTTCATTCACTTTATGAGTCTAGCTTGTTTGAGGCCTTTGTAATTTAGTTATGTTATGGGCAAATGCAAATATTACAAGTGTTAGAATGAAAAGTTGCATTTCTTATACTGTAAGGAACATGTTGTTTTTCATACAATGTTTCTTTATTAAATGACCGCTTACCCATATACAGTTAATATGGTGTTCAGACTTTAGGACAACATCTTGTCCTAGGTTAGTGTAATTCCCCAAGTCAGGGAATTTCCCATGTCATGTGCACCCTTACGTTTAGGTCTAAACATAGATAAGATGTTCCCATGTGAAATGACCATGTTATAGCCTCGTATCTTTGCCAAGTTAAGGTTGGTTATTAAATGACCTAATTGAACATCTAACGTATAAATATGTGTACTTATTAATATTAGGACACCGAGGAGAGATTTTGGAGACAGAGACGCTGCTCCATTTTATCATGACTGAGAGAG
The DNA here is from genome assembly GCF_036172605.1 of Pelobates fuscus. Classification (NCBI taxonomy): domain Eukaryota; kingdom Metazoa; phylum Chordata; class Amphibia; order Anura; family Pelobatidae; genus Pelobates; species Pelobates fuscus. Next base: position 220,157,044 of record NC_086319.1, read on the forward strand.
GTTGACATGTTCAGGAGGGTATGTTATTCTATTCTACTGATATTGCAAGCATATACTTTACTTATAAACTCTGCTATACATTATTGTAATAGATTTTATGTCTATATTTATATTTTTATTTAATAAAATATGTTAAAAGACAAAACTTGGCCTTTCCTGTTCCCGCAGCCCAGCAGGAAGACACGCCGGAGGCCTGGGGCCTACTCCGGGCCGCGTACCGCTCGAGCCTCGTGGGAAATACCGGAGTGGCCGGAGACCTACTTATAATCCCCTCCACACCAGACCCAGCACGCCCCAAAGCCTATCGAAATCATGGGCAAAAAAAACCACAAAGCCCCCCTGACAACAACCAGAGACACTCAGGACATAGGCGCGATGTTACAGCGCCCAGCTACCGCGACGGCGGCTCAGGGGCAATCTGAGGGCCCGAAAGCACAAGAGGGACCTGCAGAAAGGCCCACTCACACCACACAGTCCGAACTGAACATAGTGGAGCAGGCATTGGTACCCAACCAAACGCCGGCCACGAAACAGGATATAGCGGATTTACTACACGAAATGCGGCGGTTACATGCTGCTGACCTGGACTTACTCAAGAAGGAAATCACAGCGGTTATAGTCCGTACTCAGACCTCCGAAGATGGCATCCTGGAGCTCAGACAGGAGGTACAGGACATAAAAGAAACCCTTAATCAACTCCAAGCATCCCAAACCGCGCTCCTAACTAGGCTTTAGGAATCATAGTGTTTCACTGCATTTTTTGGAGTACCATGATAAAAATCCAAAGGGGTTAAAATTTTATGCAATACAAAACATTACACGTCATTGGAGAGGAGGGGATATTGATGCAGCCCTCAGCTTATGTGAAATGGGCTGGATCTTTAATTTAGACACTTTAGCACCGAAAGGGCTAAACTGCGATTTTGAAATGAGCGCATTAATATAAGAGATAAAAGTAACAAGTTAAGAAATCTATGATAATAACATTCTCCTCTTTTTTTCTCCTTTTTCCTTTTTTTTGATTAAAGTGAGAGGATATATATTTCACATAGGTCCTATACATATTTTGATGTTTTAATAACGATTGATATATAGTTAATTTTATTTGATAATTTTATACATAGTTTTTAATTATGATGGAATTTCTGTGTTATAGTATTGGGATATACAGGATGAGCCTGTTATGTTACTGTAAATGTGGTACAATAATGGTTATTGACTAAACACTCTCACATTTCGGGACTTTGTTGCAATATTAATGCGTGAACAAAATTGAGTGTTGCCCGATGTGTGGACATTCAAAGATGGCGACTAAGACCATAATGCCACCGGCGGATGCAAAAGGAAAGCGCCGTATGCAACAGGAAACGGAAAGACGTCATCACTGAGAGCCGGAAATGGAGACGGAACGGATAATTGAATGAACGATTGGCGGGAAAATCTGGTTGGCGCCAAAGATGACGATCTGGAAAGGATATTTAAAGGACGTCCGGACAGTTGGACAATACACTTTGAAAAAGACCATCGGGTCGAAACGCGTTAGTGTTTTATTTCTGTATACAATATATCTTTTTATTGTTTATTTTATAATACCTTCGAATAAATAGCTATTTTTAGCATTTTGAAATACTCTGGACCTACCGATTATTTTTCTTTGCTGACTCCTGGGACCAGTCGAGTTTCTGACATTGAAAGCGGAGGTGTATTTCCTGAGATAACAGAGCATGCCATTATAGTCAGAGCCTACTATACGTGGCTCTGCAGATTGTGAGTTGGCAATTGATACACTGTTTTAATCAGTTTTCCACCATACAGTATTATGCTATGTGCTATTATCTTTGATATTTAGGTGGTGTACATATGAACTGAAGAACCAGTCTGTATAAGTATTCTTTGCCTTGATTCACTATTTGGAGCGCCCCCTATCTGTTTTTGTTTTATATTCTAATCTTGTGTTTTTTAAGTGGTTTTTAAACACTGGGGAAGTCGCACCTATTTAGAGAGCAACTAAAATACCTCACCTCACTTGCACCTTGTGTGTTAAGGTTTCTTCTACGCTCCTAACTAGAGCTGACCAAGCCGAGGACCGCCACCGGCGCCTTAATGTTAAGATAAGGGGCATCCCTGACTCTGTCAATCTAACGGAATTACCCCACTACATCAGGAGGCTCACCACATCGATAATGCCACACACGCAGGCAAAGAAACTTACCTTCGAGAGCCTCTTCCGAACCCCCGACACCACGGCAAGCACCAGCTGGAGCACCACAGGACGTGATAGTTCGATGCCACTCGACCACCGATAAAATCCAAATGATGACAGCAATCCGGGGCAAAACTCCGCTTAATTTTGAAAATGCGCAACTATCGTTTTACCAAGACATAACCCGCTCCACGATGATATGGCGTAAATCGATGGGCCCAGCGACCAGCCAACTCCACAACGCTCGTGTGGACTACCGGTGGGCCCTACCACGCACCCTCCTAGTCACCAAAGACGGGAACACGAAGAGACTGTCCAACCTACAAGAAGCAACCACGTACCTGCAAACTATGGGTCTCCCTGCACTAACTGAGGAAAGAGCAACTACCTCGGGCTCACACGACTGGGACCCAGAGAGATCGGTGCCCTTCACCCCGAGAGACAACGAACGCCCAGCGGCCCCAACCTGAAAGAACTGTGCTCAATAACAGGGAACAGTAGTACCCGGCAAAATTTGAACTTTGGCTAAAAACACTCCGCTCACAAGTTATCGGTTAACGTTAAGTTTATTTAACCCTGTTTGCCTCTATAATGCCTCTCCTGTAAACAGATGTGGCGCAATGCACACCTACAAAGCTTACGGTGACATAGGTCACTCTATGCACACAGGTTAGACACATACCAACACACTCATGCACTCCACTACACGGGAGGTTAAAACAACTCTGAGACGGCCTCATACCCACCCTCACGGAACCCCGGCAAGAGACAGGATCACTATAGCGACTCCCCCCACACAAACATAAGTCTCTGCCTCCAGGAGACACCCTATACCGAACACCACAGACAAACGATTACGCTAGAAACAACAGGCGCCCACACTTTCTATAATGTTAAGGCGCAGAATACAACCGACCGGGTAGAGTATATGACACCGGGAAGGCACACTGATACCGCCTCACAACACCGCAGCACACGAATAGACACACGACAGACGTAAAAACATCCGAGAAACTTCACAAAATGTACATTATATACGTGCAAATATCAAACGACTTTAAAGCTAACTTTGTATGTGAACGTTTTATCACTTGTCAAAATTGCAAATGGGAAGAAACAAACAACAAAAGCAGAACCTACAAAGCATGTAGAAGGCACCGGGGAATGTTAACTACATGACTAGCTCAGTTTACCCACTGACTTCTACCAATGAATAGCACTAGATAGCCTTAGCACACATGAAAATGTACCCCCGGCTGCACCGAATATTTTCTTGACGAACGCAGTGCTAGCTTTAATGTACTGTCACGACTATAATGATCCATGTTACGACACAACAGCATGGCAAAGGCAAACGAACCACGCTCCTTAATCTCACACACGTAGCCAGTCACTAAAACCGAACGACACTCTACATCACCTTTATATAGGCAGTTTTAACCTGACAACACAAAGACGTTTATAATATAAAATGAAGCGGACACTCATGTAAGAATGTATCAATGTTATTAACAATTGTTTATACGTGCATTTACCACGATATATTTATCCTTACTCTTCCTTTCTGTAACATATCCATAAAGCTTCAATAAAATAAAGATTGACAAAAAAAAAGACAAAACTTTATTGCTTCCAAAACAATCACCATTTTATATTGTATTCTCAATTATTTATATATTTTAAAAAGAGGAACTCTTAATAACTATATGATATAATGCTAAGATATCTGCATGGCTAGCCCTGCTAAATTCTATGCTTTAAGACATTATAGTGGTAAATAGGGGAACCGGCTGCGATTACAGTTATATATTAGAATTTTTAAGCATCATAAACCTACATAAAATGTAAGTCTGATGTGTTTCAACCAAGAAAAAAACAAGAGAAATACCTATCCATTTATATATCTATCCATCTATCTATATTTATTATATAAGGCACATTCTACAGATAGAGGATTTACATATTTATGTAAAAAAAAAAATTGTATGATACTGATATTAGAGTAGCTATAAAGCAATATAAATATCTCACAATAATCCTCTAACATCCTCATTTGTTGAGATCTGTCTTCTAACTTTTCCCTTCCTTTGTTCCTATTTTCAGCCACTGCAGGGCGTTACAATTAACCAACATAGGTCTCAATTTTAACCTTTCCAAATTATTTATCTACATAAGTCACCATTAAAGTCTATAATGTCATAATTTATTATACAAAATACTCAGAATATTTTCACAATTATGTATAGAATTGAAAGTGTACATGAATTGTGAGGCTAAAAAAAGTTCTTAAAATAAATATATTTATTTGTCCTGATTTATATCACACATAATAGTAGTAATAATAATAATAACAACGTATTTAACCAGGAAAGGTATGTTCAGATTACTCTGGTTTTTAAGAACGTCCTGGGGATGTTACCTTAACCCAACATCCAGGGGTTCTTACTATCTGGATTTCAACCTGTTTGGAAGTTACAGATCACAAAATAACAGTTACAAATGTTAAGAATTTAGTATCATTAACAGCAATCACAGAAACCAAAATTGACACACACAAATATATTTTTAGAAAGTAGGTTCTTCAGCACTCCAGTTGTTGTGGACTAAATCTACCACAACACTCTTACGGCCATAATGCTGCCAAAACACATGGGGAGATGTAGTCCACATCTGGAGTGACGAATATTGCTTAACCCTGATCTACACTGATCAGCCACAACATTAAAACCACTGGCAGGTGAAGTGAATAGCATTGATATAGAATGTGACGGCAGATAAGAACAGTTTGTCCCATCCAGTCTGCCCAATTTTCTAAATATTTTCATTAGTCCCTGGATTTATCTTAAGTCTAGGATAGCCTTTATCCCACGCATGCTTAAACTCCCTTACTGTGTTAACCTCTACCACTTCAGCTGAAAGGCTATTGCATGCATCCACTACTCTCCTGAAATTATTTTTAAACCTTTGCCCCTCTAATTTAAGACTATGTTCTCTTGTTGTGGTAGTTTTTCTTCTTTTAAATATAGTCTCCTCCTTTACTGTGTTGATTCCCTTTATGTATTTATTTTTTTTACAATGATTTTTATTGTATTACCAGTACATAAGTGACATACATCTACATATCAAGTTATACATTATTACAAGACATACAAACAAGCTCATAGGTTAGTCACACGGATGAGAAGCATTATAACAATATAGACATAATCTTCTAGTTATCCTGTTGGATCATTTACTTACAATCTTATCTATTTTGTTCAAGGTTTCCTGTCCTTCTCAGTATCGCTTAATCTCGCTATTATATAACATATATTTTTTTTAGTCAGTGGGAACAAATATTGTTTTTTTTTCTAGCTCCTTTATCTTGCTATCCTAAACTTGCTTCCATCTTTAATTGATATTCTAGTTGATGTTTGAATTGAATTCTGAGTTACTTGTTTTTTTGGATTGTGCCCAATATCTAGCAATTAGATTTTTTTTAGACATTTAAAGTATGTATTACTAGTAATATTTCTCTCTCCGAAAGTTTTCCGAAAGATGTAATATAGCTATTTGTGGCATTTTCTTAAAAGAGTTATTCCTTGATCTCTTAAAAACGCATATGTCTTATTCGAAAGTTCACGTTTCAGACTACATTGCCACCATATATGTATATAACTCCCTTTCTCTATCTTGCAACGCCAACACAGATCCGAGACTGATGGATATATACATTTTGTAGATACCCAGTACCACCTATTCATGATTTTATTCTGGTTTTCTTGAAGGTTAACACAGTGTATATATTTGTTTGTCTTGGATCATTTTTTTTTAATTGCTGAAATATTAGTTTGTTTCCCTGATTGTTGTAATGCTTTGCTGCATTTAGTCAGAGGTTTATTGACTTCTTGTCCACTAAATAGTAGTTGTAATGATGTCAGATTTCTTTGTTGATTTACTAATAAAGCTATTTTAATACAATTCTTTATATAGAGATACGTAAAAGTTTATTTATCATTTAAAGAGAATTCTTGCTTTAAGTTATAGAAAGGTTTGATTGAATTTACAACTAATATGTCTTCAGTCTTAGTAATGACTGCTTCTCTCCATCTTTTTAGGTGAATATCTGCCACATTCTCCGTTATGATCTCTAAATCTAGTGATCTTACAATTTTATCCTTTAAACCAAGACTGGATTTTAAGATACCGTATATACTCGAGTATAAGCCGAGTTTTTCAGCACATTTTTGTGCTGAAAAACCCCAACTCGGCTTATACTCGAGTCAGTGTCTGTATTATGGCAATTTACATTGCTATAATACAGACAGGGGGCTGTGGGGGCTGCAGAGCGGTTACTTACCTCTCCTGCAGCTCCTGTCAGCTCCCTTCTCCTCCGCGGCGGTCCGTTCAGCACCTCGGTCAGCTCCCAGTGTAAGTCTCGCGAGAGTGCGGCTCTCGCGAGACTTACAGTGTGAGCTGACAGAGAAGCTGCACGGAGCGGCGCGGAGGAGAAGGGAGCTGAAGGAGCTGCAGGAGAGGTAAGTGCTCTCTGACAGCCCCCTCCCCCCCACTGAACTGCCAATGCCACTGGACCACCAGGGAGTGAGAGCCCTCCTCCTTGCCATGTATCAAGCAGGGAGGGGGGACGAAATTTTTTTTTAATTAAATAAAAAATAGTAAGAAATAATAATAATTAAATTCATATTAAAAAATAATAATAATAAAAAATTATTAAAATAATTTAAAAAAAAATAATAATAAAATTGCCCCCCCAAAGGCTCAGCTACACACACACACACACTGCACTCATATACACACACTGCACTCATACACACACACTGCACTCATATACACACACACTGCATTCATACATACACACACATCACTCATACACACACGCTGCACTCATACACACACTGCATTCATACACACACACTGCATTCATACACACACACTGCATTCATTATATACACACACACACTGTAAATAAATATTCAATTAATATACATTTTTTAGGATCTAATTTTATTTAGAAATTTACCAGTAGCTACTGCATTTCCCACCCTAGTCTTATACTCGAGTCAATAAGTTTTCCCAGTTCTTGGGAATAAAATTAGGGGCCTCGGCTTATATTCGGGTCGGCTTATACTCGAGTATATACGGTATACCATATTTTGATTAAATTTTTTAGAACCATATTTGAAGATATCTGTCACATCCTGCTCTGTTCTGCGGAGATGTCTGGTCTTGGCTTCTGGTATCCAGTACTCTTTTTACAATTCTTGTTTAGTTTTTCTTGTTTTTTCTGGTTTTCTATTCTGTGCCTGGTTTTCTTTATGCTGGGTTTTCTGGGTTCATGCCTTTATTCCGTTCCTGGAATTCCCAGTCTCCTGAATTTCTTTAAATGTTTGTTTTTTGTTGCCACACCCTTTTCCATGAATCCTTTTGTTTCAGTTGGTTCCTACAGGCTGTTGTTCCAAGTCCTCTGCCCCTTTCTTGCATGTAAGTGCTGTGTGTGTTTTATTTATTTTATGTATTTGTTTATTTAGTCATGCATGTCTAGGCAGTTAGGACCCACCTAACTTGGAGTACTTTGACGCAGTGGTGGGCTGCATACATCTTGGCCATTTATGTATGTCTATCACGGTAATATACCCCAACACGCAAGAATAGTCCAGGTAGTCTAGAGGCAAGAAAACAAGATACTTCTTACCGGACCTTAGAATGGCCGGACTAGACGAGGACAAGAAAAGACAGAGTCCAGAACGAGCCGAGGTCAAGGGGACAGAGAGACAGCGTAAACTAGAACAAGCCAAGGACTGGTACACAGGAGAGCAAACCGGCGAACAAGACAAGCAAGGATAAAGAGAGAACCGAGTCAGGAACAAAGCCAAGGTCTAGCACCAAAAAAACACAACTGAACGATACAAGCACTAAAGGGAACTGAACAGAAACCACGATAGGGCAAGGTACTAAGGGAAAAGGTGAGTATAAATACCCTAGTAGTTTTGTCTCCTCTTGTTTTGCCTTGCATCTTTGGTCTTGTTTTATTTTGTCTTGTATTCCCAGTTCATGTACAGTCCTGTCCTGCCCTGTTCATGCTTCCCTCATGTCATGTGTACATGTTCTGGGTTCTGCTTTCTGTCCTGCTCTGTTTCTGGGTTTGTCTAGTCTTGTCTTGTTTTCTTGTTTGGTGGCTGTTCTAGTCTTGCCTTGTTTCTGTACTGGATACATATCTGCTGCAGTGCCTCCCTATCCTGGGAGGTCTGCATATTGTCACCTGGTACCTGGGATCCGCAGAAGCTGCATCAGGGCCCTGGTATGTGGCCGCACAAACGCTGGTGCTCAACACCAGGGGGCGTGTGGTTACCCTGCACCAGGCCCTGATAATCCATTTCCACTCAGTGACTCCTAATATCAAGATCAGGCATACTTGGTCCCGGTCACCGGACCGCTACCTCCGACAATATCTCTCTTATCACAATACCACAATGTCCAATTAGATTTTTTTTCCTCACATGCATAAGTTTCAATTTTATGCCTTGGTTCTTGATAGTTTTCTTTTACATCAATGTGTATATGGAATAAACTGTTGGCTTCCTTGTAGTGTTTAATTAGGGGAAATCCCAATCTTAGATTTTAAAGACAAGACCTTCAAACTAATTCTTGTCTTCTTTCCTGCCTATATCAATTTAGAAGTATAAGATTGTGTCTGGTTAAGCCAGGGTTCTGGGACTATTAAAGGAATGTTTTGCTCCTAATATAAACCCTACCCCCAAAATAAGCCCTAGTCGTTCGCTGATCTATGTTTTTGGGGAATTTTCCCCGAACATAGATTCGCGGGATTCCATTCGCGAGTTTCCTCGAATATTGATTTGAGGTATTCTATTAGTGAGTAAGCTAATCTACGTTCAGCAAAGTTTACCCGAACATAGATTTGCAGGATTCCATGGCCTAGTGAGCTGGTCTATGTTCAGGGGAAGACCTGCTTTCTAGTACATGTTTTTCCCCGAAATAAGACCTCTCCTGAAAATAAGCCCTAGTGCATTTTTTGGGGGAAAACTCATATAAGACATGGTCTTATTTCTGGGGAAAGATGGTATTACTCAGTTGTTATTATTATCCTGAGCTAGAAGATATTTAAATACAATATATGTCTAATATTTGCAATCCTTCCGTGTCTAAAATATTTCTCAGGACATCCCCATGTAGCTCCACGATCACAGGAGGATAAGATTAAATGATAGATTCTGAGTCTACCTGTTACATTAGGGTGTGAAGTGTATTTCTGCTTGCTCCTTGGTCTTTAGTCTCATTTGTCGTGGGTTGCTTTTGATATCCCCAGCATTAAGGTCGGCTTCACAGCATTAATTCTTATGCCGCACCAGAATTCTCGTGGCTCGGATCATCGATCTGATGACGCGTCTCTTGCTGAGCAGTGAGCTCCTCCAACCAGTTGCATTTTTTGGCTATTTATGACTTTATGTATTTAAATGTTTCTATCATATCCCCCTGTCTCATCTTTCATCCAAGCTATACATGTTAAGATCCTTTAACCTTTCCTTGTAAGTTTTATCCTGCAATCCATTAACCAGTTTTGTAGCCTTCTCTGAACTCTTTCCAAAGTATCAATATCCTTCTGAAGATATGGTCTCTCCAGTACTGCGTACAATATTCCAAGTGAGAGGGGCGGGGCCAGGCCGCTGGGCCGACCGGAGGCCATCAGCCAGAGCTCCGGCTATGAGCCTTCAAAAAAGGCACAAAATACCGATCCTAACCGCTTGAAAGATGGATCCTCCAACAATAGTGAACAGGGTACGACCTCGGCTATCACCGGCTACCCTCATGAGACCCATCGCTTACCGGGTGAGCAGAGACGGCCATCCACGACCTACAAGTGAATGGGAGCCTTCACGCATGCGGCCGCCATGTGAGTCGCAGGGAAGCACCTCGCCGAGACACCCAGGCAGGAGCCGCCACAGAAACAAGGCACCCCAATCTGGAGCAACGCACGGCCGGTGGGGGTCATCCCGGCAGCATGGCGGCGGCCCCAGAGGTGGCGGGAGCTCCGGCCCCGGCTGCATGCCGATCACCTACACTGGCATTGGCTGCACACAGAACGGCCGGCCAGCAGTCGTAGGAGGTGACACAATGGAAAAAGTCCACCTTACAGAGGAAGCATCCAGGAAGGGATGGAAGTACCACAGGAGACCATGGAGGTTGTGGGAGACAAAAACTTTGGCGTGGCAGCACCTCATTACCTGACCATTATATGTACAAGCTCATTACGATGGAAAGAAAGTCGTGAAGGGGACAATTAACTGCTCCTGAAGGGCTGGCATGTGCGGCACATGTGGCCAAAGATGTCGCTGGCGACTAAATAAATTCCCCGACTGCATACCCACCGAAGGAGTGGCGGCACGGACTTACCGAGTCTGTGGGGGTCCTCAAAGAGTCTAGTCCCTGATGCCGTGAGTCCTGTGGATCCGGAGCATGTGGGCCCTCCGGCGGACCGGTGGCCGTGAGGGACATGCATCATCCCCCAAGTGTGTGGCCGGCACCGGGTGAGACGGGGCTTACACTCCACGGAGGTTTGAGAGGTGCTGGGGAGGTGCAGGGGACGGGAGGCACCCGGACCTTAGGTGTGGGGGTCCTGTGGACGGTCTCAGGCCCTGAGTGCCCACAGGGCCACGGAAAGCCCTTCTGGTGGAATATGTACTGTCTGGGGAGGACGGATAGCAACCCGACGAGATCATATTGTTGCTGTGTCATGAACGACCCGGACCGGACAATTATAAAGTCCCCAGCTACGGTCGCCACGCATGTACCTTACTTACCCTTATCTTCACTTTTCCAAATTTTCATGTGTCCTCATAAGTCTTCCTTATAGTTCTACATGTTATCACTGACAGTCTTGGACCATGCAACAATGACCTTAACTTATGGTTATAACACTATTGCAGGTTTTGCCTACCAGCCTCTAACTAAGCTAACCTGGTAGATAGATATTAACCAACCTATGTGCTTATAGTAGAAGGAGTATATCCTTTTTTGCTAACCTAATAGCCAGAGGGCTGCATTATACAAAGGTTATATGCATGACTGCGCCTCAGCCTGGAAATATATGCGTTATACATCTTACACTAATTCACAGACACTCTGAGAAGACGCTTAAAGAGCCTATTCATACTTAAGTATACTTTACCTTCCAGGCCTTACTGTGATTATAATGTTGCAAGGTATTGCTGATAGATAAGTACGTGACCTCACAGTTCTAACTTAAAACTTAGCTACAGGCCTTATAAACCAGCACACTACCATGTCGCCTTGCCACATAGCCATGAGCAGGTCAGGCAGCCTATGATTTAAGCCGACGGCTAACATTTAACAACGGAATACAGCTTAGTCGGCATGATTCATGGACAGATACTGTGCAGATTCATGGAAGCACATAATACAGCTTAATTTGCGCTAACCGCTCCTCTTTAAGTTAACGCCCTAAGTACATATAGGTTTAAGTTAGCAGTACAGTTCTGTGTTCGTAAAAAGCCATTAATTAAATCAAAACAGATAGCGCATTAGCTCAGTCTATGCAGTTTATGCTGTAATGCTTATAAGTGTATCCTTGCAAAGTTCAAGTACGCCTATATGTTTTGATCAATACGCCTCTGCGCAGGCGATAATCTGCATTTATCCCTATACGCTAACAATTAAACCTCTACATAGGCGACTGTTTACCTTAATGAATGTTATAAATTACTGCTTAAGCCCCTGTGTGGGCAGCCACTTGCCTTATTACGAACCAGTTTGCAATATGCACTTTTTTGTGAAACAATAAACATATTCAAAACAATATTCCAAGTGAGGTCTCACCAGTGTTCTGTACAATGGCATGAGCACTTCCCTCTTTCTACTGCCAATACCTCTCCCTATACAACCAAGCATTCTGCTAGCATTTCCTGCTGCTCTATTACATTGTCTGCCTACCTTTAAATTGTCTGAAATAATTACTTCTAAATCCCTTTCCTCAGATGTTTAGGTTAGTACTGTATCAAATATCCTATACCCTTCCCTTGGGTTTTTACACCCAAGATGCATTATCATGCACTTATGCACATTAAATGTCAGCTGCCAAGCTCGGACCATTCTTCTAACCCTGTTGCAAATCTTTGTCCTGTTCCTCATACCATTCCTAAACAATTTTTGCAGTGTATCAGGGCAGAGGCGGCTCTAGACTTTATGAGGCCTTAGGCGAAACTCAAACATGAGGCCCCACTAACAAAAAAGTGTCACATATACACATTGATGCACAGTTTACCTGTGTATGTGCCTGAGAGTGTGTCTGACGGAGTATCCTTGTGTGTGAATGTATGTCTCTGTGAGCATGTTTGCATTTTTGTCTGAGACCCTATGTGTATGGGGTAGCTGCTTGAAGTGTGTTGTGTGTATAGGAGGGTGATGGTAAGAAGGAGAGGCGGGTGATGGTGAGAGGGGGTGATGGTGACAGGAAGGTGATGGTGTGGGGGGTGATTGTAATGTGAGAGGGGTGATGGTGATGTGAGAAGGAGGGGGGGGTGATGTGAGAAGGAGGGGGGGGTGATGTGAGAAGGAGGGGGGGGTGATGTGAGAAGGAGGGGGGTGATGTGAGAAGGAGGGGGGTGATGTGAGAAGGAGGGGGGGGTGATGTGAGAAGGAGGGGGGTGATGTGAGAAGGAGGGGGGGTGATGTGAGAAGGAGGGGGGGGTGATGTGAGAACGTGGGGGGGTGATGTCAGAAGGAGGGGGGGTGATGTCAGAAGGAGGGGGGTGATGTGAGAAGGAGGGGGGTGATGTGAGAAGGAGGGGGTGATGTGACAAGGAGGGGGGGTGATGTGAGAAGGAGGGGGGGTGATGTGAGAAGGAGGGGGGGTGATGTGAGAGGGAGGGGGGTGATGTGAGAGGGAGGGGGGTGATGTGAGAGGGAGGGGGGGTGATGTGAGAAGGAGGGGGGTGATGTGAGAAGGAGGGGGTGATGTGAGAGGGAGGGGGTGATGTGAGAGGGAGGGGATGATGTGAGAGGGAGGGGGGGTGATGTGAGAAGGAGGGGGGGTGATGTGAGAAGGAGGGGGGGTGATGTGAGAAGGAGGGGGGGTGATGTGAGAGGGAGGGGGGTGATGTGAGAGGGAGGGGGGGTGATGTGAGAAGGAGGGGGGTGATGTGAGAAGGAGGGGGGTGATGTGAGAGGGAGGGGGTGATGTGAGAGGGAGGGGGGTGATGTGAGAGGGAGGGGGGTGATGTGAGAGGGAGGGGGGTGATGTGAGAGGGAGGGGGGTGATGTGAGAGGGAGGGGGGGTGATGTGAGAGGGAGGGGGGTGATGTGAGAGGGAGGGGGGGTGATGTGAGAGGGAGGGGGGGTGATGTGAGAGGGAGGGGGTGATGTGAGAGGGAGGGGGGTGATGTGAGAGGGAGGGGGGTGATGTGAGAGGGAGGGGGGTGATGTGAGAGGGAGGGGGTGATGTGAGGGAGGGGGTGATGTGAGAGGGAGGGGGGTGATGTGAGGGTTGATGGTGAGGGGGGTTGATGCTGAGGGTGGTGAGGGGTGATGCTGAGGGTGGTGGGGGATGGTGAGGCTGAGGGTGGTGGGGGATGGTGGTGCCTGATGCTGAGGGTGGTGTGGGGGGCAGTGAGGCTGAGGGTGGTGTGGGGGGTAGTGAGGCTGAGGTTGGTGTGGGCGGTAGTGAGGCTGAGGTTGGTGTGGGCGGTAGTGAGGCTGAGGGTGGTGTGGGGGGTAGTGAGGCTGAGGGTGGTGGGGGGTAGTGAGGCTGAGGGTGGTGGGGGGGTAGTGAGGCTGAGGTTGGTGTGGGGGGTAGTGAGGCTGAGGTTGGTGTGGGGGGTAGTGAGGCTGAGGGTGGTAGTGAGGCTGAGGGTGGTGTGGGGGGTAGTGAGGCTGAGGGTGGTGTGGGGGGTAGTGAGGCTGAGGGTGGTAGTGAGGCTGAGGGTGGTTGGGGGTTGTGATGCTGAGGGTGGTGTGGGCGGTAGTGAGGCTGAGGTTGGTGTGGGGGGTAGTGAGGCTGAGGGTGGTGGGGGGGTAGTGAGGCTGAGGGTGGTGATGCTGAGGGTGGTGTGGGGGGTAGTGAGGCTGAGGGGGGTGGTTGGGGGTGGTGATGCTGTGGGTGGTGTGGGGGTAGTGAGGCTAAGGGTGGTGGGGGTGAGGCTGAGGGTGGTGGGGGGTGAGGCTGAGGGTGGTTTGGGGGGTAGTGAGGCTGAGGGTGGTGTGGGGGGTAGTGAGGCTGAGGGTGGTGTGGGGGGTAGTGAGGCTGAGGTTGGTGTGGGGGGTAGTGAGGCTGAGGGTGGTGTGGGGGGTAGTGAGGCTGAGGGTGGTGGGGGGGTAGTGAGGCTAAGGGTGGTGGGGGTGAGGCTGAGGGTGGTGGGGGGTGAGGCTGAGGGTGGTTTGGGGGGTGGTGGGGGGTGAGGCTGAGGGTGGTTTGGGGGGTAGTGAGGCTGAGGGTGGTGTGGGGGGTAGTGAGGCTGAGGGTGGTGGGAGTAGTGAGGCTGAGGGTGGTGGGTAGTGAGGCTGAGGGTGGTGTGGGGGGGTAGTGAGGCTGAGGGTGGTGGGGGTAGTGAGGCTGAGGGTGGTGGGTAGTGAGGCTGAGGGGTAGTGAGGCTGAGGCTGGAGGGGTAGTGAGGCTGAGGCTGGTGGGGTTAGTAAGGCTGAGGGTGGTGGGGGTAGTGAGGCTGAGGGTGGTGGGGTAGTGAGGCTGAGGGTGGTGGGGGTAGTGAGGCTGAGGGTGGTTGGGGGTTGTGATGCTGAGGGTGGTGTGGGGGGTAGTGAGGCTGAGGTTGGTGTGGGGGGTAGTGAGGCTGGTGTGAGGGATAGTGAGGCTGAGGGTGGTGGGGGGGTAGTGAGGCTGAGGGTGGTAGGGGGAATGAGGCTGAGGGTGGTGGGTAGTGAGGCTGAGGCTGGTGGGGTTAGTGAGGCTGAGGGTGGTGGGGGTAGTGAGGCTGAGGGTGGTGGGGGTAGTGAGGCTGAGGGTGGTGGGGTTAGTGAGGCTGAGGGTGGTGGGGTATTGAGGCTGAGGGTGGTGGGGGTAGTGAGGCTGAGGGTGGTGGGGGTAGTGAGGCTGAGGGTGGGGGGATGGTGAGGCTGAGGGTGGGGGTAGTGAGGCTGAGGCTGGTGGGGTTAGTAAGGCTGAGGGTGGTGGGGGTAGTGAGGCTGAGGGTGGTGGGGGTAGTGAGACTGAGGGTGGTGGGGTAGTGAGACTGAGGGTGGTGGGAGGGTGAGGCTGAGGGTGGTGGGGGTAGTGAGGCTGAGGGTGGGGGTAGTGAGGCTGAGGGTGGTGTGGGTGGTGAGGCTGAGGGTAAGGCTGAGGGGGGTGAGAGCCTACCTTTCCTGGTGGTCACCCTTCCCTGGTGGCCATTGCTGCCTTCCGGTCTGCAGCTCCACAGAGCTGCAGACCATGTAATCTCGCGAGATGTCAGAGCGTTGCCGTGGTAACCCGCGGCAACGCTCTGATTGGCCGGTTCTCGCGAGACACATGGTCTGCAGCTCTGCTGACTGCGGAGCTGCAGACCGGTGTCTGCGGTGGCCGGGCAGCCAGGAGGGGCCTCGCACCCGGCGGCATACCGGGCAACCCGCCGGGCCCCCTCCTGGTGTCAGGTCCTCGGTCACTGACCGAGGACCTGACACACTCTGCCAACAGGCGGTTTAGGCGGCCGCGAGGCCCCAGCCAGCGCGAGGCCCAGGGGAGGGCTGGCAGCCTTAGGCCTGGGGGGCAAAACCAGTCAAGAGGCCCATTGCGCCACCAAATCAGTTCACCATCCATGCCCACCTTTTCCTGGTTTTATAACGGATATTGATGTTATGCTAATCAGTAGCTCTTTGCCATACCCGCTCCTTCACGGCTCTGACTTTCAATGTTGTCAGAGCACAGGCTGAGAATCTCTGAGCCTGTGCTCTGACTCACTAACTGAGCGCTGGAACCACGAGGGAGAGGATATGATCTGACTGCACCTACTGCTGGTGCGCACCAGTGGACCACCAGCAAATCGTTTAAATTAAATATGCTGGTGTACCCAACTTGTGAGCTGTGTTGGCCGCCGGGCGCCTCTGTTGTCATGGCACCCTGCGTGACCGCACAGCTTGCCCACCCCAACGGCTGGCCCTGCTGACACACACTGATGTTACTTAGACATCCCTCAATATTAATACAGAGATGAGAGTAAACACCAATAAACTGTGGAAACAGAGCTGATCCCCCCAAATTTATAAAGGTTTGCTTAGAGGGTTTATTCAAGATTAAATCATGCCTCCTCCTCTCTCCCCCATGCGCTGCTCTGTAGGCTGGGAGGAAGTGAAGAGTAATCACAGTCTCCCAGCCAGGGCCGGACTGGGATAAAAATTCGGCCCGGGCATTTTTTTTATCACAGCGGCCCACTAAGAAGGGGGCGGGGCAGAGAGGGTGTGTTTTGTCATCACTAACGACAAACACGCCCCCTCTCAAAGTGCAGGCCAGGGCAGACCATGCGCAGAGCTCTGCTAAAGAGCTCTAGCATGAGAAAAAATCCCTGTATTAGTTCTGCACAGTGCAAGCAAATTTAATAACATGCTTGCACTGTGTTTCCTTGCAACTTGTCTCTGGTGTCTCTATAAATGGATACCAGGAGACAAAAAGGCCAGGAAAGAGTATTGTGCATGTGTTTGGAGCCTGCTTGTGGTATTGTGTGTGTGTATAGAGTGAGCCGATTGTGGTGTGGTATTATGTAAAAAGGTCGGTTTTAGTCGTGTTGTGTTTGTGGTGTAATGTAATGCATATGTGGCTAGGGGCTGTAGAGAATGTGTGTATAGGGGATGTAGCAAGTGTGTGTGTGTGTGTGTATAGGTGATGCAGTGTTTGTAGAGAGTGTGTGTTTAGGGGTGTAGTATGTGTTTGCTTACAAGGAATCTAGTGTGTGTATAGGGGATCCAGAGTGTGTATGTCAGGAATGTAGTGTGTGTGTGTGTATATATATATATATATATATATATATATATATATATATGTATGTATGTATACATATATGTATGTACATATGTTTGGAAGTATTGTGTATGTGTGTGGTGCAGTGTGTTGGGGAGGTTCTGTGTGTATGTGAGGGGTGCAGCATGTGTTTATGATGGATGCTGTGTGTGATGTGTGTGAGGGTGCTGTGTATGATGTGTTTTGTGATAGTGCTGATTGTGATGTGTGTGTGTGAGTGCGATGTGAGTGAGAGTGCCGAGTGTGATAGTGCTGTGGATAATGTGTGTGAGGTGTGAGGGTGCTGTGTGTGAGGGTGCCGAGTGTGATAGTGCTGTGTGTGATGTGTTTTGTGATAGTGCTGAGTTTGATGTGTGTGAGAGAGTGCCGAGTGTGATAGTGCTGTGTATGATGTGTGTGATAGTGCTGAGTGTGATGTGTGTGTGAGTGCCGAGTGTGATAGTGCTGTGTATGATGTGTGTGATAGTGCTGAGTGTGATGTGTGTGTGAGTGCTGAGTGTGATAGTGCTGTGTATGATGTGTGTGATAGTGCTGAGTGTGATAGTGCTGTGGATGATGTGTGTGAGTACTGAGGGTGATGTGTGTGAGGGTGCCGAGTGTGATAGTGCTGTGGATGATGTGTCTGAGAGTGATGAGGGTGATAGTGCTGTGGATGATGTGTCTGAGAGTGCTGAGGGTGATAGTGCTGTGGATGATGTGTGTGAGAGTGCTGAGGGT
This sequence comes from Pelobates fuscus, assembly GCF_036172605.1. Taxonomy (NCBI): domain Eukaryota; kingdom Metazoa; phylum Chordata; class Amphibia; order Anura; family Pelobatidae; genus Pelobates; species Pelobates fuscus. The sequence goes on from NC_086319.1 coordinate 220,174,938, forward strand.
GATAGTGCTGTGGATGATGTGTGTGAGAGTGCTGAGGGTGATAGTGCTGTGGATGATGTGTGTGAGAGTGCTGAGGGTGATAGTGCTGTGGATGATGTGTCTGAGAGTGCTGAGGGTGATGTGTGTGAGAGTGCTGAGGGTGATAGTGCTGTGAATGATGTGTGTGAGAGTGCTGAGGGTGATAGTGCTGTGGATGATGTGTGTGATAGTGCTGAGGGTGATGTGTGTGATAGTGCTGTGGATGATGTGTGTGATAGTGCTGAGGGTGATGTGTGTGAGTGCTGTGTGTGAGAGTGCTGTGTGTAAATGTTATGGATTGTGTTTTGTGGTAAATATACAAATAAATAAATCTAAGCAGGCATTATGTCCCCCCCCCCTCCCTTCTTACCTTTTAGCCTGGGAGGGGGGGACCGGCATGGTGGTATCTGGGAGGGGGTTCAGTCACTCGCCCAGCATCCCTGGTGGTCCTCGTGGTGAGTGAACTCTAGCCTGCAGGCTAGAGTTCACTCTCGCGAGATCCGGTCGTTGCCATGGCAACGCGCCGGATCTCGCGAGAGGAACCCGGCGGAGCTGCAAGATAGAGCTCCGCCGGGTCCTCTCTCTCCCTCCCTTCCTCCCCAGCCGCAGGTCTATGAAAGTGGGCCGGTGAGGGAGATCTTTGATCTCCCCACCGGCCCGTCGTGGCAAACAGCGGGGCCGGCGCTCGGATAGTGCCGGCCCTGCAAAGACCGGCAGGGGAGATCCTGGGACCTTCCCCTGCCGGCCTCGGCCCATGGCCACCGCGGCCCACCGGGCATTTGCCCGGTGTGCCCGATGGCCAGTCCGGGCCTGCTCCCAGCACAACGCCACCTGTGGCTGCATGGGGAACAGCTGTTTAATGTAATGCTTGCAGGACGGCCAGCTGCCGCAGAACCTCTTTGTTTCCGTCTCTGCAAAGGGCTCCAGGCACTGCTTTTTGTGAGTGTGAGCCACTGTAAATTAGGGGCAGAGGGCACTTGCACTGCGGTCAAGACGGGCCTGGGCAGGAGGAGAGTGCAGTGCAATCAGTGCACTCCCCTCCTGTGGGTCACCAGTAGACTGGTGCAGCTGCCCAGGATCAGAGCCGGTGCAAGGATTTTTGCCGCCCGAGACAAAATAAAAATTTGCCGCCCCCCCCCCCCCATGTGACATCACAATGCCCCATCCATATGATCTGCCATATGAACTAACGCCAGTGCTGCACACAGTGTGTGTTTACATTAAAAAGCCTGCAGGGACCAGCTATAGACACCAGAACCACTTCATTAAGCTATAGTGTCCCTTTAATGTGAGGTAAATTATAGATTAGTGTCACTAATAATATACTAGATTGCCTACTTACAATTAGATAAGGATGAAGATGGGCTGCAGTTTGGCTCCACTGGTCTGGTGTAGAACAGGACCTCTGGAGGCTGTTTGCAACTGTGGTCACAAAATTCAACGTTCTGGGAGAATTGGAAGCAGCTCCATTTTTTGGGGGCCTCTTACACAGCTCAAGGTCTGGGCCCCAGTGCCTGACGGTGAGTATGCCCATAAGGCCCACTCATAAGTCCACTTATATGTTCCACCCACCCATGAGCTCGCTCACAGGGAGTGGAGTGTGTATGGGATGTGTTATGTGTTATCTAATATGTGTGCTTATGGTATGTAGTGTATAGGGATACCAGTTTGTGCAGGTGATGCAGTGTGTTTGTGTGTAGTGGAAGCAGTGTGTATTTGTGTATAAGGGATGTATTATGTGTTTCTGGTTGTGTGTGAGGGATGCATTGTGTGAATCTGTGTTTGTATGCATAAGGGATGCAAGGTGTGTGTCTGTATGTGTGCGCATTGAGTGTAAGAGATGCATTGTGTTTCTGTGTGTATGTAAGAAACAGTGTGTGTGTTTGCATGTGTGTAAGGGTTTGCATTGTATGTTTCTGTGTATGTGTGCAAATGATGCATTGTCTTTGTGTGTAAGGGTTGCATTGTGTGTGTGTGTAATGGATGCATTGTGTGTTTCTCTGTGTGTAAGGGAAGCATGTTCTGTTTCTGTGTATGTATAGGGATGCATTGTGTGTTTCTGTGTATGTATAGGGATGCATTGTGTATTTCTGTGTATGTATAGGGGTGCATTGTGTGTTTCTGTGTATGTATAGGGATGCATTGTGTGTGTGTGTGTGCGCGTAGTGTTAAAGAGCTCCCTGTCTTGCCCCCTGTCCTATAGAGCTGCCCCTTCTGTCTGTTAGAGCTCTACCCTGCCCCTTAGTGGTCTCTCCTCTCCCCCACCCTCCCCTAGCAGTCTCTTCTCACACTCACCCGCCCTCCCTGTGCTCTTCTCATCCCCCCTCCACCCTCCCTGTGTTCTTCTCACTCCTCCCTCTGTGTGTTCTCACCCCCCCTGTGTTCTTCTTACCCCCCCTACTCCCTGTGTTCTTCTTACTCCCCCCCCTTGTTCTTCTTACCCCCTTCTTCTTATTACTCCCCCCTTCTTCTTCTTAACCCTCCTACTTCTTCTTACCCCCTCTTCTTCTTCTTACCCCCTCCTTCTTCTTACCCTTCTTCTTCTTACCCCCCTTCTTCTTTTTACCCCCTTCTTCTTCTTACCCCCCTTTTTCTTCTTACTCCCCCCTCTTCTTCTTACCCCCCTCTTCTTCTTACCCCCTTCTTCTAATTACTCCCCACTCTTGTTCTTACTCCCCCCTTCTTCTCTTACCCCCCTCTTTTTCTTATCTCCCCTCCTTCTTACTTCCCCCTTCTTCTTACTCCCCCCCCTTATTATCCCCCCTCCCCTCTTCTTACTCCCTCTCTTCCCTCTTCTTACTCCCTCTCTTCCCTCTTCTTACTCCCCCTCCCCTCTTACTCCCCCCTCCCCTCTTCTTACTCCCCCCTTCTTCTTACTCTCCCCCCCTCCCCTCTTCTTACTCCCCCCTCCCCTCCCCTCACTCCCCCCTCCCCTCCCCTCTTCTTACTCTCCCCCTCTCCCCTTTTTACTCTCCCCCCTCCCCTCTTCTTACTCCCCCCCTCCCCTCTTCTTACTCCCCCCTCCCCTCTTCTTACTCCCCCCTCCCCTCTTCTTACTCCCCCCCTCCCCTCTTCTTACTCCCCCCTCCCCTCTTCTTACTCCCCCCCTCCCCTCTTCTTACTCCCCCCCTCCCCTCTTCTTACTCCCCCCTCCCCTCTTCTTACTCCCCCCTCCCCTCTTCTTACTCCCCCCCTCCCCTCTTCTTACTCCCCCCTCCCCTCTTCTTACCCCCCCCCCTCCCCTCTTCTTACTCCCCCCCTCCCCTCTTCTTACTCCCCCCTCCCCTCTTCTTACTCCCCCCTCCCCTCTTCTTACTCCCCCCCCTCCCCTCTTCTTACTCCCCCCCTCCCCTCTTCTTACTCCCCCCCTCCCCTCTTCTTACTCCACACCCCTCCCCTCTTCTTACTCTCTCCCCCCCTCCCCTCTTCTTACTCTCTCCCCCCCTCCCCTCTTCTTACTCTCTCCCCCCCCCCCTTCTTCTTACCCCCTCCCCTGTAGGTGGCCGAGATGCACTCCGGTCCGCGGTCCCGGCCGGAGTGATAGGAAGGTGCTCAGTGTGCACCTTCCTGTCAGTCCGGCCGGGTACAGGAAACAGAAACTCCTGTTCCGCGCGGAACAGGAGTTTCTGTTTCCTGTACCCGGCCGGACTGACAGGAAGTGCACACTCAGTGTGCACCTTCCCATCACTCCGGCCGGGACCGCGGACCGGAGTGCAACTCGGCCACCTACAGGGGAGGGGAGGGAGGGGAGAAGCAGCTGCAGCCGTCTGAGCGCTCTTTACAGAGCGCTCGGCGGCTGCAGCATTTAAAGGGCCGGCCCGCCGCGGCCGGTCCTAAAATAATTTCGGGCGGCCTGGGGGGCAATTGCCTCCCTGCCCCCCGGCCCAGCCCGCCCCTGGCGAGGCCTTAGGCGGCCGCCTAAACCGCCTAATTAGAGGGCCGCCTCTGTATCAGGGTTCATTATCCTGCTGAAAGAGGTCACTGCCATGAAGACGGAAACACCATTGCCATGAAAGGATGTACAGGGTCCGCAAATTAGATGGTATGTTTCAAAGTAACAACCTCATGAATGCCAGGACCTACGTTTTTCTTAGCAGAACATTGCCCAGAGCATAACACTGACTCCGCTAGCCTGCCTTCTTCCCATAGTACATCCTGCTGCCATCCCATCCCCAAGTAAATAATGCACACATTTAGCAATTCACCTGATCTAAAAGAAAACACGATTCATCAGACCATTGCCTCATGGTCCAGTTCTGATGCTCCCCATTGAAGGCCCCTTCGGCGGTGGATGGGGGTCATCATAAGCACTCTGACCGGTCTGTTATACGCAGCACACTGCAATGCACTTTGTGCTTTGGCAGCTTTCTATGATGGCCAGCAGTGGCGGAACTACCACGGTCGCAGGGGTCGCAGCTGCTACCGGGCCCGTCACTCCAGGGGGCCTGGCCACCCTGCGTCACTCGGCTATGTAATGCGGCCCCAGCCTGCATGGTATAATCGCCGGGCTGCGTGTTAAGGGGCCCATCGGGTGACACATGATCTTAGGGCCACCCAATGGCAATGAATTTCCAGTGAGCCCGGACAGCACTGCGGCGCTTTAACACTTTATCACTTCCACCCAGCAATCACCATTCCGCAAGGGAGGAGAGAGTCAGAGTTCCCATTAGCCTGAGCCACTGGACCCCAGGGAAAGTCACCATCCTGCACCTAAAAGGTAGGAAACAGGAGGGTGACTAAAATATTTTGCATGTGTGTATGTGTCTGTGTATATGTGTGTGTCTGTATGTGTGTGTGTGCTTGTATGTATGTGTGTTTTTGTATGTGTGTCTGTATGTATGTTTCTCTTTATGTGTTTGTGCGTATGTCTGTATGTATGTGTCTGTGTGTGTGTTTGTATGTGTGTGTGTATGGGGGAGGACATATGGGTGGGAAGACGTATGGGTGGGGGCCCCAGGGCAATTTTCACACCGGGGGCCCGTGGTGTCGAGTTATGCCTCTGATGTCCAGCATTATGTTTTTCAGCAATATGAGCTTCAGTAAATCTTCTGTGTGATGACAAAGTCAAAGTCACTCAGATCTCTTCGCTTGCCTATTTTTCCTACTTCTAATGAAATTCATTAATTGACTGTTCACTTGCTGCCTAATATAGCCCACTCTTTGACAGGAGCTATTGTAACAATATAATCTATGTTATTTACCGTATTTATCGGCGTATAACACGCACTTTTTCTCCCTGAAAATAGGGGGAAAATCATGGGTGCGTGTTATACGCCGATATCCCATATTTACTTACCTGTCTTGAAGCGTGGGCCAGTGTTCAGCGCGCACCGCGGTACTGGAACTTAAATTTCAGGTTCCGGTTTCCGGCGGGACTGAAAGGAAGTGTGCACACTATTGTGTGCACACTTCCTTTCAGTCCCGCCGGAAACCGGAACCTGAAATTATAGTTCCAGTACCGCGGTGCGCGCTGTGAAGCCGGCCCACGCTTCAACACAGGTAAGTAATTATGTGACAAGAGGGAAAGTGCACTAGGGGACACTATGGGAGGGGGGGAAGAATACTATGGGAGGGGGTCCACTATGGAAAGGGGGGGAACACTATGGGATGAGGGGGGGAACATTATGGGAGGGGGTGGAGAATACTATGGGGGGGAAGAATACTATGGAAAGGGGGGGAACACTATGGGGGGGGGGAAGAATACTATGGAAAGGGGGGGGGAACACTATGGGAGGGGGGGGGAGAATACTATGGAAAGGGGGGGAACACTATGGGATGAGGGGGGGGGGAATTTCCGGGAATTTCCTTCTGAAAATGAGGTGCGTGTTATACGTTGGTGCGTGTTATACGCCGATAAATACGGTACTTCACCTGTCAGGGATTGTAATGTTGTGGCTGATCAGTGTTTTTCCTTAGATGTTTTATAAACAAATAGTGCTGCTAATGTTTTGTTTTGATCAAAGAATTGTTTCTATATTTACAATTTGTAAAATACAACACTAAAAAATATCTAACATTTTTTTCTGAATGCATTACATTTTTAAACTTACATAATGCTAAACATGGTATTTCAACAATGAGGGAGCTCAAAAGAAAAGCATTTGTAGAATATTTTAGAAATAGAAATTCAAATACTACTAAGATAATGAACATACAAAAGCAGTTAGGCAATAGTAGAATAAATTACAGACATACTAATATATTTAATAAATGCAAATCTAATTCAACGTATTTGCAATGCAAAATCAGGAAACAGATGCTACAAAATATGATGGAAGATATCTATGAATATTATATAAGGAGAACATTTTAATATCTCAGTGAATGCAAATGGGCAAAACTGTTTAGAATGGCTAATATAACTTAAAGCATAAATAAGTATTAAAAATACAGTAGTATTAAATGCAGGCATTTAATAAAATGGTGAAATAAACAAATATATTACTCTCTCTTTTGCATAATATAAATAATATAAAACTAAAAACAAATATGTTAAAGGAACATTCCAAGGATCATAAGTTACTGTCATTCTGCCAGGCACCAATCACCACCTCCATGAGAGACATAGGTTCTATGCATTAAGCTAAACCCAGCAGTGCATGGCTTAGCTCATTGGCTGAGAACAGTCAATTGACACTCTCAGCCTATGAGATTGCCCCGAATGGCAGGATTTAGATCAGGACAGCTACCAGAAGCTCCTAGCAGGAGCTTTCCGGCTTTCAATTAAGGAACAGACTAGCATTCATTCCAGCAAATAATTTGGCTATTTACTCTGGGGCTGCCAGGGCATTCCTTGCAACATAACAATTACAGCAGGCTGTAGTGGTTATGATGCATGGAACGTTCCTTTTAAATGCAGAATAAGTTGGACATAAATTGGACACTTACAATCGAAGTTTCTCTGTTTGCTGCATATCTTCAGAATTTGCTCCTTCTTCAGTGAGCTTTTACCAAAAGTGTCTCTGCCAACCCTAATGCACTTGTAGCATTCTAGGGCAGTGTTAAGTATATACCATAAACTCCTGCACAACATGGACTTATGGGCACAGGAAAGGTCATGGCAGTTGCAGTGCAGCTGTCAACTTTCTCCTATAAAAGGCTAAATGCCACATTATAACATGTATAGCTGGTTTGTTGTAACAAAAAGGACAACACTGCAAATATGGAGGAGGTACAGAAGGAGAGATTATTGGGTAATTATGTTATTTTTCTGTTATATAAATAAAGAAATACAATAAAAAGCATCCATCATAATTAACTGTACCCAAGCAAACACACTGAATTTGATAGGTTGGATGCCTGGGTTGCCGCATTATTACAGAGCATTTTATACGGCTATCAGCACAAAGTACAAATTAAAAATGGGGATTCACTGATGCAATATTGATGTAAATATCTTATATGTAAAACTTAAGCCAGACATGATACAGAAGTGAAACAGTTACAAAACATAAAACCATAAATAACAATTAAAGGAAACAAAGTAGATATTAACCTCAGGCACTTTAGCACCCAAGAAGTTAATGACCCATAAGGTATTTATAAGCCTTGGAAAGTTTCCAGGAAAATGCAATAATATGTGTCTGGATCCTAACTAGTTTGCATACAATATGCAGAGAGGAAGAAAACCAAATGGTGTATTGCCAGTCTGTCTATGGCTAACATTTACAATACAGACACCTCTAAAAGGGAGAAATATGATAACTAGTTAAGGCAGTACAGCAAAATAAAAACAAGTGAACCACAGTCAGAGAACTAGAACAGAATAAATTAAAGAACATATGATAAGTGCAGGCTGTAGAAAACAGAAAAACCCTAAAACTCCGAAAGGTCTGTAAGAGCTGCAACCAGAGGACAATAGAAATAAACAAGGGTCAAGAATTCTAATGTTTAAATAGCTGAGTAACAAGACAATACAAAAACAATGAAAATACAATAGCAAAATGCATTCTTTGGGTTATTAGCAAACGGCTCTGAGCCTTTACATTGTGTGTTTATAGACAAAACCATGTTGTACTATATGAATACAGGTGGTCCTCATTTAGCGACCTACCTGTTTTACGACGGCTCGCACTTACGATCAGGCGTGGGGATTCCCTGCTCTGGTGTGCATGTCTATGTTCAGGGAAGCATGCACATATAGCATTTGGAGACATGCACATATAGCACTTGGTGTTGAAATTCTGCTGTTGCTGTTAGGGCCACCCGATGCCAAGTATATTCAGGGGGCCCAGTCAGCACTGCGACACTTTAACAGCGTGACCGGGCCCCCTGTGATGAGGTCAGACTGAGCTGGGAGGATGTGACTGCCCTGGTCTCTCCTCCGAGCTAATACAGAGCACCGCGCGGGAGGAAGAGGAGGAGAGAAGTGAGTCAGAGTGGGAATTCTGACTCCTATCAGCCTGAGCCACTGGACCCCAGGGAAGTCACCCTCCTGCATCTTAAAGGTAGAAAACAGGAGAGTGACTAAACCATTGTGCATGTGTGATTGTTTGTATGTGTGTCTTACTGTATGTATGTGTGTGTCTGTATGTATGCATGTCTGTGTGTGTGTGTCTCTATATGTATGTGTGTCTCTGTATTTATGCTTGTGTCTGTTTGTGTATGTTTGTGCATGTGTATCTGTATGTCTGCGTGTCTGTATGTCAGTGTGTGCCCTGTGTATCTGTGTGTAATTTTTTGTGTCTGTGTATCTGCATGTGTGTGCTTGTGTCTGCATTTGCGTGTGAGTATGTGTGTCTGTGTATCAGCATGTGTGCCCGTGTATGTATCTGTATGTGTTATATGGTGTGTATCTGCATGTATGTTAGTGTGTGTTTGTATGAATGAGACACATTAAGGGGCGTGAGTGTGACACATGGAATGGCTGGGGTGGGGGAGAGTGAGACTTACAGGGGGGCCCCACGGCAATTTTTACACCGGGGCACCGTGTTTTCTAGTTACGCCACTGTTCCCAGCCCAATAAATAAAGCACTGGAGAGCATCAGTGGACATACGAGAATAAACAATATAGAGAGGACAAGGCTCAAAGGTGGCAATGGTGAGTCTGATGTAAATCAGAGTTGCAAGAAAAAGTTGCGGATACTGTGGGAAGCAAAAATGAGTGAAACAAATATGGTTTATAGGCTACTGGGTTGCCTGGGAAGATGTCAGTTTGTGCAGGAGCATTCAAATATGTCATTTTGGCCCAAAGGAAGTCAATATCAGCCAATTATTAGTCCAAGTTAGACATATCCTGGTATATTACACTATCACGTAAGACAGATGGATGATACCCATGCTTAGACCTCGGGTTAATAAGCTTCCCAAATGATTCAATACTGTTGAAAACATTTCCAAATCATTTATCTACAGAAGTCACCATTAAAATATTTTGGAATTTTGGTATATAAATAATTTTGAAAGTTTTCTAACAGTTTTGAATCATTTGGAAAGCTTATTAAATCGAGGCCTTAGGCCTAGAGTTAATATTATTGCATAAACGTTAAACATGATTTAATGTTATGAAAAATATTTTAATGTTGTATTTTGTCAATCATGTTTTTATTGCGATTATAGATACATAAGATAAAAAAGTAAGTGCCATGATGGAACAATATGCTTAACAATGGTGATACCCATTCCATATCCTAGATAGAGACATTACATGCGTACATAGGCAGGGTACTGCACAACGCATCAATATAACATATGAGTAATTGGACACATGCACATACTTGTAGATTGTAACACTAAGGACACATTATTGTAGCTATAACCACCTAAACTGCATTGAGTTTGTCATAAATGCATATGAGTGTACTACATTAGATAAAAAGGTGGCAGCATTGTAAATTAACATGGTAAATGTGGGACTGAGGAACTATCCACTTGGAGGCCGCAATACCCAAATATAAAGCATAGGAATGTAGGAACTAAAAATGCTAAGGCCCCCTGCAAGAATATGCTAAGCAAACCCTTGCACAACCTGATTAAAGGGCAGCCTCTCAGTATAAGGTGGATCAGCCCATGTGCCATCTAGGTAATGGCTATGATATGCTCAGCTGATCAACTGAAAACCGGAAAATCGCCACTCCAGCCACAGGCCTTTATCAGAGCTATCACCCGTGCTCCATGGTTCTGGACCTAAACAAAGACCAATATGTATATAGTGGAAGTGCACTCAACCCTTTGTGCTGGAATCCTTGGTGCTATACCGGATAAGTCCCAGTACCAGAAAGGACCAAATATGAAATTTGAATATAGAAGAAATCCAGGCACTCCAACGAATTCCAAAAAAGGCAGTTTTATTGTACCCAAGAACTAGCAAGCAACGTTTCGACCCCGTAGGGCCTTTGTCAAGCCTTTTTTGGAATTCGTTGGAGTGCCTGGATTGCTTCTATATTCTAAACAAAGACCAAGGCATCTTTCCCTGTGAGCTTCGGCATCTGAGTTTGGCATGCCTCTGTCGTACAGCCCTCCCGGAATGTTGGCGATGAGGAGGGTATCCTTCCCGGCTAGTTCTTGGCCCAGGAAGTCTACCTTGCGGAGATACAACGTGGGGACGAGGTAGGTGCACTGTCAACCGCTTGTCCATCTGTGCCAAGAAGCTCCTAAACAGATGATCATAATTGGATAAGATATCTTCTGATTGCGGGCATGTGCCAACGCCACGCAGTTTCACTGCAATCTTGAAGAGTAGGCCCTTCCCAGTCCAGCAGTACTTGCAGCCTCCTCAGTGGGGACCAGCATATCACCCACAGGAAACAGGACCAGAAAGTAGTTGGTTCAGGGTGCCGATGCGCAGTCGGGTTAGAGAGCAAAGCAGCTTCACTCACCGACCAGGTAGATCTGTACTTACAGAATGCTCGATTCTCCCTCTGGGGCTCAAAATCGTCTGTTATCAGACTTGTGAGTTTGTCAGTACAAGAAGTCATACGTTTCTGGCAGAACATGAGCAGCGAAGTGGGGGTATTTGTCGAGGATAAGCCAGAAGGATCTGCTCTTATATACCGCCATCTAGCATGACGTTCTGACCCCCCCCTTATTTTGATTTTGTTTTCAATATTAATATTAATTATGAATATCAATATTAAAATAAATATAAAATATTAACTTTCAAAATGTGTTTTTTCAAAATATTAAAATATAAAAAATATGTCATGAATAAATTAACATATCAATATATCAAAAACGATTAAAATATAACAAAATATAAATATTTTTTATATTATTAAATCATTGCACAAGTTTATCAAAACAACAAATTCACACACAGAAAGAAAGAAATTCAGTAAACTAAGTTGCGATGCTTGCATTAATTGTTTTGGTCTAGTAACTCTTAAGTGCAAAGTTTCAAGCATTCAGCAAATTTAGCACCAGCACCTACCATTTTGAGGGCTTCCACTGCTACTATATCAACAAATGTTATTTGACCAAAGTCAAAGATGATGCTGTGTATATTGACTTTAGGAACAGACACGTTGACTGGTAAGTCTGAGTTCCAGTCTATCTGGATCTTCACTTCATTTGTGTGCAGTTCTTGTTTTATTGTGACTTCTTGAACATTCAGAGCCTTATGTGGCTCATAATTATCTTCATCACTGTCAATAGCAGTATCAGCAGCAACTCCATTCTATAGAGATAAAGAAAATTATGTATTATGTGTTATCCAGCAATTTGACACCACAGTATTAAATACAAAATAAATTCTGATCAATCTGGCTTCATGTCAATATGATATTTTATGTATTTATAATTGTTTAAAGCTTTCAGTAGTACATCCAAGTAATCACTAGTGATGTCGCGAACATAAAATTTTCGGTTCGCGAACGGCGAACGTAAACTTCCTCAAACGTTCGCGAACCGGCGAACCGGGCGAACCGCCATTGACTTCAATGGGCAGGCGAATTTTAAAACCCACAGGGACTCTTTCTGGCCACAATAGTGATGGAAAAGTTGTTTCAAGAGGACTAACACCTGGACTGTGGCATGCCGGAGGGGGATCCATGGCAAAACTCCCATGGAAAATTACACAGTTGATACAGAGTCTGGTTTTAATCCATAAAGGGCATAAATCACCTAACATTCCTAAATCACAATGGATATGGATTGACACCTGACATATGACATATTGACACTTTGACATATGGATTAACACCTGTCCTCAGAGACCCTGATACACACTGACACAAAGCAGAATAGGGACTGTTCCCCCTACAGCGGGTCACTTGGCAGATATGAATTGACACCTGTCCTCAGGGACCCTGATACACACTGACATAGAGCAGAATAGGGACTGTTCCCCCTACATAGGGTAACTTGGCAGATATGGATTGACACCTGTCCTCAGGGACCCTGATACACACTGACACAGAGCAGAATAGGGACTGTTGCCCCTACATAGGGTCACTTGGCAGATATGTATTGACACCTGTCCTCAGAGACCCTGATACACACTGACACAGAGCAGAATAGGGACTGTTCCCCCTACATAGGGTTACTTGGCAGATATGGATTGACACCTGTCAAGCAGCAGCGGGTACAACATCATCATCATCACACCGTACGTCCATGTGTGTAATGCTGCCTGCCTGAGACATATCCCTGTTATCTACATCCTCTGGCAATAATGGTTGCGCATCACTCATTTCTTCAAACGGATGTATAAATAACTCCTCTGACGTACCAAGTGAAGCGGCTGTGGTGCTAGTGTTGGTGGTGGCGGCAGGCGGGTGAGTGGTATCTTGAGAGGTGCCCGAAGCTAAGCTGGAGGAGGATGGTGTGTCAAGGTTGCGAGCGGAAGCCGTAGAAGATTGGGTGTCCTGTGTTAGCCAGTCAACTATGTCCTCAGAACTTTTCAAGTTCAGGGTACGTGGCCTCTAAAAACTGGGCATTATTCTAGGGTAAAAGGGAATCACAGCACCACAACCACGATGGCCCCTGCAGGGTGGCAGGGTGCCTCTGCCTGTCATTATTTTTTTGGATTAGTGGTACTATGCGTGCAAGCTACTGTGAGACTAGATATGAGTGGCACTGTGCAGTGGCAGAGGTTGGCAGAGTACACGCTGTTGGCCTTACACACAGACGCTTGCAGACAACTAACTGCTATTCAATCTACAACAGTGAAAAAAGTTTTTTGTTTTTAAATGCACGCTATTGTGACACCAGATATGAGTGGTGGCACTGGGCAAGTGGGCACAGTATCCACTGTGAGCCTGACACACAGACGCTTGCAGACAACTAACTGCTATTCAATCTATTACAGTGAAAAAAAAGTTTGTGGGTTTTTAAATGCACACTATTGTGCCACCAGATATGAGTGGCACTGTGCACACTGGCAGAGTACACGCTGTTGGCCTGAGACACAGACGCTTGCAGACAACTAACTGCTATTCAATCTATAACAGTGAAAAATGTTTTTTGTTTTTAAATACACGCTATTGCGACACCAGATATGAGTGGTAGCACTGGGCAAGTGGGCACAGTATCCACTGTGAGCCTGACACACAGACGCTTGTAGACAATTAACTGCTATTCAATCTATTACAGTGAAAAAAAGTTTGTGGGTTTTTAAATGCACGCTATTGTGCCACCAGATATGAGTGGTAGCACTGGGCAAGTGGGCACAGTATCCACTGTGAGCCTGACACACAGACACTTGCAGACAACTAACTGCTATTCAATCTATTACAGTGAAAAAAAGTTTGTGGGTTTTTAAATGCACGCTATTGTGCCACCAGATATGAGTGGTAGCACTGGGCAAGTGGGCACAGTATCCACTGTGAGCCTGACACACAGACACTTGCAGACAACTAACTGCTATTCAATCTATTACAGTGAAAAAAAAGTTTGTGGGTTTTTAAATGCACGCTATTGTGCCACCAGATATGAGTGGCACTGTGCACTGGCAGAGTACACGCTGTTGGCCTGAGACACAGACGCTTGCAGACAACTAACTGCTATTCAATCTATAACAGTGAAAAATGTTTTTTGTTTTTAAATACACGCTATTGCGACACCAGATATGAGTGGTAGCACTGGGCAAGTGGGCACAGTATCCACTGTGAGCCTGACACACAGACGCTTGTAGACAATTAACTGCTATTCAATCTATTACAGTGAAAAAAAGTTTGTGGGTTTTTAAATGCACGCTATTGTGCCACCAGATATGAGTGGTAGCACTGGGCAAGTGGGCACAGTATCCACTGTGAGCCTGACACACAGACACTTGCAGACAACTAACTGCTATTCAATCTATTACAGTGAAAAAAAAGTTTGTGGGTTTTTAAATGCACGCTATTGTGCCACCAGATATGAGTGGCACTGTGCACTGGCAGAGTACACGCTGTTGGCCTGACACACAGACGCTTGCAGGACAACTAACTGCTAATTAATCTATTACAGTGAAAAAAAAACGTTGTTTTTAAATGCAAGCTATTGTGACATTAGTGGTACTATGCGTGCAAGCTACTGTGAGACTAGATATGAGTGGCACTGTGCAGTGGCAGAGGTTGGCAGAGTACACGCTGTTGGCCTTACACACAGACGCTTGCAGACAACTAACTGCTATTCAATCTACAACAGTGAAAAAAGTTTTTTGTTTTTAAATGCACGCTATTGTGACACCAGATATGAGTGGCAATGTGCACTGGCAGAGGTTGGCAGAGTACACGCTGTTGGCCTGACACACCCGCTTGAAGACAAGTAACTGCTATTCAATCTATAACAGTGAAAAAAGTTTTTTGTTTTTAAATACACGCTATTGCGACACCAGATATGAGTGGTAGCACTGGGCAAGTGGGCACAGTATCCACTGTGAGCCTGACACACAGACGCTTGTAGACAATTAACTGCTATTCAATCTATTACAGTGAAAAAAAGTTTGTGGGTTTTTAAATGCACGCTATTGTGCCACCAGATATGAGTGGTAGCACTGGGCAAGTGGGCACAGTATCCACTGTGAGCCTGACACACATACACTTGCAGACAACTAACTGCTATTCAATCTATTACAGTGAAAAAAAAGTTTGTGGGTTTTTAAATGCACGCTATTGTGCCACCAGATATGAGTGGCACTGTGCACTGGCAGAGTACACGCTGTTGGCCTGACACACAGACGCTTGCAGGACAACTAACTGCTAATTAATCTATTACAGTGAAAAAAAAACGTTGTTTTTAAATGCAAGCTATTGTGACATTAGTGGTACTATGCGTGCAAGCTACTGTGAGACTAGATATGAGTGGCACTGTGCAGTGGCAGAGGTTGGCAGAGTACACGCTGTTGGCCTTACACACAGACGCTTGCAGACAACTAACTGCTATTCAATCTACAACAGTGAAAAAAGTTTTTTGTTTTTAAATGCACGCTATTGTGACACCAGATATGAGTGGCAATGTGCACTGGCAGAGGTTGGCAGAGTACACGCTGTTGGCCTGACACACCCGCTTGAAGACAAGTAACTGCTATTCAATCTATAACAGTGAAAAAAGTTTTTTGTTTTTAAATACACGCTATTGCGACACCAGATATGAGTGGTAGCACTGGGCAAGTGGGCACAGTATCCAATGTGAGCCTGACACACAGACGCTTGTAGACAATTAACTGCTATTCAATCTATTACAGTGAAAAAAAGTTTGTGGGTTTTTAAATGCACGCTATTGTGCCACCAGATATGAGTGGTAGCACTGGGCAAGTGGGCACAGTATCCACTGTGAGCCTGACACACAGACACTTGCAGACAACTAACTGCTATTCAATCTATTACAGTGAAAAAAAAGTTTGTGGGTTTTTAAATGCACGCTATTGTGCCACCAGATATGAGTGGCACTGTGCACTGGCAGAGTACACGCTGTTGGCCTGACACACAGACGCTTGCAGGACAACTAACTGCTAATTAATCTATTACAGTGAAAAAAAACTTTGTTTTTAAATGCAAGCTATTGTGACACCAGATATGAGTGGTGGCACTGGGCAAGTGGGCACAGTATCCACTGTGAGCCTGACACACAGACACTTGCAGACAACTAACTGCTATTCAATCTATTACAGTGAAAAAAAGTTTTTGGGTTTTTAAATGCACACTATTGTGCCACCAGATATGAGTGGCACTGTGCACTGGCAGAGTACACGCTGTTGGCCTGACACACAGACGCTTGCAGGACAACTAACTGCTAATTAATCTATTACAGTGAAAAAAAACTTTGTTTTTAAATGCAAGCTATTGTGACACCAGATATGAGTGGTGGCACTGGGCAAGTGGGCACAGTATCCACTGTGAGCCTGAGACACAGACGCTTGCAGACAACTAACTGCTATTCAATCTATAACAGTGAAAAATGTTTTTTGTTTTTAAATACACGCTATTGCGACACCAGATATGAGTGGTAGCACTGGGCAAGTGGGCACAGTATCCACTGTGAGCCTGACACACAGACGCTTGTAGACAATTAACTGCTATTCAATCTATTACAGTGAAAAAAAGTTTGTGGGTTTTTAAATGCACGCTATTGTGCCACCAGATATGAGTGGTAGCACTGGGCAAGTGGGCACAGTATCCACTGTGAGCCTGACACACAGACGCTTGCAGAAAACTAACTGCTATTCAATCTATTACAGTGAAAAAAAGTGTGTGGGTTTTTAAATGCACGCTATTGTGTCACCAGGTATGAGTGGCACTGTGCACACTGGCAGAGTACACGCTGTTGGCCTGACACACAGACGCTTGCAGACAACTAACTGCTAATTAATCTATTACAGTGAAAAAAATGTTTTTGTTTTTAAATGCAAGCTATTGTGACACCAGATATGAGTGGTGGCACTGGGCAAGTGGGCACAGTATCCACTGTGAGCCTGACACACAGACACTTGCAGACAACTAACTGCTATTCAATCTATTACAGTGAAAAAAAAGTTTGTGGGTTTTTAAATGCACGCTATTGTGCCACCAGATATGAGTGGCACTGTGCACTGGCAGAGTACACGCTGTTGGCCTGACACACAGACGCTTGCAGACAACTAACTGCTAATTAATCTATTACAGTGAACAAAAAATTTTTGTTTTTAAATGCAAGCTATTGTGACACCAGATATGAGTGGTGGCACTGGGCAAGTGGGCACAGTATCCACTGTGAGCCTGACACACAGACGCTTGCAGACAACTAACTGTTATTCAATCTATTACAGTGAAAAAAAGTTTGTGGGTTTTTAAATGCACACTATTGTTCCACCAGATATGAGTGGCACTGTGCACTGGCAGAGTACACGCTGTTGGCCTGACACACAGACACTTGCAGACAACTAACTGCTAATTAATCTATAACAGTGAAAACAAATTTTTTGTTTTTAAATGCAAGCTATTGTGACACCAGATATGAGTGGTGGCACTGGGCAAGTGGGCACAGTATCCACTGTGAGCCTGACACAGAAGCTGGCAGGCAGGCAGGCAACTGCAATTAAATTACACACAAAAAAAAGCAGACTGATGTTCTAGCCCTGAAAAGAGCTTTTTGGGGTGCTGTCCTTACAGCAGAGATCAGATGAGTCCTTCAGGACTGTAGTGGACACTAGCTATACATTTCCCTATCAAATGAGCAGCAGCTACACTTTCCCTCCTCTATCTAAGAATGCAGCTTCCGAATGAATCTAAAATGGATGCTGTACAGGAGGTGGGAGGGTCTGGAAGGGAGGGTCTGCTGCTGATTGGCTGGAATGTGTCTGCTGACTGTGAGGCACAGGGTCAAAGTTTAGTCAATGATGACGAATAGGGGACGGATCG
This sequence comes from Pelobates fuscus, assembly GCF_036172605.1. Taxonomy (NCBI): domain Eukaryota; kingdom Metazoa; phylum Chordata; class Amphibia; order Anura; family Pelobatidae; genus Pelobates; species Pelobates fuscus. The sequence goes on from NC_086319.1 coordinate 220,192,712, forward strand.
AACCGCGCATGTGTTCACCCGCCGTGGCGAACGCGAACAAGCTATGTTCGCCGGGAACTATTCGCCGTCGAACAGTTCGGTGCATCACTAGTAATCACCTCTCCAACTTTCCCAATAGTGTTGGGGTTCCCTTGGCTGAGAAAGCATAATCAAACTATCGATTGGGAAAGAGGTGATATTGTTGCTTGGAGTAACAATTGTCGTCAGGGGTGTATTACTAAAGTAAAGCCTATTCACCTTATTAATGTTTCAACCATGTCTCCTTTGTCTACATAGGTTCCGGAACAATACGTTAAGGTGAAAGAAGTATTTGATAAGGGTAAAGCTGACATATTACCACCTCATATATCCTGTGATTGTGCCATTGTCTTAATACCGGGTACCATGCCTCCTAGAGGTACTGTATATCCTCTTTCCACTAAGAGAATACTGTATTAGACGAATACATTTAAAAAAAACTTTAAAAAATGCTTCATTAGAAGATCCTCATCGCCAGCAGGAGCAGGGTTTTTCTTTGTCCAAAAAGGAGGGTGATCTCAGGCCTTGTATCGATTACAGAGGATGGAATAAGATTACTGTACATAATGCTTATCCAATACCTCTTATAACCGAGTTGTTTGACAGACTGAAAGGTGCTAAAATATTCACCAAACTCGATCAAAGAGGAGCTCATAATCTTGTCAGGATACGTAAAGGAGACGAGTGAAAGATAGCCTTTAACACCAGATACGGGCATTACGAGTATACAGTAATGCCTTTTGGGTTATGCAATGCTCCGGCTGTCTTCCAAGATCTCATAAATGACGTATTAAGAGATTTCTAACAAGAGTGTGTAATCGTATACCTGGATGATATCTTGATATACTCTAAAGACAAAATGACACATCACAAACAAGTGATGAAAGTTTTGACCAAACTGTTATTTTACAAACTAGAAAAATGCCTTTTTGAGGAGTCCCAAATACGTTTCCTAGGCTACGTTATAACAGGAGAGGGGTTTGAAATGGATCCTAAGAAATTGGATTCTATAATCAAATGGCCAATACCTGGTCTAAAAGCTATACAAAGATTTATAGGTTTCTCGAATTATTATAGATGCTTTATTAAAGGTTTTTTGTCTATTGTTACTCCTATAACAAATATGACTAAAAAAGGAGTGAATCCTAAAAAGTGGTCTAAAGATGCCTTGAAGGCTTTTGAAGCCTTAAAAATTTCCTTTGCGTCTGTTCCTATACTATTCCATCCTGATTCCAACCTTCCTTTCTTACTTGAGGTTGATGCATCAGAGACCGGCGTGGGAGCAGTTCTGTCACAGAGTATAGACCAACCTCTTCATCCCTGTGCCTTTTATTCAAAAAAGCTGTCTGACATAGAAAAAAGATATGATATAGGAGATAGGGAACTTCTTGCAATCATTCTGGCCTTAAAGGAGTGGCGTCACCTCCTAGAAGGTACCATACATCCTGTTACTGTTTTAACAGATCTAAAAACCTTTACTACATAGGTGAAGCTAAACGTTTGTCAGCTAGACAAGCCTGTTGGTTCCTTTTTCGAGCTAGATTTAATTACGTTCTCACTTACAGACCAGGATCTAAAAACTCAAAAGCAGACGCATTATCCCGACAATACGAACCTCTTGTTGGTCCTGAGCAAAGGTTTCCACTGCTGTTCCCCCACAAAGCATTATAGCAAACACCAGAACCAGTATCCAGTCTCTTCTTGTTTCAGATGTCATAGCTTAGCAAACCTTAGCCCCGGGAAACACCCCTGATGAAAAATTGTATATCCCTCCTGAGCACCAGAGGGATATACTCCTTTATCATCATGACTGCAAGATAGCAGGTCTGCCAGGTATACACAAAACCTACAAATTAATTGCAAAGGAATTTTGGTGGCCGTCCTTACGAAAGGATATTAGAGACTATGTGTTGGCTTGATGTGTCTGGCCAACAACCAAACTTTCCCATACCCTTCCTTGAGGTCTACTTCAACCACTTGAAATACCCAACAAACCATGGACTAGTATTGGTATTGACTTCATTGTCGATTTACCCATATCTGAAAAGAAAACCGTAATCTTGACTGTAGTGGATAAGTTTACCAAAATGGCACATTTCATCTCTTTACCCAAATTACCCTCTTCACCTGAATTGGCTACTATATTCGCCAAAGAGATATTTCGTATTCATGGTATACCTAAGGAAATAATCTCTGACAGAGGCTCCCAATTCATATCTCGATTCTGGAGAGCCTTTTGTTCCCAGATGGGGATTACTCTTAATTTCTCGTCGGCTTATCATCTACAATCCAAGGGGGCAGCAGAAAGGACTAATCAAAGAATTGAGCAGTACTTGTTTTGTATCTGCTCATCAGGATGATTGGGTTGGCTTGCTTCCATGGGCTGAGTTTGCATTGAACATGAATTATGGTTTTCATCCTGTTGTTCTCCCATTGGAATTTCCTTCGCAGGGAATGCTGATGGTTGACGAACATACAGAGAACCTGAAGAAGACATGAGAACAAGCTCAACAGCTCCTGATTCATAAAACCTTTATAGATAAGAAATATGCTGATAAACGTAGGCTGGCTGCCCCTGTATTTTCTCCAGGTGATAAGGTCTGGCTCAGTACTAAGCATATCCATCTGAAAGTTCTATCAATGAAGTTTGTTCTTAGGTTTATTGGTCCTTACACGGTAATCCAGTGGCTTATCATCTCGCCTTCCCTTTTGCTTTACGCATCCCAAATGTGTTCCATGTGTCCTTGTTGACACCTTTGACTTGTAATAGATACACCAGTCGGGTTGATCCTCCGTCTTCTGTTGAAGTGGAAGGTCAAGAGGAGTATGGGATCCGCTCTCTCCTTGATTCACGGGTGGCTAGGGGTAAACTTCAGTATCTTGTGGACTGGAAGGGTTACAGTCCTGAGGACAGGTCTTGGGTTGACAGTTCGGCTATCCATGCCCCTCGTCTTCTTTGCTCCTTCCATTCCAATTTTCCTTCCCGTCCTGGTCCCTTCTTCCTGGTGAGTGGTTCTCGAGTAGGGGTACTTTCAGGGTACGTTATGTGTGGGCACAGGCTATGCCACACACTAATGTCATCTTACAGGAGGTTGGTGATCTATCCAGAAGTCCTTTTAAAGATTACAGCGATTCTCACGCCGGCCGTGATAGCCCCACCCCTTTTTATGACGCGGCGCGTGCACGCCGACGTCATGGCGCTGATAATGTCACGGCCCACCAAAACATTCAAATTCGACCGTTTTGGGGGCATGGCTACCAATTAAAAGAACACAGTATAAAAGGGAACTTCAGGACATGACTCATTGCCCTGTTGTGGTTCTTATAGTCCCAATAGCGCGTTGCACTCTAGTATTGTATTCTTGGTTTTGACTTTGGCTTGTTTGACTAACCTTCTTTCTATAACCCTTTGACCAAGTTTGTGTAACCTCGCTGTTCTTGATTTCTGGCTCCCCTGACCTCGGTTTGTACCTGTTTATTCTCTGTCCTTGTGACGCCAACCCGGCCATTCTAAGGTCCGGTAAACGTTACTTTTCTATTACACTCTGTGTGTAGGATCCCAGTATTTCCTGACAATAGCTATAATACGCTTTCACAAGGAATTCAGCTCTGAAGTCAACTATTTGGATGGATCTACGTACTTTCTCACTGAGGCTTGGGCTAATTTGAAGTAGCAATCTAACAGCTCGGTTTGGGGTTTCTTTTTTATGTGAGAGTATTATTGAATAAAACAGCCCTAATAATTGACTTGTGTGTGGACCACAATGTAGTATCAGTAAATTCTTCAGTATAGTTTGTCTGAAAGTAACTTTAAATAGTCTCTCAAAGACAATTAACAAAGACAAAATCTAAGAGTAGTGATTCATTCAGTGTCCAGGTACCCCGTCCTATAAAAATTTGAAAACATTAGCCAACTGCAGTGTCACAGGTCCATAATGTAATGCCAGCACATGTACATGTTCATTAAGTTTTCCTGCACACAAGAGAGCAGAGAGAAACTGCAGGGAGAAGATCCATTCCCACTTTGTTTTTGTGGAACTATATTTTCCCTTTAAGCTAGGATAAAGCGTTCTTCCATAAGTGAAGATGACCTCTCCACTTTCTGTAGTGGGGACAGGGATTGACATACTATGCTGTGTCCAATGTGACAACTACCATGGTCGCAGGGGTTGCAGCCAAGACCGGGCCTGTCACTCCGGGGGGCCCAGCCGCCCTGCTGACCCCTGCAACAGTGAGCCGCCAGAAGGTGGAGGCGTCAAGGGAGCCCTATCACAGGGGGCCCACCAAGGGCACCCCCAAATCGGCATTTGTACAGTGAAGCAGAGTAGGAACCTGTTTGCCACAGCCCCACACTGGACTCCAGGAAGAGGACCCAGACTAGCTCTCCCGAAGTAAAATTAATTTGTGAGAATGTGCAAAAATGTGTGAGAGTGTGTCTGTCTTTCACACACGTGGGGGGGAGAGACACATGGAGTGGCTGGGGTAGGGTGAGACACGTGGAGGGGTTGGTAGAGGCTTGGGGTGGAAAAGATATTTGGGGCCTGGGCAGGGGCGGACTGAGCAGTCAGCAAATCCATCATGGACAGAGGGCCCGATGCTCTGGGGGGCCCGTCTGTGGTACGGTGGAGAAATGGCAGCTGGGGAGTTAAGCAAGCTCCCCAGTCAGCCTACACTCATTAAGAGGCCCACACGACCTTCTGTGGGCCCCTGTTGCTAAACATGTTCCCCCCCTTGGTCGGCTGTGCTATATTTACAGGCAGCAGAGTTTGCTCTTTGAAGCACACTGAGAGACAGCTCAGGGCTTTATCAAAGACCCAGTGGGCTGTCTCACACTGTGCCTGTCTAGTGCAGTATGCGGCTTTTGGCTGGGAGCAGAGTCTCTGCCTCACACAACATGCAGGCTGCCTGTAACTCATCAATGCAACTCCGTGTGGAGCCGCTCTATCAGTGTTACAGGCAGCATGCTCCGCAATTCTATGGCCGACCAGGGAGGGAGTTCTTCGTGACACTTGCATGCTGAGGAGGAGATTGGACTGTCTGCACCCACCAGGGACGAAGGTAGGGCTCAGGGAGGGGGATACATTATTTTAATTTAAAATGTGTTCAGGTAGGTAAGCTGCCCTAACAAAGCTCCTATCTCTATATCCCCCTTTACCCACCAAGCCCCTATATCCACTACAACCGCTATTACCCCCTACACATACTACAACCCCTATAACTCTCTACACATGCTACAACCCCTATTACCCACTACAGCCCCAATTACCGCCTGCATCACCGAAAGCCTATATTACCCACTAAAACCCCTATATGCCCTACACCCACTACAACCCCTATTACCCCCTGCATCTACAAATACCCTATTACCCATTACCCACTACAACCCCTATCCCTTACAACCCATTTTACCCCCTGCACCTCCAAAGCCCCTGTTACCCTCTGCAACCCCTATATCCCCTACACCCACTACAACCACTATAATCCCTACATCCACTACAACCCATATTATACCCTGCACCCATTACCCCTTGCATCTACTAAAGCCCCTATTACTCCCTGCACCCTCTATGGCTCTCTGCACCTACTATAGCCCCTATTCCTCCCCTGAACCCTGAATAGCTTCTATTACCCCCTGCACTCCATTATAGCCCCTATTATCCCTACCCCCACTACAGCACTAATAACCACTATATGCCCCTGTGTTTCACACATTAAAAACTGGGTTCACACACTAACTACATGCTAATATGGCCTTGCATTTACACACACATACAGACCTGCAATACAAATACGTCCCTGCATACACACACTGATGTCATGGACATACTAGAATGAAATAAACAAAAAAAACACATAGAAACATAGAATGTGACAGCAATGGCATGAACACTTCTCTCTTTCTACTGCTAATACCTCTCCATATACAACCAAGCATTCTGCTAGCATTTCCTGCTGCTCTATTACATTGTCTGCCTACCTTTAAGTCATCTAAAATAATTACTCCTAAATCCCTTTCCTCAGATGATGAGGTTAGGACTCTATCAAATATTCTGTACTCTGCCCTTGGGTTTTCACGCCCAAGATGCATTATCTTGCACTTATCCACATTAAATGTCAGTTGCCACAGTTCTGACCCTTTTTCTAGTTTACCTAAATCATTTGCCATTTGGTTTATCCCTCCTGGAACATCAACCCTGTTGCACATTTTAGTATCATCAGCAAAAAGACATACCTTACCATCAAGACCTTCTGCAATATCACTAATAAAAATATTAAAGAGAATGGGTCCAAGTACAGATCCCTGAGGTACCCCACTGCTAACTAGACCTTGCTTCAAATATACTCCGTTGACTACAACCCTCTGTTGCCTATCATTCAGCCACTGCCTAACCCATCCAACAATACAGGAATCCAAACTTAAAGATTGCAGTTTATTGATGAGCCTTCTATGTGGAAAAGTGTCAAAAGCCTTACTGAAATCTAGGTAAGCAATGTCTACGTCACCATCCTGATCAGTTATTTTAGTTACCCAATCAAAAAATAAAAAATATGAGTAGTTTGGCATGATCTCCCTGAAGTAAACCCACGTTGTCTCTGATCTTGAAATCCATGTGATTTTAGATGTTCGACAACTCTGTCCTTCAACATGGTTTCCATCACTTTCCCCACTATTGAAGTAAGGCTTAATGGCCTATAGTTGCCTGACTTCTCCCTGCTACCTTTCTTGTGAAACATTTGCTAAACATTTGCTAATTTCCAATCTTCTGGAACTACTCCTGTTAACAATGATTGGTTAAATAAATCCGTAAATGGTTTTACTAGTACACCACTAAGTTTTTTTAATAACTTTGGGTGTATCCCATCAGGCCCCATCAACTTATTTGTCTTTACTTTTGACAGTTGAAATAGAACCTCTTCCTCTGTAAATTCACGTGTAACAAATGACCCATTTGTCATTTTTCTTAACTGAAGTCCCTCTCCTTCATTTTCATCTCTAAATACTGAACAAAAATGTTCATTGAGGCAGTCAGCTAGACCTTTATCCTCTTCTATATAACTTCCTTCTTTTGTTTTTAATCTTATTAACCCTTGGGGTTTTTTTATTCTTTATTTTTGGTGCATTTGCCATAGTACATACATAGTCAAGGATGCCCCAACAGCATAAGCATATAGTACAATCACAATGTAGTTGTTATATGTGTTGGGCCGTGTTTAGCTTTGCACAAGATTTCTTTTCTTTTACCATGGGCTGTGTAGTTATAGCGAGGTGTCCTGCTGTACCTGTGGTGAGTGTGGCGGGTATGTTTTAACCCTTGTTTTACTTTACTTTTCTCATTTATGTATCTAAAAGAAATAGTATCCCCCTTTTCTACTGACTGTGCTATTCTCTCTTGTGTGTGTGCTTTGGAGGCTCTTATAACTTGCTTTGCCTCTTTCTGCCTAATCTTATAGATCTGTCTGTCTTCCTCACACTTTTTTTTATAATTACTAAATGCTAACTTTTTGTTTTTTACTATTTTGGCCACTTCTGTGGAGTACCACAGTGGTTTCTTAATTTCTCTGCTCTTCCTGACAAGCCTAATGGAATTTTCTGTTGCTTTCAGCAGTGCAACTTTTAAATAATCCCATTACTCCTGGACACATATTCTAATTTTAGAAAAGTCTGTTTTTCTAAAATCTAAAACTTTTGTTTTTGTGTGGTGTGACTCAGTCACTTTTCTTAAATTAAACCACACTGACTGGTGATCATTAGATCCTAAACTTTCACCTACAGTAATAGCTGATACTAAATCTCCATTTGTAAACACTAAATCTAGTATGGTCTCCTTACGAGTTGGTTCCTCCACATGCATTACAAATGTGTATTCCCGACCCTATAGTGTTAAAAACACAATTTAGGTCATGGGCGCCTCCGTGCCACTCCTTAAAAAGGTCATAAATTTACCTCTATTCGGCGCTGGCTGAGCCCACGCTCCATCCCCTTTACCATAGGAAAGCAATGGGAAGCTAATGGGAAACCACAGGAAAATGCTGTGCTGCGCCAATCAGCATCTCCTCATAGAGATGTATTGAATCAATGTATCTTTGTGGTTAAGCTCATTCATGCAAAGCATGGAGACACTGAACGTCAGTGCTGGACATTGTGTATCACTAACCCCTGAAGCACGTCTAGTGGCCGTTACATATCTGGCCGTGTCAGTAGCTATGAAAAATTGAAATCTCTAGGTTTTTGAAAGAAAGCTTTTATATTCACCAGAGGTTTTAAGCAACTACAATTCCCCACTCTTGATCTCACAGTAAAATAGCAAGAGCTTAGCTCAATATGAAAACTTAAAAAATGAGGTCAGACAATATATGATTTTTTTTTTTTAAAGGCAGTGACCTTTAGTTAAACAAACAAAAGGTATATATTTTAAATTATTGCCCTGTAACAGCAGTTAATCAATATATATTTTACAACATGTATATATAACGTAGCTTTTAAAAGCTTATACATTTTCTTTATGACTGATAATGAACAAAACAGATGTTGGGTAGCTAGACTAGTTTAGCAAGATCTTAGTTAGCAAGTAGAACTAGGAAATAGGACATTCCAGCAATGATATTAATCCTATTTTTTTCATGTATGTTGTTAATAGTAAATACAAAATGTTCTTTAAAAAAAATTAAACAAAAGAACTGATTTCAAAGTTTGCAATTTGCAGGTTTTCCTTCTTGATGATATATACATTCAGGATATACTGGTCAATAGTCTGCTGTGCTCTCTCATACATTCATCTTTTTTAAAGCATATTAATTCTGTGAAATAACCAATATATTTTAATAAAATTATCTTAGTATAATTCTGGCTAACTTAAATACATTTGTGAATCCTGTATTTACCATTGTTGCTGTTAACTGTCTTTGGTTCATAAGTTTTCGTATCTTCCGCTCTGCTTTGTTTCTCTTGTTAAATACTCTGACTGCATCAAATCCAACCTGCAAAGCATTGATACGACATTTATTAGGTTTATTTTCTACAATGTATCTTTAAACAGGCGCGTGACCTGGGTTTAAACCCTTCAGGACGAAGGAGTTAGACAAATTTCACGATACTAAAATAGTTTAGTATTTCATCAGTCATAAAAGGCATAAATTCATAAAATAATGTCTAGGACAGTTACAGAGACAACCAAAAAAATTATAAGTGTTAGGAATATAAGTATGTATAGAGGTGACTAGGGCCCATGTTCCGCGGCAAATAAAGGGTTAATTAACCATTTCTTTGCTTACCTTAATCCAGCGCCGGGCACTAGTGACCACTCCTCCTTCATCGACGTCAGCTTCCGAGTGGAGCCGAATGCACATGCGTGGCCAGAGGCTTGTGTGCATTCGATCCTGCCCATAGGAAAGCATTACTCAATGCTTTCCAATGGGAGTCTTTTTTGACACTGGACTCCGTGAGGACGCTAAGTGTCAAATAAGTGCGATTTACTCTGTGTAAATTGCAGAAGCGGCCTTTAGAGGCTGTCAGGGAGACAGCCACTTGAGACTGGATTAACCCTGCAGTGTAAACATAGCAGTTTCTCTGAAACTGCTATGTTTATTAAAAAAAAGGGTTAAACCTAGAGGGACCAGGCACCCAGACGACTTCATTAAGCTGAAGTGGTCTGGGTGCCTAGAGTGGTCCTTTAAAGCACGGCAAAGTCTTTGTGTGTATAATCCCTTCCCTGTGTATGCAGTATAGTTTTTATCATTACTAATGTTTAAAAGCTAAGATCCAGATGTTGTACTGAACTGGAAGCGTAAACATGACAAGTAAAGGCCACCTTGAAATTTTTGCAGAAATTATCTGCTTAGAGTCCATGCTGTTATTGAGCCAAATAATATATATAATCAAACAAGGAGTCCCCAGGACCTTTGTAAGTTAAAGGGGAGGAGAATAATGTTTTCCAGTTTTGTCACGCAAAATAATGCAGTAATATGGGAAGGAGGATAAAAAGGTGCCACTTCCAATATGCAATTTGTTCCTTGCAATTTGTCAAGTTTGTTTAATACAAAGTTTTGGTAGATGAAGAATTGTGTATATATATATATTATAATGCATATATGAAATAAAATAAAACTGCAATACATATAGAAGTAAAGTGTAGAATATTTCAGATGTATAATATGTATTTATTAAGCTAGGGCTGCCCAATAGGTCTATCCACAGATATTATAGAGCTACAGCTTCCATGATGCTTTGCATGCCTATGGAATGCCTTTAGAATGGCAAAGCATCATGGAAGCTGTAGTTTTAAAATATCTGGGGATCTACGTTTTGGGCACCCCTGTATTAAGCAATGTATGGCACCATATGGAATTACTATGCAACTAGAGGATGCTGTTGAAACAGACAAAAAAAAAACAGTTGTATAGCAAAATACATTCTTATGACAACCTCATGAGAAAGTATTTCTTATAATATCGAGCAATTTATGTTTCCATTTTTATTTATTAGTTTCATTAGTGGTATCTGTGAGTCAGTATGTATCTGGTATCTGTGAGTCAGTATGTAGAGAGAGAACATTTTTAACCATGTGAGATCACAGACCACCTATGCTCTTTGACCAAGATGGAACATCTTGTGCAAGGGGAGAGAGTTCCACCCGAGTCTCTCTGTTACTATGCTAGAACACCTTTACCAACTAAAACGTATTGTCATCATATTAAACATAGAAACATAGAATGGAACGGCAGATAAAAAACATTCGGCCCATCGAGTCTTCCCATTTTCTAAATGCTTCCATTAGTCTTTTATATCTAGCATATCTTTATGCCTATCCAACGCATGCTTAAACTCCTTCACTGTGTTAACTCCCTCTACCACTTCAGCTGAAGGCTATTCCATGCATCCACAACCCTCTTCAGAAAAAAAACAGATTCTGAAAACCACAACGGTGTGTTATCGCTCTGCTGAAGGATTGAGTCAGAAATAAGTCAGTTTATGGCACATGTGAAGTGTACAAATATATTAAATAAGTATTTTCAGTGTATTTTCATAAAGTATAAGAAGAAACCTGAAAGTCACAAATTGAGAATATGTTATATGAGAATACTGATTATATAGGCAATTTCTCAATTGCGGGTTAATCTAACATATCGCTGAACTTACCGCAGTTCTACCTTGGTTGTATCACTTTAATTAATTATAAGGAAACGTTCATTTATTTCTAGTTGTTGTTGGAATGTTGTGCAAACATTTGAAATGAAATAGTCAAATAAAGGTTGAGTTAAAATAACATTAAAATGTACTTACTATTGATTTGATTCCATTTTTCAAACTATCAACATTGCCATAGAAAATACAGCTGGAAAAGCGAATAATTTTAATTTCTCCTGGTTCAATAGCCTATACAGTGGAAAAATACAGTGAATAATTATGAAGAAAATGCTGAATAATCCCATGTGCTATAATAAGGAAAATAAATTTTTAGCCCTTTGACCAGCATGTAGGTTTTTGCTACATAACATGAATGTTGACTCATATACAGATATGTTTTACAGCCAGGACCTAGATCATGTAATGTAACAGCCGTACACAGCCAGGGGCATCTGCATTATGTAAGATTTCCTGGCACTCTGCCATCAATATGTTGCTTTGGCCATTTTTTCAATGTATGCTCATTATGTAGGGTCTCAGATCATTACTCTGACCAAGTTCCAACTCGTGCATTCTTGAACACGCATTACTTCTTATTCTCTTCTGTAACTTGATAATGCCTGCATGAGCTATTTCTGACATTCCAGTGTTCATGGTATTTTACCATTGGGGTAAATTAAATAAATTTATCGTGAACTTGACTTTGAATTATGAAATTATGCAAAATGATGTGCCTGCCTGAACTCATCCCATCTGAATCGTCTGATAGTGACATTGTGGCCCTCTTTTAGGAGCTAATAACTGCTGGGGGGGAAGCCCCACCCCCTCACTAACCTTGGTCCCCACTTCCCTGACATCGGCTCAGAACCCATACTGGCAGTTACCTAACCCAACCTGTTGTACATGCAGTTATATATATAGGACAACATACTAGGAGGACCACAGTAGATCACTTGTTTTTATCGTTCTGCTTTGTGGCCAAAGCAGTTTGGTTATGGTTTAATATGTAATCAACTGTTATTAGCATTACAACTGTTTTTATTTGATTTTTGTTCCATTGACTTAGTAAAAACTATCCATTATCCAGCACATTGTAACTGATTGCATGTCTCTTCACTTTGATGTATACGTTCATGTAGCAGAATGAACGTTTGTAATACCCTTTTTAATTCCCTTTGTTTGGCTCCCCCGTTCATTTACTGAACACCCATCTGTGTAGTCCATGGGTTCACATCTTTTAACATCCCTTTTAGCACCCCTGGCTGTTAACCGCAAATTGCTTGTTAGATGTGTGGCCGCCATTCGCATTATCGAACGCACGTGTGCAAACAAACAGCGGCCATTTTGTCTCTGATGACCTGGAACTAATTTCAGCTATTCTACCCTAAACTGATACCGCTGCCCATCCAACTTCCCAAACCAGTAGGAGAACGGCGTTCGGGAGACCTAAACTACCGAACAGGGGTAACATTCGTATGCTAGCAGCCAGGGGGAGCCTTCATCAGCATTCGTGTGAGAACTCCTGAAAGAAGAATGGTGGAGCCTAAATTTCTCTGGAACTGTTTTGGGGCTTCACCTCGTGGCCGACCGGTCAAAACTTCACTCGAATGGGGTTCCTGAACCACTGAACTGATCTCAGTTATATTTTCACAAGGTGGGCGCTCAGATCCCAGCTATTCGGTGATGTGACTTTCTTAGGGTTCTGAAATATTAAAATGTGTTTTATAATGTTTGCAAATATTGTATATTTTCTGTACCTGAGAGATAATTTAATTAAATAGTTGTTCTTACTCAATTATCTCTCAGGTCCATCGGGGAAATGCCCATGGAATAATGATTTAAGAAACCCCTTGCATGGGTAGTTGAATAAAAGCCAGCTGTGGCTGAATAAAAATCAGTTGACTCCCAGAACTGTGTGTCGTCCAGTTAATGGGGGGATTTTGCCTTGGATATTTAATTGCTTCCTCAGCTACAAGGATTCTACAGCGGAGATATTTATGCTGGATATTGGAGCTACGCTACAGTCGATATTGTACAAAAGATGTGAGGCTTGATCAGTACTTCTCTAATCCTGTACTGCTGTTATGCAACCATGTTTCAATACATATGGCATGTAACTTTTGCAAGTGCAGAACATCAACATAATTTATAAAAACAAAAATTAACAAAAATGTTTACAAATAATCTTATACATACATTTTTGTACTTCTGTGGATCTTTATACAGATCTGTGCCAGGAACATTTCCAAGAGTGCTGCAAGATGGACTATAAAAGAAAAAATATATATATTTATAAATCTCTACATACAAGGTAATTTAATTTAGAGTTGCATGTAACGAATGTCACTTAATTGGGCTTACAAGCCTGAGAATTTCTAAATCACGAGTCATCTGTAACAATAAAATACTTTAGACAAAACATTTGGACATATCAAGTGCTATGTGGAAACTTTGTGAAATTGGCAACAATCTTCACGGAGAGGCGAACGTTTAAAATGAAGATTGGAGCAGTAGGAATAGTAATCTGTAACAAATAACTCTCCTATCATTATATTAGCTTACTTCACAGAATATTCATCCAGATGTCTTGATTCCTCCTTAATCAACTCACAACCTATGCTCCTTAAACACTCTGGCCATCAAATTCAGACTCCCCTTGCAATCTCTTGATTCATCTCTCCAAAGTTTAAGGGGTTAGCCTGCAAGTTCTCAAGTTACCTTACTAAATATTTTGTATAAAAATGGCAGATTGTACATTTACAGGCAGGATCCTTCATTTATTTCCTTCAAGTATGTCTGCAGTATATTGGTTTCTATGGGTAAATAACCTAGCAGGAACCAGGTGGAAACACCAATGTAGTTTGCAAGTGATATAATTTTTGTGTTAGGAGTTTTCTTCCATTGCCTAAAACCCTAAATGCAGAATTATGCGCCCACATTGAAATCATATGTGTTATATGTGAATACGGAGAGCTTTGGCTCCACTGTGAGTCTACTAGAGACATTGCAATTTCATACACTTAGGTTAATATTTTCTGTTTAATGCCTCTACAGAACCACTAATTGTTATCACTTTCATCTGTCATTGAACTCATTATATTCAGCATTGCCACAAGCAGTAACTGGTTCTGATAGCTTGGTTACAAAATGTAATATAAATCAAGAGATGGCTGGATTTTGTGAAAATTATGTTCCACTAAATCCATGACAACGTTATTAATACAGATAACATTTTTAGTGGGACCAATGAGAGGGATAGTTATGAGTTTTTAGCATGGATAGAGGGAAAAAACACAAAGAGTGCACGTGGGTCCAGACAAACCCCCACAGGGACCGCTATGATTAAACCTCACTGAAGAGGTGTCGGATTAACAAAAATGCACACTTAAGCTTGCTGTAGCTCTCACGCACAGATCATTTTCCTTCTATTTAGGTTCTGAGTTGACTTTATAGGAGGAACCAGTCAGATATATAACTTTATAAACTCCCTCTGTAATGACCAAGGTGAGCAAGCAATGCAGGCTCAGATATGTTTATCTCTACTATTAAGACGTCCTGGCTTCTGCTGAACTGTACGTGTGCATGTACCCGACTCACATTTAAAGGTTCTTAAAGTATAAAATTAGAAGTGTGATTCACGTATGGTCCAGGAATCATATAGAGACTAAGATTTTTTGTTTGCTGGACATGCAGCCACCATGAAAAGTCATTGCAGTTTTTCGGTTGTTTTTTTTTATTATTTCTTTTTGTGCTATTAAAGCAGGTACACATTATTATGTCATGCAGAAACAAAAATCAATGGATATATTAATTATTCTTTACCATTTAAAGTAGGCCTTAGGCTTCAATTTATATTGTTGGATAAGCTTTCAAAATTATTTCATATTTTTGGATTAACTTTTGAAATGATTTTTTTCAACACAAATAGAATATTTTAAAAATCATTTATAAAATATATCAATGTATCAAAAATATCAACATATTAAAGTATTTTTCAAAATATCACATGTTTAGCTAAAAATATTAAATCAGTTGAAAATGTTTAGCCAAAAATATATAAATCTAAGCCTAAATGTAATAAAGCTGTAAATTGCAGCTCACAGTCAGGGTCCTCTTTTCTTTTTAAATTGGTCTTTGTATACATTGTCTGTTTCTCAACAGTTGTACAATATTGCGGTATATGTTGGTGCTTTATATATGCTAATATTATTAACAATTAATGGCAATTCTCAACAATAAATGATTATTTTATACTTTTTTTTTTTTTTAAATACCGTGTAGCACATTGTAGCATGAACTATACAGCAAGTGGTGATATACTCACAACTGGACACGTAAGAGCACTGTGAATAAGCTGAACACTAAACTTATAAGCAGTCCCAAATCAATATCTAAGAAGAAGGATGCTGTACATGAGAAAATCCAGATGATCTGTAAAGGAAAATGTTAAATATAAGTACTATGCCTGCATAGAAATGCTTTGTATTCCATAGCTCTGGTGTGTTAAGTACATTGCCGGTTATTACTTCAGAAGTGGAAACGTTATTCTGTGTCAGCAGCACAGATAGCAGAGGTTCTGCATGGGTCCTATCCTAAATCCAGCTGTCATAGAGTCTGCTTTCAGTGTGTAAGCACTCAAACCACTTTGGACACACACACTAGTGCACACACACACACACACACAAATGATGAGCAGAGACACACAGACACACACACAGTGACAGATACACAATCACATTGTGAGTCTAACAGTGTGTATTGGTAATTGTGTGTGCATTTCTGGCCTTGTGTATCTGTGTATGTGCTTGAGAGTGTGTGCGTGGCAGTGAGTATACTTGTGCGTCTGTGAATATATATCTGTGTGCAGGCATGGTCTGGCCATTGGGCCAACCCAGGCAAATGCCTGACTACGATGGCCATGGGTTAAGGTCGATAGGGGAGATCAGAGGAACTCCCTAGCCTGCCCATGTAGTTCACCACAATTCACTGTTTAGTGACTAAACCCCAATATATTTTCAAATTTATCTTTTATCTTCTGTGAATGTAAATTACAATACATTATGCACCAAAATTACAATAATTGGAAGTGCACTTATTATATGCTTCCCTTTAACTTCCTCATATTTGATAGTAATAGGATAATAATTTAGAGAAAGCAATTGTACCGTCTCATACAGAATGCAAGTATTCTTAATTTAGAAATATCCAATGTGTATTATACCATACTTTTCAACATTTCAAGCAGGCAAAGAGGGACACTTTAATTTGAGGGGTGTGAGTCGCGATGTGACTTGGGGAGGGACTGCTCTGAGATACACAGTTGTGCTCAAAAGTTTGCATACCCTTGGAGAATTAGTAATATATGTACCATTTTTAGAGAAAACATGGGTGAACAGGCAAAATACATTTATTTTATTTCTTATGGGTTTCATATTTAACTGTAGGTTATAACAGAATGGCAACAAAGAAAAAAATGAACTGACCCCTGTCCAAAAGTCTGCATGCCTTACTTTTTAATACTGTGTATTGCCCCCTTTAGCATCAATGACAGTGTGCAGTCTTTTGTAACAGTTGTCTATGAGGCCCCTAATTCTTGCAAGTGGTACAGCTGCCCATTCGTCTTGGCAAAATGCCTCCAGGTCATGCAAAGTCTTTGCTCGTCTTGCATGAACCACACGTTTGAGATCTCCCCATAGTGGCTCAATGATATTGAGGTCAGGAGACTGTGATGGCCACTCCAGAATCTTCACCTTTTTCTGCTGTAGAGTGAATTTGGCCTTGTGCTTAGGGTCATTGTCATGCTGGAAAGTCCAAGAGTGTCCCATGGGCAGCCTTCATGCAGAAGAATGCAAAATTTCTGCTGGTAAT
This sequence comes from Pelobates fuscus, assembly GCF_036172605.1. NCBI lineage: Eukaryota > Metazoa > Chordata > Amphibia > Anura > Pelobatidae > Pelobates > Pelobates fuscus. The sequence continues at coordinate 220,209,723 of NC_086319.1, forward strand.
TTCTGATAACATGATGCATTCTCACGATTACTCGTGCCTTTAGAGCTCACCTCCCCCAATCCCCCCCAAAAAAAATCATCAGTGAGCCACCACCATACTTCACAGTGGGGATGATATTCTTTTCACTATAGGCCTTGTTGACCCCTCTCCAAACATAATGCTTATGGTTGTTACCATAAAGCTCTATTTTGGTCTTGTAATTTCAAATTACAGTGTGGCAGAAGCTGTGAGGTGTGTCAAGGTGTTGTCAGGCATATTGTAACCAGGCTTTTTTGTAGCATTGGGGCAGTAAAGGATTCTTTCTGGCAACTCGACCATGCAGCTAATTTTTGTTCATTATCGTCGTATTGAGCTCCTTGAAAACAACCACACCGTCTTTTTCTGTGAGTTTTTCTTTGTATCCTGAACAATTCTTCTGGCAGTTGTGGCTGAAATCTTACTTGGTTTACCTGATCATGGCTTGATATCAAGAGATCCCCGAATTTTCCACTTCGAATTTTCCACTGACTGGCATTTTCAAGGCTTTGGATATCTTTTATCTTTTATATCCTTTTCCATCTTTATAAAGTTAAATTACCTTGTTACTCAGGTCTTTTGACAGTTCTTTTCTGCTCCCCATGGCTCAGTATCTAGCCTACTCAGTGCATCCACGTGAGAGCTAGCAAACTCATTGACTATTTATACACAGACACTAATTGCAATTTAAAAAGCCACAGGTGTGGGAAATTATGTGTATATGTGTGTGTGTGTGTAAGTTACTAATCAGAATTCATAGAACTAAAAATGTAATCTAGAAGAAGAACAATGTATCTTATTTACACAAACTGATTTGCGAACACATTTATTGTACTTTAACCCCTTAACCCCTTCACGACGTGTGACGGACCTCGTCCGTCACGCGGTAAAATTAACCCCAGATCGCCGCAATCGCGGCGATCGTGGGGTTAATGGTGCTCCGGTCTGCCTCTGCATTAGAGACCGGGAGCACCGGATCGGGCTGTCCCAGTACATGTGCCCGCTCTGACAGCATGCCAGAGCGGGCACATGTGCTCTGTATACTTACCTTCCGCCTCCCTGCACTTCCGGGTTCAGTGTGAAGTGCAGGGAGACGGATCAGTGCTGATCCTGCCCCCTGGTGTTCAAAAAATAAAGTTTATTTAAAATCCCACCCCCCTTTACCCCCCCTTTACCATTTTAATAAAAAAATTAACCCCTTCCCTGCCAATTGATCACTGACTACAGTGATCAATTGGCAGGGATTACATTTTAATATGATCTGATTTTTTTTTAACCCCTGAGGGTTAATTCTTTTTTTTTTAACCCTCAGGGGTTAAATTTATTTTATTAATTAATTTAAATATTTTAAAATTATAAATTTAGCTAGCTGGGGAGGGTGGAAGTTAGTGGGGAATTGGGGGATTTAGTATTACGCTAACTAGGGGTTAACGTTAAAAAAAGTTTAAAAATACGCTTTAAAAAGTTAAAAAATTAAGTTAAAAAAAAAGTTTTAATAACATTTAAGTAAAAAATTTAAAAAAATAAACCCTTTACCCAGTCCAAATAAAAATTAACCCCTTCCCTGCCAGTCGATCACTGCCTACAGTGATCAAAATACAGATCACAGTATTATACTGTTCTAATTTTTTTTTTAACCCCTGACGATTAACTTTTATTTATTTTTTAACCCTCAGGGGTTAAATTTATTTAATTAACTAATTTAAATATTGTATAATTAAATATTTTGCTACCTGGGGTGGGTGGGAGTTATGGGAAAATGGGGAATTTACTGTTAGTGCTGCTTACTGCTAGTTAGGGGTTAACGTTAAAAAAAAAAGCTTAGAAAAATGTTAAATCTGTAAAAAAAAGTTTTACGAAAGTTTAGAAAACTTTAAAAAAATGAATAATCAAAACAAAAGTTTAAAAAATAGTTTTAAAAAGTAAAAAAAGTTTTAAAAAGTAAAAAAATACATTTAATAACGCTCATTACCACTACACCTGGTACAAGCTAGCGGAAAAATGATCCCACGCTAAGGTTCAAAATATGCCTTTTGAAATACCCTGGGATGTCTTCTTTAAGAAATTGTATGGCTTTATGGGGTATTTGGATTATATAGCCTGGTAAAATACTCTAAAATGGGACATGGGCACAGCGTAAAAATTTAAAGTTTGAAAAAAAATGGAATGGCTGTGTCCCAAATGTGCCCCTCCGATGTCCACATATACCTGGCAAAGGTACATACGGGGGTATTTTTGTACTCAGCCGACATAGCTGAGCAACATATAAAGTATTATAGAGTGGTGGTACACATAAGGTTTGCAAAATATACTGTGCAAACTCACTTTGTGTGTCAAAAAGGCAGAAAAAACGCTTATTACCACTACACCTGGTACAAGCTAGCGGAAAAATTATCCCACACTAAGGTTCAAAATATGCCTTTTGAAATACCCTGGGATGTCTTCTTTAAGAAATGGTATGGCTTTATGGGGTATTTGGATTATATAGCCTGGTAAAATACTCTAAAATGGGACATGGGCACAGCGTAAAAATTTAAAGTTTGAAAAAAAATGGAATGGCTGTGTCCCAAATGTGCCCCTCCGATGTCCACATATACCTGGCAAAGGTACATACGGGGGTATTTTTGTACTCAGCCGACATAGCTGAGCAACATATAAAGTATTATAGAGTGGTGGTACACATAAGGTTTGCAAAATATACTGTGCAAACTCACTTTGTGTGTCAAAAAGGCAGAAAAAACGCTTATTACCACTACACCTGGTACAAGCTAGCGGAAAAATGATCCCACACTAAGGTTCAAAATATGCCTTTTGAAATACCCTGGGATGTCTTCTTTAAGAAATGGTATGGCTTTATGGGGTATTTGGATTATATAGCCTGGTAAAATACTCTAAAATGGGACATGGGCACAGCGTAAAAATTTAAAGTTTGAAAAAAAAATGGAATGGCTGTGTCCCAAATGTGCCCCTCCGATGTCCACATATACCTGGCAAAGGTACATACGGGGGTATTTTTATACTCAGCTGACATAGCTGAGCAACATATGAAGTATTATACAGTCGTAGCACACATAAGGTTTGCAAAATATACTGTGCAAACTCACTTTGTGTGTCAAAAAGGCAGAAAAAACGCTCATTACCACTACACCTGGTACAAGCTAGCGGAAAAATTATCCCACGCTAAGGTTCAAAATATGCCTTTTGAAATACCCTGGGGTGTCTACTTTAAGAAATGGTAGGCCTTTGTGGGGTAGTTTGAATTCAAAACTTACGAAGATGCTTGGAAATTGCACATAGGCCCAGCGTCAAAATTCAAAGTTCTGTAAAAACTGATATGGCTTGGTCTCCAATATGCCACTGTAGCTTCACAAAATAGTGCCAAAGACATTCATTGGGGATGTCTTTTTACTCAGAAGACTTAGCTGAGCATAATTTGGAGGTTTTGAACTTAGTGGCACATATGAAATATACAAAATGCCCAGAAAAAATGCAATCCGTATGTCAAAAAATGCACAAAATTATTTTTTACCACATACTTCGGCATATATTGGTGAAAAAATGGGGGCATGCTAAGGCACAATATGCACCTTATGATATACCCTGGAGTGTCTACTTTTACAAATGGTAGGCCTTTGTGGGTTTTTTTTGAACATTCAAACTGTTATAATACCCCAAATGGAAGCATAGGCTCATTAAATCCGTCTCTCAAAATTCTACTGTGAATACTGAAAAGGACAGGTCTCCTGTATGGCACTGTAGCTTCACGAAATAGTGCCATAGACATACAATGGGGGTGTCCTTTTACTCAGAAGACTTAGCTGAGCATAATTTGGGGGGTTTGAACTTAGTGGCACATATGAAATATACAAAATGCCCAGCAAAAATGCAATCCGTATGTAAAAAATGCACAAAATTATTTTTTACCACATACTTTGGCATGTAATGGTAAAAAAATGGGGGCATGTTAAGGCACAATATGCACCTTATGAGATACCCTGGAGTGTCTACTTTTACAAATGGTAGGACTTTGTGGGGGGTTTTGAACAGTCAAACTGTTATAATACCCCAAATGGAAGCATAGGCTCATTAAATCCGTCTCTCAAAATTCTACTGTGAATACTGAAAAGGACAGGTCTCCTGTATGGCACTGTAGCTTCACGAAATAGTGCCATAGACATACAATGGGGGTGTCCTTTTACTCAGAAGACTTAGCTGAGCATAATTTGGGGGGTTTGAACTTAGTGGCACATATGAAATATACAAAATGCCCAGCAAAAATGCAATCCATATGTAAAAAATGCACAAAATTATTTTTTACCACATACTTTGGCATGTAATGGTAAAAAAATGGGGGCATGTTAAGGCACAATATGCACCTTATGAGATACCCTGGAGTGTCTACTTTTACAAATGGTAGGCCTTTGTGGGGGTTTTTGAACAGTCAAACTGTTATAATACCCCAAATGGAAGCATAGGCTCATTAAATCCGTCTCTCAAAATTCTACTGTGAATACTGAAAAGGACAGGTCTCCTATATGGCACTGTAGCTTCACGAAATAGTGCCAAAGACATACAATGGGGGTACCGTTGTACTCAGCAGAAGTAACTGAACACATAATAAAACTTTGTACAGGAATAGCACACACCAACTTTACAAAATACACATGAGAAGTTCTTTGTTATACGTTTGTGTGCGAAAACCCCCAAAAAACACAATTTTACTCCAATATTTAGCAGAGGTTGGCGGTAAAATGGCTATGTAGAAAGTGTCAAAACAACCTTAGGTAAATAGCCTGTGATGTCTACTTTATATAAATATATACTTTTGTGTGGCAATTTTGTTTTATTTTATGGCTATTAGGCTTACAAGACAAACATACCAAATTCTAAAATCGCTCCACATTAAAATTTTATTTTACTCCTTGTGCTTTGTGACCTGTAACTACCAAAAAAAACTTAAAATCCCAGACACATTATATATTCTGTAAATCAGAACAAATAAATGAATTTATTTTTAATTACTTTCCTTAACCTGCACTAATTATGCACACATTATGATTGCAAAAACTGTAAAAAAAAACCAATATTTTTCTTTTTTTTGCATTTTTCTGTATTTTTTTTATAATAAGTAAGCATTTATATATATATATATGTTATATCAAATTAAAGCCCTTTCTGTCCTTTAAAAAACAGTATATAATATGTGTCGGTGCAATAAATGAGAGAGATGCAAATTGCAGTTGAACGCAAACAGCAAGAAAATGCAAAAATTGCTTGTGTCATTAAGCGTAAGTCAAGCTTCTGAAGCTCTGTCCTTAAGGGGTTAAGGACTGAGCCAGTTGTACAAGTTGTGATCAAAAGAAAACGTAAACAAAACCTTGAATTTGCACTATATGTCTGTTCAGGCGTAATTCACCTCTTTTATATTATATGCACCCACACTTATTATATATCATTTTGTTCAGGAGAAACAGGACTTTCATGTCACATCAAATATTTATATATGAAACATAATTTAATATGAATAAAATGTAAAAAAAAATGTGAAAAATTACAATTTTTTTTATTTTTTTAGTTCTGCGAGGCATTTTAACTGTGAATGTCATAATACTGTTAGCTGTTACTGCAATAAAATGCACATATTTGTATTCAGATAAGTCTCACAAGTAAAATAGCACCCCCAAGTACAGGTTTGATAGTGTTTTTTGAAAGTTACAGGGTCAAATTTAGCACACTATATTTTTTAGTTTATACACATTGAAATTTGCCAGTCTGGTTATGTTGCCTTTGAGACCGTATGGTAGCCCAGGAATGAAAATTACCCCCATGATTGTATACCTTTTGCAAAAGTAGACAACCCAAAGTATTACAAATGGGGTATGTCCCGTCTTTTTTAATTGCCACTTAATCACAAACACTGGCCACAGATAGCATTCTAATCTGTTTTTTATTTTTGCATTTTTCACACACATACAAATTAGAATGCTAACTTTGGCCAGTGTTTGTGACTGTGTGTGAAAAATGCAAAAACAGATTTGAACGTTAATTTTGGCCAGTATTTGTGACTAAGTGGCTACTAAAAAAGACATTCCTGGGCTACCATACGGTCTCAAAGGCAACATAACCAATCTGGCGAATTTTAATGTGGAAAAATGGAAATGCAAGTCTCATATTACACTCTGTAAATTTTGAAAACACCATAAAACCTGTACATGGTGGGTACTGTTATACTCGACTTCGGTGAACACAAATATTAGTGTTTCCAAACATTACAACTTATCACAACAATTATATCATCAGTAAAAGTGCCGTTTGTGTGTGAAAACTGCAAAAAACTGCACTTTCACAGACAATATCACTGTTGTGATATGTTTTACGGTTTTGAAACACTAATATTTGTGTTCAGCGAAGTTTCCCTAGTAAAACAGTATGTACAGGCAGTGGCGTACTAAGGGGGGGGCGGGGGGGGCGGTCCGCCCCGGGTGCCATCAGGCAGGGGGGTGCCACCAGGGCTGGCCAGGCTTGCTATTCTGTGAGCTGTGTGGCTGCACCGGGTGCCGTAGCAGCAGGGCGCCGGGCAGCCGACACAGCTCACACGCAGGGGCTGGAAGCAGAAAACCTGCACGGAGATTTGGGGGCGGGGCTAAAACGGCCGTGGGGGCGGAGCCAAGCCGGATGCGGGGGCGGAGCTAAATGCAGCCTCATACTGCTGCACACAGAGAGAGGGGAAGCAGGAAGGAGTCCCTGCTTCCCCAACTACAGCACAGGAGGGACTGGATCCACTCCTCCTCCAGCCCAATCTTACTGTAAGTGAGAGAGTGTGTGCTGTGTGTAACTGTGATTGTGACTGTCTTTGACTGTGTGTGCTGTGTGTAACTGTGATTGTGACTGTCTTTGACTGTGTGTGCTGTGTGTAAGTGTGATTGTGACTGTCTGACTGTGTGTGAGTGTGTAACTGTGATTGTGACTGTCTGACTGTGTGTGAGTGTGTAACTGTGATTGTGACTGTCTTTGACTGTGTGTGCTGTGTGTAAGTGTGATTGTGACTGTCTGACTGTGTGTGAGTGTGTAACTGTGATTGTGACTGTCTGACTGTGTGTGAGTGTGTAACTGTGATTGTGACTGTCTTTGACTGTGTGTGCTGTGTGTAAGTGTGATTGTGACTGTCTGACTGTGTGTGAGTGTGTAACTGTGATTGTGACTGTCTGACTGTGTGTGAGTGTGTAACTGTGATTGTGACTGTCTTTGACTGTGTGTGAGTGTGTAATTGTGATTGTGACTGTCTTTGACTGTGTGTGAGTGTGTAAGTGTGATTGTGACTGTCTTTGACTGTGTGTGAGTGTGTAACTGTGATTGTGACCGTCTTTGATTGTGTGTGTGTGACTGTCTGTGATTATGTTGTGTGTATGTGTGACTGTCTGCCTGTGTGATTGTCTGCCTCTGATTGTGTGTGTGACTGTGTGTGTGTGTGTGTGTGTGTGCCACTGTGTGTGTGACTGTCTGACTGTGATTGTCTGTGTGACTGTGTGTGACTGTCTGCCTGTGATTTTGTGTGTGTGTGCGTGCGTGTGTGTGTGAGTGACTGTCTGTGACTGTGTGTGTGTGCGTGTGTGTGTGAGTGACTGTCTGTGACTGTCTGTGACTGTGTGTGTGTGTGTGTGTGTGAGTGACTGCCTGTGACTGTGTTGTGTGTATGTGTGACTGTCTGCCTGTGATTGTGGGTGTGACTGTCTGTGTGTGTATGTGTGACTGTCTGCCTGTGTGATTGCCTGCGTGTTTGACTGTCTGCCTGTAACTGTGTGTGAGTGACTGTGTCTGACGGTCTTCGCCCTGCAGTGAGCCGGCAGCCAGGATATGATGTCATCGCGGCCTCTGCATCATTACAGGGCGTGCGATGGACCTGTGCAGAAAGAGCACAGAGATCCCAGCAGCAACCACTGACCACCAGGGACTGAGGATCCACTCCAGCCCTTCTAGAGCAAGGTAGGGAGGCAGGGTGGACCTCTTAATGATTAAATGTGTGTATGTATGTAATATTTGTGTGTGTGTATGTGATTGTGGGTCAGTGATTGTGTTTGTGTAAATCTGTGATTATGTGTGATTGTGTGTATCTCTGCGTATGTGTTTAGTAGATAGCTCCCTTATTTCCTGTCCTTAAATATTGCAATCCCACATAAGGATAACAAATAAGGGATTTATCTGCTAAGCAACTGAAAATAAGAAAAGGGCATTTTTTTATCCTTTATCTGTTTAGTAGATCATTCCCTGAATTGGTGCCCGTATGTGAGATTTCCATATTTAAAGATACTAAATGAGGGTGCAGTTTAGCAGATAGCACCTTATTTGGTGTCCTTAAATATGGCAATCCCACAAAGGTTAGCAAATAGGAGTTATCTGCTAAACAAAGATTGAAATTAAGAGTTGTCAGCCAGCCCACAACAAGAAATCTGGGTGGCTAATGTGAATAATATGCAAATGTGTAGTCAGATGCCAGCATGCAGAACACAGCATGCTGGCATCAGACAGCCAATGGCAGCATATTACCCCATCCCCTAGTGAGAAGTTTTACTGCTCCCCCTCCCCCTCCTGTTTTGACTGTGGTATCTTATGTGCCCCCCCCCATATATATTGTTCCTAGAGTCGCCACGATGTCTGCATGTGTGTCAATGTGTATCTGTGTGTGACTGTGTTTGTGTGTATATGTATCTGCATGTATGTCCGTATATGTGTTTATGTGCAGACATCTAACAATCTCGCCAACACTACACACAAATACACTCATGCATTTCAACATCAAAACTACATACACACCCCACCATTATATATAACCATACCACTGCATTCAAATACCACACAAATGCATGCTTGCATTCAAACGCCAACACTACATACAAACACACCGCTACATTCACTCACATATACTCCATACAAAAACATGCATACATTCAAACACACAAACACTGCTTAGTGCTAAATACATAAAAAAAAATTGGTTGTTTTTATATTTCAATTTGGGGGGGGGGGGGGGCAGGGGGGTGCCAAAAATAGGACCCGCCCCGGGTGCCAAATGCTCTAGGTACGCCCCTGTGTACAGGTTTTATGGTGTCTTGGAAAGTTACAGGATTAAATATAGGGCTTGCAAAACATTCTCTGGACTTTCTGCTTGGGTTGTCAGGCAAGTCTCTCAAATAGTAATTGAAGATTTTTTTTAAAAACATTTTCTCCTCTCGTTTCTTTTAGTTAGACAGATATATTTTAACCCGTTAAGGACGGCGGGCGTTCTATGCCGTCCTTAAGGAAGCGGCCGCGAAATGCCGCAATGTCCAAACCGTCCTTTGTACTTACCCGGTCGCCGGCGTATGGGGACTCCCCTGGGAGCCCCCCTCCTTCCTCTTCGGCCCCCCTGGGCCATATGATCGCAAGGTCCTTGCGAGGACCTCGCAATCACATGGACGGCATAGCCGTCCAAGACATTGCCAGCAGGGGGAGTGCCTGTAATGACAAGTACTCCCCCTGCTGTCTGAAAATAAATAAAATAAATGTTAAATCAGGGTAAAAATAAATAATATATAGTTAGATCATATATATATTTACTATATATATGATCTAAGTATATATATATATACACATATACACACATATATGTAATGAGACAGAGAGAAGCTCAAGGAAGCAGGCTGAAGGGTCAGTGTAGGACCCGCTTTAGGGGGGTCTGCCTTGACGTTGGCAGGCAGGCATTCCCTCCAATGGCCATTGGAGCAACTAAATGACTTCCATTTGTCTAAACATACATAGGGATTAAGGAGAGAGCACAGGTAACTTTTTCTGTTCTTTGGTTTTTACTATATATTGGGGCTGATGTGTACTATAGTCATTGCTGCCGGCCCAGTAGTGATGGGAGTGAGCGCAGGACTTATCTTTTTGTATTAGTATTATGGCATTCACAGTTAGAATGTCACATAGAACTAAAAATGTTTTAAAAATTCTTATTTTCTCCCATTTTTTTATATTTTATTCATATTAAATTGTGTTTTATACCTAAATGTCTGATGTTAAATGAAAGCCCTGTTTCCCCTGAATAAAATTATATATAATAAGTGTGGGTGCACATAATATGAAAGAGGCGAATTACGCCTGAACAGACATATAGCGCAAATTCAAATTTGTGTTTACGTTTTGTTTTGACTGAGTGTACATTTGGCTCAGTCCTTAAGGGGTTAAACAATATGTTTTTAACTATAAAAATAAATGATATAAATAAGTAGTCTATTGTACTTACACAGTCCCACTTGTTCTTTCTCCACAAGCCGGGAACTTCCTGCACTTGCCAACACATTCCCTTAACATTTGCTATAACAATGGCTGCCAGCACTGACTGTAAGAAAGAACAAATGTTATTACACAATTGAACAGGAACTATTAATCGTCTTGGCAAGAGTTCATTACTAAACTTTTATAAGCAGTGTTAGTAGACAGAAGGCTTTCTTTTCTGGAAGTTATAGCTTTGAATAAAATATTGAAAATCACCTATTATTTGTGACTCTCTATTTTCTTTTCAGTTTATATTAAATAGTTAGCAAACTGGATCATTATTCCATTCAGTCCAGACAAAGCCAGGTCAAGCATTTATCCTATTCTCTGTATGCTTTCTTTATGCTGAATGCCTGGTTTGAAGGACATAACTTATAATAATGACTGACAGGGAGCTAAGATGGAGGCACCCAGTTGCAGGATAAAGCACTGTGGATTTCTACATTCCATTTTATATTCCCAACCTCTCAAATAACTAAACATATGGAAATATGTTTAATAATATACTAAGTTAAGCATAGTGGCATGTAACAGGAAGATTGTGCCATTGTACAAACAGTCACAAAGTAGATTTACATTGATGAATAATGTACCTTCTGAAGGGGTTCAAAGAACCTGCCAACTGACAGCATGGCAATCATAACAACTGCAGCGGAAATCATACCAGCAACCTGAAAAAATACATATATTTACTTCAAATGCAAAACTAATGTTTTGCCACTGTTGCTTGTCTTCATCACTTTTGTCTTTATTTTGTGCAAGTGGTGAAAAAGATTATACACATTTGAATTATGACAAAAACACACAATGAAATAGAGTATTATTTGGCACATTCAGGCACACCCTATTGGAGGGTATAATAAATAATTTCAGTTGCTGATTATCTAGTATGTAGAAGATAAAGAGGAGGAAAACTGTTGATTTCAAAAGAGTGTTTATATGTTTATGATTTAGTAATCTATAAATGCTTTCCTTTTACAAAAATATCACTACATGCACTCCCTAATATTAATGTTATTACAAAACATGGAGCATGTGACAAAACCCACTATTTGGCCTGCATTTGGCCTACGTTCTCTAACCGGTTCCTGAACCCCATTCATGTGTGGCCGGTCAAACCTTTACCCTGGTGGTGATTCGGCTGTATTCATGGGATCTGAGTGCTGTTTGGACAACTTGGTTGCTCAGATCCAGGATATCTGGGGATATAATATTTGTGGGAGTTCCTATTTGTTTTGTATGCAATTTTTATGTATTTTATATTTTATGCTTTTATGCTGAGTCACTCTGACATAGAAACTTGTCACCATTGTGTGGGAGTGTTCTGGGCGTGGTTTACTGCATTCTGATTCTGTATATAAGTGGGCCTGTTGGCCATAATAAACACATTAATTTCTACCCTTTATCAAGTCTAGGCTGATGTTTGGGGAACTTGGGGCTATAATCACTATTGCGTTTGGGACTTGAGAGATCTATAACGGATATACTCAGCTGGAGTATAGGGGATCCATTACAGTGCAGTATCTCTTTAATTTGAGTTGCAGCAACGAGAATAAACACCAAAGTCCTCTTTATTTCCAGCTCCTCAGAAAGTCAAAATAAGCTCTATTTTCATTGATTATCCTTATTCCAGTTTATCCTTATTATTGTCTTAATGTTCTATTTCCCTCTGTTTGAATTTATTTGCTCTTATTCACTGCTATGATATTCCTCCAGTGGTTATCTCTTTGATTTATTTTTTCATTTACCTTTAATTCTCCTTTCTGCTATTTTTGGCACACATTTAGGATTTATTTCCTCTAATTTGTGTTTTTTGGGGCTCTTCGGTCTCTTGTCTGCCAGTTCCACCAAAGACCCATTGGCCATTTTGGTGAAGTCGTGTGCATATGTGAATAACAAAATGGTGTTGTTCATTGCCAAATTACTGGAGCCCAACAGATCTCTGTTGCCCTAACAGCTACACAATGCTTGTTTTGATTGGAAGAGTGTGCAAATCACTTCAGAGGGCAATGCTTTCCTGGTGAACTACCATCTGGTTTTGAGGAGTCTTTCCTGGCAGATGGTTGTTTAATTTATCCTTGCAATTTTTCAGCATTATTCACTCTTAAGGGCTGGTTTACTAGTACTTTCTGTCATGCAATTTTTCTTTTCTGGTCAGTTTTTATTCCCTATTTTTTTTTTTTTTTTGTTAATATGTCAAAGTTTAAAGCTTCTGATGTGTGCATCTCTGTCACACTGACACATTCACCCCTCACCCACACTGTCACACTGCCCTCTCACCTACACTATTACTGGCCCACACTATCACACTGCCCTCTCACCCACACTGTCACACTGCCCCCTCACTCACACTGTCACACTGCCCCATCACCCACTGTCACACTGCCCCATCACCCACTGTCACACTGCCTCCTCATCCACACTGTCACACTGCCCTTCACCCACACTGTCACACACTGTCACATTCACCCCTCACCCACACTGTCACTCTGCCCCCTCACCCACACTGTTACTGGCCCACACTGTCTCACTGCCCCCTTACCTACACTGTCACACTGCCCCCTCACCCACTGTCACACTCTCCCCTCACCCACTGTCACACTCTCCCCTCACCCACACTATCACATTGCCTTCTCCAAACACCCCCCCTCACCCACACTGTCATATTCCCACCCTCACCCACATTGTCACACTGCCCCCTCACACACACTGTTACTGGCCCACACTGTCACACTACCCCCTTATCCACACTGTCACACTCCCCCTCACCCACACTGTCACTCTGCCATTCACCTACACAGTCACACTGCCCCCTCACCCATACTGTCACTGGCCCACACTGGGGCAGAGAAAGAGCAGATGAGCCTGAGGGAGAGTAGAATCAGGGGAGAAGCAGAGGAGCCTGGGGGGAAAGCAGAAGCAGGGGAGATGCAGAGGAGTTTTGGGGAGAGTAGAAGCAGGGGAGAAGCAGAGGAGCCTGGGGGAGAGTAGAAGCAGGGGAGACATATAGGAGCCTGGGGGAGAGTAGAAGCCTGGGCAGAGGAGGGACAGGGAGAGCCTGGGGCAGAGAAGGGGGAGGGTAGCCTGAGGCAGAAGAGAAACAGGGAAACCTGGTTCAGCGGAGGAAGAGCTGGCAGAGCCTGGGGTATGAGGATGTAGCGTTACTCAACTTACCCAGGGGCCGGCCCCGGTCCTCTCTTCAAGCCGCGCGCGGTCCTGCGGCTGCACGAGCCGCGCGCGGCTCATCCGACGCTTCAGACAGGAAGGCGGGCAGTGACCGCGAGATGCGGTCACATGTCCCGCCTGAATCTAAGAGCGCGCCACGAGTCTCGGGCGCACTCTTAAAGAGACAGTGGGAGCCTAAATTGCAAAAAGGCTCCCATTGGCTCCTGTCATGCCAATCACCCCATACACTTACCTTTTGGGGGTGTGGAAGTGACAGGAGCCAATCACATTAGTTTAAAGGCTACTTATACTTACCCTTTTTCCTTAGTTCCTTGCCCTATAGTGGTTTCTGCTACAGTTCCCTTTAGCGCTTGTGGTGTTCAGTTGTGTTCCTCCGTATTTGACCTTGGCTTTGTATTCTGACTTCGTTTTCGCTTTATCCTTGTCTGTTCTGTTTGCCAGCTTGCTGATTCCTGTGTACCAGACCCCGGCTAGTTCTCGTTTACGCTGTCTCTTTGTGCCCTTGACCTCGGATCGTTCCTGACTCTGTACTTCTCCTATATACGTCGAGTCCGGCCACTCTAAGGTCCGGTAGACGTATCTCTCCTCTGTGCTGTCTTCTGTTTGGCTGGATCCTGCGTGTAGGGGTATATTCTCGTTACATTACGATAGGGCCATGGACCCCGCAGATTTAGCTCAACAGATGGCGTCCCATGAGGCTAGATTTATAGAGCAGGATCACCGTATGGATCAGATAGCTCAGGCTCTCCAGACGCTCTTAGCTAGAACCATTCCAGCAACCACACCTAACCCTCCTACACCCCTGCTTCCTGAAGTATCCACTTTGCCTACTACTTTGGCCCATTTAACACCTCCTCCTAGGTATGGAGGGGATTCTAAGACATGCAGAGTGTTCATTAACCAAATAGAGTTTCACTTTGAGATGTATCCACGTTCATTTCCCACAGAGAGGTCTAAAGTTGGGTTCTTTATGCACCAACTTACCGACAAAGCACTTGAATGGGCAAATCCTATTTGGGAAGCTAATGGACCTATGGTGCATGACTTTCACAGTTTTCTTACAGCTTTTCGCAGAACTTTTGACACTATGAAAAGGTCTAAGAATGCCGCAAGAGCATTAATGAGAGTTAAACAGGGTTCTAGGTCTGTGGCTGATTTCGCTATTCAGTTTCGTACCCTTGCCTCACAGGTAGATTGGACCAACAATGGGTTAACTACGGCCTTCATGGAAGGCTTATCAGACTCTATATTAGATGAGGTAGCAGCTAAGGAGCTTCCTGTTGCCTTAGAGGACCTTATTGACTACCTCATTTATATAGATAATAGGATTCGTGACAGGCTCTATACCAAGAACAGAAATAGACGTTTTGTTACACCTATTCACCCCAGAGTTAATACACCGGAGAGTGTTAGAGTATCTGAAGAGGAACCTATGCAATTAGGGGTTGCCAAACTCTCTGATAATGAAAAATTACATAGGAGAAGGGAGGGACTCTGCCTATATTGTGGTAGGAGATACCATATGGTAAAGGAATGTCCTTTGCTCCCGGAAAACTCTCGCACCTAAGACCTTATAGGGGACTGGCCTTGGGTGTGATTTCTAAGTCTCCTACATTGCCTCCTAACCGACTGCTTCTCCCTGTTTCTTTACATATGGGAGAGAGTTGTATAGTTGAAAATATATACGCCCTGGTTGACTCTGGGGCAGCTGAGAATTTTATAGACTCTGGTTTTGTAAAGAAAAACAACATTCCGATCAGGGAGAAGGAGATACCCTTGTCCGTTGAGGCTATAGATGGTAGACCTTTAATTTCTCCAGTTGTTACTCATGAGACTGCACCGTTACACATGTACACAGGGGTTTTACACTATGAAACCATTCGGTTCCAGGTCATCACCTCTCCCTCTTCACAGTTGGTGTTAGGGTATCCATGGTTACGTGCCCACAATCCCATTTTTGACTGGGAAACAGGGCAGATCAAATCATGGAGTGAAGCCTGCCATGAGTCATGTACTTTTGAAGTCACGCCTGTGAATTCTATTAATGTTCCTACCATTCCTCCTTTGTCTACGGCTATACCCTCTCAGTATTTATCTTTAAAGACTGTCTTTGATAAAAGAGAGGCTGACAAATTACCGCCTCACAGACCCTACGATTGTGCTATTGACTTGTTGCCTGGCACTATACCTCCAAAGGGCAGGGTGTACCCCTTATCGGTTCAAGAAAACCGTGTCATGGAGGAATATATATATATTTTTTTTAATTCTTTATTTTTGTCGTGCAGGTGAGTACAAAGCATAAGCAAAACGCCACAACAGCGTACGTAGATGTATTCAAGGTAAATCGTGGCAGGAGTAGATGCACATTATTATTATTTTCATTTGAAACAAGTTTAACATATTAATTGCATTCGATTGGGCAAACTAGGCTATATAGGCTATGTCATATCAAGGATCACACAATTTTAAATAATATAGGTAGCTAGTCTTGACGCAACTGAGACTACACATCTTTTAGACGGTTGTAAGCTACGTCACGGCTAAGGCTTTGCACCTGAGTAGCGAATTAAAAAACAAACTTTTGTATGGCTAGTTCCCTGCGCATGTTTGAGATAAAGCATATAATAAACTTTTCAAAACTTTGCTTTGCGAATTTTGCTGTGGAAGTGTAATGTGAACCTCGCTTTTATGTGTCGGGGTAAGTAGGGCCCCCCGTACAGTGCTCTTCAGCCGTATCAGGTGGGTATTCGTCATGTATTCGTTCTCTAAGAGCCTAATAAGTGCAGGCTGGGATCTAATTAAAAGGTTGCTGGGGTCGTGCGAAGCACAAACTGGGGGTTCATCATGAGTGTCATTGTGTAACAGCATGTAAATGTAGCGTATGGTGTCAGTACGGGCCTTGTATTTGGACACTAGTTGTGGTCGTGGGTGTCTATGCAATCTCGTTGTGTCAGTTGTAACGAGTCGGCAGCATAAAACAACTAAAATAATACAACATATAAAGAACAAAAAGCGGGGGGCGGGGGGCGGGGCCTGGCCGCCGAGCTAGCCGGTCGCACCTCACAACAGCTCAGGCAAATCTTGGCTTAAAAACCTACAATATGGATCGGTTGAACTCCCCTCGTTGACCTACCGCGGTGGGCTGGCACCTATGGAGACACTGGACCCGGGGAGAGGCTTGCAGTTGCTGTTTTAGTCCCCCGGTGGGGTACGCACTGCTCCTTTTGGATGAGGCCTACTCAGGCGGTGAGTGAGGCGGACGGCCGCCGCCCTCTATCCTGCCCAATGCTACTCAGCCAGGCTCCTTCGGCTGGGCGACCTGGGCCCTGTTCCCCCCCCTCTGGGCCGGTGGGGGTGATCCCGGCCTGCACCCTGTACGCCCTGTGGCTCCTGCTACATCGGAGCTTTTGAGTCCCCGACAGCCGCCAAACCACAACTCTGACTGCACCTAAAATGGTGGCGCAGCGACCCTGCTGGCTCACACGAGCGCCTCTGGCTTCCGAGGGGATGGTACCCTCCAGAATCCCACGCAAGCACTGCACGCCTGCAGAAATGGATCAATGCCAACTGACCCACAGCCTCAGGGATAGCTGTACAAGCGATACCACGACAAAAAGGCGGGAGCGACTACCTGCTAACCAGCAAAGCACTGACCCATCGCTCCAGACCCAGCAGACCCCTCGGACCTGCCCAGATGACTTGCACACCATAACTCCAACCCGAGGAGCTGTCCTACACCGCCTCCATAACGACTCAGTGAAACCAGTAAGCCGGACCGCAGGGAGTAGGCACCAGACTGCTGGAGGAAAGAGGTGGAAGAGAGCTCCACATCACAGCACCAAACAATTCTGGACTCACTGGGGGAGCGAAGCCTGCATAACTCACCTCCTTGGGGTTCAAGTACCTGGCAGCATGCCGCTGGGGTGTCGGGTGCTCTTATACTCCAATAGTCATATAGTTTTAAGCGAATGACCTCAGGACTCTACCTGCATACTAAGCGTAATTAGCAAGGGCAACAGCTTAAGGGCATAATTTAGCAACAGCTAACTCATGAGTGAATATCATAGTACTAAAGTTCGCAAGCTTGTGTTACAATAGATAAGTGATTACTAGTACTGTTTTATAAAATGTGCAATACATTTACAATCTTAAGCGCACTTAGCTGGTTATACGCATGTCTAGCCTAGCATGTTATGCCATAAAAATGATGCCTAGAAGCTTGATATCTTCATGTAACATAAAAAACAAAAATGTGCTGATTGCCCGGCTATTGTTATATTGCAAATCATAATGCCACACTAGAATGCCAACCTAGCACCATAAAGCGGTGATCACCTTACTATAATATAACGATTTCTCTGTTTAGCCAAAGCCTGTTATAACTATATAAAAATGTGCAATGTCTCATGCCACTGTCAAATGTATGTGCATCCACAAACACGCTGTTGTGGCGTATGTCAATAATATGTAATAAACTGCACAAAAAAATAAAGAATTAAAAAGAACAAAAAGCAAGAAAAGAGCATGAGAGGTTTTGTTATCGGACAGTCTTGATTACTCTCGTCTTGTTAGGGTTCAAGCAATCATTGGGTTACGGGCTTGGCTTATGCCCGGTAGAAGCAGAATGCGGGAGAGCGTACCTGTGATTTGTGTCCCACTTCATGTTGCGGTAGCTGTGTGCGGTCCTGCGGGAGGGTGTCGCGGCACAAAGATCGGTGCGCTGACCGCGCTCTTCCCCAGGCTACTTGTGGTTTCGGTCGGTGGGTCCGTGGCGTCTATTGCCATCAGGGGTAGTCTCAATTCCTCCAGTGTCTTTGTGGCTTCTTGTGTGTTCCGCACCACCAGCGGCCCGCTTGCGCCTTCTATATGTAGGGCACGGCCTGGGCCCCAGCGGTATCTGATTTTTTTCTGCAGCAGGAAGGACGTGAGCTGTTTGAGAGATCTTCTCCAGTTCAGCGTTCCACTTGAGAGATCAGCGTAAAATGATAGAGTCGTGCCCTCAAAAGTGTAGGCTGGTAGGCCCTTGGTGGCCTCTAGGACGGCCCTCTTGTCCCTCATGTTTTGAAATCGGAGGACAACGTCCCCTGTGGCAGCTGGTGGTGCCGTAGCTGGCCGCGGTATACGAAAGATGCCATCCATCATGACGGATTTGGCCACTTTCGGGGTTAGGAGTGCTGTGAGTAACCGCCTGGTATAGTGCGGAAGCTCGGCTTCTGGTATAGAGTCCGGGACCCCCCTTAGCTTGATGTTGTTTTGACGTCGCTTGTCTTCTTGTGTAGCCAATTGTTGTTCATGAAGGGATGCTAGTTGCTGCAGTTCATGGACTGCCGTTTGTAGCTCTCCTATCTGGCGTGTATGGCCGCTTGCAGTGCATTCCACAGTCCCTAATCGTGTTGAGAGGCCTTTCAGATCCTCTCTTATCGTGGCCACTTCTGCGGATATTTTACCGTGATGTGCAGCCATAAGCTCTGTAATAGCCTCCATAGTCACCGGAGTGGGTGCTGGTGCGACCACGCGTGGCCTGACTGGCGGCGGTGGGGCTCTGGTCGGCATGAAGCTCTCTTCTCCGTCGTCCGACGTGCTGTCCGAGAAATCGGAGCATCCACCGTGTAAGGACGCCATTGTTGCTCCGGCCGTCTCGTGGGCCTGCTTCCACATATCCCCAATATTCATTCCCAGACGGGGTTTGTCCGGCTTTTGCTTTTTCGTTTTTCTGCCCATGAGGGTCGGGTAAGTCGTGGGGTACTCTGGGGGGTGTTTGGGTTGTGATCGGGTGTCGTTTGCCGCAATTAATCAAGTTTGGAGTCGGGAGCTCTGCGGCCATGCGACTGTCTTCGTCCGTTGCTAGACCGGAAGCCCATGGAGGAATATATTAAAGAATCATTAGACAAGGGATTTATTAGGAGATCCTCTTCTCCGGCTGGAGCGGGGTTCTTCTTTGTATCGAAGAAAGAAGGTGATTTAAGACCTTGCATTGATTATAGAGGTCTTAATAAAATCACCATCAAAAATGCTTACCCTATACCATTAATAACAGAATTGTTTGACAGGCTCAAACATGCTACGGTATTCACCAAACTAGACCTTAGAGGAGCATACAATTTAATACGTATAAAAAAGGACCACGAATGGAAGACAGCATTCAACACTAGGTCAGGTCATTATTTGGGCTTTGCAATGCCCCAGCCGTATTCCAAGAATTTATTAATGATGTCTTAAGAGACTTTATTCACTCATTTGTTATTGTGTACTTGGACGACATTTTAATATATTCTACAGATCTACACACTCATCACAGACATGTTACGACAGTTTTAAAGACTCTTCTTGCTAATGGCCTTTATTGTAAACTAGAAAAATGTCTATTCGACCAATCCGAGGTCCAGTTTTTGGGGTATTTGATTTCCGCTAAGGGTTTTCGTATGGATCCCCGGAAGCTCGCTGCTGTCATAGAATGGCCTCTGCCGCAAGGTCTGAAAGCCATCCAGCGTTTTCTGGGTTTCTCTAATTATTATAGACGTTTTATCAAAGGTTTTTCGTCTATTGTAGCACCTATTTTCGTATGACTAAAAAGGATGGCAATACACGTGCCTGGTCTACCGAGGCACTTCAGGCTTTTGACTTTCTTAAGACTACGTTCGCCTCTGCACCTATTTTACAGCATCCTGTCCCCTCATTGCCCTATATACTTGAGGTTGATGCTTCCGATATAGGGGTAGGTGCTGTCTTATCCCAAAGAGAGTCTCCTGACAAGCCGTTGCATCCGTGTGGCTTCTTTTCTAAACAACTGTCCAAAGCAGAAAAGAATTATGATGTGGGTAATCGCGAACTCCTTGCTATCATTTTAGCACTCAAAGAATGGAGACATTTGTTAGAAGGCACTAAGGATCCCATCCTCATATTTACGGATCATAAGAACCTGTCCTACCTTAGCGAAGCTAAAAGATTGTCTTCCAGGCAGGTTAGGTGGTCACTGTTCTTGTCCCATTTCAATTATATAATCACCTATAGGCCAGGTGATCAGAACACTAAAGCGGACGCTCTGTCCAGACAGTTTGAAACTGTTGACAAACAGGAGATTGATGTTACTTCTGTCATTCCCCCAGACAGGATAATAGCAACTACTGTATTGTCTATATCCTCGTCCCTCTTGCAGGCCATACAAGCGAAACAAAGCATGGCACCTAGCGAGAGGCCTAATGATAAATTGTTCGTTGACGTTCCCGAGAGACGGGATATTTTGTCACTATATCATGATACTAAGACTGCTGGACATCCTGGTATTTCCAAAACAGTGTCAGCTGTTTCTCGGTATTTTTGGTGGGATTCCTTACGAAAGGATGTCACTGACTATATAAGTGCTTGTACTACTTGTGCCTGTATGAAATCCTCTCGTAGAGTTCCTTGTGGGCTGTTGCATCCGTTACCCGTTCCCGAGAGACCTTGGTCCAACCTATCTATGGATTTTATTGTTGAATTACGACCCTTCGAATGGTAACACAGTCATCCTGATGATAGTTGACCGGTTTTCCAAAATGGCTCACTTTGTGTCTCTTCGCAAGTTGCCCACATCCAAGGAACTGGACCTTATCTTCGCTAGAGAAGTATTTCGGTTACATGGCATTCCCTTATCTATTGTGTCCGACAGGGGTAGCCAATTTATTTCCAGGTTCTGGAGAGCCTTTTGTACAGAAATGGGTATTTCTCTCTCGTTTTCTTCCGCTTACCATCCCCAGTCTAATGGATCTGCTGAACGTGCCAACCAGTCTCTGGAGCAGTACCTCCGTTGTTTTGTGTCTCACCATCAGGACAATTGGTCTGACCTGCTTCCTTGGGCTGAATTTGCTCGGAATAACGCCACTCATGATTCTTCCGGCAAAAGCCCTTTTTACGTCGTCTATGGCCAGCATTCCGTTGTTCTCCCGGCTGCATTCTCCTCACAGGGCATGCCAGTTCTGGATGAGCATTTGGCTGGTTTGCGTAATACTTGGGAACAGGTTCAGCGTTCTTTGGTTGACTCTGCTGCTCGCCAGAAGGCTCAGGCTGACAAGCATCGCAGAGCGGCTCCTTCCTATGTTGTGGGGGACAGAGTTTTGCTTTCCACGCGGAATATTCGCCTCCGGGTGCCTTCTATGAAATTGGCTCCCCGCTTCATTGGTCCTTATCGTATTATACATAAGGTTAATCCTGTTTCTTATGCCTTGGGTCTGCCTAAGAATCTGCGCATACCTAATGTTTTTCACACCTCGTTGTTGAAGCCTTACGTGCGCAACCGCTATACCCGGCATGCTCCTCCTCCTGTCTCTGTGGAGGGTCATGAGGAATTCGAAGTGTCTGTTCTTGACTCTCGTTTCCTTAGGGGTCGGCTTCAGTGCTTGGTACATTGGAAGGGTTATGGGCCTGAGGAGCGCAGTTGGATTTCTGCTGATGCTGTTCATGCTCCCCGACTTGTGCATTCTTTCCATTCACGTTTTCCTGCCCGACCTAGTCCTGCCCGCCCGGAGGGCGTGTCCTCAGGGGGGGTACTGTAGCGTTACTCACCTTTCCCAGGGGCCGGCCGCGGTCCTCTCTTCAAGCCGCGCGCGGTCCTGTGGCTGCACGAGCCGCGCACGGCTCATCCGACGCTTCAGACAGGAAGGCGGGCAGTGACCGCGAGATGCGGTCACATGTCCCGCCTGAATCTAAGAGCGCGCCGCGAGTCTCGGGCGCACTCTTAAAGAGACAGTGGGAGCCTAAATTGCAAAAAGGCTCCCATTGGCTCCTGCCATGCCAATCACCCCATACACTTACCTTTTGGGGGTGTGGAAGTGACAGGAGCCAATCACATTAGTTTAAAGGCTACTTATACTTACCCTTTTTCCTTAGTTCCTTGCCCTATCGTGGTTTCTGCTACAGTTCCCTTTAGCGCTTGTGGTGTTCAGTTGTGTTCCTCCGTATTTGACCTTGGCTTTGTATTCTGACTTCGTTTTCGCTTTATCCTTGTCTGTTCTGTTTGCCGGCTTGCTGATTCCTGTGTACCAGACCCCGGCTAGTTCTCGTTTACGCTGTCTCTTTGTGCCCTTGACCTCGGATCGTTCCTGACTCTGTACTTCTCCTATATACGTCGAGTCCGGCCACTCTAAGGTCCGGTAGACGTATCTCTCCTCTGTGCTGTCTTCTGTTTGGCTGGATCCTGCGTGTAGGGGTATATTCTCGTTACAGAGGAAGCCTGATGCAGAGGAAGGAGGAGCAGGGAGAGCCTGGGACAGAGGAAGGAGGAGCAGGGAGTGCCTGGGGCAGAGGAAGGAGGAGCAGGGAGAGTCTGGGGCAGAGGAGATGCAGAAAGAGCCTGGGGTATGAGTAAGTGCTAGGGAGCATGGAGAGCATGGGGCAGAGGAGGAGCTTGGCGAGCCTGGAGCAGAAGAAATAGTAGCAAGGAGTGCCTGTGGCAAAGGAGAAGATGGGGAGCCTGGGGCAGAGTGAAGCAGGGGAGCCTGGGGCACAGTGAAGCAGGATAGCCTGGGGCAAAGGAAGGAGCAGCAGGGGGATCCTGGGGCAGAGAAAGGATGAGCAGGGAGAGTCTTGGGTAAAGGATGAGCAGGGAGAGCTTGGGGCAGAGGAGGAAGAAGCAGGGAGAGCCAAGAGCAGAAGAGAAGCAGGGAGAACCTGGAGCAGAGCAGGGAGAGCCAAGGGGTGAGAAAATGGGGAGATGTGGCAGAGAAAAACGTATACATTTGAAATAACAGCAACTATATTAATTACAAAAAAATTCTAATATAAGGGGTGCAATTTATGGAAATTGACTGCCAAGGGATACTCAAGTGAAAAAAGGTTGGGAACCACTTATCTAGACTACAATGTTTTTCTGGTTTGAAAAAAGAATAGGCACTGGTATGACTGGTTATCTAAAATAGTTAAATTCTCTAATTCAATATCAGCATTTCAAGATGGAGTGAATTCATTGCCTCTGAGACCTTCTGCACACTGGCACACAAGGATTGACCTGATGGATGCTTACTTAACACTTACAATTCAAGGGATTTACTTAAATTTTTATGGAAGGGCCAGAAAAGGTGTTTCACCTGCCTCAGTTCCAGCCTCTCATCAGCTCCTTGGTTTTTCATAGATGAGACAGGTGGTAGCATACCTTCAAAGCAGGGGAGTTTATCTAAATATTTAGATGCTATTTTTATTTTGTCTCCAAGTGTTCACTCCCTACATTCTCACATTTATTTGACTTTACATCTGCTCACCAGTTTGGGTTTTCTTATCAATTGGGAAAATTAAATTTGGTAAGATCTCAAAAGATTAAATTTATAAGCTTCTTGATACATTCAATAGGCAAAAATCTCGATCTTCCAAAATCAAAATTACCCAACATAAAGAGAGAAACTAGTAGTACGTTGTCTTGACACATGTTGACAATCAGAAATTTAGTGAGAATCATTGGCCTGCTAACATCTTCCATTCAAACCAATTCCCAGACCCCCTTTTATACAAAGTGTTAAAATTCATGAAAAATAAAAACATATTTGCAGGGGCCTTTGTTGTCCAGCACCTGACTGACACCAGAGAGGAACCACCCACCGCACATAGGTAACATTGCTGAGAATTATTCTAGCAATATTTCTTTTTTATTTCATGTGGCTAATTTGAGAATGAAAATAAAAATAAATATATCCTCCTGAAATCAGGGCATTTAGTCTCCATAGCCCCCAGAAAGGCCTATAGACACACAGCAAGTCAATAATACATAATATATGAGGTTTGTATATTATATCACTCCATACTTGCAGTTGTTAATGTATTTTCAACTGTCAAAATGAAAATAAAGTAATGTAGACAGTATGGCAATGAATAAATATCAAAAGGAATTGAAAGCAATCTGATTCCAATATATGGTAAAAGAGCAGTGATAGCAAAGTCTATGAATACAACAAATAAGATGTAAAGGGGCTCTCTCTTGAACTAACAGAATGAAGGAATAGGACCTGGCCAAGATAAGTAACTGCTATACATATGAGCAGAAAACAACAAAAAACATTGTGGAATGTAGATTTATTGGTGGATTTTGTTGTAGTACACACCGTTTTAATGACTTTTCTGGTGTAATTTTTGGAGAGCCATCTGTGTCAAGCCAGTCCATGCAAAAACCATGAGCTAATTTAAGCCTAAATTGTATAGATATATTTTTTAAAAATTTGCCAATCTTTTATTGAGACATGCGATCATATTACATTTAGAGAAGACATTTTAATATAGACATTACTTGTTATCGTTAGGTACATAAATAATGCATATCACATGTCCCAAGCATTTTGTGGGGAGGTTAACCCCTTAATGACACAACTTCTGGAATAAAAGGGAATCATGACGGAATATATCCATCGTCTGTCCTTAAGGGGTTAATATTGGGGGGTGGGGGTCAATTGAATATTTTTAAAAACTATTTAATATTTTCAAATAGACATATAAAAGTATTTCTGATAAATATTAATATATTTAAAAAAATCATATATAAATATATCAAAACGGCAAACAAAGAAAAGGATGGGACTGCGCCAGTAGGCAAGGTAACTACTGGCGCTACTGGCGCAGTCCCATCCTTTTCTTTGTTTGCCCTTTCCATTTATATCACGGACAAGTGAGGGAGTCCTTGTTTGGGATTGCTGCCTTGTGTACTTCCTTTTGATATATTAGCGCTGACTCTATTTCCTGTTTTTTTTCCGATAAAAATATATCAATATAACAAAATATATCTGACTAAAACACAATTTAAATATTTTTCATAGTATTAAATCATTTGAAAAACATATCCAACAATATTAAATTGAGACCTTAGTATGACAGACTCCATACCTTTAGAAGGGACAATAGATATTTTATTTGCTAAAGTGAGAATTCACTTGAAATTAAAGTGCTTTTCAAATTTAAGGCCACAGTAGCCAAACTGGGAGCATAACTTGCTTGCAGGGTTATTCACAGGAGAATTCAAAGTGAATTTTAAAATTTAGGCCAAAATAGCTAAACTAGAAGCATAGCTGACTCCGATTTTTTTCCAATTCTGCTATTTTGGCCTTAAATTTGAAATTCACTTTGCTAAATAATCATGTTCAAAAGCGTTTCCAGTTCAGCTATTTTAACCTGAAATTTGAAATTCCCTTTGAATTGATATTGAATTATTACTTTAGTAAGTTCACTTCTGTTTTGCCCAGATTATTAATTTAATCATTATTGCTATGGTTTGCAAAGAGTCTCACCTGGGTTTTCCCACCAGTACTTTCTTGGACAGCACTACGGGATAGAGCCGTGGTGGCACACGTGCAAGAAAAAGCTCCACTGAACAAATTAGTGATTCCAAATGCGATTAATTCCTGTCAATGAAAAAGTACTAAATTAAAATATTTGAAATTACAGAATTTTAAATATATGTAGTATTTAGGGAAGCTTCAAAATCCAATTGAAGCGGCTTCACAATGTACCAGTCTGAGGAAATAATTACAAAAATGGTACTGTCTTCTTAAAAACCTGCAGCTCTTACTATATTGCTACTATCGGTATGCCCAGTACCATTCCTGTTAGCTTAGTCCTTCCCTAGTATCATTTCAGAATAGAGAAGATATAATATGGATGTCCCCATTGCTTTTATCATTCAGTTTGCTCAAAAAGACACAGTTTAAGGAAAAGCCTAATTATCATTAGGAAAACATCATTTGGACCATTTGGCAAGGTATACAAGGTGATTTTAAGTAGCAATGTAAAATGTAAAACTATTTTTTTGTGTATGGAACTACGAAACGGGTGGAGGATTTGAATTGGACCAATAGAACACAGCAGAAGTAGGACGCCCACTGGACCACCAATGGACTTTTGGGATAAGCCCTATTTAAAGGGACTCGTAGGTGGGATTTTCAGGCGTTATTGTTGTTATTATTTTAACTTCTTGGTCCCTGAGGAAGTCCCATTACTGGGACGAAATGCGTAGGACCTATTGCTACATTTTATACTTGAATATTAATTTTATTGCCAAATACAGCTGCTTAGTTACCCACTATTCAGAGTCCTGTTGGTTCCTATTTCACAGTGGTGACTACATATCCTGAAAGGAGACTATAGTCCCCCACTTCCATCAGAGGAAGCACCCTTAAAGCACTTTTAATTTTAACTCCTGTGAGTGCAATCTATTGCAGTATTTATTCAGATATTACTGTCTTACATTATGTTCTGTTTATTTATTTGTTTCTAGGTTATTTCAGCTGTATCCCTATCTTTGTATATATCTTGCCAATACTTAGAAATGCATGTCCCGGGTGTGCTCCCAGTTCCTCTTTTTTTGTGTTGAATTGGAATTCAAACCAGATTCCTATTGGGCTGTGCACACCGCCAATTCACTATAGATGCCCCTTTGGAAGTGACCACATGAAAGCATAAATTAAGGCAAGTCTCTGGAAGCAGTTTAAACAGTAAGTATTGCAGTTATCATGTTAATCTGCCATGTTAAAATGAGTGTAGGACCCACCGATATTGGGGTACTGTGACATAGTGGTGGGCTTAACACAATATGGCAACATGGTAAGCTCATTGAGCAGGGCCCTCAACCCCTCTGTTCCTGTGGTCCATTTGTCTGGTTACAATTTGCTGGCGCTATATAAATAATAAAATAATAATAATAATAAACATTTCCAAGTCCCCCTTTTATTACTGTAGCTATGTGTGACAGATTTTTTTCAATTATTAGTTTTAGGTGACTAATTTACTTTATTATTGTATTATATACATAATTAGTTACTTGGAATATATACCTGGTTTCCATCAATCTCATAGTTATATTTTGTTGCATATGCTTTTCCCACAGACACAACTATGGCATATGCTACTATTCCAATGGAAAAAGCTGAACCAAGAATCTGTGGAAACATGCTCCAGTCAGGAGCCATTGGTGGAGTGAACCTGAAATAAATAATGAAAACAGTTAGAGATGGTTTTTTGTACATCTGTGATTATGTATGAAGTTTTTTTTGCTTATTTTTGTCCCTGCATACAGAGTTACTCCAAGCTCCATGACCACTTCTGGTTTTTGAAGTGGTCACGGAGGAAGTAATCTGTATGTGCAGCATTTCTGCTTAAAACGCTGCAATTACAGAGATATTTGCAGTTTTGTGCCGGGGCTAGTTGCACCCCTGACACATGTAACTTAGGCTCTCCAGAACTCTGCTAACTCTGTGCAATAAATATGTCTGTTGTAACCGCGCAATGTGCTCCAGTGACAGACGTAATAAGCTTCTACCCTTGCAGCTAGCGCTGGGAGCATTAGCCTGCAAGGGGAAGCGTAGATCTCCCCTCCTTCCCTGCAATGTGAGTTTTGTTTATTTTAAATATTCTCCTCCCTCCCTTGTTCATCCCCTGATCCTTCCTTAGCTACCTTCCCCAGCATGCTTCTCTAGGAAGGCAGTGGGGGGAACTCTGTTCGGTGCTGGATTCCAAGTTTCATCTCTATTTTCAGGGTACTTTACTTCAAAAGCAGAGAGAACATGCTAACAGTGCCCAATAGGGTGTGTTTAAATAAAATAGCCTATTTATAAAAAAAAAAAAAAAAAGTTGGATTTCTTTCCATATGGAAGTACTTTCCATATATAATGGTGTAAACCTGAATCTATTAATCCTTAAATAACCAAATTGAGAATAAATGTTTTTATTTTCATGTATTTTGCAAAATGAAATCTAGTTGATTGAAGTCTCACCCATATTTATGCTCTTCCTATGACTACCAGCGTATAGAGGAACACATTTCACTGCAAGATGCCACAAGTCACTGTAAATTTGCTGAAAATGTAAGCTTACCCCCTGCTTTTAAACAGTACAGGATGTTTCAATGGGCCATTACATTCCTAAAGTGTGCGAGGGGGGGAGGAGTAAATGGACTCTTCTTTCTCTGCCAGTGTTATATAAGCAGTCCAGCGATTGATAAAGATTGCTATAGCCAGGGCAGCCATCAGGGGGTTACAAGTAGTACACCTGGAAGGGGCCCGTACCACATATTTTCAAAATAAACAAATGAATATATATTTGGATCTCGAATATTGATAAACATATATATAGCTGCAGAGAAGAAGATCAAAGATCTCCCTCCCTGCACATTGCATGCTTCAACACAGAGAGATGGAGGCCAGGAGACTATCCCTATGCTTCTACAATCAGTCCTCTCGTGAGCCCTGGCTGTCAGAGCGTTGCAGCTAGTTACCATGGCAATGCTCCCACGCTGCACAATTACTGGACTTGCAAGAACATTTTATAATGAATAAGTGATGCAGAATATGTTGGCGCTGCATTAATGATAATATAATAATAATAATAACTTACCCACTGGGAATGTTCTTTACAATGTTTGCATTATAAGTTTCCTCCAGATTTGCCCCATAGGAAATTCCAGTAGCTACTATAGCCTACAATGGAAATTTGGTAAATCCATAGAGATAAAAATTTGGTAGTTTATAATAAACATGGGAATAACTATAGGAACTGATTTTAAGTAACTTACCACTATCAATTCTATAGGAACAGGAATACGTAGAATATGCTTGCATCGTTCATTTAATTCTTTCACTGTCAAACATATGGCCAATGCTATAAGCCCAGCTGTGAGATCAGCAACATTTGTCTTTGAAATGTGGGAACAAACCTCATTCAGTGTCTGAAAATGTATAAAAAATATGTTTTAATCAGAGGAAATAAATATAGCGTTTCTTAGCAGCAGACCACTGAAAACTACAAATAAGAAATGAAGCATATATTGCAGTTTGTTAAAGGAACACTTCAATGGATTTTTTGTATTGTTTTTAACAATTTAGTGGGTATATCCCCAATGAAAACATGCATTAATATAATTATGCATTTTTTTCACATGGGTATATTTAAAATCAGCTTGCAAATGCTGCAGAGTTCCTGGCTGCAGCCTTAGCAAGCCCTCTCCTAACCCTGACTAAACTTTATGTAGCTGTCCAATCAAAGACCTCAAAATGCAGCTCAATGAGAAGTCTTTGCTTTGAGCAATTCCCTGGCTATTGAGTTTATCACCACTTAGCTAATCAAACCAGTAAGCTACATGATCATTTTTATGATTGTGTAACAAGGTTAATTCATAAAAAGGCCAATTTCTATTCAAATCTACACTACTTTTTAGTGGAAACACTCTTCATACATAAAGCACATCAGCAAGATAGAGTGCTTTAGATGTTTGGGGAGATTCTTTAACAAAATAGGTTTACCATGTGTATTGTATCTTTCCTAAAATACATATTTTCTCTGCCATGCTTTAGTAAAAGATATGACCTTCATATGGCCTTGAGATACACCTTTTAATGTCAGGAGAAGATAAAATGCAACATTACAAAACAAGATATTGCACGCACTTGAAATATGGCTGAAATACAATAATTAATCAATATTGTTTGATGCAAGTAAATTAAAGTAAAGCTATTTTTTTATGTTTACTTAATAGTTAGAAATAAGGAAATATATTAACCAAGATATACAATAGTTAACCACTGCTCATTTGGTATACATTCTCTTATACTTACATAGATCAATGCAAATTGTTCCATGTGACCAGTATTTTCAAGTTTAATATTTAACTTTAGTTTTAAATTAACAAATACAAAGCTGTTTTAAGGATGTAAGGAATATCTCTTACTTTTAATGTGTTAGGTAATTTTATTAGGGTAGTCAAATGCTGCCCAATCTGCCCAATATAGGTTTCTTTGCAATACTTATTCCATTCCAAGTCTGTTTAGAATTTCTGTTGCACAACTCCTAGGATCCATATTTGTCTGTAGATCTGCAGTTAGATTTGAATTAGAATGGTATTGTATAACTTTATGGAATGACCCGTTGATGTGCACGGATGCTGAGACCATGCCCCAAGAGCACTATGTATTTTTTCATTTTAAAGATTTTATAAGCCAGTAATGCCTAAAAAGTAGATCCCCAGATGTTTTAAAACTACAACTTCCATCAGGCTTTGTCATTCTAAAAGAATTCTAGAGGCATGCAAAGCATCAATGGAGTTGTAGTTCTACAACATATGGGGATCTACCTTTTGGGCACCCCTGCTTTTAGCAGTAAACAGTATTTTCTTGGACACGGTGACAACTATCATTGCAAGTCGACTTATGAAGTCAAATTACATGTTCTTATGTTACGACCTACCTATTTTTATATTGATTTTTCTAGAGGCAATTTGCTAAAAAAATATTGGAATTTTATTACTTGAACAAATTGCAGAACCTACCGTAATTGTGAACATTAATGTTGGCCTTTTTTTTTTGTTCTGCTTAACAGTGGCCATGATGGACTATATAACATTTGTAAATGATTTAATATTTTTAAATAAACTTTTCAAATAATTTAATATTTGCTAAATAATATAACAAAGTAATTTTTGATATTTTTTAGAGATGCTATTTTTTTTTATATATTTTGAAAAAATTATTGTAAAAGTTTATCAAAAAATCTTAAATCATTTGAAAAGCTTATCAAAAAATATTAAATTGAGGCCA
Organism: Pelobates fuscus; assembly: GCF_036172605.1. NCBI lineage: Eukaryota > Metazoa > Chordata > Amphibia > Anura > Pelobatidae > Pelobates > Pelobates fuscus. Next base: position 220,240,769 of record NC_086319.1, read on the forward strand.
ATATTTAAAGGGAAAAGATTGATACCTTGTAATCTTATTTTTTTAAAGAAACAGTTAAAAGCATTATGTATACATCTGGATTAAATAAAAGTTTAGCTTAATTACAAGTATGCTGAGTTATGTTTTGCTGCCAGATAATGTTTTTATCCTGTATTTAGTGGCTCGGTCCAGTTTCTACTGCCCTGTACCTGATATTTTACTGAAATCCCTGATACAAGTAACTTCTGGAGGGTGATAAAGTCCTGCTCTCTTTGAGTGACAATGGCATGCAGCAATATCTGGAGTCTAGAGACCCAATGTTATTTATTTATGGAAACTACATATTTTTTCAGTAGTTCATTATTACTTATGATTGGGATGACTAAAAGGTAGACCCCAGCAGTTTGAAGAACTACAAAGCAAATTGTATTTTGATTTTTTTTTGCCAGCCTTGAGGTCAGCAATACAAATGATGGTAGTCTAACTTTAAGCAAGTCTTTCTTCATTGAGCAGAAAACAAATACAACTTATCAGCAGATTTTACACATTTCGTTTCCAAAGACCACACTAAATAACTTTCATTGCTACAAGCTATGATGACTCTCAGTAAACCAACTCTTCTCTTTCATGAACTTGTTCTGGACCAGTGGTCGGTCAAATGATTATATTCAGGAAAATAAAAACCTATACATTTGAATTGTGAACCTGATTTATATCCATGTCAACCAATTGAATTGTTCTGTGAATTGTTTCTGAATCTTAAAATCTGCCTGAAGATAATCTGATACAGTTGCAGTATGTGCTGGAATTCTACAGCCCCAGGCAGTGCTGTGCTAGCCATGAATTACTGTAAGAATAACTCTGAAAATAACTCCAGACTCCTTGTTATGTCATTCAGGAGACCTTCAGTCACATAAAAAAATGTGCGTTCCTAGACTTTCAAACCAAGCAATATCCAATCATGTTTGTCATTTAAGTAACCCTTAGGACCATAACATCAATTCATATAAGGGCATCTGAACAGCTGGGAAATGGCCTGGTGAGCATATATATGCATGTATCTCAGAAAAACAATTATTTATACATGTTGATCTAATTAAAACAATACATAAAAATGTGTTACTATAAAACTGCTTTAATACTCAAATTTATTTAACAAAGTATAAAAAAGCAGAAATGTCTGATACACTCAAACCTTCGACTGACATGCTTTGAAGCCTAAAATGACAAATTGGTATTTACTTACATATATAATGCTAAACACTCCAACATGACTTTTTGTGGGAACATTAAACAGGAACTTTATCTGTGATACCACAACATGGAAAGCAGCAGCCGTAGTAAAACCTCGAACTAACGGATCAGCCAGGTACCTGACGATGAATCCGAACTGAAGAGCTCCGAGTACCAACTGAAGACAGAGCAGAAATCAAATTCTTACATTTTGTCAGAAAACTGGATTTTACACTTAGCAATTCACTAAACCCCATTTATCCTCTAGAATAAATTGTAAGCTCACACATCTTGCATAGTACCTTGTGGTAGATTGTAGCCCACAGGCAGGGTTCTCTTCTCCTTTAATATCAGTGTGTCTATCTATTTCCTGTTGGTATAATTACCAATGTTCTTTTTACATAAATTAAAGGGACACTATTGTCACCAAACCAACTTTAGTTTAATGAAGCAGTCTTGGTGTATAGATAATGACCATGCAGTCTCACTGCTCAATTATCTGGCTTTTAGGAGTTACTTTGTTTATTCAGCCCATTGTTTAATTAATTCTTTTTTTTTCAGCCCTAGTTACACCTCCATGTATTGCCTTTGTAAACACTTCCTATAAAGAGACATCTAATGTTTACACTTCCTTTATTGCAAAAAAAAATTAATTTAGAATATATCTCCTCCACTGCTAATAGCTTAATGATGCAGTTTATTTGTATAGACCATGGCACTGCAGTCTCACTGCTCAATTCCCTGCCATGTAGGAGTTAAATCACTTTGTTTATATAGCCCTAGTCACACCTTCATATAACTTACACAGCCTTCCTAAACACTTCCTATAAAGAGATATCTAATATTTAAACTTAATTTATTGTGCAGCTTGTTTATCTAGAATTTTTTTTATCTCCAGCTCTGTTCAAGTTACAGAGCAGGTGATAAAACATTTAAAGGGACACTGTAGGCACCCAGACCACTTCAGCCCATTGAAGTGGTCTGGGTGTCAACTCCTATCACCCTTAACCCTGCAAGTGTAATTATTGCAGTTTTTACAAACTGCAATAATTACTTTCCAGCGTTAAGTCCTCCTCTAGTGGCTGTCTACCAGACAGCCACTAGAGGGACTTCCTGATTCTTAGAAGACTTTTGGTCATCTGAACGATGCTGGACGTCCTCATGCTGTGCATTAAGGAACCTCCAGCATCGTCGGAATCCTCGTAGAAAAGCATTGAGGAGCGTGGACGGAGCCTGACTCAGCGCCGAGGGACATCGGCGCTGGATTCAGGTAAGTGTCTGAAGGGGTTTTAACCCTTTCAGCATCATGGGATGATGGGCAGGAGGGAGGGGAGCACTCCAGGATTCTACAGTGCCAGGAAAACGGGTTTGTTTTCCTGGCACTGGAGAATCCCTTTAAATCATGTGATTATAATATAACCCATGAAGAGAAACAAAAGTGACTTAACTCATTAATGGCAGATAATTGAGTCATGATCTATAAACCCATACAGCTTCATTAAGATAACGTTTTTTTGGTGACTATAGTGTCCCTTTAAGTGCTGTGGATAAGGGTGCTCTATAAGAATTGTTCAATAAATAAATCTACACATATCTTTCTCCATTGGAAAATGATGGTACTTGAAGGGATGACCATGTGGTATTAAAGGGGGGACCATGTGGGGTTATTCACCTAGTAAACAGGTTGGTCATAGTGGTATGATTAACATGTTAGGTTCACATCAACTTGATCATATGCATGCCCTGGAAAAATAAACTATTCAACATCCCTGCATTTCACAAACAGTATTCAATAAGTTCAATACGTCATGGTTTTCTTTTTTTCTAACAGTATATAAATCAGTTTCTACCAAACAAAGTGCAAATATTTTAACTCAACATGTAGTACAGTTATAGTAATATATAAAAGTTATTCACTAAAGTGAGAATTCAAAGTGAATTTAAAATTTAGCTGTTTTAGATAATCTTTCCAGTTTGTCTATTACCGTAAATTTACCGTAAATAACCCTGACAGTCATTGCTTTGTCTAGTTCAGGGATAGGCATTTCTTAGCACTCCAGATGTTGTGGACTACATCTCTCATAATACTCTTGCAGCGATAATCCTGGAAAAGGATCAAATCATGAAATCATTAGGATAGCCTTAAAAAGGCACAAAATGTAGGGCAGAGCTAACTGGCAAGCTGATCGGACGCATGGCGCTTGTGCTCCGACAGAAAAACGCAAATAACGAGCTACAAAGCATTTCTTGGTTGTACTCAGAGCCCTGACGGTACCCACTATACCTAATAATCCATGGGGAAAGACTCTAAGAAACTCCGCGGGCTGAGTGAGGGACATACCCGCGATATTGGCCAGCTCCTCTCACAAGTCTGCAAGCCTAAGATGGCAGACTTCCTACCAGACTTGGCACAGGACTCCCTGTCAGCCACTGAAGATGATGACATGGGCTTTGTAACACCACTAAACCCATCTAGCAGGGGCAAGGTGGTGCCTCCAAAACAATCCGATCTCCCCTTGGCTACTAAAGCAGATCTAACCAACATGGTGTCAGACTTCAAGGCCTTTTTCTCCTCTGAGATGGACGTGCTGAAAGAGGACTTGAACAACCTGTCACGACAAATAACCCAAACAGGCAGTGGATAACCCGGTGAGAAAACGTATTGCCGGACCTTAGAATGGACAGGTTTCACGTAGATAGAATAGTCGAGGATAGCCAAAGATAAGGAACAACCAGATATCAGGATAACGATAAGGAATAGCCGAGTCAGGGAACCAGAAAACAGGATGAACGAGAAAACAAGCCGAGTCAGGATACCAGAACGAAGAATAGTCAAAAAACACAAGCTGAGTCAAAATACCAAGATACACAGACAGAATAAAGCTAGCACTAGAGGGGACAACCAGTGAACCACAATAGGGCACTGGACAATAGCAAAAGGCGCCCTTTTATAGTGGAGTGTCTATTGCTTCAGAATCCACGTCCCCAAAACATCAGGGAGTGTGGAATATTTCGCATTTTCGCGGCATAGCGCCAGGTCATAAGAGGGGGCGTGTGTGGAGCGGTTGGCGGTTGGCATGCCGTGCCGTAGCCTGGAAGAGTCGGCACCCGGAGCTACACATCACGGGTCCGTGGGAGAAAGGAAAGGTATCGTGAAACTAAAAGGCCTCATGCGGGCTACAGAGGAAGAGGTCCATCACCTAAGAGTCAAACAAGACACCTCTTCATCCCATATACAGGAACTCTCCAGTAGCTGCTCACAACTGAGTGCCAAAGTGCAGCAATTGGAGGATGCAGTGCGGCAACGCAATCTGAAGGTACGGGGGATACCTGACGCCATAAATGCAGCTGAACTACCTCAGTATATTAGGAGGCTATTTTCAACTATTCTAATGCCCAAAACAAGCTAAGGGACTGACCATGGAGGGAATTTACCGCATACCGGGGCAAACTCTTTTTACTTTCTGTTATCTCTAGTGGTATACGTATAACTCAGATCTTAGACATGTTTTCCTAGAATATTATCATGTAAAAAATGTGCAGCCTTACTAAATGCCACATCAATGTTTCCAACATCCTGTAATGTTTATGCTTGTAAATGCTGTTGTGGCTTCTCAAGCTGTCTGTTACCACTTGCACACTAAATAATAAAGAATAAATAAAAAAAAATGACAAAAATAAAAAAGTCTCAGAATGTAACAAGTTTGCTCTCTTTGATTGTATTGAATTACATAATCGTGTACAAAGAGATGCACAACAAGCCCTAGAGATTAAACACAAATTTGTCTAACACTAGCCCTTACCTATACTGTCTGGAGTCTACAGTTTTCAAAAGTACAGGGCTGCATTCTAGTAGCAAGGAGCTTTAAGGCTTCTGAGCATACTATAAACATTATAGGTAGGCAGCAATAGGTGCCTGTTTTTTGTCAAGAAGCTGTGCCTACTTTGTAACATGCAAACTTTTCTAGGTTTCTTATAAATTACTATAAGCATTTCATTTTTACATTTGTACTTCTATTGACTGTATATTTCAAAATAAATTCAGTGAACTCTGTAACCTCAAATGTATTTAACCTCTCACTGTTTCTACAAAGGAGTGACAAATATATGTTTTCGAAATAAATGGAATGCTTATTTTTTATTTATTTTTAAAACTGTAGCAAAGGGGTTAAACACATTTAAAATGATCCATTTACGGTAAATTGTAGACTTCACCGAAAGCTAGCTAATTTGGATAAATGTTTCTAAATGCAGTGTTTACTCTGTGTAACAAAGGAAGGGAGTGCGATTACCTGTATGATTCCAATTAAGAAGCTGAGTGTTCCCGCAACAAGGACTCTGGCTGCGTCTCTGGCGTCGGTGTCTATCACTGTTCCATTTAATCCCGTAGAGTTGGCAATTATAAACTTTTCATCTGGAGCAATGTTTACTACAACTGTTCCTACCATCAAACTAATTATGGGAAATGGTCCTGTTGATACAAGTAGATACAATGCAAAAAGTGCAAAAAAACAAGAAAATATAGAACAAGATAGGCATGCTTTAATAATATATAGTCCATACTGAACTAACTGCAAACTATGTTTGCGAGTTGAGCTGAATCCTCACGTGCTACTACTGTGATTTCTCACATTTTCTTGCAGATTGATCATCAATACTAAGCTATAACATGTTGACATCTAGATTAATTTTGTAAGTTCTGCTAAATTCATGAAATTGACTAAAAGCTGATGAGTATTCAATGAATTCTATATTCACCATATATTTACAAGGTTCCCAGATTCTTATTCCCATTGAACTCTTTTCTTGAATTGCATAACATATATACACTAACGCTACTCCCCTTTTTTTGCCTGTTTGTCTTTTTTGGCTCAACTCTGTGTTCCGTGTAAGTAAGCATGCAAGTGGAAATTGTACAATGTATTGTAATGGCTAATTCATAGCATAAGACACCATGAAACAGAACAATTAAAATATAGCTTTTTTGAATTTAGCACAGAAGCTTGTTGGTCACTCATAAAACGAATGAGCCAAGTCTGTGCTGTAGGAAAAAGGTGATAATGGAAGTTCTAACTTAAACATTACGTGAATTGATTTATACCCTTACTAAAATGTTAATAAGTGTACTCAATGCTGAAGTACTGCATATAGGGAAGACTCATTGTAAGGGAAATAGGGCATTGAAAGAAACACATTTGAGTCCAGCTAGTTGGTCCATGCATCCAGGTTCCCTACTAAACTATTATTAAAGGGTCTATTCTTTTATACCAATTGCATTTTTCTGGACTTGAACACTGAATTTTGAACTTGAGTTTTAAACCATTATTTCTTTGTTAGTGACATAGCCCATGTCTATGGGGAGCAATCTCGCGTAGGGTAATAATCCATTGCTGGGCATATAAACTTTTTTTAAAAATAATATTCTATGGTAAAGAAGTGAACTTGCTGAAGAACGGATCACCACATTCAGGCTGGAAACTAAGTATGTGAAGTAACAGAGTGAAACGTGAGATAGGTTTAACCTGTGAGAAACTATCAAGGAGTTCTCTTCTGGGTTATCAATAATCCAACTGTGTAACATTAGCATGTACTTAAAGGAACCTTTTTTAGCAAATACATTTCAAGATCTTCTGGCACTCAGATTAATGTCTGTATTATCTGTCCAAACTTGGACAGTAATAATAAGTTACACGTAGTGGGTCTATTATTGTCATCCAAATGAAACATCCACATATTTGTATGGCAAGATAGTGGTTGGATTTTGGGTGCCAGAATAGCCTCCCTTAAAAACGGTAAGACAGAAAATAAAGTGGGAACACCTAGAAGCACCTTGCTCTCTAACCACTGCAATACATTTAGCAGAACAATGACATTCATAAACAAAACAGTTAGGTTAGAACCTGTTAAAACTGGGGCACTCGGGTCAGGTACTACTGGCAGGCTACACATGATATAACATTAATATTTGATAAATACCATTTTTTTTTTGTGCGAGTAAGGAATTTTATGCAGTTTTTTGAGAGATCTGGACATGTATATAAGGCAGGATTACTTACCAACAGCAATGTGTCTGGATGTCCCCAGAAAGAAATATGTCAGAATTGGAAAGAAAGCTGAATAAAGACCAAATACAACTGGAACTGAAGAAAGCAATGCATATGCCAAGCCTGGAATCAAACAAAATAAAGAGCGCCAGCATTAAAAACACACATAGGTTTAAACAAGTCACTGTTGCTATGTTTTATCAATTTTGAAACAATATGATATGTAATAGTGCTTTTCTATTATATTTAAGTATATATATATATATATATATATATAATAATTAAAAATCTAGTTTTATTGCATCTTCATGGAGCTGACCTGCTTATTCTTGCTTCTGACCAAAGAGTTCTTAAAACATAGGCTCCCCAAAAGCATGATAATCACTGAAAAAAGGTAGTTATGCATTATTGAAATAATACACACAAAGTCTAGCAGAGGTAAGGGATATTAAAGATAGAGGCATGCCATTTAGGATAGAATTGCTAAACTGATCACGGTGAAACAACTTGTTTATATTTATCACAAAATATATTTTTTCATTTGTCAGATAGCTCTGTGAGTATGTTTTGTGAAAGAATAATGGGTTCTCTGATGTGAATGGGTTAAACACTGAATTGGTGGAGTTTTATTAAAAGTTGTTTTGCTTTCCTAACTACAAGTGCCAGTTATAGTATCTGTGTGAATGGATATGCAAGAAAATCACAGATAATCCTTAGCAGCAGTATCTCTGTCTGACAGGTTTAATTCCCAGTATAGGTTACATAAAATTAGAATTGTTAGGGAATATCAAGAAGCAGGATGTATTTGGAATCAAAGTTTAGCAACAAGTTAAATGTACATTCCCTTAAGCACCACTATAGTGCCAGGAAAACAAACTAGTTTTCCTGGCACTTTAGTACCCTGAGGGTGTCCCCACCCTCATGGTCCCACTCCCGCTGCGCTGAAGTGGGAGGAAGGGGTTAATCCCTTACCTTTTTTCCAGCGCCGGGCTCCCTCGGCGCCGGGCTCCCCTCGTCTCTTTTGGACGTCATCGGCTGAATGCGCATGCGCGGCAGGAGCCGCGCGCACATTCAGCCAGTCCATAGGAAAGCATTCTCAATGCTTTCCTATGGACGCTGGCGTCTTCTCACTGTGATTTTCACAGTGAGAAGCGCGGAAGCGCCTCTAGCGGCTGTCAATGAGACAGCCACTAGAGGCTGGATTAACCATAGGTAAACATAGCAGTTTCTCTGAAACTGCTATGTTTACAGCAGAAAGGGTTAATGCTAGATGGACCTGGCACCCAGACCACTTCATTAAGCTGAAGTGGTCTGGGTGCCTATAGTGGTCCTTTAAATACTTATGTCTCAATCTCCCCACCCTCCCGCTAGACTGTAAAATATGCATTATCAATATATTGCGTAAAGATAAATCAGAAATGGTGATGCAAGATCTTTGGTAAAAACTATACAATTCAGGGCAACGCAATATATCTAAAGACAAATGCATGTACCTTGCAATGTACCAACAAATCCAGTACTGATTCCTGAGATGGTGTCATGTATCAACAATTCTTTCCACTTGTATTTAGGCAACCAGTCCAGTACTGGGAAAAGGGACTTTACTGCCAGAAGAGCTTTTCTGGATGTGCAGCTGTCACAAGATGAAACAGACAATTGTTTTAATGTACAAGAATCACCAGTCAAACATTTAAAATAAAGACAGGCTCATGCATAGACAACAGCCTCTATTAAATGAAAGAAAATAAAGCTATGAATTGGCAGTAAGTGGTGGGCTGGCTGGACAGAAAATACCCATTGGAATTTGAGATTTGACAAATACAAAAGTATCATATGCAGCCATTTAATTTGCTTTATCCTTTCTAAGTTTCTGTTTCTGGCTTCTTCCACATCCCCTAGAATTAAGTATTAATCAGCGTTAGTATCTGTTACACAATTGGGTAATGTCCATTGAAATAGATGGCCTATGCCCATGTTTTGGTATGCACCAAATTTAATTAAATGGCAAATCATGTGTCAAAGCCATTACAGTGAGCATGTATTTCGACTGCCACTAGCTGATGGGCTTCAGCAGGAAAATTATTTGTGGAACAAAATTTTAACAAAAAAGATGATATTTAATACCTTAGATTTTCTTTCACCCTCTTTCTAAAATATCTCTGGTCATGTTCTTCCTTCTTGTTGACCTCCTTGAAGGCTGGTTCAGAATAAATTGAGCGGGCCACCAGATATTTGTTATACCCAGGAATGAGCACATCACTTCTTCCCAATGCCATCTGGTAATGACAAATATGTAAAGCAGCAATTATTTTGCACAGGTAAAAAGTACAGTATTGCCATTTGTTATGCCTCTGCAATATTTCAACATTTACTTAGTTTGTAATATTATTTTTTTCAAAGGTAAAGATTAGATTTAACCTCTGGAAACCTATTTTATCCTTGACTATCAAAAGCCCAACTCAATGACTGGACGCTTTATTAAGAACATAACACCCATAATGGCTTTTGCAATACAACTAGAGTTTTAAAGGCTTAGTTACGGACATAGTGGCTTAAATATTCTAACTCATCTAATGACAAAGAAAAACTTTCAACTGGCATGTGACCAAAATGAAGAAGAGAATGATGGCTGCAAGAAAAATGAAGAGAATCTGTCAATCGAACCTCAAAGTGGACACACACCAGATTCCGAGGGGTGGGGGGGGCATATACACCCAAGATGATCCCACACTAACATGCATAGTGATATATGTCAACTGTAAAGAACAGGTTAATTGCTATTAACCATCTAAATACATATATTTAACTATATTCCATATAAAGCTCAATTAGTAAAGTTCTAACATATAATAGAGTCAGTGCAGAGGAAACCTAAAAGCATAAAACTCTGATAAAGCAAAACCATTCCCTGCTCATTATTGCTCACAGTCTAAAGAGGCTCATAATGCAATTTGCAGTAAATAGTTGTTCAGTACTCATGGTGGATGTTATCGAGATAAGAGAGGTGTCTTTGATCTTTAGGACCAACAGCACCATCTCTATGGGTATGCATTAATTTTAGTCTAAAACAAGCATAGGAAGAAGCTTGCTATTTTCCAAACAGAATGTTTAATAAGTGACACATTAGGTTCTAGTCTTAACAAGATAAGACTGCTAGTAAAAACTATGAGATGCATCCCTGGCTTGTCTAAATGTATGTACATACCACCTTTGTCTTGTGTGACCCTTGGACATGTTTAAAGGGACACTATAGTCTCCAGAACAACTACAGCTTAAAGGATCACTATTGAAGCCCATGGAACAGTGAAACAGGGGAGTGGGCCTTGACAAGGCCAGGAAGTAGGCAGGTGGAAAGGTTTGGGATGTTCAGGGCGGGGCTAAGTAGGGGAGGAGTCAGGTAGTGTAAATAGGCGGCCATCTTAAGTGAGGAGCCAGTTAATCTGAATTGCACTGACCTGTCACTTGTGGCTGGTCGGCGGAGTTCTTTTTCTTTTTCTCCCTCTGCAGGTAATGGCGTCCCTAGAGGAGATTTTGGACGGAGTTCGGGCGGCGGTTCGTGATCGAGGGCTGGCGTGGCTGCATGAGCAGATCGGGGCTGCTGCCACCCACGCGGAGGGACCGGAGAGGAGGTCGGCGCGGAGGACCAGGCCGCCACAGAGGTTGAGCCCGGGAGAGGCCCCAGCGGCCCGGCGGCGGAGGAGCCCTTCAGCGGTCGGCGGTTCGGAGGCCGGACCGAGCACGGCGACGGCGGAGGGAATGCGGCAGGCGCCTTCGGGCGGACCCGCCGGGCAGGCGACTGTGGGCGCAAAACGGAGGCCACGAAGTCAGAAGGCGCCCCGCGTAATGGCGGCCGGCGGGACAGCGGAAAGAGGGACTGCGGCACCTCCAGTGGACCATGCGGCTGCGGATGGGTTCACCCACGCGGCCAGTGGGCAACGGACTGAGCGTCCCGGTGAGTCAACCTCCAGCGGTATCACTGAGGGGCAAGGTGGGAATACTAGTCGGGTTACTACAGCACCAGCGGTCCGCCAGGCAGTGCGGGGAGACCAGGCCAGCAAGGGATCCGAAGGGGCGGCCGGAGGGAGGGCCAGGACTGGGAGCAGTAGACTAGGAGTAGAGGACAGCGGAGCGGGTCGGGCGGCTCAGAGGGTCTCTGGAGCTAGGAAAGCGACAGGCGGCCTATCCTTAGGGGCCAGGGCAGAGTCAGACGGGGCGGCCGGTGGGGGGCCAGGCGCAGCGGCTGTGGGAGAGCCTGTGGGGTCAGCACGATACCGGGGAACTAGAGATGGCAGTATAGAGCGGGGGGGCCCATCCGGCTGCCCTCAGGTACGGCCTAGTGAAAAGGAAGCGGCCGCAAAGGGCCGGGGCGGCCAGCGGCGCAGCAGCAGCGCCAGGTGCAGCAGTGACAGGAGCTGGTCGGGAGGACGGGACAGCAGGGACAGGAGCCATTCACGGCTAGGCCGCAGTGAGTCCAGGTTCAGCGTCAGAGAGAGGAGAAGGAGGTCCAGGTCAGAGGAGGGGAGGCGGAGCAGAAGGCACAGTGGATCGAGATCTTCAGAGAGGAGCTTCAGGGAGCAGCGACGGGGAGAGCTCAGCAAGGGAGGTCGGAAAGAGCAGTGGAGAGGATCCAGGGCAGTCGGAGAAGAGCGTAGGGAGGAAGGGCGGGTAGGGAGCTACTCGGGCAGACTACCCAGGATGTCTTCTCCTTACAGGTCGCGGAGTAACTCACCAGCGGTTCCGAGGAGGGACCAGGCGGGCAGGAGTCGGCGTCTACTGGGAGCTCCAGTGTCAGAAATGGCGGATGGAGGGACAGCAACCCCGCGGCCTGCGGCGGCCAGGGGCATCAGCGGTGAGTCTACCTCTACACCACACCCGGGGACATTCATACATTGTTTGAAATCATTTATAGATTCGTGGTCAGAGGATAGGGAGCCACTTAGGTTCGATAGGGTTTGGTCAGCGGGTGAAGGCAGTGGGTCGGGGTTGGTGGGGGTATCCTCAGGAGTGACAGGTGGTACTAGGGAGGAAACGCGTCCCGCTGATAAGCCTGACGGATCATCGGTGGGGGACGGGGTACTCGACGTGACGGGGGGGGACATTACGGAGGCAGCACGTCAGAATGTACATGTGTTCTTCGCGGGGCCGTTGGGTTGCCATTTGAAAGGGGAGGTGAAAGAGAAGATTGCGAAAGGGGAATTCGTGGAAATATTTTCCCTTCTTCCCCTGGAGGAATTCTTAGATTTAAAAGAGGAGGACAAAAAAGACGCCAAGAAGGAGGAGGAGGAGAAAAGGCGGAGGTATCGCAAGATACCGAAAACCTTCGGCAATTGGCTGCGAGCCTTTTGCATTTTGGCCAGTGTTATTGGGGAGAAGCGGCCGGAGTGCTGCTCCCAGTTGTTTTGTTACTTGGACGGAATCGGGGACGCATACCGCACCTATGGAGGGTTGGCATGGTGGAGGTATGACGAGCAGTTCCGCCAGCGACTGGCTGCCAACCCTTCCATGCGCTGGGACCAAATGGACCTGCCGCTTTGGATGCGGTTAATGATGGCGCAAAAGAGTGCGCCCTTTCCAGGGACTGCCGGCACCGCTCCCGGGGGGGCGGTGGCGGCAGGTCAAAAGAAAGGTGCCTGCTGGGCCTTCAACGAAGGACAGTGTAAGTGGGGATCCGCTTGTAGATTCCGGCACGAATGCTCAGGGTGCGGCGGGAACCACGGGGTCAACAGGTGCTTCAAGAAAGGTAAGTCGGCCACAGGGGGAGGCGCAGCGGGAGCGGCCGCTCCCACAGCTCCCGCTGGGGGTGTCACCAGTGAAGGTAGGCGCGATGTTGCCTTGGCTAAGGCAATACGCTGATCAGGCCGTGGCAGAATTCCTTCGGGCGGGATTTGCCGAGGGTTTCAAAATTCCCTTCAAAGCCACGGGGCCGGGGGCACCTTGTGAGAACCTCAGGTCGGTCAGGGAACACCCGGGGGTTGTGCGGGAGAAGTTGGCCAAGGAGGTGCAAGCTGGGAGGATGGCAGGGCCATTTCCGGCTCCGCCCTTGGCGAATTTGAGGTTGTCACCATTGGGGGTGGTTCCCAAGAAGGAAGAGGGAAGGTTTCGTCTGATTCATCATTTATCGCACCCGAAAGGGTCTTCGGTGAATGATGACATCGACGCCGACCTATGCTCGGTCTCCTACACGTCATTCGACAAAGCCGTCGAGCTGGTTAGGAGAGCGGGGCGTGGGGCGCTGATGGCCAAGGTGGACGTGGAGGCGGCTTTTCGGCTTCTGCCCATACACCCGGACTGTCACCACCTGTTGGGGTGTCACTTTGAGGGTGCAATCTTCGTGGACTTGTGTCTGCCTATGGGTTGTTCCATCTCTTGTGCTTACTTCGAGAGGTTTAGTACCTTCTTGGAATGGGTGGTGCGCACGGAATCGGCCGGGGGTGCTGTAGTGCACTACCTGGATGATTTTCTGTGTGTCGGCCCACGGGACTCGGAGCGGTGTGCTCAGGTACTGAAAGTTTTTCAGCGGGTGGCGCATACCTTTGGGGTGCCGTTGGCGGGGGACAAGACGGTGGGCCCCACCACGTGCCTTAGCTTCTTGGGTCTCGAAATTGATTCGGAGCTCGGGGAATGCAGGCTGCCTAGGGATAAGCTGCGGCATCTGCGACAGCTAGTGGACGTGGTCAAGGGGGCAAGGAAGGTGACCTTGCGGGGGCTCCAGTCCCTCGTGGGGAGCCTTAATTTTGCGTGCAGGGTGATCCCCATGGGGAGGATATTTTGCCGGAGGTTGGCGCAGGCAACGAGTGGGGTGCGGCGGCCGTCGCACTACATTCGGGTGTCGGCCGAGATGAAGGACGATTTGGGGGTTTGGGAACAGTTTTTGGGCAACTTTAACGGGACAGTGTTCTTTCGGGAACCGACGGTGTCGTCGGCAGCAATGAAGTTGTTTACGGACGCTTCCGGCAGTGTTGGTTTTGGGGCCTACTTGGCAGGTAAGTGGTGCGCGGAGGCGTGGCCGGAACCGTGGAAGGTGAGTCCTCTGATTAAGAACTTGGCGTTCTTGGAGTTGTTTCCCATCGTTGTAGCGGTGGTACTCTGGGGTACGGAGTTGGCTGACAAAAAGGTGGTATTCTACTCCGATAACATGGCGGTAGTGCAAGCGATCAATAGCTTGACCGCCTCGTCGCCCCCGGTAGTACGCCTGCTTCGACAATTAGTACTTAGTTGTATGGCATTCAACATAGTGTTTAGGGCTAGGCATATCCCGGGGCTCCAGAACGTGGTGGCTGACTCACTGTCTCGTTTTCAGTGGGAACGCTTCCGGGAGGCTGCGCCGGACGCGCTGGCCCAGGGTCAGGAGTGCCCGGGTGTGATGTGGCAACTCGGGACGGCCTGCTTGGAGACTGTGTGAGGAGGTCACTGGCGCCGAGCACGTGGGCGTCCTACGTAAAGGTTTGGAAACTGTGGGACGAGACGGTGGCTCAGGTGAGTAGCGCCCCTACGGAGGGGCAACGCTTGGATGCACTTTTGTGGTTACTCTGTCGACTGTTCGCGGCTCAGGCGTCGCCTGCCATGGTGGATAGGCATCTCTCTGCCTTGGCTTTCCTGTTTAAGTTCAATGGCTGGGTTGATACCAAACACTTCCTGGTCCGTCAGGCAGTGAAGGGATTCAAGAGGGGGAAGAAAACGGTAGACTCGCGTAGACCAGTGTCCTTTGAATTGTTGCGGGAGCTGGTGGGCGTTCTTCCGGGTATTTGCAGCTCCTCATTTGAGGTGTCGTTGTTCACGGTGGCATTTGTGTGGGCTTTTTTCGGGGCTTTTCGGATCGGGGAGTTGGTGAGCGCAAACAAGAAGGGCCTTGGGGGTCTTCAGCTCACAGATGTGGAGGTTCGCGAGGACAGGGTGCGAATTCAGTTACGCCGTTCGAAGACGGACATTTTTGGCAAAGGTTGCGCAGTTGTGTTGTTCGGGTTGCCTGGGTCAGGGGTGTGCCCAGTTGAAAAGGGGTCGGAGTACCGGGCATTGCGCCCGGGGGGTGATGGTTGCTTCTTGGTGCACCAGGATGGCTCGGCCCTGTCGCGCTTCCAGTTCGCGAGGGTGTTTAGGATGGGGGTAAGTAAGCTGGGCCTAGAGCCAGGGCAATTTGGGACTCACTCCTTTAGAATTGGGGCGGCAACTGAGGCCGCACGGCTGGGACTGGGGGACGAGAGGATTAAACGCATAGGGAGGTGGGAATCCTTGCGTTTTAGATCATACGTTAGACCAGATAGGCTGGTGTGAGCAGGGCGATGGGATGCTGTGATGGAAGTGGAATCCATCTGTTTGGTATTAACGTGTTTTTCTTTGCAGGATGGAAAGTGTGGATCTGGGGCCACTCGTATGTCTATTGGGCTCAGAAGAGGGCTGCTGTTCGGAGAAGTGGAGCACAGCTGGGTTTTACTCAAGGAGAAGTGTCGATTTCTTGGTTTGGCTTTAGGGGGTTTAGCTGGCAAAGCCTTAGTAGTTTGTTGTTTAGCAGGTTGGCCGGGGGGTCTGCTCCGGACATAGTTTTGTTACACGGGGGTGGGAATGATTTGGGTCTGATTCCGCAAAGGGAGTTGGTTAGACGGATGAAGAGAGACGTGGATCGGCTGTTGGACCTGGTCCCTGGCGTGGTGGTAGTGTGGTCGGAAATGGTCCCCCGTTTCACGTGGCGGCACGCCAGGGATCCAGCTGCAGTGGCTCGATGCAGGGGCAAGGTTAACAGGGCAATGGCGAGTTTTGTGCGGCGAGTGGGGGGTATTGTAGTTCGGCATAGGGAACTGGAGGACATGCTTCCGGGCTATTTTAGGAGAGACGGGGTACACTTGTCAGACGTGGGTTGTGACTTGCTCAATCTAGGCTTTCAGGAAGGGATTAGCTTGGCCCTGTTTCAGGGTGGTGGGGGGCGCACATGTCCTTAAGGGATCAAGTCATGTGCTATGGCGGAACAGGGCGTGTTAAAGCCAGGAGTTAGATGGAATTGGGAATGGACAGGCCAAGGCCTAGGCTGGAGTAGGCCAGATGGATTAGATGTTGGTAGGTTCAAGCTCTTCGGTGGCTACGAACCTAGGGGGTAGGGGTGTCTGGGTACACCCCTACAGTTAACAGATGGTTTTGGGGCCTCTCTGGTAGGCCGTGTGTTTCTGGTTATATGTTAAGTGAATGTTAATTATTGTTCAAAAGATAGGGTCATTGTCAGGGGTATTGTACGGGGGGATAGTAATATAATGTTAGATGGACAATGACCCTAAATTGTTAATTTATTTATTTACATATTTAATAATTAATAAAGCTGTGGACGTTATAATCCAACAGATAAATTTGGTGTCAGTGTTTTATTTAAGGTAAACTAAAATGGCACCTGCCGAATAACGACGGTGCATATGTCATGAAGCCCATGGAACAGTGAAACAGGGGAGTGGGCCTTGACAAGGCCAGGAAGTAGGCAGGTGGAAAGGTTTGGGATGTTCAGGGCGGGGCTAAGTAGGGGAGGAGTCAGGTAGTGTAAATAGGCGGCCATCTTAAGTGAGGAGCCAGTTAATCTGAATTGCACTGACCTGTCACTTGTCCCACCCTCCCTCCCTATAGTTGAGTTTGATCCCGTTTGGTCACAGCGGCGGGAACAGGGCGTGTTAAAGCCAGGAGTTAGATGGAATTGGGAATGGACAGGCCAAGGCCTAGGCTGGAGTAGGCCAGATGGATTAGATGTTGGTAGGTTCAAGCTCTTCGGTGGCTACGAACCTAGGGGGTAGGGGTGTCTGGGTACACCCCTACAGTTAACAGATGGTTTTGGGGCCTCTCTGGTAGGCCGTGTGTTTCTGGTTATATGTTAAGTGAATGTTAATTATTGTTCAAAAGATAGGGTCATTGTCAGGGGTATTGTACGGGGGGATAGTAATATAATGTTAGATGGACAATGACCCTAAATTGTTAATTTATTTATTTACATATTTAATAATTAATAAAGCTGTGGACGTTATAATCCAACAGATAAATTTGGTGTCAGTGTTTTATTTAAGGTAAACTAAAATGGCACCTGCCGAATAACGACGGTGCATATGTCAAGGGTCAGGAACACAAACATGTATTCCTGACCCTATAGTGTTAACACAACCCCTCATGCCTCCATAAATATAGTAAAAATCTTACTGTATTCAAGCCTGAAGCTGTAAATCTGCATGCTGTTAGACTCAGAAAAGCAAGCAGTCTGCTGACATGTGGTAGCCTGATCCAATCACAATGCTTCCAGATAGGATTGGCTGAGACTGACAAAGAGGCAGATCAGAGGCAGAGCCAGCATGATTCAAACACAGCCCTGGCCAATCAGCATCTCCTCATAGAGATGAATTGAATCAATAAATCTCTATGAGGAAAGTTCAGTGTCTGCATGCAGAAGGAGTAGATACTGAATCACAGGATGCTGTGCACAGTGCTGCCCTGTGTTCTGCTGACAGCATATCTGAGTGGATGGAGGCATATTATGACTCCATCAACTCCGAAGTCCCTCTGGTTCACTCTGAGTGACTGCAACTGGAGGTGTTCCTAGCTTTCTATCTCAGAAAATACAGTGTTTACATGAGAATGGCTGCAGGGAGCTATAGTTCTCACCTGAACAACCTCATTAAGCTGAAGTTGTTCAGGTGACTATGGTGTCCCTTTAATGTAGTTGTTCTGGTGAGTATAATCATTATATGCAAGCATTTTTATGCAAACACTGCCTTTTCAGAGAAAAACACTCCTTGACATTCCTTGAGCTAAGTTGTGGTGTCCCAGAAAATGAACCTACGATGCTGGACATTTGATACCCATTCAGGACAATCATACTGGGGTTCAGAAACTGTTGACATCAGGTACATACTGTATAATGGCTGGTTAGAGAAGGAGTGATATCACTGTCTTAAAACCAGGAAACCCAGGGTTGACTCCTGGACAGACTCCCTTACCAGTATTTGTCCTTGAGAAATACACACAGCAATATGTATCGACCTACCTCCAATCCTCTGCTGCTAAATGTAATGAATGTTGTTTGAGTCAGAAACAGTCACAAAATTTGAAAATACATGTTATAGATGAAAAATCTTAATTCACCGTACATTTACAATTGTGAAATATGTTCTGTGACAGTAGTCACCATCACCAGGAGCTTCAGACAGACTATTTATGTAGGTCCATGGACTATTCTTGTGTTTTAGTCACCCTCTGTCTATTATAGGTGCAGGTTTGTGTAAACTATTTAGTGTTTAGTGGTTAAATATTAGTGTGCTCTCAGGTCTTGCTAATGCTTGCAATCAGCTAGGTTGTGGAGCCTGTACAGTGCCCCCTGTTGGTTTGAAGAATATAGCAACAGCTGTTTTCACTACCTGAATAGCAATTATTGCTACTTTGCATATTCAGGTAGATTTGCATATTTCAAATTCTGCAGGCAGGAGAGATGTTTTGTATTTATTATTGTCTTCCCCATTCCTTTATCAATATGTTGTTATGTTATTATAAGTTCCTGTATGTTTTCTGATATGATTTGGTTAATTGTATTGTATTGAGTTTGCCACAACAAGGTTGATGTAACGAACATATGAGCTGTTCCCAAGTAAAATAAAGTATTGTATGTTAGTACCATTTGGAACTGGAAGTTCTGCGTGGATTTTTAGGGATCCCAGTGACATAGTCTTTAGACTTGTTGGCTGGATGCACGGTCACTCTAGCCCTGAGATAAATAAAGAGGCCTGAGAGCCCAAAGTGCCTTTGTAACGGCAATAGCAATCACTGGAAGGAAAGCTTCAGAGGAATAGGCAGTGGGGACGATATCTGCCTGGAAGAATGGCTGCAGCAGAATAGGCATAGGGGACAATACCAGTCTGGAAGGAGAACTGCAGAAGGACCAAAGTCAAGCTGCGGTGACTGGGGCAGAAGTGCTGCAAGTTTCCCAGTTCCAGCTAGGAAGCAAGCTTGGCAGAAGTACCCAGCCTGGGTACAGGAAGCAGTATCACATGTTTTTCACAGCTGGAACTGTGTATTGACATTACATATTTAGGTTCAGTAGGAGATGCTTGATTTCATTTTAAGAGTCATGATTAAGTAATAAAAAATACACATTTTAAACACCCAAGTTAAATTCAGTAATAAAAATGAACCACTTATTTGGTCATTTTAAACATAAATTATTAAAGCTAACCTTTTGAATGTAGGGGTCGAGGTTGGAGATCCCAAAATCGAATCTGTCTCCTGTGGCTGTAACCTAACAAACAATCCTATTGGTCTCAATTAAATCAATGAGACATGCAAAATGTGTGCTCATATACCATGCTTCCTCTATGGATTTTAATGGAAGGCTCTGGTGGGTCTATCAAGCATGTATCTAGGCCACAAAGGGAGGCAAAGAAAACAGAAATATTGTAACCAAGAGGTAGGAATCCCAGAAACGAAATAGAGACTTTCCAAACTGTGCCCATGGGAACAACAAACAAGTGATGCACATCATTCTGTAGTCTTAAGATGCAAGAAAATGTGAATTGGGTAGAGCAGAGAAAGCCTTGGACTAAATCCAGAGGCTGATGTGTTTTTATAGTGAACTATGAATAATTAACAAAAGAGAGCAGAATAGGGTACAGGGAAGACTCCCCTAATGGGAGATTGCAGGTAGAATACAAGCGCGGGGAAAATACAAAAAAGGCAATGAGCTAAGAATAAAAGGGGTCATCCGCAACCCCAGATGTCTCCCCATTCCCCAGATGTCCCCATCTAGGAAATCTAGCCATGAGGCCCAAGTGGAGCGATAACACTCCTGTCTCTAGTATAGGAAGTCTGTCATCTCCTCCATGGTTCTAATTTCGTCAACCCTTGCAACCTATTGATGGAAAGCCGGAGGGCAAGTGCTCCTCCAGAGGACCAGAATCAGAGTGTTTGAGCAGAGATGGTTCTATAGATGGAGATGGGCAACTTAGTAGAATGCTGCAGATATACTGTAGGGTGGAAAGAGGGAGGACTCGCCAGTAGGGTGGAGTGGATGCTCCTTCAATATGGCACTATCTCCGAATACTCCCACCAGATATGTAGCAGAGTCCTACAGCACCAACAAGAACAAGGCTAATTTCTGAAGGTGGAGAATGCAGTAGATAATCTGTAGGGCAGAAGGAGGGAGGACTCTCCAGTAACAACCTCTGTTAGATGCTCACCCAGTCTCCACTCCTTCAAAAATTCATTAAAAACCCACTTCTTCATAAAAGTTCCCGACTGATTCCTCTCTTGCAACTGTCATTAGTCTAATACATGGGTCGTCAACCTGGTCCCTACCACCCACTAGTGGGCATTTCAGGATTCCAGGTGGGCGGTAGGGATTTCCAGGTTGATAGTGCGGGCGGGCGGGTGCGAGCCGGCGGTACCCGTGCGACTGGGTACCGCTGTGACCATTTGCGGCTCCGGCCTGCGTGGTAAACCGCCGGGGCCGCCTTCCAAAGTATCCATCGGGTGGCCCATGCTGTCAAGGCCACCCGATGGATGCGGATTGTAAGGGGGCCCGGTCAGCGCTGGGCGCTTTAACAGCGTGACCGGGCCCCCTGTGATGACATCACAGAGCTGGGAGGAAGTGATTCCCCGGTCACACCTCCCAGCTAAAACTGAGAGCCGCGCGGGAGGAAGACCAGGGAGTCAGAGTGGGAACTCTGACTCCCATCCACCTGAGCCACCACTGGACCCCAGGGAAAGTCACCCTCCTGCACCTTAAAGGTAGGAAACAGGAGGGTGACTTAAATATAATGTGTGTGTGTGTTTGTTTGTGTGTGTGTGTCTTTGTAGGTATGTCTTGTGTGTGTGTGTGTGTGTGTGTGTGTGTGTCTTTGTATGTCTTGTGTGTGTGTCTGTCTGTATGTGTCTTTGTATGTATGTCTTGTGTGTGTGTGTGTATGTGTCTGTCTGTATATATGTGTGTCTGTCTGTCTGTATGTATGTGTGTCTTGTCTTTGTATGTATGTGTCATTGTATGTGTGTCTTGTGTGTCTGCATGTGTGTGTGCATGTCTGTGTGTGTCTGTTTGTATGTGTGCCTGTCTGTTTGTATGTATGTGTCTTGTGTGTGTGTCTTGTGTGTCTGTATGTGTGTATGTGTGCCTGTCTGTGTGTCTGTGTGTGTGTCTTGTGTGTGTGTGTCTTGTATGTCTGTGTGTGTGTCTTGTATGTCTGTGTGTGTGTCGTATGTGTGTCTGTATGTGTGTCTTGTGTGTGTGTATGTCTGTTTGTATGTGTGCCTGTCTGTTTGTATGTATGTGTCTTGTGTGTGTGTGTTTGTATGTGTGCCTGTCTGTGTCTTTGTGTGTGTATGTATGTGTGTCCTGTGTGTCTGTATGTGTGCCTGTCTGTGTGTCTGTATGTGTGTGTGTCTTGTGTGTGTGTGTGTGTGTGTGTGTGTCGTATGTGTGTCTTGTGTGTGTGTGTATGTATGTGTGTCTTGTGTGTGTGTGTATGTGTCTGTATGTGTCTTTGTGTGTGTGTCTTGTATGTGTGTCTGTATGTGTGCCTGTCTGTTATAGTGGACTATAGTAAGTGGGCTACCTAGCTCAGCCTTCCTACTGGGCATTGCTATAAGGAAGGTTAAAAAATAGAAAAAAGGGGAAAAAAAGGTGGGGAGGGGAATTGAGGAGGGAGAGGAGATGAGCTGACGCACAAATGAGAAATCATATAATGCGCAAACAGAGAAGTCGTCTGAATATCACTGAGAGAGACCTTTGTTTGTTCCTTACGAAAATCGAACCAGATATCAAATATTTAGTCTCGCAGCATCAACCTCAAGGATCTCATTAATCACTAGTAAAGGTAATTTGAATTTACTTTATTGTTATAAACCTGCATTAAGTAGAAATAAAAAGATAAATGTACGTACATTTCTTTTTTTTTTTTAAACACCCTCCTTTCTTAAAAATATTCTGCATTTGCGCGAAAACTGGTGGGCGGTAAGGAAATTTTTTCAACCAAAAAGATGCATTAGTGGGCGGTAGGTAGAAAAAGGTTGACTACCACTGGTCTAATACTATCCTTACCTTCTGTGTCACTTTACCCCACTCCCTCTAGCATGTAAGCTAATTGAGCAGGGCCCTCATCCCCTCTGTTCCTGTGTGTCCAACTTGTCTGGTTACAACTACATGTCTGTTCGTCCACCCACTGTAAAGTGCTGCGGAATTTGTTGGAGCTATATAAAAAATTACATATTAATAACATAATAATAACAAAGGGTACAAGGTAGAGTGGATGCTCCTTCAGTACAGCACTATCTCCGAACACTCCCACCAGATATGTAGCAGAGTCCTACAGCGCCAACAAGAGCAAGGCTGATTTCTGAAGATGGAATGTAAAAGCTATAGCATCCTGAGAGGAACTTGTAGTTTGTCTCCTATGTTTTCATGCAGATGGTGCTCTGAAGATTCGGAAAAAAATAATCTTTTTGTCCACTGTTCCTAGCTGAAAACTCACCTCAGCACATCCTCCCAGTGGCACATGTACATGGGTTGTGAAAGAAGATAGTTTGCCTGTAGCAACTTTGCCTGTATAGCTCAGAAATACCTTTATGAAGGTGATCCCCTAAGGTGCTCCCCTAAAGGGCACCATTGTTCAAAAGGCCTCAGAGACCTGCAAAGATGTTCAAAAGTTGTGAAACTAACACGTAGCCATGTTGGAGGATTGGCCAGTGAGTGTAGACTAACTCTTTAACCTAGAGAGGTACTTTGAAATTATGGAAATGGGGAACCTTCCAGATGGGAATGGGGAATGGGTTATGCAGGACCACGAGGGGATAAAGCAGCGTGGGAATTCATTTTTAATCATATAGTTTACTAACTAACAAATTTAAATATTGCACATGACATAAGTGTTCTCTCGACATGTTAGGAAGTGACCCAGTAATATGTCTGCATGTTCCTGAAGTGTTTTTGAATGTATGTTCCTCAAGTGTTTTTGACGTGAGAGCTTGTTATATAGCTTTTTATATATTGATTAATTGAAAGGTTAAGAATAATTTGTTTTGTAAATAAAGGAGAAACAAATATAATTATAATTTTTTTTTTATATTTTATATCAATGAGATGATAGGTTTAAAATAGTTCACATGTTTTAAAGAAAGTCTAGTGCCTGCATACATAAGAAATTACATTGTAAAGTCCCTTCAATGACATACAGAGTGTGATAATATATGATTTACTATTCTTATAGCACACAGTGTTCTCACTGTACTGAGCAGGTCCCATTATAAAGCAGGTCCTATTATAAAGTCTTACCCCTTTTGCCAGGTATGTGGAAGAAAATCTGCTTGGCTTGGCAATCCACGATTAAATAACCCATTAAACTCTCAATAAATATGTACTGCAGGAGGCATACATGCTGAAAATCCAGACAAGGCCTCTGAGGAGAAGCCTTATTTAGAACCAGAGCCCTCCCCTTTAACTTGAAATGCTGACAAAGGTCAAAAGCTACTACAGGCATTCCATGAATCTCTCCACTTCCAGAGATTACACCGTGTGCATGTCAGGGAAACTTAATGTGCATCTGCTTTCTTTCCGATGCATCATCTTCCCAGAGTGACCAATGTGTACATTTTGAACAGTAGCATAGACAAGGTGAGGAATGTATTTAAAACTGAATTACAAATTTTAGGTCATAAAAACAAAATTGGAAATGCAGTGGTGCACATGGGTGAGAAATGGATTCTAATTGGCAGAATATGCTTAGCTTCTGAAGCATTACCTAAACAGCCTTAGTACCCTCAGCATAGCACATGTGGATATATGAGCCTTTGAGTCCACATCCCCTCCAACACAGATCAATGAGGGTTTTACCCATTCTAAATAGTTTCACCAGGGTAGTGTACCATACGTGTCACGATTCGGGGAACCCAACACGCTAACACACACACACACAGAAAAGGTGCAGTACCGGACCTTAGAGTGGCCGGGCTAAGCACACACAGAATAGTCAGGAGACAAGCCGAGTAAGGGGAACCAGAAGATAGAATAACGAGAAACAAGCCGAGGTCAAAGGGTAGGAGAAAGTCACAAAGTCAGTTTAACAAGCCAGAGAGTACGTAACCAGAAATCACAAGTTCAGTAGCAATAGTAGAAAGCAAAGACCACAACAGGGCAGGGAGGAACAGGAAAGGTAAGTATTTAAACCATTAGATTAATTCTGATCGGATAATTTCCAATCAGAATTAGTAATCACACGTGGGAGATATGTATACCTCCCACTGTGATTGAGGCACTGTGCCTTTAACGCCGGGTCAGGTGGCTGACCGCGGCGTGTACAAGAGTGGGCGGTCCCCCAGCGTTCAGCATCATGCATGCTGCCGCTGGGGGACGGAGAGGAGGACGCGGGCGGCATCCGAGACTGGGAGGATGCCGCCCAGCGAGCGTATGCCGGGAAAGGACCCGCGGACGGCTGGAGGGTGAGTGCCGCGAGCGGACTGCAGCCTCCCCTCGCAGCCGCCCGCGGGTTCCTGACAATACGTGTATGATTTTCTTTATAGGTTCCTGAATGGGCAAGATATCTATATGGAAGCCTCCAGTGTACCACCCAGATCTTCCTTCCACTGTTTCGTATAGGTTAGTTCAGCCCATAATCTAGAATTAGAACATATGTGTTTTTTCTATAACTAAAATCAATACTTTTCCCTTGCACATCATTTTTCAAACACTGACTGCTTTCTTTTGGCTGTGTTTTTTACCGTCTCTCTAGCCGCGAAGCTTCAAATCTGAAGTAGTTCCTCTAGGACATATGAATCATTTCGGATAACTCCGTAATATCTATAGGCTCGTCCACATGCCATAAGTGACCATAGCGCTGGATCCCAACTTCTTCAATATTTTTTAAATTGCTAGCACACACACACCTGGATTTATATTACTGAGATAGGGAGCCATTGGGGATGCTGTAGTGGACAAGTCAAATTTGGTTCGGAGCCTATGCCACAGGGAGATAGAGTTCAATATTGCAGAACACTCAACATCTAGCAAACCAGACAAAGAAAAATGGTGGAGATCTGATTACATCAATGCCTTAGGCCTTTAGGGGTTCTATGCAAAAAATCTTCATTCATTTAAAGAAAAGTGATAATTGCTGAGAATTCAAACTGAATTTCAAATATATTACCCAGCAAAAAATGTCTACTTTCATAAATGGTAGGCTTTTGTGGGGTTATTTGAACAGTCAAAATGCTATAATGCCCCAAAAAGAGACACAGGCTAATCAAATCCATCTATGAAAATTTTAACTGTAGAAACTGAAATAGCCTGGTCTCTTATATGGCACTGTAGCTTCACAGGATAGTGGCAAAGAAAGGCATACAATGGGGGTATCATTGTACTCAGCAGATGTAGCTGAACACAATATATGGTTTTGTACAGGAAAAGCACACATAAGCTTTACGAATCACACATTAGAAAAACTTATTATATGTGAGTACGTCAAAAATAGAATATAATTTATAAAAATACATACTTTTGCATGGCAATTTTGTTTTCTATGTTGGCTATGAAGCTTAATAGAAAAGCATATCAACTTCTAAACTTGTTCCACATTAAAATTGTATTTACTCCTTGCATTTTGTGACCTGCAACTATCAAAATAAATTAAAATCCTGGATATATTATGTACTCTACAATTATGTACAATTAATTTATTTTTAATCACTTTTCTTAAGCTGCACTTATTATGCACACCAAAACTGTAAAAATAAAATGTGTTTTTCCACATTGTTTTTTGTTTTGTTTTGTTTTTTTATAATAAATAAGAATTTACATATGTATATCTCATATCAAAATAAATTCCTTTTTGTTATTTAATATAATGTTATAAAATTCAATAATTTAAATTGGAGATAAAACAAACAGCAAAAAGTTTAAAAAAAAAGTTTAAAAAGCATGTGTCCTTATGTGCAAAGTTGTGTCATAAAGGACATTATAGCCACCAGAACCACTACAGGTTAATGCAGTGGTTCCGGTGTCTGTAGTCTGCAGCCTGAGCACTGTAAATAACGTTGTTTCAGACACTCAGACGACCACTAGAGGTGCTTCCTCTTCAAGTGCACAGCACTGACATTCAGCATCTCCACGCTTTGCATAGAGGCACTGAATGTTTGCTATAGAGATGCATTGATCCATTACATCTATATGAGTAGATGCTGATTAGCCACACATGCGCAATAGCCTCCACTGGATTGGCTGAGATCATCAAGTTTGAAAATCTCAGCCATGGAGGCAGGGTCAGGCAGGGCCAGTCATAGTGAGACTGGCGCATCGTGGGAGAAAAGATGAGTTTATGCACATTTATAGAGCGAACTAAGGGGGGCCCGGGACCTAAGTATTTTGTTTAACACTATAGTGTTCCTTTAAGGGGTTAACAAATGTGACCTTTTGTTTGTAGCAAAAAAAACAGAAGGTATAAAATAGACAGTACTGGCCATATATGGGAACATTAGAATAACCTGTTGGATCAGGTAGAGAAACAATAGAAAGTAGAGGTCAAAGTGCAATGTATAGACATTTTAAATACAGATGAGTGGGTGAGCTGTAAAAGCATTATCATGTACAGATCAGAGGTGAAGAAACATTCCAATATACATAGGGTTATTCATTACACTGAGAATTCAAAGGGAATTTCAAATTTAAGGTCAAAATAGGGGAATTGGAAAAATCATCTATGCTTTCATCTCAGTCACTCTGACCTTAAATTTTAGTCTCACTTTAAATTTTCATATTAGTGACATAGCATAGACATAGATTATTATCACATATACAAGAGTGTGTCCAGTGTTAAACCATTTCAGTATGCATACATATAATGCACTGACTATAAAACATAGAATATATATAAAACAGAACATTGGACTTAAGTATTGGAATATGAAGGTCAGTAATTAATATACACAAGCATTCAATTAAATAGGTCAGTGTGTGATGTAAAGTATGAATGTGTTATGTAAGTGTATGGCTAATATATATATCTATTAAGCAAGTGTATGCAGTATACGGTAAAGAGGCATTAGATGATGCAAGACTGGTCATGGTATATGTGGAAGCACCATTAGTCTATATTTACAGGTCACCCACTAGATACCATTCATGTTGATTAACACTAAACACTCCCCTGCATGATGACACCCATGGTTGGAATGTACCTCTTGTTAATAAAGGATAAAAAAGCAATTGAACAGAAATAAAATACGCTGTGTTGTTGCTGCTGGTCTCTGCTTCGGTCCAAAGATTATCTCTGGCAGTCTAGGAATCCCTCCTCTTCCCATGTAACCCTGCCCATCTGCCATCTCCACATCCCTAGAGAGCAAGCCCCCTCAATGGCTTTCTGTGTCCTTTAGGAACAAGAGGCAGCATGCTGCACCTGCCAACTGCCAACAGGCAGACACATATGTGCAACCCCTCCTCTAACAGACACCAATACAGAGAGAGAGAGAGAGAGAGAGAGTGTGTGTGTTTTCTTGAGGAATGAAAATCAAATGAGTGAAATGATCCAGCAAACCAATTGATCTGTTTCACAAGTATGACGCTCATGAATACGACTCTCATGAAGCACAGGCAGCATTTTAAGAACGATGAGAGTTGCAGTCATAACCAAGATGCGTTTGGGATACAACTCAACTTGCTCTAACCAGCTCTACAATGTATCCAGTCCCTGCACTGTTGGAGGTGGTGATAGGGTGGGAGGAACGTATCACAGCAACATACCGACACGTTCTAATGTTACTAGTTACTATGTGGCGTTAGATAAACCAGTTATTATCTATCACTGTGTTATTATCACAGTGAAATCCCAAAGTACAGTTTGCTATGTAGAACATACCAGAACCAGTCAATGAAATTAATACTAGTGATCTTCCCGACAGAAAAGATATTAATTTCTGAATGGGAATTCACCAGTTCCTTCAAGTCGATGAAGCTCTGCACAATCTCACCCAAGAGCTTCTCACCGGTCACAGGTTCTCATGTGAGATCAGCAGAAACTCAAGAATGCATATTTACTCCTACCTCCAGTGATGCTTACTAACAAAGATATTGCTCGATATTCACATAGCTTTATAGACAACTCTACCTATCATTTAGGGAACAAAGCATAGAAAACTTAATATACTTGATAAATGTCTTAACTCAGCAGGTGTTTGAAAAATGCATTTTTAGGAATATATATTTTTCAACCACATTATACATTTTTTTTTGTGGGTTTAATTTAGGTTCTCTGTCTTTTCTGATTGGATAATCATGGTGCATACGCATCTATAATATTAACGTGATAAATTCCTTTATCTGTATCTGTTTTTATTTGATGACTACACCAGAAAACGAATTCGTTAACTCACTCTCCTGCCTAATGTTGATGTCTAGTTGATAGGCAGTGACGAGGTAACACTATTTCGAACGATGCTATACTCATCTCAAGCAATAACTATGCAGAGTATCAAGTTGACATTGTACCTGTTCTGTGTATCTCTGATGTTCTTCCCCAGTAACCACAGGAAGAGCAGGTCGTTGTTCGCCTGCACAATATATAGAGCCTGCAGCACTGGGAGGGCTCTACAAAGGGGGACAGGGGAAACCAGTTTGATTAAGTACAAACTGGTCAGTCAGTTACCCTACATAAAACATATAGAATACTGATTTAATTAGCTGTTCTCTACAATATTTAACCTTCACATCTACTTTAGACCAAGATAAAATAAATTAGAATATGTACATGTGTGCAGTGCATTTATATACAAGCTTCACATACCACCTGCCATGCTAAACTTATGTGCTAATTTATCCCTTTTACAGTGTAGACACATTTAGATCACTTTAACCCCTTCAGGACCAGCCTGTTTTTGCGATTTTGTACGTTAACGACCAGGCCTCTTTTTACACTTTTGTGGTGTTTGTGTTTAGCTGTAATTTGTCCGCTCTCTCATTTACTGTTCCCATACAAATAATATATATATTTTTTTGTTCAGGACAAAAATGGCTTTCTTTACATACCATTATTTGTATCATGTCATATAATTTACTTAAAAAAAATATGGTTAAAAATTGAAAAAAACATGTTTTTTTACTTTTGCTTGAAAAATCTTTTACTTACCTACGAAAGCTAATGAAAAAAACTGCTAAATAGATAAAAAAAAATTGTCCTGAGTTTAAAAACATCCAGTGTTTACATGCTTTTTTGCCTTTTTTTTGCAAGTTATATGGCTATAAGTCGAATAGGAAATTGCTGTTTCAAAATATATATTTTGTATCAAGATGTATCAATAGTGACATTGTGACACTATTATCTGTCATAAATCTCTGAATCACACCCCACATGTACATATTTTTTTAAAGTAGACAACCTAGGGTATTCAATATGGGGTATGTCCAGTCTTTTTTAGTTAGCGTTCATATTTGTTTGTGTGTGAAAAAAGTAAAAAACGAAATTGAACGCTAATTTTGGCCAGTGTTTGTGACTAAGTGGCTACTAAAAAGGACTGGACATACCCCATTTGCAATACCTTTGGTTGTCTTATTTTGCAAATGGTATGCCATCATGGGGGTAATTCTCATTGCTGGGCTCTCAAAGGCAACGTAACCAACGTGGCGATTTTCAATGTAAAAATATTTGACCCTTATATTTGATCCTGTAACTTTCAAAAACGCTATAAAACTTGCACATGGGGGTACTGTTATACTTGGGAGACTTTGCTGAACACAAATATTAGTGTTTCAAAACAGTAAAACGTATCACAACAATTATATCATCAGTAAAACTGCTGTTTGTGTGTGAAAAATGCAAAAAAAGTCACCTTAGCTGACAATATAATCGCTGTGATATGTTTTACTGTTTTGAATCACTAATATTTGTGTTTAGCGAAGTCTCCCAAGTAAAACCGTACCCCCCCATGTACAAATGTTAGGGTGTCATAGAAAGTTACAGGGTAAAATGCAGTGCTAGCAAATTAAATTCTCTGGACCTTTGGCCTGGGTTGTCAGCAGGGGTCAAGTCCTGGGGAATAAAGTGTGTGAACTCACTCGAGTTCCACCCCCACCCCACCACCAAAAAAAACCCAAAACTTGTATGCACATATAAACACGTACACACACACTCAGGTGCACACATACACTTACAGACACACACGTACACTCACAGACACACAAAGACACACACAAACACACACACAGACACACGCACACAAATTCACAGATACACACACACACACACACTCACAGACACACACATACACTCACAGACACACACATACACTCACAGACACATAAACACACACATACACTCACTCCCAGACACACACACACACTCCCAGACACACACACACACACACACAAACACACACTCCCAGACACATACACACACACACATACATACACTCACAGACACACACACACCTAGACACATACACACACACACACACACATACACTCACAGACACACACACATACACACACACACATACATACACTCACAGACACACACACACAGACACACACACACTCCCAGACACACACACATACATTCACTCACAGACACACACACTCACAGACACACTCACTCACAGACACATACACACACTCACAGACACACACACTCACTCCCACATACACACACACACACACACACACTCCCAGACACATACACACACACATACACTCACAGACACACACACTCCCAGACACACTCACTCACAGACACATACACACATACACTCCCAGACACACACATATACACAAGAATTATTGCATATTTTTTTTTAAATTAAAAATGTCCACCCAGCCTCCCTACCTGGAGAGCTGGCATGGACCTGTCCCTGGGGTCCAGTGGGGCTTCAGTGCGGCCGGCTCTTGTCTTGCTGTCAGACGTGGCGAGGGAGCTGTGTTCTCTCTGCTCCCTCTCGCCGCGCGGGCTGTCTACTGATGCCAGGAGCCGGAAATTACGTCATATTCCGGCTCACAGCATCAGCAAAAGGCGCGCGGCGAGAGGGAGCAGAGAGAACACAGCTCCCTCGCCGCGTCTGACAGCAAGACAAGAGCCGGCCGGGGGGGTCCTTCAGGTGGCCATTAGGCCGCCTCTTGGGCCCCCCATGACAGGGGAAACACAGGGGCATTTGGGGGCGGCATTTTTTGCCGCCCCCTGCGTGCCTGCAGGACCACAAACGGGAACGGCGTTCCTGCTCTAAAAAAAGTGCAGGAACGCCGTTCCCACGCGTTCCTGCAGGACTCGAGCCCTGGTTATCAGGCAGGTCCCTCAAATTGCAATCAATAAAATTACTTAATTATGTAAAAATATTACATAAATACGCAGGTAGAATTGAAATATATATGCATATTTATATATTTGAAGTCTACGTGTATGTTTATAGAATTATTTATGTAATTTTGTATATGGACATATGCATATTTCATATTATTTTTATTTATTTATATATACATAGATATATATACAATTTAATTCTAAGTGTATTTTGATATAAATATATATATATTAATATCAAAATACAGTTAGAAGACTCTCACCACATGGACCACCAGGGATTCCCCACCGGACCACCAGGGATCGAGAAATGTCCCCCCTCCTCCCTAAACAAAGCTTGTCATATTTGATGAAGAACTAGCAGAATAAGGAACAAGCAACAGAATTTATTGACTGGAAGGGTAAAAGGATGGGCATCTGACCTTGACTGACCTTGAATGGAATCAAATGGAATTTAAATATATTTAAGTCACAATCAAATGATATGAAGTAAATTAGGTTGTGACCTAATTTTTTGCCTCAAATGAATTGGTGCAATTGTATTTTTTTTACCTGAAGTTTTGCAAAATACAATGTCCGTGGGGGGCGGAGCTTAGCAGCCAACAGGACCAGACGCACGTTCACAGAGCTCCTCATCCACAGTGATTAAAAACGCGAATTTCGCACAAAATAACTAACGAAAACCGATCCCAAAGGCCCACCAAAGTCATGGGAAGAAAAACAAAGAAACAGAAGCCGGACAGGCCCACACTGGGACCCGATATCGGGGACATATTCCGCCGGGCACAAGACGCACGAGGGGCCAAAATGGCCGCCGAAATGGCGGGGTACTCAGACTCCTCGGACGAATTTAGCCTGGATGAGCACACCAGCGGCATGTTCGCCCCACTGACCCAACCACCAGCACCCAAACAACAGCCTGAACTGATCACTACGGGCACGCTAAGAACAATGCTGGGCGACCTACAGCGGGTGCTCCAGGCGGATGTTGCACAGCTCCGAGCAGAGGTGACAGGCCTGATCGGGCGCATTGGAGTCATGGAGGCCCACACAAACAAACAGGCCCAAGAAATTACAGACCTGCGTAAAGAGCTACAGGCGCTCAAAAAGCACCAAGCAGCTACAGACCTCCGATTTGCAGCCCTCGAGGATCACAGACGCCGCAACAACCTCAAGATCCGGGGTGTCCCAGACGACATCTCGGCAGAAGAACTCCCGCACCTGATGAGGAGGCTCGCGGGCACAATACTGAAACCGCAACAAGCGAAAACCTTGAGCTTCGAAGCGATGTTTAGAATCCCCAAACCGCGGACAGCCCCAGCCACGGCCTCCAGAGACTTGGTGGTGAGATTTCGATCTGGAGCAGACAAAGCGACTATGCTGAAGGCCCTACAAGGGAAGACCCCGCTCAAGTTTGAAAACGCCAGCCTTACCTTCTTCTCTGACTTGTCGGGAGATACCATGCAATGGCGCAGATCCCTCCAACCAGTTACGACACTCCTGAGACAAAACAACATCACCTACAGATGGCGCACGCCAAGGGCCCTACAGGTCCTCAAAGACAACCTAATTCACACAGTCAAAGACCTACCAGAGGCCGAGCGGCTGCTGTCCACAATTGGCCTGCCAGAGAACTCCCTTATGCCAACAGGCCTAGCAGAAGCCAACAGCTCAAAGCACAACTGGGACCCTGCAAGGATCAAGCCATTCGTGCCACTGCTAGGGCAGCCAAGCACCCCTGCAGAGAAGAATGGGGCTCCACACGGCAATATACCGCCCTAGGAGACGCAGTGACAGGGTACCGCGGCCGCTCCTACCTACCATCGGACCTTCATCTTCTTCGTACCCAGTTTTCTTTCTTTTCTTCCTTTTTTTTTTTTTTTTTTTTTTTATCTTAGACTTTTACTTGGGGCCGGACGGCATCACACTGCTGATCGCTTGGGAGACCATACAAATCCGGGACGTTTGCCTAGGGGAGGGGATACAGCGAGGGGAACCCAGGCGGGACACCACAGAGCCACATGGAGGCGAAGACGCATCTCGTCCCTTTGGGCCTCCCTCCGGACTCGCTACAACAACCCTGCATACCACCCACACCCCACGAATGGAACCCGGCTTCCGCAGAGACTTTTGTCCCAAAAGGAACGGCCCGCGCTGCACGGATTGCGGCCCCTACCTGAACGCCCCTGACGGGGGCACCTACTAAACATAACTCTGTTTTACTTTCGTTCAAAAGTTTTGTTGCTATGTTGTACATATATGTTTTATTCACGATAATGCTTTGCTCCCTAGATGCGGAGACACCCGCACTCATAAGTCATGGATCACACTGTGACGGTTAACAACTTCCACCCTCACGGGAATCCCCCACCCGAAGATAGGAACACCCGGGCACCCGGAGAGGCTGAGCCACCCCTACTCCTCCTGCTCATAGTGACACTGGCACCAGCTACAGTGGTTAGTCCTGACATCGGGTAAAAGGCCATTCCCAACCAGCAACTAGGCTGCTAGCGCAGGGAGTCTCACTACCCCCATTCTGTACTTACGGGCCCAAGGTAGGGCACCCCCCTTAGTAGTGCCGCCCCGCACATATCACACGGAACGTCTCCCTAAAGCCCACACACAATCACCATCTCGAATTAAACTTCCGTACAGGGCACCAACGCACAGCCGTACCTGGCCTTTAATGCCCATGCACAGGTGTATCACTCAACCAAGTTCCTGCTCAGATGGGACCTCTATGCCCAACATCGAGGTAATACCTTAGATAACCTAGAGACAGCTCGAATCTGTAGTCCAAACTGCATTTCTTCCTTGCAAACTGTTCTCCTTAATTTATTTTGTTTAGTAATTCAGCTCATAATCTCGTTCTCTGGCTAAGCTTTAGCCTTGCTTACTCAACTCCTATGCATGAAACAGATTGTCCTGGCACTATAATAGAACCAAAGAGCCAAGAGTGTCAGCTAATATCCAAAAGGGGGGCTTCCTGGGAGGAAAAAACGACAGCGCAGTCTTGCAACTCTCCCTTTTACTCATGTTCCTCTTTAGTATAGATGATTTGTTATATAAATGGGCATAAATATTACTCTAAGTCTGGACAAGTTTGCCTACTCATAATCACTTATATTTTAATTTTACCTCCTATTAAGTCTTAAGCATATTCACTCACCTACTGTACTGGGAACCAAGCAAATGTTTCTTGTTGATATTGTGATATTGTGAATTGATATTGTGAAGCTCAAGCTATAACCTTGTTTACCTAGCCACGTTAAAAAACATAAAAAAGTGCCATGTTGCTCTTTACTGCCATGTGTTTAAGCATGTATACAATTCAGATTGCGCTAGCTGTTATGGCAGCGCCAATCCGCATGTATGATCTTTGCACGAAAAAATAAAGAATTAAAAAAAAAAAAAAAAAAATACAGTTAGAATAAAATTTCATATAGATATGTAAGTTTTTTTATTTTTATTATTAATTTTACATTTTTAAATTTAATTTAATTTACTTATTATTTGTATTTTATAATAATATATACACAATATATATATACAGGGAGTGCAGAATTATTAGGCAAGTTGTATTTTTGAGGATTAATTTTATTATTGAACAACAACCATGTTCTCGATGAACCCAAAAAACTCATTAATATCAAAGCTGAATATTTTTGGAAGTAGTTTTTAGTTTGTTTTTAGTTATAGCTATTTTAGGGGGATATCTGTGTTGCAGGTGACTATTACTGTGCATAATTATTAGGCAACTTAACAAAAAACAAATATATACCCATTTCAATTATTTATTTTTACCAGTGAAACCAATATAACATCTCAACATTCACAAATATACATTTCTGACATTCAAAAACATAACAAAAACAAATCAGTGACCAATATAGCCACCTTTCTTTGCAAGGACACTCAAAAGCCTGCCATCCATGGATTCTGTCAGTGTTTTGATCTGTTCACCATCAACATTGCGTGCAGCAGCAACCACAGCCTCCCAGGCACTGTTCAGAGAGGTGTACTGTTTTCCCTCCTTGTAAATCTCACATTTGATGATGGACCACAGGTTCTCAATGGGGTTCAGATCAGGTGAACAAGGAGGCCATGTCATTAGATTTTCTTCTTTTATACCCTTTCTTGCCAGCCACGCTGTGGAGTACTTGGACGCGTGTGATGGAGCATTGTCCTGCATGAAAATCATGTTTTTCTTGAAGGATGCAGACTTCTTCCTGTACCACTGCTTGAAGAAGGTGTCTTCCAGAAACTGGGAGTTGAGCTTGACTCCATCCTCAACCCGAAAAGGCCCCACAAGCTCATCTTTGATGATACCAGCCCAAACCAGTACTCCACCTCCACCTTGCTGGCGTCTGAGTCGGACTGGAGCTCTCTGCCCTTTACCAATACATCCATCTGGCCCATCAAGACTCACTCTCATTTCATCAGTCCATAAAACCTTAGAAAAATCAGTCTTGAGATATTTCTTGGCCCAGTCTTGACGTTTCAGCTTGTGTGTCTTGTTCAGTGGTGGTCGTCTTTCAACCTTTCTTACCTTGGCCATGTCTCTGAGTATTGCACACCTTGTGCTTTCGGGCACTCCAGTGATGTTGCAGCTCTGAAATATGGCCAAACTGGTGGCAAGTGGCATCTTGGCAGCTGCACGCTTGACTTTTCTCAGTTCATGGGCAGTTATTTTGCGCCTTGGTTTCTCCACACGCTTCTTGCGACCCTGTTGACTATTTTGAATGAAACGCTTGATTGTTCGATGATCACGCTTCAGAAGCTTTGCAATTTTAAGAGTGCTGCATCCCTCTGCAAGATATCTCACTATTTTTAACTTTTCTGAGCCTGTCAAGTCCTTCTTTTGACCCATTTTGCCAAAGGAAAGGAGGTTGCCTAATAATTATGCACACCTGATATAGGGTGTTGATGTCATTAGACCACACCCCTTCTCATTACAGAGATGCTCATCACCTAATATGCTTAATTGGTAGTAGGCTTTCGAGCCTATACAGCTTGGAGTAAGACAACATGCATAAAGAGGATGATGTGGTCAAAATACTCATTTGCCTAATAATTCTGCACGCAGTGTAGTTATTATATATTTTATATATATATATATATATATATATATGTGTGTGTGTAATTTATATGCTGCAAAAAGCTACACCAATCATCAACTCCTCATAGAAATGCATTGAATCAATGTATCTCTATGAGGAACATTCAATGCCTCCATGCAGAGCGTGGAGGCGCTGAATGTAGGTGCTGCACACTGTGCACCACTGACACAGGAAGTATCTCTAGTGACCGTCTGAGTGACTGTCAATAGAGGTGTCTCTGAAAAGTCAGTGTTTACATTGAAAAACCTACAGGGACAGGCTATAGACACCAGAACCACTACTTTAAGCTCTGTGTGTGTGTGTGTGTGTGTGCCTGCTAGTGAGTGAGCTTGCTTTTGTGTGTGTGTGTGTGTGTGTGTATGTCTGCTAGTGAGTGAGTGAGCTTGTGTGTGTGTGTGTGCCTGCTAGTAAGTGAGATTGTGTGTGTGTGTGCCTGCTAGTGAGTGAGCTTGTGTGTGTGCCTGCTAGTGAGTGAGCTTGTGTGTGTGTGTGTGCCTGCTAGTGAGTGAGCTTGTGTGTGTGCCTGCTAGTGAGTGAGCTTGTGTGTGCACATGTGTCATTGGTTATAGCTCTACTAATCAGTGCATACCGCTCATGAAATCTGTCAGATTGTTTTGGAACTGTTTGATAAAGCCTGGGATTCTCCACTGCATATATAACCAGATCCCTCTAAAGCGAGGTTTTAGAAGCCTATCGTCATATCTGTTCCATTGTAGGTGAAGCACTGTGCAAATGACTCATTCGCAGGAAAAAGTAAAGGGTGGCCACAGAATATCTAGATCATGTTTATTACAAACTTTTCTGTAGGGAGCATGTGTATGTCAGTGAGCTTTTCTGTATGGAGCATGTGTGTGTCAGTGAACTTGTCTGTAGTGAGCATTTGTGTCACAGCGAGCTTGTCTGTAGTGAGCTTGTATGTTTCAGTGAGCTTGACTGTAGGAAGCATGCGTGTACCAGTGAGTTTTTCTGTAGTGAGCATGTGTGTGTGACAGTGAGCTTCTCTGTAGAAAGATTGTGCTTGTCAGAGTTTGTCTGTATACCAATAAGCTTGTCTGTGTGTGTCAGTGAGATTGTCCGTCAGTGAACGTATGTGTGTGCATCTGTGAGCTTGTGTTTTTATGTCAATGAGCTTATGTATATTAGGGAGATTGTTAGACAAGGAGACTGTATATCAATGAGCTTGTGTGTGTCAGTGAGATTGTCTGTGTCTGCATGTGAGTATGCTTACTGTATAATTAAACGTTTTACTCTTAAAGGACCAATATTTTATATTAGAAAAACAAATATATATTTCTGATGTACATATGTTTATATCAATATACATATATAAACGTCCAGACTCTTGCACTCAACTCAAAAAAATATATAAAGCAATATTACCCGGGTGCTTCCAGGCCAGTAGATACACAAAGTCAGACAGGAACACTCACTTGGAATTTTTCAATAGTGTTGATAAAGTGTTGATAAAGTGTTCATCAATGTTTCAAACCTTACATCAATGTTTCGACCTTTAAGTTTGATGAACACTTTATAATACACTAATGAAAATTTCCAAGTGAGTGCTCCTGTCTGACTTTGTGTATATATATATATATATATCACTCAATCATCTGGGGTGGCAAGACATAGTCTTACATATTACATGTAACAATATAAGGCGCAATGACTTATGGGGCAGGCATAGATTTTTTTTCAGGGATTTTTTCCCCAGTCCTGCCCTGGTCATAGTCTTTTGACTAAAAAGCCATTTTAGTTTTAGTCTAGTTTTAGTCTACTAAATTTACAGTATATTTTAGTAGACTAAATCTCCAGCATATTTTAGTCGACTTAATTTCCAGTAGGTTTTAGTCGCCAAGACTAAAATCTAATGGGTTTAGTTAAAGCCTCTATCTGTCTCTTTACCCTTTCTCCAGCCCCTCTGTGTCTCTTTGTGTCCTCCCAGCCCATCTAGATGTCTCTATCCCAAGCTCTGGTCTGTCTCTTTTGCCGCTTCCACAGCCTCTCTGTGCAGTGTTAATTTTGTTGGCAAGTTTCAATTTAGTTTTAGTCATAGTCTTTTGACTAAAATGCCATTTTAGTTTTAGTCACTTGAATTGTTTTAGTTTTAGTCTAGTTTTAGTCAACTTAATCTCAAAAATGTTAGGTGACTAAAATTGTTAGTTAGTCGACAAAAATAACACTTGGGGGGGAGACAAAGAAACACAAGTAACATGAGTTGTTGAATGCAGCTATATCTGTGGAAAATACTGAGTTTGTTAATCTCTTGGCAAAGATGGAATCAGATCTTAATTGATGCATAACATTTTCATCACTGACTTGCACCACTCAAGCATGTAGCCATATTAAGGTAGCAT
Source organism: Pelobates fuscus (assembly GCF_036172605.1). Classification (NCBI taxonomy): domain Eukaryota; kingdom Metazoa; phylum Chordata; class Amphibia; order Anura; family Pelobatidae; genus Pelobates; species Pelobates fuscus. The sequence continues at coordinate 220,279,765 of NC_086319.1, forward strand.
ATTGGGTTGTATAACTAAAGTTATTTGAAGTGGTTATGGAGGTATGAGTCTGGATGTGCAGTGTCTCTGCTTGAAACACTGCACATTCAGATATAGATAGAACTCTGTTCCGTGCTGCCTAATGTCAATTCTGTTTATATTTAACATCTGTGGTCAGCGTGAACAGTGTGCTGGCAATGAATGTAATAATCTTCTCCCTTGCAGTTTTGCAGGGATTGGATTACAGGTAAGTTTCACATCTTTTATTTTATATTTTATGGAAGGGGCCTATTGACAATGCCCATTGGGCATTGTAATACTAAAAACATTTCCTTCCCTAAAGGGTTGGAGTAACGCTTTAAAGGACCACTCTAGGAACCCAGACCACTTCAGCTTAATGAAGTGGTCTGGGTGCCAGGTCCTTCTAGGGTTAACCCATTTTTTCATAAACATAGCAGTTTCAGAGAAACTTCCCCCTATTTCCTCTAGTGGCTGTCTCACTGACAGCCGCTAGAGGCGCTTGCGTGATTCTCACTGTGAAAATCACAGTGAGAGCACGCAAGCGTCCATAGGAAAGCATTATGAATGCTTTCCTATGTGACCGGCTGAATGCGCGCGCAGCTCTTGCCGCGCATGCGCATTCAGCCGACGGGGAGGAGAAGAGGAGGATCGGAGGAGGAGAGCTCTCCGCCCACCGCTGGAAAAGGGTAAGTTTTTACCCCTTTCCAGAGCCGGGCATGAGGGGGCCCCTGAGGGTGGGGGCACCCTCAAGGCACTCTAGTGCAAGGAAAACGAGTATGTTTTCCTGGCACTAGAGTGGTCCTTTAAGTCAAAGGAGGGACTATTTTTCCTTAGTATTTTTTCCCTGCACCCAGCGGAGCAGTCACCATTGTGGATCTTTGCAAATTATGCAAAGTCTCCAGACTGTGAAAGATGGATTCTGGAGAATGCAATGGGTTTTGGAGACTAGAATACTGAAGGTCAGTCAAAGGTCAAGTGTTACATAAATGTCTTCAGACATTATGTGTCTTTTATAATCAATGTAAGTTTGCATGTTTTCATGGCTTGCAAATTAGCCCCTTCAGACCACTAGGGATTATGGATGAAATTCACTAGCACCACCCACCGGAAAACCAGTGATTTTGCATGCCAATAAAAAGTAGGGGTTAGGGCAAATTATATAATAAAATGTTTAGGGGGATGAAAACACTGCACACAGCCTCTCCAAACATAAAATACTCCGCTTATACAACAGACACAATATATACACTGCTCAAAAAAATAAAGGGAACACTAAAATAACACATCCTAGATCTGAATGAATTAAATATTCTTATGAAATACTTTGTTCTTTACATGTGCTGAATGTGCTGACAACAAAATCACACAAAAATCAAAAAATGGAAATGAAATTTTTCAACCCATGGAGGTCTGAATTCACACTCTGGAGTCACACTCATTAGTGTGTGTGATACAAATGCAGAAAGATAAGTCCATCGCTCACTCCCATCACTGGGCGGCAGCAATGACTACAGTACACATCAGCCCCAATATATAGTAAAAAACAAAGAAAAACAAGTTAACTGCGCTCTCTCCTTAATCCCTATGTATTTTTAAACAAATTGAGTTTTTTTTGTTACCTCCAATGGCCTATTAAGGGTTAATAATATATAGGGGTGTATATAAAAAATACCTCTTTCTGTCTCATTAGAGATTTTTGCCAGAATTTCAAGAAAGCAGGGTGAATGGTTAGAGTTAGGACCCACCTGGGGGGGTCTGCCTTGACGTTGGCAGGTGGGCTTATCCTCTCATGGCCATTGGAGGTAACTAAAAAACCTCCATTTGTTTAAAAATACATAGGGATTAAGGAGAGAGCGCATGTAACTTGTTTATCTTAGTTTTTTTTTTACTATATATTGGGGCTGATGTGTACTGTAGTCATTGCTGTCGCCCAGTGGTGGGAGTGAGCGCAGGACTTATCTTTCTGCATTTGTATCCATTTTTTGTATCTCTCAGGTGGACTTATCCTCTCATGGCCATTGGAGGTAACTAAAAAACCTGTATTTGTTTAAAAATAAATTTTTCTTCAGTAGTGTGTGTGGCCTCCACGTGCCTGTATGACCTCCCTACAACGCCTGTGCATGCTACTGATGAGGTGGCGGATGGTCTCCTGAGGGATCTCCTCCCAGACCTGGACTAAAACATCTGCCAACTCCTGGACAGTCTGTGGTGCAACGTGACGTTGGTGGATGGAGCGAGACATGATGTCCCAGATGTGCTCAATTGAATTAGGGTCTGGGGAATGGGCAGGCAAGTCCATAGCTTCAATGCCTTCGTCTTGCAGGACCTGCTGACACACCCCAGCCACACGAGGTCTAGCATTGTCTTGCATTAGGAGGAACCCAGGGCCAACCACACCAGCATATGGTCTCACAAGGGGTCTGAGGATCTCATCTCGGTACCTAACGGCAGTCAGGCTACCTCTGGCGAGCACATGGAGGGCTGTGCGGACCCCCAAAGAAATGCCACCCCACACCATTACTGACCCACTGCCAAACCGGTCATGCTGGAGGATGTTGCAGGCAGCAGAACGTTCTCCACAGCGTCTCCAGACTCTGTCACGTCTGTCACATGTGCTCAGTGTGAACCTGCTTTCATCTGTGAAGAGCACAGGATGCCAGTGGCGAATTTGCCAATCTTGGTGTTCTCTGGAAAATGCCAAACGTCCTGCACGGTGTTGGGCTGCAAGCAGAACCCCCACCTGTGGATTTCAGGCCCTCATATCACCCTCATGGAGTCTGTTTCTGACCATTTGAGCAGACACATGCACCTTTGTGGCCTGCTGGAGGTCATTTTGCAGGACTCTGGCAGTGCTCTTCCTGTTCCTCCTTGCACAAAGGCGGAGGTAGCGGTCCTGCTGCTGGGTTGTTGCCCTCCTACGACCTCCTCCACGTCTCCTGATGTACTGGCCTGTCTCCTGGTAGCGCCTCCATGCTCTGGACACTATGCTGACAGACACAGCAAACCTTCTTGCCACAGTTCGCATTGATGTGCCATCCTGGATATCTTGCACTACCTGAGCCACTTGTGTGGGTTGTAGACTCCGTCTCATGCTACCACTAGAGTGAAAGCACTGCCAGCATTCAAAAGTGACCAAAAATCAGCCAGAAAGCATAGGAAATGAGAAGTGGTCTGTGGTCACCACCTGCGGAACCACTCCTTTATTGGGGGTGTCTTGATAACTGCCTATAATTTCCACCTGTTGTCTATCCCATTTGCACAACAGCATGTGAAATTGATTGTCACTCAGTGTTGCTTCCTAAGTGGACAGTTTGATTTCACAGAAGTGTGATTGACTTGGAGTTACATTCATAGGCATGCGCAGCCTATTGCATTAGGGTGCACCCTAAAGCACAAACACACGCCGCATGTATATGTATGTGTGTGAATATATATATATATATATATACACACATACATACACACACAGACATACATACACTGCTGTGTGTGCTGTGTGATGTTGGTTTGAGGGTGTTGTGTGTGTAAGTGTGCTGTGTGTGTGTGTGTGTGTGTTAGGGTCCTGTTAGTGTGCTGTGTGTGTGAGGGTGCTGTTTGTGTACTGTGTGTGAGAGGGTGCTGTGTGTTTGAGGGTGCTGTATGTGTGTGGTAGGTGCTGTATGTGTGTGGGTGCTGTATTTGTGAGGGTGCTATGTGTGTGCTGTATGTGTGTGTGTGTTCTGTATGTGTGTGAGGGTTCTGTATGTGTGTGGGTGCTGTATGTGTGTGTTGTATGTGTGTGCTGTATGTGTGCTGTGTGTGTGTGTGCTGTATGTGTGTGTGTGTGTGTGTGTGTGTGTGCTGTATGTCTGTGTGTGGGTGCTGTATGTGTGTGTGGGTGCTGTATGTGTGTGTGTGTGTGTGTGTGTGTGTGTGTGTGTGTAGGTGATGTGTGTGCATGTGCTGTGTGTGTGTGCATGTGCTGTGTGTGTGTGGGTGATTGTGGGTGGTGGAGGTGGGGGTACATTACTTAATATCCCCCCTCCCTTCTTACCTTCTGTAGGGAGGGGGATTCTTGTTCCTGCTGCCTTCCCTGGTGGTCCAGTGGAGGTGGGGGCAGATGAGTTAATATCCCCCCTCCCTTGTTACCTTTTGTAGGGAGGGGGGATCCTTGCTGCTGTCTTCCCTGGTGGTCCAGTGGAGACTGAACTCTAGCCTGTGGGGCTAGAGTTCACTCTCGCGAGATCTGAGCATTGCCGTGGCAACGCTCAGATCTCGCGAGAGGAACCCGGCGGAGCTGCTGGTTGAGCTCCCCGGGTCCTCTCCTGCCTCCCTTGATGCTGCTGTGGGGAGGGAGGCTTAGAGCAGAGCCGGCGAAAATTTTCATTTTCAGCCCTGCATCACTCTGGCACCGAAACACGCGTCGGGTTGAGGGTTTATTCCTTCACTTACACTTCTTCTCACTTATAGGGCACTGTATCACCATGTGCAGGTAACCAACACTCTAAGTATGGTTCTGCACATAAGCACTTTTTTATTTTAACACTATATAATTTCTTCCCTCCTGTCATTTTTGTATACCTAGTCTGACTGGGGTATTTTGACAACTTTAGGAGTTTGCATTATGTGGAACTGAATATCTGCACACAAGGATAGGTGCATTTACTATATAGCTAGTACTCATATGTTATCAGTGCAATTAGTTCCAAGCCATCATAGGTATTTATTTGGCTTTCATTTTATATTGCAACCTCCACTCACTCTATGAAGGTGACTAATATATCAGAATACTAAGAGTGGGCAATTTATTATGTAAATCTCCATATAGATACCATGGGTTCTAAGTAAGGCTCTTTCACATCTCTAATATATCTCAGACTTGGATCATTTTGATTATATTAAAGTCCAGAATCTGAGTACAGTAGATGTTTTGAAGAGCCCTGAAGACAGGAGGGTAGCCATTTGGCTTGATTATTTATTTATCCACTTATGACCATTTTCATTTATTTTTTTAGACTTATTTTACCTATACAACCTTATTATGTATGTATGTATCTCTTATATTATTTTTCCAGTTGATACTCGTGTTTCTGTTTTTTCTATCCAGCAACTAGAGGATCTTTCTATAGTTTCTCTAACCCTAGCCTAACCCTACCAATACCTCTAACCCGAACCCTAGCCCTTACCAGAACCTTCCTCTAACCCTACCTCTAACCCTTACCCTAACCCAAATTGAAATTTAGAGAACACAAAATAAACAGAACTTATTTGAAAAAAGTCACTAGCAGATAGTAATTCATGCGAATAAGATTAGTATTGTCCTGATGCGTACAAGGCAATCTTTTGATCATTTAAAGATGATACTGTCCACACCATCAATGTAATAGCCCCTTCTGAATCCTCCAGTACTCATGGGGTTTAGTAGCAATCTAGGGGAATAAGATGGTGTAATATCATCAGGTGAGAAACCTCCACCATGTACACCCTATGTGGAGCTCTCACCTTATTTAAGTGCACTTGCACTGAATCTGTATCAGGTCCCAATTAATATCTAGATGACAAAGCATATCCTCCAAGAGTTTAGCACTGTATACATAGGAGTTAACAGCACTCCCCCCATGTACCCTGCTCACCTGGTGCAGGGACTTAGACTGGCCCCACAGTATATCTCGCAATATCATACTTGGGCTATGTAGCTGCAATAATTGGAAGATCCGTGTAACCACAAGACCAACACAAAATTCCACTGGTCAGATTGTCAATTAGGAGCTAAGTCCACCGATAGAAGTACCAGCTTAATAGCCTGTATAAGGATCTTGGTGTGCTCCCTCTTACTATGTCCATGAGAAACCTGATATACTGTATCTGTATACTGCAGTATATCAGGCTTCTCAGGGACATAGTATAAATATATTTAAAAAAAAAAAAAAAAAGCAAGATTGGCGAGGAGAAGATAATTTTAGGGAACTCAGCAAAGTGGAGAGTGGGTGGATTTTTCAGTTAGACACATTAAGTCCAAATGGTCTAAACTTAGATTTTGAATAAGTCCATTTTTTATAAGTTTTATAGATCTGTTTAGCACTTCGTAATTAATTTTCGATAAGGTCCTTTGGACCTTTTATAAAATCTTTTCTAATAGGTTTTTAGTAAGGAAGTATTGTTTCCTGTTTACCATCTCTCCACTCTGATGTAACCACTTAAGATACCAGCTGTAAGATTGTTATGATATGTCTAAATGTGTATTAATTTCCATCTTATTTTAGGAATTATAAAATGTCCCTCTGCTTTTTATTGATATGTAATTTTAACTTGTGGGAAATTTGCTCTTTTTAATAATGGACTTTTAGCCAGTTAATAAATGAAAGAAAGAAATAGAGCTGATCTGTATAGTCACAAAGAAATGTGAGAATATCACATCAATCCTAAAGTGAGCCTAACAAGAGCTAAGATAGGGGGTAACCCAAAAATAGTAATACACAAATGAAGGAAGCCCTTGAAACAAGGGGGTCCCAGAGTGTAGCTCTATTTGCACAGAGATACCCTAATCTAGACAACAGCTAGAGTGGGTAAATAACAGTAAGCCAGGTATAAGGGGAAAGGAGGGGAGGGGGAAGGTAGAGGAAGCATGTATCCTGGGAGGTGGGTATAGCAGATCTCAAAAGAAAATACTCCTGTACCATAGGAATCTAAACTAATCTCCCTACAGCCACAACCCCCCTTCACCTGGCAGAACAAAGGTCCTAAACGTAGAAAAAACTTAGCAAATTATAAGTGCTGTCTAAGTGCTACCCAACGAAGAAAATAAAGGAAATGCTCATGAGGCTCTAGGAAGATTTGTTTAGATTCCTATGGGACCCCCTTGTTTCAGGGGTTTCCTTCTTTTAGCCAACTACCCCATTTCTACCTCCTATTCTAGTGCAATATTGTTGTGTATATTTAATTATGAATTTATGTTCCTTCCGGTCCACGAGAGGACAATATATCGCGACACAGAACCAAGGGTGCAACTGAGCACAGAACCAAGGGTGGTCTGTGTTTTTATAGGGAGAAGGGAATGAGAGCCCTCCAATGAGGAGGGGTCTAAGGGCCTATATAAGAGGAAAGCCCCTCTGGGTAACCTGGTGTCCACACCTGCGTATGTGTGTGGGATGCTATGTCCGTTTGTAGAAGTGAGATATTGATCTCCACACTGCTTCCAGGTAAACCAGCATTGACCCCACAGGGTTCTGTCAGCATGAGGGAATCCTGCGGCAGTGTGGGGGTAATGGTACATATATTACTTGGTCCATCCGCCGGAGGAGAGAGACGCCGGCGGAAAGGCAGAGTCTGTGCTTCTTCCCCTGTACGCCATGACCCACGTGGCATGGTCGTGGGGTTTATGGAAACCGGAGTGGGTGTGGCGCGCCGCCGCAGAGTGGCAGAAACAAACGGGGACCAGGAGGTAGGTGGGGCGTGTCTCTCACTCTCGGAATGCCGAGAGACACGTGGTATCCGGGGAGAAGGACACGCCGAATCCTCTCTGTGTGCCATGACAGTTTGCCTTGGATGCTTTTGATCTGGTGCGCCCAATGCATGCCACCCCATTTACAAAGTAAGGTACCAGTACTATGTGGAGAGAGTGAGATGTGGGTTGGAATGCAAAGGATTAGTCTGACTGGTTTGTGTAAATTTTTTATGAGTTTAGGTGCTTGTATACTAAGGTAAACCCATGTGTGCTATATGTGTGTTTCAAGCTACCTACATGTACAAACACTGCTATCTAAATATTGGTTTAACTCCTTAACACCGTTACGGCGTTCAATGCCATCCCCATTAAAATGGGCTTTAAAGCCGTTGCGGCAGCATAGAACGCCGTAACAGCTAAAGCCCCCAGGAGCTCAGCGGTACTTACCTCAACCGCGATCCACTTTGGGAGGACTGCCTGACAGCCCAGGCAGCCCTCCCCCGGCAAATCAGGCCCCCTATAGCTGGCTGTGGATCTGCCTGCAGGGGGACTGTCTGGGCTGTCAGACAGTCCCCCTGCTGGTGGGTAGTGTAAAAAAAAAATATTATTTAACACATTAAATAAATTACAAGTGTATTTATATATAAAATATTATATATATATCATATATATGTAACGTCATACGTAGTGTATTTTAATATTAGTACATATATTAGTATTAAAATACACTTAGAATGAAGTTACAAATATATATATATATATATATATATATATAGATAAATATACATAATTACATAAATGATTACATAAGTATACACGTAGAATTTAAATACATATATATGTATATATATTAAAATGCTATATGTATATTTAAGTAATCTTTTAATGTAATTATGTGATTTTATTAATTATAATAAAAAATAATGATTAAAATAAAAAATAATGATTGACGTGCCTGACAACCCAGGCAGAAAGTGCAGAGAATTTAATTAGCAAGCACTATATTTAACCCTGTAACTTTCCAAGACACCATAAAACCTGTACATGGGGAATACTGTTTTACTCGGGAGACTTCACTGAACACAAATATTAGTGTTTCAAAATGGTAAATTGTATTACAACGATGATATTTTCAGTAAAAGTGACATTTTTTGCATTTTTAACACACGAACGGCACTTTTACTGACGATATTATTATTGTAATACATTTTACGGTTTTGAAACACTAATGTTTGTGTTCAGTGAAGTCTCCTAAGTATAATAGTACCCCCCATGTACAGGTTTTATGGTGTTTTGGAAAGTTAGAGAGTCATATATAAGGCTTGCATTTCATTTTTTTCATATTGAAATTTGCCAGTTTGGTAATGTTGCCTTTGAGACCGTATGGTAGCCCAGGAATGAGAATTACCCCCACGATGGCATATCATTTGCAAAAGTAGACAACCCAAGGTATTGCAAGTGGGGTATGTCCAGTCTTTTTTTGTAGCCACTTAGTCACAAACACTGGCCAAATATTCGTTTTTGCTTTTTTTACACAAAAACAAATATGAACGCTAATTTTGGCCAGTGTTTGTGACTAAGTGGCTACTAAAAAAGACTGGACATACCCCATTTGCAATACATTGAGTTGTCTACTTTTGCAAATGGTATGCCATAATGGTGGTAATTCTTATTTTATTGCAGTAAAAGCTAAAATGTCAGGGGGAACTACAAATTTTGAAAAAAAAAATGATTTCGCACAGTTTTTTATTTTATTTTTTCATAATAAATTATGTTCCATATATGAATAGTTCATGAGAAATTAAAGCCCTGTTTCTCCTGAACAAAATGATATATAAGTGTGGGTGCACTTAATATGAAAGAGGTGAATTACGGTTGAACAGACAAATAGCTCAAATTCCAGTTTTTGTTTACATTTTGTTTTGATCAGAACATGTACTATTGACTCCATCCTGCAGGTGTTAAATGATTGCTCTTGAATGGTATTCACTAAACAGTGAATTTTAGTGCACGTGCAAAATGTCACCACTATTGTCACCAAAAAATTTTAGCTTATTGATGCAGTTTTAGTGTGTAGATCATAAATCTGCAGTCTCACTGCTCAATTCCCTGCAATTTAGGAGTTAAGTCCATTTGTTTATACAGCCCTAGGCACACCTCCTTGCATGTGACTTACACAGTCATCCCAATCACTTCCTGTAAAGAGAGAACGGATGTTTAAACTTCCTTTATTCCACAGTCTGTTTAATTTAGCATTTCTTATGTACTGCTCTGTTAATAGTTTTCTAGACCTTGCAGGAGCCTCCTGTGTGTGTGATTAAAATTTAATTTGCAGAGCAGGAAATAAAAGCGATGTACAGGATATAAAAATTCACTTAGCCAGGGTCGGGATCCTCCTCTGCCAATGTCAATCAATGGAGGGAAACCCAAGGTGCAGCGAGAGTTTTAATTCTATATTCTTACATGTGTCAAAAAAACAAAGAGACTTATCATTTCCCTTACATCTATCTGATGTCCAGAATGTGTCTTGGATAACTGGATGCACTAAAATAGGAGCAGCTCTGATACACATCAATTATTCCATCCAAACTTATGTTTCCTTATGTTTTATACACAATCTGATTTATTTATTTTTTTTAACCAGGCTAGCGGTATTCCCGAGCGTGACTCGGGGTTAATTTTCGCTGCCAGAAGCGGTAACCCCGAGTCACGCTCGGGGTAGATAACAGAGCTGGCAGCGGAGTCTCCTTACCTTCTCCTTGCGATCCAGCGATGTCCCCACGCTGTGATTGCCGGTGAGAGCCCCGGCGGATGCCTCCATCTGACTTCCTGGTTCCGGGGCGGAACTGGGCGGGTAATTCAAATGTTTCAAGCATAAAAGTGACACACACACATAAAGTTAGGTGATACAGTGAAATCCTGTCAGATTACATTGTATCACCTCAGATTTGACACAGTATCACCTCAGATTTGAAATTTGATCATCTTACACTGCCCTGCCTGCCCTTTTTGCTGTAATTTCTGCCCATAAAATACATTTTTTACCATGGCATCAAAGCGTCACTTTAGCATCTCCAAAGCGGGTTTGGATCAGATGAGTGACAGCGGCAGCGACACAGAGCCCCTCGCAGAATTGAGCGACTGCGATAGCGATTCGTGGCAAGATTCGTCATCCGAATCTGACAGTGACCAGAGAAGTGGCGACAGCGACGATTCTGCACCCGAGCTCAGTGATGTGCGCACTTGGTGCCTTATTGATTGCGGTATGGATGAGGTACCGCCGCCAAGATTTCCGTTTACTGGATCACCTGGGATGAAGGTAGACGTTGAGCACAATGATTCTTTGGCATACCTAAAATTATTGCTCACAGATGACGTCATTGAAAAGATTGTCACGGAGACAAATCGCTACAACGAGCAGCAATCAGCTACTCTGCATAGCAAGTTTTCCAGGAACAGAAAATGGGAACCGGTATATTATTTATTAGATTATAATTCATGATTTTATGTTTCGAACTTTATCACATCTGAGAGTACTTTTGGTCAGGTTTAAGAAAGTAATTACTGGCCTACAATACATAACACCAAATTTCCATGCAAAAAAATGGTACCGCTTTTGGTACAAAATTCCTGACATAATCATACCGCCAGGGAGGTTAAAGGGGTGGGGGATAAATACTCCCAGCAATTAATATATTAGGTTGGGAGGGGGTATTTTAAAACCTAAAACAGCAATAAGGCTCTTACAAGCTGCCCTGCACTGCAGCTTTGTGCATATGTGACCACAAATAAGTTGATGATAAAACACCAATTAAGGTATTCAGTAAACTAAAAGAAACTGCCAAAACATCTACTAAAACGCTGAGTAATTTTAAAAACTCATTAATTATTAAATAAAATACTTGGCAATTTTAAACTACTTCTTCTGTAAATCCCCATTTGGAAGGGGAATGACATATGTGTATATATTATTCCCAAATAAAACAATGAATCCAATTTTCTGATGCATTCAGAAAGTGTAAATTAAATCATAGGAAAGTTACACATGAGTTTAGAGGTGAATATCTTTGTGTCATTCATTTCTTTATTTTTGTATTGTTCATTAATTATCAAAACATTAAAAAGTGGTGTTAGAAAATAATTCTCAAGGGCTTTCCTCTCTAGATTTAAGACAACTCATCATCACTTTGAAAGGGTCCTGCAACATCATTCTCATTACCACATTCCAGGTGTCGCCTATATGTAGTTCTATAACAGCTGTGGATCACCTTTTGGTCGCTCCTGCAATAGTCAGACGTGGTTAACATGGCATAGTTACTGCAACCTTACTTATTTACTAAACAGTTGGAATCAAATCAAATGTGTTGGCTTGCTTGCCAGATAATCATTGGGTTAAATTGAAGATTATATTAGATTAAGTGTACTAATAATCTTAATTTTAGTAAATTGAGTATTTTGCATAATCTCTCTTTGCTAACTCCACAGCAGTAAAGAAACACATAGAAAAACGAACCAATCACAAGAGAGTAGGATGTACATGAGGTATAGTGACCTAAGCACGTCCTCTTTCAGACAGCGACATCAAGCAGATGCAAACATATAACAAGCAATAACAATAACTCCTAAATCCAACATCCAACATCCCAAGGAGCAAACTTCCAGAGAATTCCACACAAACAACCAAAGCATCTTCAGTGACGAATCAAACTGAAAAGAGAATGTGTGACAGGTTTAGACACATAGTCATGAACGTGGAAATCCAAGTAACAACAATATACATCATTTCATAGTTGTAATTTGTAAAGTACAATCTGATAACTGAACAATAATCATATTAAACTCCAATGACAATTCCTTACCAATGGAAATAAAATCATCAAGGTAAACACAAAACATTAAGAGCCCAACCTACCTTAGATCAGTGAGACAAATAAAATAAAAAAGCCAACAGAAAGGGTGGGATAGCAAAGTAGGGTGGGAAAATACTTGCCTCCTGTCATTGCTATAGCATTAATAATTACTACAATTAAGATTATTAGTACACTAAAGCTAGTATAGCTTCAATTTTACAACATGACAGAAGACTTTATATTTTGCAATTGTAACGCTGAGAAAGAATAGAAAACCAAGGGAGAATCTGAATAGTGCGATGAGAGACATGGACCGCAACCCAGTCAGGTAAAAAACACTTAGAATGCCTGAACATCTGATACATGACAAAAAGACACCAGACCAAGAATAACGTAAACTTGGCCGATAACAGACAGAGTTCTACTTGTGAGTTTTTTGTTGCGCAATATAGGGGTCAGTGGCATTGGGTCGTTGATGATAGGAAATTTCGTAGTAAGTTTGTCCCATATGGCTATAGAGTTGTATAGTGTCTGAGGTGTGAGTGGTGGTGTGGGACGAGATTTTTGGGGTACCCAAAGGAATAGGGAGGGGAAGTCATAGCCAAAGAGGTCGTGTTCCAGTTCTACCCAGCGTTTGACTCCAGGCGGGGAGTGCAGGTTTTGTATATGGGTGAGTTGAGTTGCATGGTAGTAATGCTGGAAGGAGGGTAGGCCAAGTTGCCCAGTTCTGTTAGGGATGTGCATTGTTGTTTGTTTCACTCTGGGTCTTTTGTTTGACCATAAGAATTTGTCCATTTGTGTTTGTAAGTATTTAAGGTGGGTATAGGGAGGGTATAGGGATGGGGAGGGTTTGGAACAGGTAGAGAAAGCGTGGCAGTAGATTCATCTTTACCGAGGCTAGGCGTCCCAGCCACGACGAAGACAAGTCCCTCCAGCTGTGAAGGTCTTTTGTTGCTTTTTGTAGCATCGGACTGAAGTTGAGGGTATATGTGTGGTGCAGTTCCGCTGGCAGTGTAATTCCGAGGTACAAGATGTGGGAGGTTTTGTACTTGAAGGCATATGTATTGTGCAATATGTGTTTATGTCCTACCTCTATGTTGAGCAGCAGCGCTTCAGTTTTGTCTAGGTTCAGCCAATACCCCGAGACCTCTGAGCATTCATCTAGTAGCTTTAGGAGCGGTAGGAGGGATTGTAGTGGATCTCTGAGCATCAGTAGAAGGTCGTCGGCATATGCTGTCACTTTGTATGTCTGTGTGCGTACCATGATGCCAGTGATTGATTGTGTGGTGCGGATAAGATGCATCAGAGGTTCAAGAGAGAGGGCAAAGAGAATGGGGGGTAGTGGGTGCCCCTGCCTCGTTCCATTGTGTATGGGGAAGGTAGGTGGTTTTGTGTTAGCTATGAGGCAGAGGGGTTGGAAAAGATTGTTTGCAGCGCGGATAGAAAGGGTTTGGGAAATCTGAGTTTCTCCAAAGTAGCAAAGAGGAATGGCCAGAGCAATCTATCATTCCTCTTTGCTACTTTGGAGAAACTCAGATTTCCCAAACCCTTTCTATCCGCGCTGCAAACAATCTATTCCAACCCCTCTGCCTCATAGCTAACACAAAACCCCCTACCTTCCCCATACACAATGGAACGAGGCAGGGGCGCCCACTATCCCCCATTCTCTTTGCCTTCTCTCTTGAACCTCTGATGCATCTTATCCGCACCACACAATCAATCACTGGCATCATGGTACGCACACAGACATACAAAGTGACAGCATATGCCGACGACCTTCTACTGATGCTCAGAGATCCACTACACTCCCTCCCACCGCTCCTAAAGCTACTAGATGAATGCTCAGAGGTCTCGGGGTATTGGCTGAACCTAGACCAAACTGAAGCGCTGCTGCTCAACATAGAGGTAGGACATAAACACATACTGCACAATACATACACCTTCAAGTACAAAACCTCCCACATCTTGTACCTCGGAATTACACTCTTGAACCTCTGATGCATCTTATCCGCACCACACAATCAATCACTGGCATAAAATAATTATATATATATTTTTTTTAAATCAATATCACTCTACGTGTATTTTGATATTAATATATATATATATATATCGATCACATGGCCCATGGGGACAGGAATGGAAGCAGGGGGACTCCCTGGGCTGGCGGTGGCGACCGGGTAAGTACAAAGGACGGCGTGGACGTGCTATGCCGCTCCCATGGACGTGCTATGCTGCTCCCATGGCGTTTAGAGCTGGGTCACCAAGGACGGCATAGCATGCCCCGCCGTATTTGAGGGGATAAATCACTCAGTATCTAAACACTTCTATATACATAACAATGACCCAAAACAACTCAAATGTATAGGCATAAAAAAATGTGTCACCTCTTGGAGAGGCGGTAACATCAAAAAGATGGAATGGGTAATCAATTTAAAAACCCTAATTCCTAATGGTCTCAATGCAGACTTTGACCTGTTTAATTTAATTCATTAAACAATATTTTCTATAATTTGGGATACATATTTTTCTGTTTTCCTTTTGCATATTGTTTTTCTTTTATATAATGTTTTTAATACTATTCTATGTCCCCCCCATTTAATTTCTATGCACCTTTTATGTAAAATATGCTCTACCTGGATATCAACTGTACATCTTTTGTATTTTTCTATATTTTTTTTTATATTTTCATATGTATTAAGGCCGTTTGGCCTGTATTTGTGGGAGGGGCTTAAATTAATTCACTCCCCTATATAAGGGACACCCCTTACCTGACTCATATCACTTGAGGTCAGCATCAGAATGATTTCCATTTCCGGGTCATCCAGACGCCATTTTACCTGATTACTCCATGAGGTTTTCTAAGCAGAGCTGTGTCAGGAATCCAGCCACAGGCTTTTCCGGCCTACCACCTTCTTTCTTCAATCCATTGCCGTGGATGGTGTCCAAGTGACTCACAAACTGTAAGTCGACCTACCCGTTACGCCAGGCATCAGTCCCACGGCACCATGCACGGGTCAGGTCCTCACTTTACGGCTGCATTTTGTCTAAGACTGTTCTAAAACCATTGCAAGTTCATTCGTTTAAACCCCCTACCGGTCATTCGGTGTACTACAGGCTTTTCAGACATTATTGCATTTCATGTACAAACTATCGAACCACTGCATTTTCACCTACACACTGACCCCTACCGGTCATTCAGTGTACTACAGGCTTCTCAGACATTATTGCATTTCATGTAAAAACCAACCAACCACCGCATTTTTCACCTACACACTGACCCCTATTGGTCATTTGGTGTACTACAGGCGTCTTAGACGTTTTTTGCATTTTCATGTACAAACCAATAAACCACTGCATTTTCACCTACACACTGCCCCCTCACGGTTTTTGGTATACTACAGGCTTCTTAGACATTATCGCATTTCATGTACAAACCATCGAACCACTGCATTCTCGCCTACACACTGACCCCTACCGGTCATTCAGTGTACTACAGGCTTCTCAGACATTATTGCATTTCATGTAAAAACCAACCAACCACCGCATTTTTCACCTACACACTGACCCCTATTGGTCATTTGGTGTACTACAGGCGTCTTAGACGTTTTTTGCATTTTCATGTACAAACCAATAAACCACTGCATTTTCACCTACACACTGACCCCTACCGGTTTTTGGTATACTACAGGCTTCTTAGACATTATCGCATTTTATGTACAAATCAACGAACCACTGCATTTGCGCCTACATACTGACCCCTACTGGTCATTTGGTGTACTACATGCTTCTCAGACATTATTGCATTTCATGTACAAATCAACGAACAACTGCATTTTCGCCTACACACTGACCCCTACTGGTCTTTTGGTGTACTAAAGGCTTCTTAGATATTATCGCATTTCATGTACAAATCAACGAACCACTGCATTTGCGCCTACACACTGACCCCTACCGGTTATTCGGTGTACTACAGGCTTCTCAGACATTATTGCATTTCATGTACAAACCAACAAACCACTGCATTTTTTACTTACACACTGACCCCTATCAGTCATTTGGTGTACTACAGGCTTCTCAGACATTATTGCTTTTCATGTACAAAACAATAAACCACTGCATTTTCACCTACACACTGACCCCTACCAGTCATTCAGTGTACTACAGGCTTCTCAGACATTATTGCATTTCATGTACAAACCAACTAACCACCGCATTTTTGCCTACATGCTGACCCCTACCGGTCAATCGGTATACTACAGGCTTCTCAGACTTTATTTCACTTCATAAGCAAACAAACTAACTACAGCATTTTCGCTTTTATACTGACTCCTATCTGTCAAACGGTAGGATTAACCCCTTAAGGACATATGACATGTGTGACATGTAATGATCCCCTTTTATTCCAGAAGTTTGGTCCTTAAGGGGTTAAAGGGTATTTTAACATACAATCAGCATTTCTGACCCCTACTGGTCAACAGCAAAACTGTCTTCACATGTCATATACAATTTACCAGCCAATATAAATTACACATAAGATTGTTTTAAACATAACCATAAACCATAAATTAAACTCCAGCATGGGCTCAACTTCAGGTTTAATTCACAATAATTTACATTTCACATCAAGCCCAACAGTGGTTCTATCAACACTGCCACCTACAGGTCTGTCAAGTACGTTGACAATTTTCATGGGGTTTTACAAACACCAAAACACTGACACCTATAGGTCAACAGACAAACAACATTTCACATACCAATCAGTATCCAACTACACTGCCACCTATAGGGCACTCGGCAGATCTCCAGTGCACTTGCATTTTGCAACACCATGTTCACTGACCCCTACCATTCAATAAGACATACAACAATTCACATAGCAAGCACTATATCAACATCTGGTATAAATACATATATTATTACACAGTAGCAGACGCATCTGTATATACGTAACTGGTAATATAGTTCCCATACATTTTTCACAGCACGCTGCTCACACAACAGACTTTCCCCTAACAAGGGGACATACATCTTACAAAGTGGGGACAGACCACATTTTCACTTGTACAAAGGGCTCTTAATGGGTTAAGATTGATACATATTTAACCAGTATGGCTATGATGTTTAATATTTACACATCACGGCACTTTACTTTTCACATGTACTGTATGTATTAAGATAAGCTTGGTCTATGCCACATTTCCTTATGCCATACGGTTTTATCCATTCAGGTTACAGTTACTACTAAAAACCTATATGGATTGTCAGGTTCAATACCATACTACAAGGTACATACACCTGCTCACGTAGTTATTCATCTCTTACCTTCCCTGGAATAGTAATAGTGTACTGGCAATTAGGGTTCTAGGGCCCAATAAGTATTACCCCCTTTTTTTTCTCTGCATTATGCTTCGGTTAGTGGTCCCGCGAGGCCAACACCCCGCCTCACACTCGGAGGCATACACCCCTCGGGCCACTCATGAGCTAGCCGTCTCGCATTGTATCATAGAGAGGGCCTCACTTGTCACTCCCCTTCCTATTTTCTGGTTACTGTCACTGAGAGGCCAACATCCTGCCACAACATTCAGTGGCCACACAAAATCCCCTCGCGCCAAGCATAGATAGAGCCTCTCAAGCCACTTGGCAACTAGCAGGGCCTCACCAGTCACCAAAAAACACCAAGCCTAATCGTTTCGCCTTACGGCTTAGCTAGCAAGCCAGTACAAGAACCCTGGGTACAAATAATAATTGCAATCTTTATTGTTATTTAAGTATTTCTCCAAAAGATGGTGAAGAATCACCTCTTCCTAGCACCCCGGCTAGAATTGATACACCTTCAAGCAGAGGAGATGTTGCTAGTCCAGCAGCAATCAGATCCTGGATGATCCCACACATTACCACCGACCAACGGACAACACAGAGGCAGGGGAAGGCCCAGCTACATCAACTCAGGTGACACCCAGGCTATGCTAGCCTCACTCATAAACTCATGAGCAAAAAATAAAAAATTATAGACTGGCAATCTCAAGTTGGTCACCACAGCCCTCACAAGGCTGGGCCTCACGCTACTCTACAACCAGCACCAACCGAAACTCGGTTACCTGGTACAATCAATTCTTATGACACACAAGACGTTAACCCTGCACGTATGATCCCAGCACATTGGGAAAGCAAGGCATATATGTATGATGATGTATCGGTGATGGTCAGATCCAGGGATTCCAGGTAAATGGGGATCTGATCATCCCTTGGTTGGGTTGGCATTTGGAATATGTAGAGATGTTTATTTGTGCAGGTACCCATACAGAAGGGAGTTTGTCCCAAACAAATGGACGAGCACTCTCAGGCTCCAGGTACCAGCACCTCTGAACTACCAGAGACCATTGATATGAGTAGTTGCATTGCATCTAGACTGTTGCATATATGTTCAAAAGGTTCAGGGCACATGACAAACCATGTGTCCCAATACAACTTACAAATAACGTACTCACCATCTGTACACACTAATGCATTTTCAACACTACTGACTCATCACCCTTCCAGACTTGTAGTAGATTTACTAAAGCTCTGGAGCTTCAAAGGGCTCCCTTACAGGTATCATAAATACACCTTCAAGGGATATAGCATGCCCTCACTTACAGTCAGCACAACAAAACCATTGGCTGTAAACACACTCATAGCCAAGATTTGCAGAGGGGTCTTCCAATCTCCACCATTTACAGCATGGCACCAAACACATTGGTATTGTCACAAGGAATCTTCCCTTAAACAAAGACTAACCATAGACTTATTGGCACCACACACCTCCGCTACCCCAAGTCTCAACTCCCTCATACCCTTCGAGGAGTTTTCTTACTATACAACACCATTGATCTACCTTTACAGCTATCACTCAAGCATGGGTTGAAGCTTGGTTAAGTAAGACCAATATCATCAACGCAGTAAACGGCTACCATCTACCCTACACACTGGCACTTACATGGCATAAATTGGGCAATCCTTTCCCTGCTCAACTTTCGAGCTACAGATTAGCCTACTATCGATATTTGCAGATACTCTGAGCTGGTTATGATAACATATCCAGAGGCCTTAGTCATACACTATCTAGAAGACTTCTTGTTGATCAAAGATAACATATTTTTCACTAGAAGCCTCACGGCAGCTTAGTCTGGTTGACCACTTGGGCGTCCCAGTACCCCATAAGAAACAGAAGGCTCAGACACTATCACATTACTGGGCATATGACTTGAGTCGGCATCCATACACGCAAGTTACCACAAGACAAATAGGGAACATTCTCAACTACATCAATCACTACCTCCTGCTTAGTACTTACAACTGCAATGAACTACAATCCCTACCAGGTTCCTTAATTGTGCCATGCCAATCATACCACAAGACCACGCTTTCACATCCAGAGTACTTTCCCCTTTTTTCCACACCTCCAACATGATGATCAGAGGATGTCCCTAGACACCTCAGCAACAGCAGACCTGCACATGGGGGGAATTTCTTAACCACTTGGCATGGTAAAAGCATGTTCCTTCCAGGATTGTCTGACACTTCTCCAACCAGATGGTCAGATGCGGCATCTACCACGGGTTTGGCAGCGATCTACCGGGAACAATTGCTTTGGAGCTGTTGGCCATGGCATCCAGGTTTGGAATTTTTTCCACCACCTCAGCCCCTTTGGGAGATCTACCCCATTGTAGCAGCTGCTGTGGCATGGGGTAAATCATGGTCAGGGTCATCAATCCGTTGTTACTCAGACAACTAGGCACATGTCATATCATCAACAAACACCACTACTCATCCATAAGGTCATGATATTTCTGGGGAACTCACTTGGTTGGCCACTTATCACATTTCACTTTCATGTACCAGACGGGGGTATACATCCCTGCCGACAATTGTCTCATTTATATTCCAGGCATGTTCATCATACGCTTCCTACAGCCGCCCATACAGTCATGGCCACTCTTTTGTTCCAGAGACAAAATCATGGATTAGACATACTCATGCAGCATAGCATGCACTATCCCATCTAGCACTTTCATCCCATACTTGTAGAACACATAACACAACGTTTTACCTGGCTTAAAGAATCTAATTGGAACACAACATAGCTCAACCTGTGTCATAACATTTCTCCTAGGTTTTGCTTCTTTTTGCCACCTTAAACTATCTCACACACCATTAATTATATATTTTACAGGCATTCAACAACACAGGATAACCTATGGCCAAAACTACCATAACTTCATGCTATCATACCAGATAAGAATATACTCAGAGGTTTTCAGGAATCCATTCCCCCACGATACTCTCAGAGATTACCAATAGCCATCCAACTTTTCATCCTTATCGGACCTATTAGATCTACAACCATTCAATTATACTACCAAGTCGGCCATTACCAGCCATGCACATTGCCTTTTATGCCTTTCTCGGGCCAGAGAATCCACTACCATCACCACCATTCAGACAGATCATTGTCTTCAACAATCTCACGTACGTAAACACATTACTACCTCTACCACATTCCGAAATTAGTCAACACGGACCAACAGTAGAGATAACATACTATCCTACCCACAACAAATGGTGTCCACTTTCGGTCCTAGATTCCTACCTTCAAAATTCTTCCAGGAATTAAATACTGTAATGCATTTAAGGAAATGTCTGGTTAATTTGTATATATTTGTTGACTGTATTAAATCTTTGATTATTCATTTTTGCCCTCTTTATTTACAGGCCTACCGTATCGTCGGTCTCGGCACACCACAACCGACTTGCTCCCTTTATACTATCCTATGCTTATGCTGTATCCTTACTCCATATACGGCTATTTGCCCCTTACACAAGTATTAAGGCCGTTTGGCCTGTATTTGTGGGAGGGGCTTAAATTAATTCACTCCCCTATATAAGGGACACCCCTTACCTGACTCATATCACTTGAGGTCAGCATCAGAATGACCCTCCCACCCACTCCTCATTTCAACACTCTTTTCTTTCCATTTACTTTACTTTCTTATTCCTTGGTGGGCCCTCTTTATTTACAGGCCTACCGTATCGTCGGTCTCGGCACACCACAACCGACTTGCTCCCTTTATACTATCCTATGCTTATGCTGTATCCTTACTCCATATACGGCTATTTGCCCCTTACACAAATATATGTATATATATATATATATATATATATATATACATATTTTTTTCTCCCCCTCTTGTGGCCTCTTACCAACCTTTTTATATTTGTATTCATTTGTAACTATTTTGGAGCTTTTCAGCTTGCAAAAATATCGCCCCCATATGTTGCCATTCGTTACATGGCTCTCGAGGCCTGTTATATATCCGAGCCGCCGTCCACAATATGGCCGTTCCCTGACCACTCCCACCCAACTGACTGAGCATGCTCCCTTATTATGTATGCCACTGCTATCCACATGCGCGCCACCTATTGTGGTCACGCACGCCTCTTATGCCTCCTACGCGGCATACAGCCGCATAATGACGGCATGCTTACATTGCAAGACGAACGTATGCACCACCCATTAGAACGGCGGCTGCCCTCATGCAGCATAGCGATATGTGATGCGAAAGTGCCAAAAGTCACATGACCAATTATATATTTTTTAAATACATCACTATCCCACTCTCGTTTTTTTATATTTTTTAATTACAACTCCCATAATAATACAGTTATATTAGATATATTCATCCATCTATTTTTATTAGTATTTAAAAATGTTACATATGTGAGTGCTGCACACATGTTGGCGCCAGTTTTAAATGGTTTTATCCCTATATAAAGCCCATCAGCCAGGCAGTCTGTTATTATACATTTGAGTAAGTCTATTTTGAACAAACGCATTATGGTTATGTAATTTTGTGTATTTTAAATCAATAAAAGTATTTTGGTTACTTTGCTGTACCAATCCGCTTTTTATTGTTCCTGTACGCAAAGAAATCTGAGGTGGGTATCATACTACCAACGCTTTACCTATAGAGCAGTGTTATTTTATTTAACTTTTATATTATTTTATCCAATTGAGAGCACTATTGTTGGCTTTTATTCTTTTCTGGAGTCTTGGACACCCAGACTGGTGTCACGGCTGCTAGTGTGGTGCAGCACGCAGAACTATGTAATATCTACATAGACAGAATAGCAAAAGGACAGAACGTAAACCGGTCCTTAGATTGGCCAGATTAATACATTGAAAGACAGAGAATGGGGGGCGGGGCCTGACAGCCAAGATGGCCGGTCGCACACTCAAAGATCTCCTACAAATGACTGTCAAAAGAGGGGGAGTGGCCTGACCACCAAGCTGTGCAGACGTGTCTGGCACGAGCTCCTGCCTGGAGAGCAGAACCCGGGACAAAAGCGGCGGCTACATGGCCCAAAGTCCTTTGAGGGTACACCACCCACATAGGGGGTGCCCCCCTGAACCTAACGACACCACCCCGGGGCCTGTCGGACACGGGAAAGCTGAAAACCGACTGCGGCCTAATGGGACAGGAGCCGGGGTGAGGCGGCCGCTTTCCTCGGCACAAAGACCCATGAGCGACTCCGCCTCAGCTTGCCCTTTCCCCCCCCCCCGGACCGGTGGGGGACATCCCGGTCCCCACTGGACAAATCACACGAAACCGAAAACAGACGTGCCGACTACAAGGCACACGGGGCACCAGGCCACAAAGGCACAGCTAAAATGGCCGCCCAACGCAGTGCTACGGAGCGGAGTACCCACACCCGACTACACACGACACCTTTGGGGAGTTTTGACCAGATCTACGCACTCCTCAGAGACGCGCTGCTTAGCAGAGGAACAACCTACCGCCAGGCAGAACTAACGGTGGCCTCATGGATCCGTCCAACGATACGCCGCCGCTACCACAAGCTTGCACCCCAATCCTCCAAAGAGTCCGTCCGGCGGAGCAGGTTCCTGAGATCCTCAAGGCGGGAACAGGCGCCATGTCACTCGAGCGCAAGCTCCCACTTACTGACCAACGAAAGCGGAACCACAAAACAAGCGACACGAGCAACTCACCCAGCCAGACTCACGGCACTCAGGGCTACAAGATTCGGCGCTTCACTACCACCGCTGCAAAACACATGGCTGAATGGCTACACACCCCACAGAGCCCTGCCGGAACGACCTCACGACGCAGAGACGCCATGCCCAGGGGCAACAGAGGAGGGTCTCCCAACAGCATCAACTTGGACTTACCTACTCTGGGTATCGGCTGAAGCCTCCATCATACTGCCGCACAAGGGTATACCCAGACTCTGACAACATACGCACGTTTCATACCCATTGTGCTCCTGTGCCACCAGCAATAGTAACTTTTATTCGTAACGTTATTTTCTTTTTTTGCTAAAACTTCTTTCCAGTGGTTTCTCACCTAGTTAACCCTTAATATAACAGACCACTTTTATGTGCAGTGAGTTTGCTTCAATTTATAAGCCAGACCAAGCACTGTTATTCCATGTCTAATACCTTTTAGCTCATCCACGCACTGCACTAAATGTAGAGAATACTCTTTTGTGCTGCATGTTTAATAGTCAGCTTCTTACAAGCGTGTTTAATTTTTGCTTTTCTTAGCACTGCATACCGTTATACTTTTTTTTCCTCATAATATATAAGCATGCTTCCAAACACATAGCTCACTTTTGTACTCCTACTCAGAGGAAACCGTAATCTAATCTTATGTTAATTTAATTACAGCAGTGAGCTGTTAGACTGCCGTGTAAAACTATGTCTACAACTAAAATAATAGACGAACATAGCCTGTGACCTCTTAGACGTACCCACCCATAAATCGATATGTCACTTCTCGTAGACTTCATCTTGTTATAACCTATAACATATACCATAGCAACTAGTAAATTGTACCTAGCCTGTGGTAACCTTGCTAAACCTAACCTTAAGCGTTTGACCAATCATCTACTAACAAAAAAAAAAAAATGTGTGCAGATTTAACAATGCTACTTCAATGTATGATCCTGTACCAAATATTGCCTGTTTATGCTGTTGTGGCATACCCGAGCAGCTTGTATTTTACGTTTGCACTACAAAAATAAAGAATTTTAAAAAAAAATGACTGTCAAAAGAGCACTGCTACAGAGCGATCCAAATGTGCCAGTGGCAAATGGTGACCGGGTCCGAGTACAGAACAACAGGAGCAATCGATTGATACAAGCCCGGCACCTGTGCGCCGCTTAAAAACATGCACCGGCCATGCGGCCTACACCAGAGCGAAAAACAGAGGAGGAGAGTCTGCGCTTTATAACAGAGATAGAAGCAGCAACCCTAAAAAAAGGAATCCCTCAAGACCCTTGGTACAATAGGAAAAAGAAAGCGGAGTTAAGGGCTGCGCTATTAATAGGAGAATAGTACCATAAAACTACAATTAGTGTATGTAAACAGCAAGTTGTAAAACCTAGGTATAATAGTCTCTATGCAATAATATACAAAATATTAAAAATATATAAAAAAACAGAGTCCATCCAGATGTTCA
Organism: Pelobates fuscus; assembly: GCF_036172605.1. Lineage (NCBI taxonomy): Eukaryota > Metazoa > Chordata > Amphibia > Anura > Pelobatidae > Pelobates > Pelobates fuscus. The sequence goes on from NC_086319.1 coordinate 220,304,559, forward strand.
GTAAAGATCAAAGTGGAAAAAAATGTTGAATAAAATCAAATAAAAACAGTCTCACTGATATATGGATAGGGTATGTGTACAATCCTCAGGAGTTGATCTGTCCGGGTTGTAGATGATCCGTATATGTGAAGATAAAAGAAAGCACAGAAAACTGCCAATAGTGAAAAATTGTTGCTCCAAGATAAAAATAGGTAAAAAGGAGCGTTTTTCACTCACATTTGTTGGAGCTAGTGCCAGCTCTAGGATGAAAGGCACTTAGTGGTATAATCCCCACTATGGGATATACTGGAGAGGTAGGTCCATCCGTCCGGCTTGGGTTCCGTCGTTTTTCACAAGGTATAAGAAACAGCAAATAGTGCTCTCAGTAAGAACAATAAAATAAAGTAAAATAAAATAAAATATACTCACAAGAGAAGAGCAGAAATTACTGCTCTATTTCACAGAGCTGGTGGAATTATCCCCACCTATGGATTTCTTGAAGCGGGATGCAGTATAAAATTAGAATAAAAAATGCCAGGAATAATAATAGTGTACATGATAAAAATAAGTAAAAGATTGGTCCTATAAAAAAGGTAACCAAAAATAACTTTTATTATTATAAAATATACAATTTAAAACCATTAACGCGTTTCACCTTTAAGGCTTTATCAAAATGGTAATAGAATAATATACCTGGCATAAAACAGTATTTATAGGAGTACACTGTATTTGAAAATGGCGCCAAAATCTGTTGCACCAATTACAAGCAAGTTTTAAAAGTTTTTTCTAAAACAGCATCAAAATAGATTTAAAACAAGATAGTAGCTTACATGTAAGTTATACTGACCATAAAATATATGTTATTGTGCAAAACGAAGCTTGGGGGGCGATATTTAAACAATAATTATGTAGTCACGTGATCGGGGCTATGGGACCGCGGTACGCATGCGCGAGCAGACGAGCAGGTCGCTCGGATGAGTAGCACAACCCCCAGCACCACTTGACCGGCATGTAGGAGCTATGCTCCTTGGGAAATGTAGTCATGCCGGTCACTGGGGGAGGAGGCGAGCGGACTGACTGCTCGAATCAACAGTCAGCCACTCCCACTATGCGAAGTGGAACTAAACTCAACTTGCACTGCTTAGCCATGCAGGTTATTAGTTATTAGATTCACTCTTCATGTAGTCCTGCCTGTAAGCCGTGCCACAACATCCTGCAAGTCCAGCCGAGTTAAGCTTAACATGCAAGCACTTAGCAACCACACAAGCGACTACAGTAATCTCCTAGCTAACATGTGACTTAATATATGGTTCTAACTGCATCAGCATAGCTAACCTAGCTCCAGTGAGCACTAATCGTTTTTCTTTTGTTTGTCTCATTTACAATTACTCTGACATTTGTAATTACTCAGATCTTACGTTTAGATCTAAAGTTAAGCTTGTTTTACTATACTAAAAAAAAAAGTGCAGAATACCCATATGTCATGACACAATATCTGTTGTATGTTCCTGTTATGACTATCGCTGCCGTCATGTCACCACACGCATGTAAGTTAAATCGATGCACAATAAAAAAAAAAAGAATAAAAAAAAAAAAATAAGACAAAGAATGGTCAAGGGAAAGCTGAGGTCAAGGAAGGAAGCCAGAAATACACGAGAACTATATGGAAAGTCAAGTCAAGGGAACCAGAAATCAGAGTAGTCAAGGATAGCCAAGGTCAAAATACCGGGAAGATCAAATACAAGGCAAGAAAACGCACTCTCGGAAACCAATAACTGAAACCACGACAGGGCAATGAGCTAGAGAACTTCAGGGATTTAAATATCCCTCCATGTGCTGTGATTGGTCAGAGCATGACCTCTGACCCCAGAATGTGCGTTTGCGTCGACGTTGCACACATGTTCGCGTTACCCTGGGGGGCAGGTCTATAAATGGCCAAGACCGCATGGTCGGAACAATTTTGTTTTGCAGCACAGGGGACGGAGACCCCAGTGGCATGGCTCCTGGCTTGTTGGCAAGCTGGTAAGCTCAGCCTGTCAGTGCGGTCACACCGCATGTAGATGCGAGCCTGGGGCCGTGACAACTGGGCTGATGGATGCATCTTTCCTGCATATCCCATAAGCGGGGATTATTCCGCTGAACGCCCTTCACACCAGATCTGGATATAGCGCTTTTAAATGTGAGTGCACTACCTTTTTATACACATATCTTATTCTGGATTCATACTTATTGCACTATTGGTTGCCCTCGCCTCTTCTTTCGTCTCCATATATACACACAAATAATTTGAGACATTTGGACATACCCATCCCTGTAGAAGAGCCTATACATCTACATTCAATCAAGTACCTTTGCCCTGCTACTGCTATTTAAGTGAGACTTTATTTGGAACTATTCATCCATTGTTTACTCTCTACTAGCTTATTGGTGCATCCCTTCCCCATCTTTTGTATTGTTTATATATTTATATAATATGAATTAAAAATAAAACATTTAACAAAAACAAATAAAACCGCAAACTTTGGCCAGCGTTTGTGACTAAGTGGCTACTACAAAAGACTGGAAATACCCCATTTTGAATACCCTGGGTGGTCTACATTTGAAAATGGTATGCCATGATGGGGTTATTTCACATTCCTGAGCTACCATATGGTCTCAAAAGGCAACACAGACCCAGTAAACCAATCTCACAAACTAAATTGGGCAAGCCCTATATTGACCCTGTAACTTTCCAAAACACCATAAAACCTGTACATGGGGGTTATTGTTTTACTCCGGAGACTTCACTGAACACAAATATGAGTGTTTAAAACAGTAAAACTTATCACAACGATGAAATTACCAGTAAAAGTGCAGTTTTTGTGTAAAAAAATGCAAAAACAAATAAAAATGCTAACTTTGGCCAGCGTTTGTGGCTACTAAAGAAGAGTGGACATTCCCCATTTTGAATACATGGGTTGTCTTCTTTTAGAAATGGTATGCCATAATGGGGTTAATTTTCATTCCTTGGCTGCTCTACGGTCTCAAAGGCAACATAGGCCCAGCAAACCAATCTGGCAAATTTCAATGTGCAAACATGGAAAAGGGGAAAGCCCTACATTTGACCCCTGTAAGTTTGCAAAAACTAATAAAACCTGTACATTGGGGGCACTGTTGTACTTGTGAGATATTGATAAACACATATTCATGTGTTCTTTGTCAGTAACACATAACAGGAACTGAGAATCCATGCCTAAATTACAATGTGAGAGAAAAATAACACAAAAAATGACTACCCATAAGGTTGACAAACACTGTTGGTAGAATTAGTGCATGGAAAGTGTTAAAATACCACCATTGGAAATACCCTAGGGTGTCTACTTTTCAAAAATATATGGTTTGATGGGGGTAAATTATATTGTCCGGCTTCAAAAATGTCCCAAATAGGACATGGGTGCATGATGCCTAACTGTGAAAATTCCAAGTTGGAAAACTGGAATGCGCACCCTCCAAATAAGGTCTTTTAGCCCCCAGAGAACCCGACACACCTATATATGGGGGTATCACTGTACTCAGAATATGTTGCTGAATACATATTGGGGTGTTCGTTGGCAGTAACCCTGAAAGTTCTCTGTACATGTATTCTTAAATTGCTATGTGTGTAAATTGGTGGTAAAATGGTTGCAGATTGGTGGTAAAATGGTTGCATGAAAAGAGTCAAAATACCCCAAGTTTAATACCTTATGTTGTCTTCTTTTAAAAAATATATACATGTGAAGGGTTATTCAGGGATTCCTGACAGATATTAGTGTTACAATGTAACTTGCATTCATTTTGAAAAATGGCTTGGAAATAGAAAAGTGCTACTTGTACTAATTGCCTTATAACTTTCAAAAAAGCTAAGAACATGTTAACATTGGTTATTTCTAAACTCAGGACAAAATTTAGAAACCACTTAGCATGGGTGTTTTTTGGCGGTTGTAGATGCGTAACAGATTTTGGGGGTCAATGTTTGAAAAAGTATCTTTAGAAAGACCATTTAATGGCGAGAAAAACAGTATATAATATGTGTGGGTACAGTAAATGAGTAAGAGGAAAATTATAGCTAAACACAAACACCGCAGAAATGTAAAAACAGCCCTGGTCCCAAACGGTAAGAAATTGAAAAGTGGTCTGGTCACTAAGAGGTTAAGCAGTATGTCCTGGAAATCCTGTCCAGCAGTTAACAGAGGCTGCAACTCCATTCAGTAGCACAGTATAGTAAAAATATAGTAGGGCAGGGCTTCCCAAACCGTTATGGGCCGAGACCCACTTTTGAAAACTGTAATTTTTCGAGACCCACTTGCTTTTAATGCATATTTAAAAATTAATACATTTGGCACATCATGGCAGCTTTAGAAGAATACAATTGGCACAACATGCCAATTAGCTTTAGAAGCATAAACTAGGCAAACCATGGCAATCATTTTAGATGCATAACATTGCCACATCATGGAAGCTTTAGATGCATAAAATTGGTACACCATGACAATCAGCGTTAGATGCATAAAATTGGCATACCGTAGATATCAGTTTAAGAAGCATAAAATTGGCATATCATGGCAATCAGCTTTAGAGGCATAAAATTAACACACCATGGCAATCAGTTTTAGAAGCATAAACTGGGCACATCATGGCAATCAGCTTTAGAGGCATTCAATTGTCACACTATGGCAATCAGCTTTAGAAGCATAAACTTGGCACATGGCAATCAGTTTTAGATGCATAACCTTGCCACATTGTGACAACCAGTTTAGATGCATAAACCTGGCATATCATGGCATCATTTTGGTATATCATGGCAGATTTAGAGGCATAATTTTGGTATATCATGTCAGTTTTAGAAGCAGAAACTTTGCATATCATGGCAACCAGTTTTAGAGGCATACAACTAGTTACCCACAGTCTAAGGCAGAATCAAAAGCGCTGTCTCCCTCTCTTTCATACAGGCATCTCACGATGTATAAGAAAAGTTTGTTTTGATGTATGGGTGTATTTGTATGTACTGTTGCCATTGGAATGTAGTGGTATACTTGTGTGTAATGTTTGCGTCTGAATGCAGGGGTATGTGTATGTAGTGATGGATTTTAAATACCGGTGTGCTTTTGTGTGTAGTGTTGGTGCTTGAATGAAGAAGTGTTTGTATATAATTTTTGTGTTTTAATACAGGGGTGTGTTAGTTGTGTTTGATTGCATGTGTAGTGGATGCAGTGTGTGTAAATTGTGTATATAAAAATATATACAATGTGTGTTTGAATGTAAGAATGTTTTTGTATGGAGTATGTGTGTGAATGTACATGTTTGAATGCAGGTATGCGTTTGTGTGTAGTGTATACACTTCCACACACACTGACACAGATACATAGACAGACAGATACACACTGACACAATACACACACATACACAAAAACACATACTGACACAAAAGGACACACAGAGACAGGAGCTGAGAGTGACTGTGTGTGTGTGGTAACAGTGTGGGGAAGGTGAGAGTGAAAGTGTGGGGGAGGAGAGGGTGACAGTGTGGGTGCGAAGTGAGGGTTACAGTGTGGGGGGGAAGTGAGGGTGACAGTGTGGGGAGGAAGTGAGGGTGACAGTGTGGGGGAGGTGAGGGTGACAGTGTGGGAGGGAGGTGAGGGTTACAGTGGGGGAGCATGGAAGGGTTAGGGTGACCGTGTGAGAGGGAGGTAAGGGTGGCAGTGGGGGGGAGGGTCAGGGTGACAGTGTGGAAGGGAGGTGAGGGTGACAGTTGGGGGGAGGGAAGGATTGGGATGACAGTGTGAGTGAGACGAGGGTGACAGTGTGGGAGGGAGATGAGAGTGACAGTGGAGGGGAAGGATCAGGGTGATAGTGTGGGACGGCAATAAGGGTGACAGTGTAGGGGGGTAGGTGTAGCGTTACTTACCTTATCCGGGGGCCGGCCGCGGTCCTCTCTTCAAGCTGCGCGCGGTCCTGCGGCTGCACGAGCCGCACGCGGCTCATCCGACTCTCCTAACAGGAAGGCGGGCAGTGACCGCGAGATGCGGTCACATGTCCCGACTGAATCTAAGAGCGCGCCGCGAGTCTCGGGCGCGCTCTTAAAGAGACAGTGGGAGCCTAAATTGCAAAAAGGCTCCCATTGGCTCCTGGTATGCCACTCACCCCATACACTTACCTTTTCGGGGTGTGGAAGTGACAGGAGCCAATCACATTAGTTTGGAAGCTACTTATACTTACTCTTTTCCCTTAGTTCTTTGCCCTATCGTGGTTTCTGTTTCAGTTCCCTTTAGCGCTTGTTGTGTTCAGTTGTGTTCCTCCGTATTTGACCTTGGCTTTGTATTCTGACTTCGTTTTCGCTTTATCCTTGTCTGTTCTGTTTGCCGGCTTGCTGATTCCTGTGTACCAGACCCCGGCTAGTTCTCGTTTACGCTGTCTCTTTGTGCCCTTGACCTCGGATCGTTCCTGACTCTGTACTTCTCCTATATACGTCGAGTCCGGCCATTCTAAGGTCCGGTAGACGTATCTCTCCTCTGTGCTGTCTTCTGTTTAGCTGGATCCTGCGTGTAGGGGTATATTCTCGTTACATTACGATAGGGCCATGGACCCCGCAGATTTAGCTCAACAGATGGTGTCCCATGAGGCTAGATTTGTAGAGCAGGATCACCGAATGGATCAGATAGCCCAGGCTCTCCAGACGCTCTTAGCTAGAACCATTCCAGCAACCACACCTAACCCTCCTACACCCCTTCTTCCTGAAGTATCTACTTTGCCTAATACTTCGGCCCATTTAACACCTCCTCCTAAGTATGGAGGGGACTCTAAGACATGCAGAGGGTTCATTAACCAAATAGAATTCCACTTTGAGATGTATCCACGTTCATTTCCCACAGAGAGGTCTAAAGTTGGGTTCTTTATGCACCAACTTACTGATAAAGCCCTTGAGTGGGCAAATCCTATTTGGGAAGCTAATGGACCTATGGTACATGATTTTCACAGTTTTCTTACAGCTTTTCGCAGAACTTTTGATACAATGAAAAGGTCTAAGAATGCCGCAAGAGCATTAATGAGAGTTAAACAGGGTTCTAGGTCTGTGGCTGATTACGCTATTCAGTTTCGTACCCTTGCCTCACAGGTAGATTGGACCAACAATGGGTTAACTACAGCCTTCATGGAAGGTTTATCAGACTCTATATTGGATGAGGTAGCAGCTAAGGAGCTTCCTATTGCCTTAGATGACCTTATTGACTACCTCATCGATATAGATAATAGGATTTGTGACAGGCTCTATACTAAGAACAGAAATAGACGTTTTGTTACACCTATTCACCCCAGAGTTAATATACCGGAGAGTGTTAAAGTATCTGAAGAGGAACCTATGCAATTAGGGGTTGCCAAACTCTCAGATACTGAAAAATTACATAGGAGAAGGGAGGGACTCTGCCTATATTGTGGTAAGAGAGACCATATGGTAAAGGAATGTCCTTTGCTCCCGGAAAACTCTCGCACCTAAGACCTTATAGGGGACTGGCCTTGGGTGTGATTTCTAAGTCTCCTACATTGCCTCCTAACCGACTGCTTCTCCCTGTTTCTTTACATATGGGAGAGAGTTGTATAGTTGAAAACATATACGCTCTGGTTGACTCCGGGGCAGCTGAAAATTTTATAGACTCTGGTTTTGTAAAGAAAAACAACATTCCCATCAGAGAGAAGGAGATACCCTTGGCCGTTGAGGCCATAGATGGTAGACCATTAATTTCTCCAGTTGTTACCCATGAGACTGCACCGTTACACATGTACACAGGGGTTTTACAGTATGAAACCATTCGGTTCCAGGTCATCACCTCTCCCTCTTCACAATTAGTGTTAGGGTAGTGAAATGGAGTGAAGCCTGCCACGAGTCTTGTACTATTGAAGTCACGCCTGTGAATACTATTAATGTTCCTACCATTCCTACTTTGTCTACGGCTATACCCTCTCAGTATTTATCTCTAAAGACTGTCTTTGATAAAAGAGAGGCTGACAAATTACCGCCTCACAGACCCTACGATTGTGCTATTGACTTGTTGCCTGGCACTATACCTCCAAAGGGCAGGGTGTACCCTCTATCGGTTCAAGAAAACCGTGTCATGGAGGAATACATTAAAGAATCATTAGACAAGGGATTTATTAGGAGATCCTCTTCTCCGGCTGGAGCGGGGTTCTTCTTTGTATCAAAAAAAGAAGGTGATTTAAGACCGTGTATCGGTTATAGAGGTCTAAATAAAATCACCATCAAAAATGCATACCCTATACCGTTAATCACAGAATTATTTGACAGGCTCAAACATGCCACGGTATTCACCAAACTGGATCTTAGAGGAGCATACAATTTAATACGTATAAAGAAGGACCACGAATGGAAGACAGCATTCAACACTAGATCAGGCCATTATGAGTATACTGTTATGCCATTTGGGCTTTGCAATGCCCCAGCAGTATTTCAAGAATTTATTAATGATGTCTTAAGAGACTTTATTCACACGTTTGTTATTGTATACTTGGATGACATTTTAATATATTCTACAGATTTACACACTCATCACAGACATGTTACGACAGTTCTGAAGACCCTTCTTGCTAATGGTCTTTATTGTAAACTAGAAAAATGTCTATTCGACCAATCCGAAGTCCAGTTTTTGGGGTATTTGATTTCCGCTAAGGGTTTTCGTATGGATCCCTGGAAGCTCGCTGCTATCATAGAATGGCCTCTACCGCAAGGTCTGAAAGTCATCCAGCGTTTTCTTGGTTTCTCCAATTATTATAGACGTTTTATCAAAGGTTTTTCGTCTATTGTAGCACCTATTACCCGTATGACAAAAAAGGATGGCAATACTCGTGTCTACCGAGGCACTTCAGGCTTTTGAATTTCTTAAGACTACGTTCGCCTCTGCACCTATTTTACAGCATCCTGTCCCCTCATTGCCCTATTTACTTGAAGTTGATGCTTCCGATATCGGGGTAGGTGCTGTCTTATCTCAAAGAGAGTCGCCTGAAAAGCCATTGCATCCTTGTGGCTTCTTTTCTAAACAAATGTCCAAAGCAGAAAAAAAATATGATGTGGGTAATCGCAAACTCCTTGCTATCATTCTAGCACTCAAAGAATGGAGACATTTGTTAGAAGGCACTAAGGATCCCATCCTCATATTTACAGATCATAAGAACCTATCCTACCTTAGGGAAGCTAAAAGATTGTCTTCCAGGCAGGCAAGGTGGTCACTGTTCTTGTCTCATTTCAATTATATAATCACCTATAGGCCAGGTGATCGGAACACTAAAGCGGACGCTCTGTCCAGACAGTTTGAAACTATTGACAAACAGGAGATTGATGTTACTCCTGTCATTCCCCCAGACAGGATAATAGCAACTACTATATTGTCTATTTCCTCGTCCCTCTTGCAGGCCATACAAGCGAAACAAAGCATGGCACCTAGAGAGAGGCCTAATGATAAATTGTTCGTTGACGTTCCCGAGAGGCGGGATGTTCTGTCACTATATCATGATACTAAGACTGCTGGACATCCTGGTATTTCCAAAACGGTGTCAGCTGTTTCTCTGTATTTTTGGTGGGATTCCTTACGAAAGGATGTCACTGACTATATAAGTGCTTGTACTACTTGTGCCTGTATGAAATCCTCTCGTAGAGTTCCTTGTGGGTTGTTGCATCCGTTACCCATTCCCGAGAAACCTTGGTCTAATCTATCAATGGATTTTATTGTTGAATTACCCCCTTCGAATGGTAACACAGTCATCCTGATGATAGTAGATCGGTTTTCCAAAATGGCTCACTTTGTGTCTCTTCGCAAGTTGCCCACTTCCAAGGAACTGGCTCTTATCTTCGCTAGAGAAGTGTTTCGGTTACATGGTATTCCCTTATCTATTGTGTACGATAGGGGTAGCCAATTTATTTCCAGGTTCTGGAAAGCCTTTTGTTCGGAAATGGGTATTTCTCTCTCATTTTCTTCCGCTTACCATCCCCAGTCTAATGGAGCTGCTGAACGTGCCAACCAGTCTCTGGAGAAGTACCTCCGTTGTTTTGTGTCTCACCATCAGGACAATTGGTCTGACCTGCTTCCTTGGGCTGAATTTGCTCGGAATAACGCCACTCATGATTCTTCCGGCAAAAGCCCTTTTTACGTTGTCTATGGCCAGCATCCCGTTGTTCTTCCGGCTACATTCTCCTCACAGGGCATGCCAGTTTTGGATGAGCATTTGGCTGGTTTGCGTAATACTTGAGAGCAGGTTCAGCGTTCTTTGGTGGACTCTGCTGCTCGCCAGAAGGCTCAGGCTGACAAGCATCACAGAGCGGCTCCTTCCTATGTTGTGGGGGACAGGGTTTTGCTTTCCACACGGAATATTCGCCTCCGGGTGCCTTCTATGAAATTGGCCCCCCGATTCATTGGTCCTTATCGTATTATCCATAAGGTTAATCCTGTTTCTTATGCCTTGGGTCTGCCTAAGAATCTGCGTATACCTAATGTCTTTCACACCTCGTTGTTGAAGCCTTACGTACGCAACCGCTATACCCGGCATGCTCCTCCTCCCCCTCCTGTCTCTGTGGAGGGTCATGAGGAGTTTGAAGTGTCTGGTGTTCTTGACTCTCATTTCCTTAGGGGTCGGCTTCAGTACTTGGTACATTGGAAGGGTTATGGGCCTGAGGAGCGCAGTTGGATTTCTGCTGATGCTGTTCATGCTCCCCGCCCTGTGCGTTCTTTCCATTTGCGTTTTCCTGCCAGGCCTGGTCCTGCCCGCCCGGAGGGCATGTCCTCAGGAGGGGTACTATAGCGTTACTTACCTTATCCGGGGGCCGGCTGCGGTCCTCTCTTCAAGCACGCGGCTCATCCGACTCTCCTAACAGGAAGGCGGGCAGTGACCGCGAGATGCGGTTACATGTCCCGCCTGAATCTAAGAGCGCGCCGCGAGTCTCGGGCGCGCTCTTAAAGAGACAGTGGGAGCCTAAATTGCAAAAAGGCTCCCATTGGCTCCTGTCATGCCACTCACCCCATACACTTACTTTTTGGGGGTGTGGAAGTGACAGGAGCCAATCACATTAGTTTGGAAGCTACTTATACTTACCCTTTTCCCTTAGTTCTTTGCCCTATCGTGGTTTCTGTTTCAGTTCCCTTTAGCGCTTGTTGTGTTCAGTTGTGTTCCTCCGTATTTGACCTTGGCTTTGTATTCTGACTTCGTTTTCGCTTTATCCTTGTCTGTTCTGTTTGCCGGCTTGCTGATTCCTGTGTACCAGACCCCGGCTAGTTCTCGTTTACGCTGTCTCTTTGTGCCCTTGACCTCGGATCGTTCCTGACTCTGTACTTCTCCTAAAAACGTCGAGTCCGGCCATTCTAAGGTCCGGTAGATGTATCTCTCCTCTGTGCTGTCTTCTGTTTAGCTGGATCCTGCATGTAGGGGTATATTCTCGTTACAGTAGGGTTAGGGTGAAAGTGTGGGAGGGAGGTAAGGTGGATATCCATTAAAATACTTTTTTGAGAAGTCCCTGGTGATCCAGTGGTCTCTTCTCCTTCCTTTCTCCCTGGTTGTCTGGTAGCTTTTGCTATCCTGTCTGCAGCTGCGCCTCCCCCGGGTGCAGACTGTCTCGTGAGATCCGGATCGTGAAGTCTCAGAGCGTTGCCGCGGTAATGCTCTGTGATTGGCCAAGATCACTGACGGTTACTGCATGGTCTGCAGCTCTGCCTCCAGCAGAGACGAAGCTGCAGACCTGCGGGTTCGCAGGGATTTCTACCTGTCACAGAGGGACCCCGCACACAGCGGCACTCTTTGCAAGCCGCTGGGACCCCTCTTGCTGACGGGCCCTCGAGTCCCCGTCGGCCATAGATGCATGGGTTAGCGCGACCCACCAAAAATCAGCCGGGGACCCACCAGTGGGTCGTGACCCACACTTTGAGAAACCCTGTAGTAGGGGGCTCACCCCTTGAGTGCAGGCCACAGTCCTGACAGAGAGCGCTAATCCGTGCTCTAATAGTTAACCCAAGGTTATGGGTGAAATCCCTTTAAACAGCTTATCTTAATGGCCTAATTCAACATTAAAGGAACACTACAGTCACCTAAATTACTTTAGCTAAATAAAGCAGTTTTAGTGTATAGATCTTTCCCCTGCAATTTCACTGCTCAATTCACTGTCATTTAGGAGTTAAATCACTTTGTTTCTGTTTATGCAGCCCTAGCCACACCTCCCCTGGCTATGATTGACAGAGCCTGCATGAAAAAAAAACCTGGTTTCACTTTCAAACAGATGTAATTTATCTTAAATAATTGTATCTCAATCTCTAAATTGAACTTTAATCACATACAGGAGGCTCTTGCAGGGACTAGCAAGCTATTAACATAGCAGGGGATAAGAAAATCTTAGTTAAACAAAACTTGCAATAAAGAAAGCCTAAATACGGCTCTCTTTACAGGAAGTGTTTATGGAAGGCTTTGCAAGTCACATGCAGGGAAGTGTGGCTAGGGTTCATAAACAAAGGGATTTAACTCCTAAATGCCAGAGGATTGAGCAGTGAGGCTGCAGGAGCATGTTCTATACACCAAAACTGCTTCATTAAGCTAAAGTTGTTCAGGTGACTATAGTGTCCCTTTAACATGCAACCACAGTAAGCCCCTCAAGCCCCAGAGAAGTAAGAACAAGGAGGGAAGAGGGCAAAAAACAAGAATAAGGTAAAAGAAAACACAATAAACAACATGGAAAAAACACAGATGCACATGGTACAGAAGCACAGCAAGAACAAACAGAAAAGTATATAAAAAATAATACAGAAACAACCTCAGAAGAGGCAATACAAACATAAATTAAAAGAGAAGAGTAATACTCTGACCTGTCTGCTTGATGGAGCAGCAAAGAAAGAGGAAGTGATTAGGTCATTACACCTCATGTACATCCTACTCTCTTCTGACTGGATCTTTATTTTCCACGTGTTTGCTGCTGTGGAGCTAGTAAAGAGAGATTATACAAAATACGAAAGCCACCTGTCATGTTGTAAAATTCCAGACTTTAGAGCAGTAATGTTTATATCATAAATTCCCCCCACCCTCCTGGTTCATTCATTGCATGAGAACAGCTATATAATGATAGTGTTGTCGCGAACCCGAAATTTTCGGTTCGCGAACGGCGAACGCGAACTTCTGCAAATGTTCGCGAACCGGCGAACCGTGCGAACCGCCATTGACTTCAATCGGCAGGCGAATTTTAAAACCAACAGGGACTCTTTCTTGCCACAAAAGTGATGGAAAAGTTGTTTCAAGGGGACTAACACATGGACTGTGGCATGCCGGAGGGGGATCCATGGCAAAACTCCAATGGAAAATTACACAGTTGATGCAGAGTCTGCTTTTAATCCATAAAGGGCAGAAATCACCTAACATTGACACCTGTCCTCAAAGCCCCTGATACACACTGACACAGAGCAGAATAGAGACTGTTCCCCGTCCTCAGAGACCATGATACTCACTGACACAGAGCAGAATAGAGACTGTTACCCCTACATAGGGTCACTTGGCAGATATGGCGGGGTCGTGGGAGGGGGAGGATGACTTTCACCTCTTCCCCTGTTAGATTCCCGTTGTGCTGTGACATCACCCTTATACGCTGTGTAAAGCATACTATTTAATTTGATCAGCATGGCCACTTGAGTTTTTATAGTTTTCACGCTGCTTGTAGTTTATATATGGTTCACAAAAATCAAACAAACGATAAAGTAAACATGTAAGGATTCAGAATATTCTTTCAAACCCTTACACATTGTGTGTACGTATTTTTTGTCTTAAGTTTGTGGCTTTAACGAGGTTCACGTTGTTTCTATGATGTGCATAACATGTTCTTGTAAATGTTTGTTAAATTTTTCCTGGAATTGTAATTTTTGAATCTGAATAAAGATAGTCAAATCCCTGATACACACTGACACAGAGCAGAATAGAGACTGTTCCCCCTACATAGGGTCACTTGGCAGATATGGATTGACACCTGTCCTCAAAACCCCTGATACACACTGACACAGAGCAGAATAGAGTCCGGGAGTCTAGTAGCGTGGACACCCAGCACAGGTTGTTCTCCTTAAGCCTTTTTATACGAGGGTCCCTCAACAGGCACGACAGCATGAAAGAACCCATTTGCACAAGGTTGGATGCCGAGCTACTCATTTCCCGTTCCTCCTCCTCACACAGAGCAGAATAGGGACTGTTCCCCCTACATAGGGTCACTTGGCAGATATGGATTGACACCTGTCCTCAAAGCCCCTGATACACACTGACACAGAGCAGAATAGAGACTGTTCCCTGTCCGCAGAGACCATGATACACACTGACACAGAGCAGAATAGAGACTGTTCCCCGTCCACAGAGACCATGATACACACTGACACAGAGCAGAATAGGGACTGTTCCTCCTACATAGGGTCACTTGGCAGATATGGATTGACACCTGTCCTCAAAGCCCCTGATACACACTGACACAGAGCAGAATAGAGACTGTTCTCTGTCCACAGAGACCATGATACACACTGACACAGAGCAGAATAGGGACTGTTCCCCCTACATAGGGTCACTTGGCAGATATGGATTGACACCTGTCCTCAAAGCCCCTGATACACACTGACACAGAGCAGAATAGAGACTGTTCCTCCTACATAGGGTCACTTGGCAGATATGGATTGACACCTGTCCTCAAAACCCCTGATACACACTGACACCGAGCAGAATAGAGACTGTTCCCTGTCCACAGAGACCATGATACACACTGACACAGAGCAGAATAGAGACTGTTCCCCGTCCACAGAGACAATGATACACACTGACACAGAGCAGAATAGAGACTGTTCCCCGTCCACAGAGACCATGATACACACTGACACAGAGCAGAATAGAGACTGTTCCCCCTCCACAGAGACCATGATACACACTGACACAGAGCAGAATAGGGACTGTTCCCCCTACATAGGGTCACTTGGCAGGTATGGATTGACACCTGTCCTCAAAGCCCATGATACACAGTGGGGGGAGCTACTGTCCTCCCCAACCCCTGCGCGGTGGGTGGGGGCCATAAATCACAATGGGGGGACCTACTGTCCTCCCCCCCTCGGCCCCCACCCCTGCACGGTGGGTGGAGGCCATAAATCACAATGGGGGGGGCCTACTTTCCTCCCCCCGGCCCCCATCCCTGCGCGGTGGGTGGGGGGCATAAATCACAATGGGACGGACCTACTGATAGGAGTGGAGTATTGTTCATATCAGTTTAATACCTTCCGCGTCTCCTATCAGCCATTTTAGGAACCGCACACCTGGGACCCGAGCAAGGTCACCTCGTTCAAGCTGCTCTGGTTCCTTGATGAGCCAGCTGCCCGTGAGTTAACATGTCCCGTGGAGAAGCACTCTGTCCTGTAAAGCCTCACCACAAAAAAATTAAATAAATAACAGCACTCGGAGTGGTGAGTTTAGTAAATGTTCATATCAGTTTAATACCTTCCGCGTCTCCTATCAGTGGACATGTATATGGCAGCCATTTTAGGAACCGCACACCTGGGACCCGAGCAAGGTCACCTCTTCAACAGGCGACAAGATTTGGCCCTGTAAAACTCTCCTGGATATTATGTACAATTTCTATGGATATGGCATTGATTTATGTAACAGGGAGATGGAAGAAGATGCTTGGTCGGTCCTCTTACTTGAAATTTGGGGCACTGCGCGGGCAAGCTAATGTGCCACCAGATAGGAGTGGTGAGTTTAGTATTGTTCTGATCAGTTTAATACCTTCCGCGTCTCCTATCAGTGGACGTGTATATGGCAGCCATTTTAGGAACCGCACACCTGGGACCCGAGCAAGGTCACCTCTTCAACAGGCGACATGATTTGGCCCTGTAAAACTATCCTGGATATTCTCTACAATTTCTATGGATATGGCATTGATTTATGTAACAGGGAGATGGAAGAAGATGCTTGGTCGGTCCTCTTACTTGAAATTTGGGGCACTGCGCGGGCAAGCTAATATGCCACCAGATAGGAGTGGTGAGTTTAGTATTGTTCTGATCAGTTTAATACCTTCCGCGTCTCCTATCAGTGGACGTGTAAATGGCAACGATTTTTAATTGTGGAATCACCTCCCCTTTTTAGGCCAAGGTGGGAAGATGCTTAGACCACTGGTATATTGGTGCCATCTTGGAGGATTTTTTTTTGGTTTGGTTTTTGAAGCCACAGTGCTGCACCAGTGGGCCTAAAAATTAGGCATGTACACATGCCTGAAAAATTTGTTATTGTTGCAGCCGCTGCTGTAGCAGCGGCCAGAAAAATTGATGTTTGTTTCACAGGCAGAAAGTGCCCTAAAACATGGCGGCTTGAACCCTAGTTGGTGGCGGATAAGTCACGCAAGTCAAACGTCATTCAGAGCTAAAATACAGCAGCGTGGGGGGCGGAGCTTAACCAGCGAGCTAAACGGACGCCATCTCGACAAGCTCCCCAGTAAACGGGCACAATCTATTAAAAATCACATCAAATCTATTAAAAACACCCTCAGCCGATCCAACCTCCTCCAGCCCCCAGCTGGACTCCCTACCTACTCCCGAGCCGATCGATGCCCTTCTTTGTGGCTTCCACCCAGCAGAAGCGAAGACGGAAGGTTGGGGCCTACCCCACGCTCACAATCCCAGACCTGGAGAAACTACTCGGCGGCTACGGAGCGCGACAAGCGCGGGACGAAGCCTCCCTCCAAAGGTCAGACCATCCGTCACACACACCAGCCATGGGCCGCCGCTCACAGCGCCCACAAGCCATAGAACAAAACCGGGACTTAGGGACCATGCTTCAAAGGCCTGCTCCGGCTAAAACTACTCCCGCGGACACGCCGCGTACGGCGCCCCACTACCAACACACGGATCAACCGGAGGCAGAAACAACCTCAGAAGCCCACATAGGGCCACAACACCAACTAGACCCTCCAGCAGACATGACCCCAACATCCAGGCATGATTTAAAAATCCTATTTTCGGACTTCCATAAAATCCTTGCGGCAGAACTGGCCCCCATCAAAAAGGACATCACTGCCACTATAAACAGGGTACACACTAATGAAAAACACATTACAGACATGCAAACTCACCTAGCTGAGCTGCAAGAATCAATGCACCACCTTCAGGCGCAACAAAGAGCCATAATGGCACAGCAGACAACCATGGAGGAACGCCATCGGCGCACTAATATAAAAATTAGAGGCATCCCGGCAGCCATCTTGCCAGATGAACTACCGCACTACACAAGGCGCCTGCTGGCCACTATTCTGCCTCACACCACGGTCAAGAAGATGGTCACTGAGGAGATCTACCGCCTGCCTACGTCCTCAAAGGTACGCTCAAATACACCCAGAGATGTGATACTCAGGTGCCCAAATGTACACGACAAGATTCAGGTCATGTCTGCATTAAAAGGTAAAACACCCCTGATATTTGAGGGCGCTAGCCTAACCTTTTTCCAGGATCTTACAAAGTCTACCCTCATGTGGCGCAAAACCTTCAGCTCCCTCACCAACAGACTGAGGGCAGCAGACATCACCTATCGATGGGGGGCACACGGATCCCTGGTGATACCACAGAACGGATCCCAACTCACACTTGCCTCCATGAAAGAGGCACCCACAATAATACAGGCCTTGGGACTGGACCCACCGACCGCCAACTCACCCTCAAGACCCTCTACTCCCAATTGGGACCCAGAGTGCACCGCAACGTTTGTAGCGCGGAACAGAAGCCCTCAGTCCTCGGACCCAAGACAGCCTCAAGGGACTGGCTGACAATGAGGCACAGTAGGGACACCTTCCCAGCGCTCACCTAAAGACTGCAAAGTTATTTTCATTGAACGTTCAACATTTCTTATAGTACCCTATTGTTCTTGGGGGCAACAATATATTTATATATTTTATTTTATTTTTGTGAGCCCAATTTGGTAACCAAGTGCCGTTTTGGAAACGTTACCATAATTCCTACAGTTCGTACACTCAATGCGAAAATCACAATTGTTTATTACCTTGTTCTTTCTCCTGAACCCTGTTTTTGAGCCGGTGGCTGTCAGTTTGTAAGGTCTCCAAACATCTGATAGAGGTTAAAGCCAAGCTCAGTGTCCCATGACTAGGGGACATTACCCTCCTAAGGCTGAATAGGGGCACTAAAATTTAATAAACACACCTCACTACTTTCAAGCTACAAAGGCAAGATTAAATGGTCTGACAAAATGTATATATTGCTAAAGCCCATTAAATGCTGACCTTATATAGATGACTAATCTAGAATACTGAACAGTAGCCGGCCTTTAAGAGGGCAGCATAGTAAAGGTACAGGTTGTATACGACCCATTACCTACCGTCAAAGTGTCCATATGGCAACGTACATTATTCTGCAAAGATTAGGGTTTGTCCTGCACTCTTAGTGGGTGTAGAGCTTTAAGCTCGAGGGTTTGTGAAGTCTAAAACGAGTCAAGAATTGCATACAAAAGCATAGGTCAGGAGAAACCTATCTAACTTCACACCATACCTGAGTTACGAAAGGACGTTTAAACGGTTTATTGTTTATGTTGTTGCGATCCCTACTAGAAGACTGACACACGTACAACAATCGACAGGCCTAACCCTGACATGGACCGTACTTGACTGACACCACAGGCTCAACGGGACCCACTCTCGCACGACTGGTACACCTAAGACGGGGACATACCACAAACGCTTAATGGAGTGACTGCTACACTCTTACCACGACCACCCCCCCTCCCCAGGCAGAGACCACACTCACGGCAGGAGGCTGCACTGGACAGCCCACACGCTTCAGAAGTCACTCACTAGTACACACCCATCAATATGCCCACGGGACACCATACCGACACATACAGGCACACCCAAGTGTCATAACCATGGAGGCACCACATACTCCATAACTACTTCACACATGGAACGCGGATACCAGCACCGAATATATGACTCAAACACAAAAATAACACAGGTTAAGCGGTTAATGACCCGGATCCAAGTTATTGCTTGTATTTTATAAAATTATATAATTGGTGCAGTCTCACAAGATGCAAGATAAATATGTTGATGCTATATACTGGAAATTCTGACTTGCAATGTACTGTTTTACTGTCATGCAAAGCACCGCAAAAATAAAGAATTTAAAAAAAAAAAATACAGCAGCGTGTGGACCATTTTTAGCCCAAGGCAGCTCATCTCATCAGGCCTTTTTTAATCGAATGTATCGCCCAGTGTCAGTCCCTTCGGGATCCATCCCTCATTCATCTTAATAAAGGTGAGGTAATCTAGACTTTTTTGACCTAGGCGACTTCTCTTCTCAGTGACAATACCTCCTGCTGCACTGAAGGTCCTTCAGGTCGCAAATTGGGATAGCTCAGGCCACAGGTCAAGCCTGCCCACCCAGTAGTCAAGGGGTTCATCGCTCCTCAGAGTGTCGATATCTGCAGTTAAGGCGAGGTAGTCTGCTACCTGTCGGTCGAGTCGCTCTCTGAGGGTGGATCCCGAAGGGCTGTGGCGATGCATAGGACTTAAAAAGGTCCGCATGTCTTCCATCAACAACACGTCTTTAAAGCGTCCTGTCCTTGCCGGCGTGGTCGTGGGAGGAGGAGGAGGATGACTTCCACCTCTCCCCCTGTTAGATTCCCGTTGTGCTGTGACATCACCCTTATACCCTGTGTAAAGCATACTTTTTAATTTATTTTGCAAATGCTGCATCCTTTCCGACTTGTTGTAATTCGGTAACATTTCCGCCACTTTCTGCTTATACCGGGGGTCTAGTAGCGTGGACACCCAGTACAGGTCATTCTCATTCAGCCTTTTTATACGAGGGTCCCTCAACAGGCAGGACAGCATGAAAGACCCCATTTGCACAAGGTTGGATGCCGAGCTACTCATTCCCGTTCTTCCTCCTCACTGATGTCATTGAAGGTATGTTCTTCCCCCCAGCCACGTACAACACCACGGGTACCAGATAGGTGACAACGAGCACCCTGGGATGCCTGTTGTGTTTGGTCTTGCTCCTCCTCCTCCTCAAAGCCACATTCCTCCTCTGACTCCTCTTCCTCACAATCCTCTTCCAGCGTTGCCGCAGGTCCAGCAAGCGATGCTGATAAGGCTGTTTCTGGTGGTGATGGTGACCACAACGCTTCCTCTTCCTCTTCACGCTCATCTACGGCCTGATCCAGCACTCTTCGCAGGGCACGCTCCAGGAAGAAAACAAATGGTATGATGTCGCTGATGGTGCCTTCGGTGCGACTGACTAGGTTTGTCACCTCCTCAAAAGGACGCATGAGCCTACAGGCATTGCGCATGAGCGTCCAGTAACGTGGCAAAAAATTCCCAGTTCCCCAGAGGCTGTCCTAGCACCCCGGTCATACAAATATTCATTAACAGCTTTTTCTTGTTGGAGCAGGCGGTCGAACATTAGGAGTGTTGAATTCCAACGTGTAGGGCTGTCGCAAATCAAGCGCCTCACTGGCATGTTGTTTCGCCGCTGGATATCGGCAAAGTGAGCCATGGCCATGTAGGAACGCCTGAAATGGCCACACACCTTCCTGGCCTGCTTCAGGACGTCCTGTAAGCCTGTGTACTTATGCACAAAGCGTTGTACGATCAGATTACACACATGTGCCATGCACGGCACATGTGTCAACTTGCCCAACTTCAATGCCGCTATCAATGTTTTTCCGTTGTCACACACCACTTTGCCGATATCCAGTTGCTGCGGAGTCAGCCACTTTTCCACCTGTGCGTTCAGGGTGGACAGGAGTGCTTGTCCGGTGTGACTCTCTGCTTTCAAGCAAGTCAAACCCAAGACGGCGTGACACTGCCGTATCCGGGATGTGGAATAGTACCTGGGGAGCTGGGGGGGTGCCGTTGATGTGGAGCAAGACGCAGCAGCACAAGAGGACTCAGCCGAGGAGGTTATGGAAGAGGATGGAGTAGGAGGAGTAGAGGAGGTGGCAGCAGGACTGCCTGCAAGTCGTGGCGGTGTCACCAACTCCTCTGCAATGCCACGCATTCCTTGCTTGTCAGCCGTCAGCAGGTTTACCCAATGCGCAGTGTAGGTGATATACCTGCCCTGACCATGCTTTGCAGACCAGGTATCAGTGGTCAGATGGACCCTTGCCCCAACACTGTGTGCCAGACATGCCATGACTTCCTTTTGCACAATCGAGTACAGGTTGGGGATTGCCTTTTGTGAAAAGAAATTCCGGCCGGGTACCTTCCACTGCGGTGTCCCAATAGCTACAAATTTTTTGAACGCCTCAGACTCAACCAGATTGTATGGTAAAAGCTGGCGGGCTAATAGTTCGGACAAGCCAGCTGTCAGATGCTGGGCAAGGGGGTGACTTGGTGACATTGGCTTCTTACGTTTAAACATGTCCTTGACAGACACATGACTGTGGGCAGATGAGCGGGAACTGCTCAAGGCGGGAGACGGAGTGGCGGATGGTTGAGAGGGGGCAAGGAGGACAGCAGTGGTTGATGTGGCTGAAGATGCTGGACCAGGAGGAGGATGGCGGCTTAGAGTAGGCGTGCTGCTTGTACTCATGTGTTGATCCCACAGGCGTTTGTGATGTGAGATCATGTGCCTACGCAAAGCAGTTGTACCTAGGTGGGTGTTGGACCTCCCACGACTCAGTTTCCTTTGGCACAGGTTGCAAATGGCATCGCTGTTGTCAGAGGCAGACACACAAAAAAAATGCCACACTGCTGAGCTCTGCAATGACGGCATTCTGGTGGTGGACACAGCATGCGTTGATTGGCGTGCTGTCGGGCTGACCCCGGGTGCCGATGCATGCTGTCTGACTGTGCCACTAGCTCCTTGCGACGACCCCCCCCTACTTCCAACTCGTCTCCTCCTCCTCCTCTCTGTCTCCCCATCTGAACTTTCGCCCTGTTCTTCTTCTTGCCGAGCGGGCACCCACGTAACATCCATGGACGCATCGTCATCATCAACCGCTTCGCTTGTATCTGACAACTCAGAAAAGGAAGCAGCAGCGGGTACAACATCATCATCATCACACCGTACCTCCATGTGTTTAATGCTGCCTGCCTGAGACATATCCCTGTTATCTACATCCTCTAGCAATAATGGTTGCGTATCACTCATTTCTTCAAACGGGTGTGTGAATAACTCCTCTGACATACCAAGTAAAGCGGCTGTGGTGCTAGTTTTGGTGGTGGCGGCAGGCGGGTGAGTGGTATCTTGAGAGGTGCCTGAAGCTAAGCTGGAGGAGGATGGTGCGTCAAGGTTCCGAACGGAGGCTGTAGAAGATTGGGTGTCCTGTGTTAGCCAGTCAACTATGTCCTCAGAACTTTTCAAGTTCAGGGTACGTGGCTTCTAAAAACTGGGCATTATTCTAGGGCAAAAGGGAATCACAGCACCATGACCACGACGGCCCCTGCGGGGTGGCCTGCCTCTGCCTGTCATTTTTTTGGGGATTAGTGGTACTATGCGTGCAAGCTACTGTGAGACCAGATATGATTGGCAATGTGAACTGTAACAGTTCTGCAGAGCACACACTGTAGGCCTGACACACCCGCTTGAAGACAAGTAACTGCTATTCAATCTATAACAGTGAAAAACAAATTTTGGTTTTAAAAGCACGCTATAGAGACACCAGATATGATTGGCAATGTGCACTGGAACAGTTCTGGAGAGCACACGCTGAAGGAAGGACTGACAGAGCCGCTTGAAGGACACTGACTGGCTGCTATTAGCTTACACTAGAAACCTTTTTTCTTTGTAAAAGCATGCTATAGAGACACCAGATATGATTGGCAATGTGCACTTGAACAGTTCTGCAGAGCACACACTGTAGGCCTGACAGAGCCGCTTGAAGGACACTGACTGGCTGCTATTAGCTTACACTGGAAACCTTTTTTCTTTGTAAAAGCACGCTATAGAGACACCAGATATGATTGGCAATGTGCACTTGAACAGTTCTGCAGAGCACACACTGTAGGCCTGACACACCCGCTTGAAGACAAGTAACTGCTATTCAATCTATAACAGTGAAAAACAAATTTTGGTTTTAAAAGCACGCTATAGAGACACCAGATATGATTGGCAATGTGCACTGGAACAGTTCTGGAGAGCACACGCTGAAGGAAGGACTGACAGAGCCGCTTGAAGGACACTGACTGGCTGCTATTAGCTTACACTAGAAACCTTTTTTCTTTGTAAAAGCACGCTATAGAGACACCAGATATGATTGGCAATGTGCACTTGAACAGTTCTGCAGAGCACACACTGTAGGCCTGACAGAGCCGCTTGAAGGACACTGACTGGCTGCTATTAGCTTACACTGGAAACCTTTTTTCTTTGTAAAAGCACGCTATAGAGACACCAGATATGATTGGCAATGTGCACTTGAACAGTTCTGCAGAGCGCACACTGTAGGCCTGACACACCCGCTTGAAGACAAGTAACTGCTATTCAATCTATAACAGTGAAAAACAAATTTTGGTTTTAAAAGCACGCTATAGAGACACCAGATATGATTGGCACTTGGCACTTGAACAGTTCTGCAGAGCACACACTGTAGGCCTGACACACCCGCTTGAAGACAAGTAACTGCTATTCAATCTATAACAGTGAAAAACAAATTTTGGTTTTAAAAGCACGCTACAGAGACACCAGATATGATTGGCAATGTGCACTGGAACAGTTCTGGAGAGCACACGCTGAAGGAAGGACTGACAGAGCCGCTTGAAGGACACTGACTGGCTGCTATTAGCTTACACTAGAAACCTTTTTTCTTTGTAAAAGCACGCTATAGAGACACCAGATATGATTGGCAATGTGCACTTGAACAGTTCTGCAGAGCACACACTGTAGGCCTGACAGAGCCGCTTGAAGGACACTGACTGGCTGCTATTAGCTTACACTGGAAACCTTTTTTCTTTGTAAAAGCACGCTAAAGAGACACCAGATATGATTGGCAACTGTCAAAGCACGCTGGCACAGGTCTGCAGAGCACACGCTGACGGAAGCCTGACACCCAGACGCTTGCAGACAACTAACTGCTCTTCTATTACAGTGAAAAAAAAATATATATTTTAAATCTAAAGCTTAAGCTATTGTAAAAACAGATATGAGTGGTGGCACTGGGCAAAAGGGCACAGTATCCACTGTGAACCTCACACAGAAGCTGGCAGGCAGGCAACTGCTCTTCTATTACAGTGGAAACAAAATTTTGTTTTTAAAAGCACGCTATAGAGACACCAGATATGAGTGGCAACTGTCAAAGTACGCTGGCAGTGTTGTGCAGGGCACACGCTGAAGGAAGGCCTGACAGAGCCGCTTGAAGGACACTGACTGGCTGCTATTAGCTTACACTGGAAACCTTTTTTCTTTGTAAAAGCACGTTAAAGAGACACCAGATATGATTGGCAACTGTCAAAGCATGCTGGCAGGGTTGTGCAGGGCACACGCTGAAGGAAGTCCTGACAGAGCCGCTTGAAGGACACTGACTGGCTGCTATTAGCTTACACTGGAAACCTTTTTTCTTTGTAAAAGCACGCTAAAGAGACACCAGATATGATTGGCAACTGTCAAAGCACGCTGGCAGGGTTGTGCAGGACACACGCTGAAGGAAGGTCTGACAGAGCCGCTTGAAGGACACTGACTGGCTGCTATTAGCTTACACTGGAAACCTTTTTTCTTTGTAAAAGCACGCTAAAGAGACACCAGATATGATTGGCAACTGTCAAAGCACGCTGGCACAGGTCTGCAGAGCACACGCTGAAGGAAGCCTGACACCCAGACGCTTGCAGACAACTAACTGCTCTTCTATTACAGTGAAAAAAAATTATTTATTTTAAATCTAAAGCTTAAGCTATTGTAAAAACAGATATGAGTGGTGGCACTGACTGTGCAAATGGGCAAGGCATCCAGCCTGACACAGAAGCTGGCAGGCAGGCAAATGCTCTTCTATTACAGTGAAAAAACAAATATTTATTTTAAATCTAAAGCTTAAGCTATTGTAAAAACAGATATGAGTGGTGGCACTGACTGTGCAAATGGGCAAGGCATCCAGCCTGACACAGAAGCTGGCAGGCAGGCAACTGCTCTTCTATTACAGTGAAAAACAATTATTTCTTTTAAATCTAAAGCTTAACCTATTGTAAAAACAGATATGAGTGGTGGCACTGGGCAAGTGGGCACAGTATCCAATGTGAACCTCACACAGAAGCTGGCAGGCAGGCACCTGCAATTACATTACACAGGGAAAAAAAAGCAGCCTGATGTTCCCTAAAAAGGGCTTTTTGGGGTGCTGTCCTTACAGCAGAGATCAGATGAGTCCTTCAGGATTGTAGTGGACACTGAATACCCTAGCCTAGCTATCAATTTCCCTATCTAATCAGCAGCAGCTAAACTTTCCCTCCTCTCACTAAGCATGCAGCTTCAGAATGAATCGAAAATAGATGCTGGGAGGGAGGTTGGAGGGTGTGGAAGGGAGGGAGTGCTGCTGATTGGCTGGAATAATATACAATACAAAAATACAGGTTTTAGACCACCCAGGTGCAGTATATAAAGTAAATAAAGTAATTACTTCCTTTTTGTTAGGAGAAGGTATAGCAAAAGGATTCCTCTCAATCCTCAATACAACTTTAGAAAAATAGGATATACCTAAGCCTATAAAACAAAAGAAAATGCGCTCATAGGGGATTAACGTCAAAACATAAATTGCCCCTTGTTAATATGTTTCACTCACAAGATTGAAGTGGTTTTCAGGCACATCAGATAAGTAGATCTTCACGACTTTCTCACAGTTAGAATGATGAGTGTATCATGAAAAAGATAAAAAATTGGCATAGTATAGCACTGTATTAAAGTATAAATTAGCTTTTAATGTTTGCACTTACAATGTAAAAGGTATAAAAAGGCCCATCAGTACAAATCTGTTTGTCCCATCGCTGTGGAGTATGGTAACCCTCAAAGAAATATCCAGCAGGAGAAAACAGGTACACAATAAAATAAAATAAAATACAGTAACAAATAAACAGCTCACTCACTGATGGGCCTTTTTATACCTTTTACAGCTTTACTCAGTGAGCTGTTTATTTGTTACTGTATTTTATTTTATTTTATTTTATTGTGTACCTGTTTTCTCCTGTTGGATATTTCTTTGAGGGTTACCATACTCCACAGCGATGGGACAAACAGATTTGTACTGATGGGCCTTTTTATACCTTTTACATTGTAAGTGCAAACATTAAAAGCTAATTTATACTTTAATACAGTGCTATACTATGCCAATTTTTTTATCTTTTTCATGATACACTCATCATTCTAACTGTGAGAGAGTCGTGAAGATCTACTTATCTGATGTGCCTGAAAACCACTTCAATCTTGTGAGTGAAACATATTAACAAGGGGCAATTTATGTTTTGACGTTAATCCCCTATGATTGGCTGGAATGTGTCTGCTGACCGAGAGGCACAGGGTCAAAGTTTGCCCAATGATGACGAATAGGGAGCGGATCGAACTGCGCATGTGTCTGCCCGCCACGGCGAACGCGAACACGCTAAGTTTGCCGGGAACTGTTCGCCGGCGGACAGTTCGGTACATCACTATATAATGATATTTGTACTTAGAAACAATAGAAAGTAAACCACACATAATTCAGTTAACATTTGCATGTAAAGCTGGACCATGCATATTGTAGCCACAAATATCATATAATATAACCCAATTTAATGTTGAAATATACTCATACTTTATTATTCTCTGTTTTTGTTCTGGACCCAGGAATGCAGAATACGTTTTTATTGATGTGTACATTACATTATCAGGGTTTTTTGATAAAATGAGAATGATGAGAAATCCATTCTGAATTTCAAATTTAAAGTCAAAGCAGTCAAATTGGAAGCATTGCTGACTTTTTTCCACTTTAACTACTTGTTGCCGTAAATGTGAAATTCACTTTGAATTCTCACTTTAGTAAACAACCCTGCATGTCTAGACTATAATGTGACTTTTATTAGAAAGAAGAAATATGTTTCAATTTTACAAGGTCTTAAATTATGTTCTCTAGGCCATTAAGTCTAGTTATACAACTCATCCACTATTAACGTGAACTCTGTGCAGGTGGAGTCTGATATGAACTTGAAATGTTCATTTTACGAGACATTGTTTTTCTTGTAAAATATTTTGCGTTGGAAATTTCAGAAAAAAATTAAAAGGGACACATTAACACTTATCTATGTGTATAGAAGGAACAGAAAGGTCAAAGTATACATGTAACAGTATCAGTGTGAGTAAAATAAGCATTACCGTATATACTCGAGTATAAGACGAGTTTTTCAGCACATTTTTTGTGCTGAAAAACCCCCACTCGTCTTATACTCGAGTCAATTGTCTGTATTATGGCAATTTAAATTGCCATAATACAGACAAGGACCGGGGGCTGGCAGGAAGCTGTAACTTACCTTCACAGCAGCTCCTGTCAGCTCCCTTCTCTCTCCACCGGTCCGTGCAGCTCCCAGGTCAGCTCCCTCTGCAAGTCTCGCGAGAGCCGCGGGGTCAGAGCGTTGCCACGGGTTACCGTGGCAACGCTCCGCGCGGCCGCGAGACTTGCAGAGGGAGCTGACCTGGGAGCTGCACGGACCGGAGGAGAGAGAAGGGAGCTGACAGGAGCTGCTGTGAAGGTAAGTAACAGCTTCCTGCCAGCCCCCCTCCTACAGCCCATCCACTGGACCACCAGGGAGTGAGAGCCCCCCTCCCTGGCCAGCTAACAAGCAGGGAGGGGGGACGAAAAAATATATATATATTAATAATAAAAAAATAATAATAAAATAAAAATAATAATATAAGAAAAAAATAATAATATTAAAATAATAATTAAATAATAATAAAAAAAAGCCCACCCCCCACCAATGCTCTCCATCACACACACACACACACACACACTGCACTCATATACACACACTGCACTCATACACAAACACTGCACTCATACATACACACACTGCACTCATATACACACACTGCACTCATACACACACTGCACTCAGACACACACACTGAGAAGAGGCTGTGTGCTGCCTGGGCCCCCTCTGCGGTAACAGGGAGCCGGGGGGGGGGCCCACCATGCAACCGGACCACCAGGGATGGAATCTCCCCCCTCCCTAGACACAGGTAAGCAGGGAGGGGGGGAGAAACAATTTAAATATTTTTTTTTAAATTATGTTAAAATGCCCCATCACCCCTCACCCCTCACCCCAGATTGCACATTTACACACACACACTGCATACACTGACACAACACACACACACTGCATACACTGACACAACACACACACACACTGCATACACTGACACAACACACACACACTACATACATTGACACAACACACATACTGCATACACTGACACAACACACACACACACACTGCATACACTGACACAACACACACACACTACATACACTGACACAACACACACACTACATACACTGACACAACACACACACACTACATACACTGACACAACACACACACTGCATACACTAACACAACACACACGCTGCATACACTGACACAACACACACTCTGCATACACCAACACAACACACACACGGCATACATTAACACAACACACACTCTGTATACACTGACACAACACACACTCTGCATACACTGACACAACACACTCTGCATACACCAACACAACACACACTGCATACACTGACACAACACACACACACTACATACACTGACACAACACACACACTGCATACACTAACACAACACACACTCTGTATACACTGACACAACACACACTCTGCATACACTGACACAACACACACTCTGCATACACCAACACAACACACATATGGCATACATTGACACAACATACACTCTGTATACACTGACACAACACACACTCTGCATACACTGACACAACACACTCTGCATACACCAACACAACACACACTGCATACACTAACACCACACACACACTGCATACACTAACACAACACACACTCTGCATACACTTACACAACAAACACTGCATACACTAATACAACACACACTGCATACACTAACACACACACACACTGCATACACTAACACAACATACATACTGCATACACTAACACAACACACACACACTGCATACACTAATACAACACACACACACTGCATACACTAACACACACAGTGCATACACTAATACAATACATACACTGCATTCACTAATACAACATGCACTCTGCATACACTACACACTAACCCACTCACTGCATCCACTATACTGACACACACTCTGCATTCGCTACACATTAACACACTCTGCATTCACTACACTAACACACACTCTGCATCCGCTACACACTAACACACTCTCTGCATTCACTACACATTAACACTCTGCATTCACTACACTAACACACACTCTGCATCCGCTACACACTAACACACACTCTGCATTCACTACACATTAACACACTCTCTGCATTCACTACACTAACACACTTTCTGCATTCACTACACTAACACACTCTCTGCATTCACGACACATTAACACACTCTCTGCATTCACTACAAATTTACACACACACTACATTCATTACACTGACACACTCTGCATTCACTACACCCTAACACACACTCTGCATTTATTACACACTAACACACACTCTGCATTCACTAAACTATGCACACCCTCTGCATTCACTACACTAACATACACTCTGCATCAACTGTACACAAACTCTGCATTCACTACACTAACATACACTCTGCATCCACTACACAAACATCCTGTATTCACAGTACACACACTACATCCACCACAAATTGAAACACTCTGCATTCACTATACACAGACACTGCGTCTAATACACACACTACATCCACTACAGACACTGCATCCACTAAACACATTTCATCTAGTACATACAAACACTACATCCACTACACAAACACACACTACATCACTGTACACACACTACATCCACTACTCAAACACTCTCTGCATTCACTACACATTAACACTCTGCATTCACTATGCACAGACACTGTGTCTAATACACACACTACATCCACTACAGACACTGCATCCACAAAACACATTTCATCTAGTACATACAAACACTACATCCACTACACAAACACACACTACATCACTGTACACACACTACATCCACTACTTAAACACTCTCTGCGTTCACTACACATTAACACTCTGCATTCACTACACTAACACACACTCTGCATCCGCTACACACTAACACACTCTCTGCATTCACTACACAATAACACTCTGCATTCACTACACTAACACACACTCTGCATCCGCTACACACTAACACACACTCTGCATTCACTACACATTAACACACTCTCTGCATTCACTACACTAACACACTTTCTGCATTCACTACACTAACACACTCTCTGCGTTAGAGTGTGTTAGTGTAGTGCCTCCATAGCACAGAGCGTCCATAGGAAAGCATTGGTAAATGCTTTCCTATGGACACTTTGAATGCGCGCGCGGCACTTGCCGCGCATGCGCGTTCGGCTCCAGTGGCGTCGGACGGGGGAGCACAATTTGCCTAACTTGTTTACTTTATACCATTATTTGGGGTACGTACTCATGAAAATTAGGTCATTAGTAGGGTCTATATAGGGGTGTATATAAAAATACCCCTCTCTGTCTCAGTGGAGATATCTTTGCCAGAAGCTTAAGGAAGCAAGGTGAAAGGTCAGTGTAGGACCTGCCTAGGGGGGTCTGCCTTGACATTGGCAGGTGGGCATTCCCTCCAATGGCCATTGGAGTAACTAAATGACCTCCATTTGTTTAAATATACATATGGATTTAGGAGAGAGCGCAGGTAACTTTTTATTTTGTTTTTATTAGTAGGGTCTTGCCTTCCCAGGCTGTGGCTCATGAGAAGAAGCTACTTTATCATATCCCACCCGAGAGGGCTCACAAATGTTAAACAGGCATATCCTACAAGTGTGTGATTTGAGCTTTGCTCCCATGAGCGGTGTTTCGCGTTGTGTTAACTTCCCACGTGGTCCTATAACTATTTGCAAATATGAATAGGTAACATAGAAAGCTTTGTACAATGGTGGGTATTTAGTGAAATTGCTATTTGGGGGGAACTTATGAGCTCTGATTATTAATCTATCTATCCCTGAGATTTCTAGCCTGTACAGGTAATGGTCTGTGAAGAATCATCACGGACATGTTATGCTCATTCCATCTGTCTGCTGTCGTGAGTGCAGTATATTGATGCGTGACCCAATTAATTCTTAACCCAGTTAGGGATACGCCACTTAAAAGTAAGTGGAGGTGGACTATTGTTTACTTAAGTTTGTCAGTTTTTATTTTGATTTTATCTGTTTTTTCTTAATAAAGCCAGTGGTGCTTTTACACACCCATATCCAGTTTATTGGAGTTACCAGTTTATATTTTTTCTTCTGTTGGTTTTACCTTATTTAATAATAGCATTACGTAAGATACCTCGGCCGTGATGGCAATATATATGTGCCTACTCCCCCCCCCCCACACACACACACACACACCGCTCAGGGGTTAATGAGCAACACCTCCCTCAACGTACACTAGAGAGTCCAACCCACTACTAAATTTTTATCTCAAGGGACATGGGGTCCCTATCATACAGGCCCATATGGCAGGTAAGGGGTGATACACTCACTTGCCCCACAAGCACTTCCTACTATAGATGTAACACTCTGCTATCTGAACAAAATAATAGCGCAAGCTACAGGCAGCCACTTAAAACTATAACCCCCCCCCCCCCATAGGACTGTCAAGCTTCACATAATGGGGCACTCCCTGCTCAAATGAACTATCACCCATTGCTAAAATTCACCTAGCCTTAGGCGGTTTTCTTGGTTGCCGCTATTTCAGGAGCATTCTGCTCTCCTCTGAGAGGTAACTGTGTCCTAATCTATGCAACCTAATCCCTACCTCCTGTTCCTGTAAGATTCCTCGATTACAATAGTGAATTTTTATTTTCCTCTCATCAGTCTAGAAAGCTAAACTCACTGTATCAACTAGCCATGCTGCCAGCCTAGACATGTATCTCTAGCCTGTAATATGCAAAGCCTATAATACAATTATCCATCATCTTTGACATGACTTACTAGCTTAGAGTTAGTCTGTATCCTAAATTCTAAAAATGTGCTGTTCCTGCAAATGTCCAACCTTTGTTCACCTGTATTTCATGATATGATTGCATACTACTGTTGTTGTGACACAGTAAACATCCTTGTACTCATAAGCAGAACTAAAATAAAGAATAAGAAAAAATACAGTTAGAATAAAATGAAACGTATATATATATATATATATATATATATATAATTTTTTATTTTTTTTACTTTAAATTTTTAAATTTATTTTTATAATATATATACACAATATATAGTTATTATATATATATACACGTGTGTAATTTAACTCTAAGTGTACTTTTTATATTTATCTTATTTATTCAATAGAAATTTCAACAAGTACATAAAAAACACACTTGCTTGTCCCATATAACATA
The DNA here is from genome assembly GCF_036172605.1 of Pelobates fuscus. Classification (NCBI taxonomy): domain Eukaryota; kingdom Metazoa; phylum Chordata; class Amphibia; order Anura; family Pelobatidae; genus Pelobates; species Pelobates fuscus. The sequence goes on from NC_086319.1 coordinate 220,337,124, forward strand.
ATCAAACCAAATAATTCAATAAATGTATCAACAGATATAGACATCATATATATATATATATATATATATATATATATATACACACATATAAAATATCCAATACGTTAATACATATCATATAGTTATATAGGAAATATTTAATTTACATATAAACATTAAAACAAAACAAAAGAGAAAAGAAAAAAAACCCCCAAAAAACCACAAAAACACATGTTACATAACACAAATACAAATACAAATTCTGGATGATTTTGAAGAGAGGAGAGAACAATCCAAATATGTAGTTAAATAATACTAGAATATATGGAAGTCCAGGGGGACCACATTTTTTCAATTTTCCTGCGAATTAAAAAAATAACTCGTCTCCATTTTATGTTGAAATTCAATTTTGAGCCATAATTTCTATCCAATCAGGAGGTGTAGGGGATTTCCAACATCTAGCGATGTTAATTTTGACTGCAAAGAAAATATGGGTCAAGAGTCTACTTAGATTGTTATCCTGTGTAGGAAGGCCGATATTGAATAGGAACATTTGTGGACTGATTTCATTTATATCATAACATATAGATTTTACCAAATCAAACATCTGTAATTTTAGATTGTTTAATCTAGAACATTCCCACCAAATATGATATATAGTCCATCTTCTAATCCACATCTCCAACATATTTTAATATGGGTAGGATCGATCTTATGCAATCTAACTGGGACTAGATACCATCTATAGATTAATTTAAAGTGGGTTTCTATTAATGATACGTTATGAATAGATTGTTTTACTAATTGAGTAGCTCTAGTCCACTCTATAAAGGGTAAAGCTTTGCCAATATGAATTTCCAATTTATTAAAATAAGGGATATGAAGATCCTGATCCATTAGATCGAGTAATTTAGCAAATCTAGCAATACTCCTTTTTTTTTAGTATTAGCAATTTGGAAGGTTATATGATGTTCTTTACATATTAGTTTAGACATTAAGAAGTTCTTTAATCTTAGATATTTAAATATATCGCTTGTAGGTATGTTATACTTTAATTGTAGTTGGTTGAATGTAGTCAATTTATATCCTTCACATAGATCTGAAATCTTACTTATCCCTAGTTGAAACCAGGGTTTAATATCTAAATCTGTCAATATATATCGTAGTACTTCTAATGGAGTATCATAGAATATTCTATCTTTCAAGTTTAGTTTCTTCATGAGTATTTTTGAAGTTGTGACCATATCATTTAAAATATTATTGGAAAAAAGATTTTTCTCCAGTGCAACTAAATTTAGTAGGCCTATCCATACAAGAATATGCAGTTTATGCCTGGGACTATTTTCTTGTTCTATATCAAACCATGGTGGAATATCTTGGTCCGTATTCATCCACAATAGTAGCTGGGATGCTTTACAGTCTTCATGAATCCTAAATACATCCGAGAAAGCTATACCCCCTTTCAAGTAGCTTCTACGCAGTACTTCAAATGCAATCCTAGGGGGTTTATTGGCCCATATATAGTTGGAAAATAAACGTTGAAACCGGTTAAGCGTTTCTATCTTAATTCTAAATGGAATTGCCCTGAAAAGATATAAAAGTTTCGGTATCAAGAATGCTTTAACCATATTTATTCTACCAATCCAAGAGGGTTCTAGTCGTTTCCATTTTGTAATTTTATTAAAGACACGGAGGCTCCTATTATGCTTCTCTTTCTTTAATTTTCCCTCAGCAGCGAAGAGAGAAATGAGTGAAAAGAGAAAAACATATCATTAACATATATACATATTCAACATATTCCACAGTGCTACATAAGGGAACCTCCCCCTTCCAGTATATAAGGTGTAGCACTCTCTTCCTCTTCCTCTTTCTTCGCTGCTCCCTCAGACCAGCTAAGTACCTTTATTGACTATATCATACTATTGTCATTTGTACCTACATTGCCTGCAGTTTTTCTGCAGGGCTTGTTTTCCTGATTCATTTATTCCTATCATATTTTTCACTACTATATTTATTCTATCCTTTGGGGTGGGCTCTTGCCCCTCTTTCCCCCTGGGCTGTTTTTGACCCGGCCCGTTTCCACCCGGGTCCCTGGGCTCTTCCAGTGCCCCTGGCAATTCCCCCCACCCCCCCCCCTTACCGTTTTCGCACCCTTAGAATCCTGCCGGCGGTTTTCCCCAGCGGAACACGCGCGACGGCCATTTTGTTGGTTTCCTGTCGCCGGTAGTGCCGGTAATGGGGCCATTTTAAAGCCCCATTACTCGGCGTTTTTTGCTCCGTGGAGGCTGCATGCTCCCTGCTCCTGCTCCTATACCGGGTATTTTCTCTCCTACTCTGTCCTTTGTGCGTGGGTTAAGCAATCCAGCACCTATCTCTGTCCTATAGTCTCAGATATTGCTTTATATTATCTGTAATCATGCAGTCTGCCTGTGGTGATTTAATTCCTCACCCTGTTCCCCCTAGGGGTACCACAGTTTCTGACTCCCAGGCTGACTCCAACCTTATAGGCTCTGAGGAGTTCCAAAGCCTCCTGGACACCACTATGTCCAGGGACCCGGGTGGAGGTCCATTAACAAGGCCATCTCCTCGGCCATGGGAGCTATGTCCTCTAGCATCTCCCTGTCCATCTCCCAGGCCCTTAAGCAGGCCCTCCCTGCCCAGTCTGGGCCAGGACTCTCTCCCATCTCCCCTGAAGGGACTACCCCAGGGCGCAAGGCACCTGGCAAACGTAGACACACTGCTGACCACCCCCATGCCCAGGTAAAGCCTGGTTTTGTATGACACGCCTCAGGCTGTCGATGATGGCGCGCAACAACCGCGCAGCTACGGCGGCCAGAGAATGGAAACGGGCGCGTGCCCATGATTTATTGTCCGATTCGGACGAGGATGGGGACGAGGAGTCAGACAATCAGTTCTCGGACCCCTACGGGGACGAGGTTTCAGGGGACGATGACCTCCCGGGGACACAATTCCCTTCCAAGCCAACCCAGACCAAAGCCCTTTCAGGGGCCCATGATGCAGAGCTAACCTCTGACGATAAAGATGCCCTGGCATTTGACCCAGACAACCTCAGGCACCCTCGCTCCGCAGAATGGGAGCCTTCGGACCATATAGCCCGGTACCTGGCCCTAAGGGTCCGTAAATCCCTCTCACAGGAGGGTCGGAACAAACTGAGGGCGGAATGCCCCCGCCCGATCATACCCGATGCGGTAGCCAAGACCCCTGAGGTAGACCCCCAGATTGTACAGTTCCTGGGCAAGACGGGTTGGAAACCCAAAAAGGGCCTGGACTACTCCATGCGCAACTGTCAGGACAAATTCCTCGACACCCTGGGCCCAGTCACCAAACTGTATGAGCTGCTAGAAACGGCTCAGTCTAGTGGGGCTCCAATAGATTTTGATGTGGCGTTTGGATGGCTCCAACGTCTAATATGCATGATAGGCAACGCCAATACGGCTATGTCAACAGAACGCAGGAAAGCCATCCTGCTTAAGATTGAGCCCAAGCTCGCGAGCATGGCCTCCAATGAGCCCGGTGCCTCCGCAAAAGGCCTTCTATTTGGGGAGTCCTTCGTGAAGGACCTAGGGTCTTACGTTAAGACCTTCACGGCATTGGACAAGGCCAAATCCTCCATCAAGCGGGTATTTAGCCCAAAGGTTTTTGGCGGGGCCGGTAGAGGTAGGAGCCGTCTACCCGGCCGCAACCCCCGGGGTTTCTCAAGACCGGGCAGAGGCTCCTTCAGCCAACAGAGACCGACCCAGGAACGGTCCTTCACCCCGTTCTTCCCCTCACGAGGACCGGCTTGGCATACCCGCGGCAGTCGAGGAGCACCCACGGGAAAACGCCCTTATGGTGAGTACCATGTTTCCCCTTTCTTCCCATATACGGGTAGGGGGCAGACTGGCCCTGTTCACTCAGGCCTGGACCCTGATCACGTCAGACAGTTGGGTGTTACAGACGATAGAGGGTTACCACCTAGAATTGACTGCTCCCCCCATTCAGACCTCTCCCCCAAGGGCGATTCACATGCCGACTGCACACCTAGACCTCATCTCTACAGAGATCAGAGAATTACAGACAAAGAGGGCCATAGAGGAAGTCCCTCTAGACACACCAGGTTCGTAAGCAACCTTTTTCTAGTGCCCAAAAAGGGAGGTGGGGTCCGCCCGGTTATCAACCTACGGCCCCTGAATGCCTTCATACAATACCGGCATTTCAAGATGGAAGGCATTCATTGCCTCAGAGACCTGCTCCTACCCGGAGACTGGATGGTCAAATTAGACTTGCAAGATGCTTACCTAACGATCCCCGTAGCCTCAATTCACAGGAACCTACTCCAGTTCTGCTGGGAAGGCAAGAAGTGGCGTTTCACATGCCTACCCTTCGGTCTGTCCTCCGCCCCATGGTGCTTCACAAAAGTACTGAAACCGGTGGTGGCCTTCCTCAGATTACACGGGGTCCGCCTTATCATCTACCTGGACGACATTCTCATACTCTCCGGGACTCGATCCCTCTTACTAGAGCACTTAGGGTGGGCCCTACACCTCATACAGAACCTGGGCTTCCTTGTAAACTGGAAGAAATCGGTTCTGATCCCCTCTCAACAAATGGAATTCCTCGGATTCCGAATCGACTCAGTACTACAAGTTCTCTGCCTCCCGGCGGAGAAGATGTCCAACATCAAGAGGGAAATAAGGAAACTTATGCAACGGCCGGACATTTCCCTGCGCCAACTGGCACGGGTAATCGGCCTGTTGGCAGCCTCTATCCAGGCGATTTTCCCAGGCCCGCTACACTACAGAGCCTTACAACGACTGAAAGCGGCCTGCCTACGAAGTGGCCACTCGTACGAATCCCACATTTCCCTGGACACGGAGTCGAGGGAGGAACTGAACTGGTGGCTAACCCACATGGAGGCTTGGAACGGCCGGGCGATCTTCGGGTCCGCTCCAGATCTGGTGATCGAATCGGACGCCAGCTTACATGGTTGGGGCGCACGCTGCGGCAATATATCCACAGGAGGCAGATGGTCCACGGAAGAGTCCTTCTTACACATAAACTCTCTAGAACTGCTGGCGGCCTCGTTCGCCATTCGCAGTCTATCACCCAAAGGCATCTCATGCTCGATTCTTCTCAAGCTGGACAATGTCTCAGCGGTGCGATACATAAACCATCTAGGGGGAACCAGGTCCCGCATCCTAGCGGTTTTGGCCAGAGACTTCTGGAATTACTTCTTACAGAACAGCGTGTCCGTTACCGCGGAACACATCCCGGGCCTGGACAACTACACCGCGGACTGGAACTCCCGCTACTTGAGGGACTCGGGAGATTGGAGACTGCTACCAAGCGTATTCCGCAGGATCTTATCCCTATGGGGGCCGTTGAGCATGGACCTGTTCGCATCCAGACTCAACACACAACTACAGAGGTTCTGCAGCTGGCGACCAGACCCAGAGGCCATAGCGACAGACGCTTTCCTCCAAGATTGGTCCGAGGGCAGGGCTTACGCCTTCCCACCGTTCAATCTAATAGCTCGTTGTCTGGCGCACCTCCGACGCTTCAAGAGCTCGTTGGTCCTGATAACCCCGTGCTGGAGATCTCAACCTTGGTTCCCGCACCTACTGGAGATGGCGATAGACCACCCAAGGCTACTGCCGGACCATCCATCTCTACTGACCAGCCCAGACGGGGAGAACCACTCCCTAGTGGAAAAGGGCCTTCTCCATCTCATGGCATGGCTCCTTTCCGGGGACCCTGGGAGATCACAGAGGTTTCGAGCACGACTATGCAACTCCTGGCAAACGCATAGGCACCTGGTACACGGCAAGCATATGCTGCGGCATGGAGACAGTGGGCCAATTGGTGCTTGGGACGATGATTGGATCCGGTATCAGCCCCTGTGAAGTCGGTACTAGATTTCCTCACACACCTGTTCGAGTCAGGCAAGGCCTTCCGCACGGTCAATGTATTCCGCTCAGCCATCTCAGCCGGACATGACCAGGTGGACGGCCTCCCACTAGGGCAAAATCCTCTAATTTGTCGCCTGCTCAAGGGGGTCCGTTTCTCACGTCCCCCCACATCCAGATATGGATCCTTCTGGGACGTCAACTGTGTGTTCAGACTCCTAGATGGCTGGCCCACGAACGTGGAGCTTTCACTTAAACAATTATCGGCAAAACTACTTATGCTGCTCTGCCTACTATCCTGTAAACGGGTATCAGATGTGAGAGCCTTGGACTGGCGAGCCCGTACATTCACCCCGGAGGGGGTGTCGTTCGATATCTCACGAAGAACGAAGTCGGCCACCAAACAGGTTTGCTATCCACGAATACCGTGCTTGCCTAACTTATGCCCAATAGCATGCCTAAAAGAGTACGAGTCTCGCACCTCTACACTACGCCCGTCCAATGACGGCCCTCTGTTCATCTCCCTGAAGAAACCTCATCTACCTGTATCCACACCGACGCTGGCACGATGGATCAAATGGCTACTAGCTGCGGCCGGGATCGACGTCTCGGTTTTCTCATCGCACTCTGTTAGGGGCGCCATGGCCTCAAAAGCATCAGCAGCCGGATGCCGCTTGGAAGACATTCTGAAGGCTGCAGATTGGTCTACGGAATCCACCTTCAGGAATTTTTACTTTAGACCGATACAACATTTTTCAGATAAAGTTATAGCTCAGCTTTAAAAAAGCATAATAGGAGCCTCCGTGTCTTTAATAAAATTCCTAGATTTTACTAGTAGCATGACGTAGCATGATTTTATTAATGACACGGAGGCGAGTATTATTCCCTCCCTCCCTCCCTGGGTTGGAAGTAGTGGTATGTTTTCTTTTACAACCTGTTACTCTAGACTGACTCACGACTTACCCTCATACTTTTAGGATGGGTCTTCCTGGCCCAAGTTTATTACGTTATGCTTAACCTATTTGACGTTGTTTTCCTGTGGACGCTGTGACGCCTTTCATTTCAGGCATAGTTGACATTAGCTTAATTTGATCATAACCGTTGCATATCTAATTTTATGTCTATTTGATATGACATTTATTTTCCTTTTCAGAAGTAAAGGTTACTAGAAATACTAGAATATGTTACACCCAGTTGTCAGTTGAGATTTTACCATATTTCTCCTCTCCTTTTTAGCATGATTCCACAAACCAATGGAACTAACAGGAGCTTCAAGGTTGACTCCGCATTTCCCTAGGAAGATATGTTCAACTTCCCAAGATTACAGTTCAAGTTCAAAGTTCTGGTTCGGTTTACTGGTCTTCGGATCGCTACGGAAAGAGGAAGAGGAAGAGAGTGCTACACCTTATATACTGGAAGGGGGAGGTTCCCTTATGTAGCACTGGGGAATATGTTGAATATGTATATATGTTAATGATATGTTTTTCTCTTTTCACTCATTTCTCTCTTCGCTGCTGAGGGAAAATTAAAGAAAGAGAAGCATAATACTCGCCTCCGTGTCATTAATAAAATCATGACTTTACGTCATGCTACTAGTAAAATCTAGGAATTTGATGTTGTAAATTTCTAAATAAGTTATCATAATTCAATTGAATCACACTAGTAGTGTCAAGAGAAATCTTTATCCCCAAGTAATCAATCTCATCCTTAGCCCAAACTAAATGGAACTGTTTAGATACCATATATACTCGAGTATAAGCCGAGTTTTTCAGCCCATTTTTTGGGCTGAAAAACCCCAACTCGGCTTATACTCGAGTCAGAGTCTGTATTATGGCAATTTGCATTGCCATAATACAGACTGGGGGGAGAGGGGGGCTGGCAGAGCTGTAACTTACCTGTCCTGCAGCTCCTGTCAGCTCTCTCCTCCTCTGCGCCGTCCGGTCAGCACCTCGGTCAGCTCCCAGTGTAAGTCTCGCGAGAGCCGCGGCTCTCGCGAGATTTACACTGGGAGCTGACAGAAGAGCAGAACGGACGGCGCAGAGGAGGAGAGAGCTGACAGAAGCTGCAGGACAGGTAAGTTACAGCTCTGCCAGCCCCCCTCTCCCCCCCACTGAACTACCACTGGACCACCAGGGAAGGAGAGCCCCCCTCCCTGCCATATATCAAGCAGGGAGGGGGGACGAAAAAAAAAAAAAATATAAATAAAATAAGAAATAATAATAAAAAAATAATAATAATAATAAAAAAAGTAATAATGACAAAAAAAGGGGTATAAGGACCACTATGGGAGGGGGGGGGGGGTATAAGGACCACTATGGGAGGGAGGGGGTGGGTTAAGGACCACTATGGGAGGGAGGGGGGTATAAGGACCGCTATGGGAGGGAGGGGGGGTATAAGGACCACTATGGGAGGGAGGGGGGGGATAAGGACCACTATGGGAGGGAGGGGGGGGGATAAGGACCACTATGGGAGGGAGGGGGGTATAAGGACCACTATGGGAGGGAGGGGGGGGATAAGGACCACTATGGGAGGGAGGGGGGGATAAGGACCACTATTGGAGGGAGGGGGGTATAAGGACCACTATGGGAGGGAGGGGGGGTATAAGGACCACTATGGGAGGGGGTGGGATAAGGACCACTATGGGAGGGAGGGGGGTATAAGGACCACTATGGGAGGGGGGGGGGTATATGGACCACTATGGGAGGGATGGGGGGGATAAGGAACACTATGGGAGGGAGAAGGGGGATAAGGACCACTATGAGAGGGAGGGGATGGGATAAGGACCACTATGGGAGGGGAGGGGGAAGTAAGGACCACTATGGGAGGGGAGGGGGAAGTAAGGACCACTAGGGGAGGGGTGAGTCAGGACCACTGGGGGGGAGTGAAGGAACACGGGGGTGGGGAGGTAAGGACCACTGAGGGAGGAGGAGGGGAAGTCAGGACATATGGGGGGGGAGGGGGCGGCAAAAAATGTTTTGCCTACGGCGGCAAATATCCTTGCACCGGCCCTGCACACACTGCATTCACACACTGCATTCATACACACACACACTGCATTCATGCACACACACACACTGCATTCATGCACACACACACTGCACTCATACACACACGCTGCACTCATACACACACACATACGCACACACTGCATTCATTATACACACACTGTAAATAAATATTCAATTAATATATTTTTTTAGGATCTAATTTTATTTAGAAATTTACCAGTAGCTGCTGCATTTCCCACCCTAGTCTTATACTCGAGTCAATAAGTTTTCCCAGTTTTTTGGGATAAAATTAGGGGCCTCGGCTTATATTCGGGTCGGCTTATACTCGAGTATATACGGTATTATGTCTTTTTCAGCATCACTTAACATGTAAGATAGAATTTGAGATTTTTTCATATTAATTTTATAGTTAGAAAAAGAACTATATGTTGCTATATCTCCTAACAGATTTACGATTGATAACTGTGGGTCAACTAAAGTGAGGATAATATCATCTGCAAATAAAGTTATTTTCACATCTCTATCTCGCATTTCTACTCCTTTTATATTAATGTTTTGCCTAATCAAGGCAGCCAGAGGTTCAATTGACAATATATATAATAGAGGGGCCAAAGGACAGCCTTGCCTAGTACCATTATTAATTTCAAAGATATCTGAGTCAAAAAAAGGATTACTAATTTTTGCTGAGGCGTTCTTATATAGTGTCATAGTCTTACTCCTAAATTGGCCCACCATGCCGAATTGACCCATGACAGAGTCAAGGAACCTCCAATTGACCCTGTCAAAGGCCTTTTCGGCATCGAGGGCCATAACCACCGAACCCAATCTATTTTCGTTTATTCTATGTATTAGGTTGAAAATCCTACGAGTATTGTCAGTAGTACTTCTTCCCTTTACAAAACCCGACTGGTCCACTCCAATCAATTGATTTATAGTATCTTTAAGTCAATTAGACAGTATACTAGAGAAGATTTTTATATCTGTATTAATCAACTAGATCGGTCTATAATTTGTAATTAGAGTAGAGTCCTTGTCGGGCTTTGGAATAGGTATAATTGATGCTATCATCATCTCTTTAGGGAAGGGAGAGTCTATGGATACTTTTGTAAACATTTCTAACAGAATAGAAGAGATAGAAGTAAGGAAAGTTTTGTAGAATATTGCCGGAAACCCATCCGGGCCAGGCGCTTTATTACGTTTTAAGTTATTTATTGCCTCAGTAATTTCCGCTGGTAGAAATGGAGCATTACGTTTTTCTAGATTTGAGGTTTTTATTCTAGGGAGTTTGAGACTACTTAAAAAGTTGTCAATTTCTAAATCAGTAGCTTTTACTTTATCCAAATTATAAAAAGAACTATATTAATCCACAAATGCCTTAGCAATATCATTTGGTGAAATTAAGTGGGAAACTCCTGAAATTATTTTTTTTATAGATTTATCTTTATTATAATTTTTAAGTTTATTTGAAAGGTCTCTATTTGTTTTATTACTATCGTGATACCATCTTTGTTTAAGAAACGTAAGGTTCTTATTTACTAATTCATATATTTTATCTTTGATAGATAGTTTCAATTTATTTATTTCTTCAATTAGTTCTTTAGTTCTTGATTTTTTATTTAAATATTCTTTCTCAGCCAATTTAATTCTTAATTCTTGAAGAGTATCTCCCTTCTTTCTTTTGAGTTCAGAACCATATTTAATTAATAGACCTCTAATAAAACTTTTCAGAGTACACCACACCATAGGAGCCGAGACTTCTCCGTTGTTATTAATATTTAGAAAGTTCTCGATTTCCATTGAAATAGATTCCCTAATATGGTCGATTTTCAATAAACTTTCATTAAGTCTCCACCTTGTCCTAGGTCTATAACTATCTTTAGATTTAATTTTCAAAAAGATAGGGGCATGGAGGCGGAGCCTAACCTTCAATGGAGTAAGACGTGTGCTCCCCTAGCTCTCCTACCCCGGGCATACAATCAGCATCCATCAGCCTCCACGAAGGTGCATCTCACCCCCAAAACCGACTGAAGTCACACAGCAACCCCACCACTACACAACCAGATGGGGGGAACTAAAAAAAGAAAAGAATCCACGCCGTCAGTGGCCACAATGTTCCGCGCCAAAGAAGACAAACCGCCATCTTGGGCCCAGAGCCAGGCTGACACGGGCTCAGACTCCGACGAGAGCGGCCGAGAAACCTCAGACACATCTCCACTCACCAAAGATGATCTCCGGAAAATGCTCCGAGAAACATCGGCCGATATCAAGGCCTACACTACCGCGGCGCTTGAAAAGCAAATATCAGGCCTCAAAGAAGACATGGAGGCTCTGGCCTCCCGCACGGGCGCCACGGAACGCCTCATAAAAGAGACCCAGACTCAAACAGCCTCCCAAGGCAAAACAATTGAAAACCTGACGGACAGGGTACACTTTCTGGAAGATGGCCTGGAAGATTTAAACAACAGATCCCGCAGGCAAAATATCCGCATACGGGGCCTACCAGAAACAGTCTTACCAGACGCAATACTGCCGACCGTTACTGCAGTATTTCACTCCCTATTACCGGACACCCCAGAGCAGGACATCTACATTGAGCGGGCACACCGGGCGCTAAGGCCACCGATGTTCAACACAAACATCCCCAGAGATATAATCGTGAAGCTCCTACACTTCCCGATAAAAGAAAAACTCATGAATGCGGCCAGAAGTCACCCACCTCTATACCAAGGTCAACAGCTACACTTTTATCAAGACTTGGCACCATCCACATTGCGGAAACGCCAAGAACTGAAACCCCTCACCACCGCACTACTAGAAACTGGATGGCGCTACATGTGGGGGCACCCCTTTAGACTGACCGTAAAGAAAGGAGAACAAACCTTCACCCTCCATCAGGTCACGGACATGCAAGACTTCGCAGCACATCTGGGAATCCCCCTGCGATACCCCCCAACGGACCCCATCCGCCCTACCCCTGGAGATAACAGCCGTAAAGACAGACCCCGCACTACCGCGAACCGCATGCAAGCAAGGCGCAATCCGACACCGGCCTCACAGGACTCTACCCAAACGGACACTTGAACGACTCCACAAGCAGCCGCCAGTACTACCCTGGCAGACCCAATCAAGGCGGACAGACCCACTCCGCGAACACGGTCCAAGGACACTGTACCTCTGGTAGTATATTCTACGACAGGTTACACCCCAGTTCATGTTTTTGATTGTTATTATGGTTTATCACAAATGTTGTAGTTAACCGCCAGACCTTGGCACCCTAGGGCTCTATACCCGCTCCCCACAAGGCCCAGACCTGCCAGACCCAAACGCACAGTAAAACTCACAAGCGCAGGGGGCAAAGTATAAATCCCACAAACCCCAAACCCTGACCGGGAAGAGAGGAGGCCTCCCAACCGCACTAACCACTCGCCCCGGGTCATAACAGGCCGCGAGGCTAAGTAAAAGACTTCCCCGGTCTCCTTAAGCCCAATTTCAGCAACCCAACCCCTGCGCAACCCGACCCAGCACCACGAATAACGAAGCACATTAAGGCCACACACCGGTGCCACCGGACGGTCTCTCCTCCCCACTCCCAGCACTTAAAGCAGAGGGCTGAGGGCCCCCCCGGTCCCCTAAAGACCAACTCTAGCAGACCGACCCATACGCAACCCAACCCGGTACACTAAGAATCGAGGCACACCAAGACCACAAACCGGAGTCAATGGCCAGCTCCTCTCCCTCAGCCCCTGCCACCCTTCTCCCTCTTTATCTCCCTCTAGCAATAAGCGGGTTTTGAGGGGGGGGGGGGGGGGATGGGGGGGGGAAAGTACATACGATAGAGGCCCACAGAATTTGCAAGGCCTCCTAACCGGATCGAACCGATCTGACACGATCACAGAGCACCTAAGGGGAATCGCAGGTTCCCACACGCGGAGGCTACTCCAAAAAACGTTATGTCTGTTTTGTAAAATTTGTCTCACCCTGAAGCAATTCTTATGTATATATTTATGTTCGCAAAAGTACAGCATAATCTACTGTTTATAATATGTACCATATATATAGAACTGTTTTGAGTTACTCTGCACATGGGGGCAAAACCAGTTAGCTATATACAGCACCCCACCGGATGACACACCACCTATTACCCCTCAGACAACATGACACCGCTCCGCCTATGCTTACACATCTAACCCCCTGAAATCAACAAGCATCCCACCAACCCCATAGGGACAATACATCCTGACTAACAGACGATTAGAGACATGCAACCAAGACTGTACACCCCGCCCCCACACGCACCCCTGTCCCTCAGCAAAACCACACCAAACTCCCGAACCGTTGAGATGAGACCGCAAGCCTTACCTGAGCAACCAAGACCGCCCACTCAATGATAAGCAAACAATTACATACCTTGCACCCACTGGAACCCGCAAGCATTCAGATCCATGCACTACAACCACCATATCACCAAACAAACATCAACCCCTACATCACCTCCCCAAGACACCACGATAAGCACACGCAACCAAGGAACCACACTTACACCCAACTGGGGACAGAACAGCACACACCATAAACACGAAAAACACCCTCACAGCCTCACTACCCACTAGACGAACATCAGCCACCCACAATTCAATAACACACACACCGAACAGCTGAACCCCCAACATACCCACGCTCACGCAAAACAAGACAAAACACTGGAACACTAGACACCCCCACTTAAACCACCTTACTCGAGATGCACCACCGGAGCCAACACAAAAAACCCGGGGACAGAGAGGGAGAGGCGAAGCACCGACCCACCTCCTACCTCAAAACCCCAACCAACCGTACACCACCAGAACCACCCGACCACTGAGTCACTACAAGCACACCCGAACCCTCCATAGCACACAACCAACAATTACCCACCCGCGCAAACCCAACCGCCCACACGACGCCTGGCAACCCGATAGTAAGACCAGGATCCAACAAACCCCCTAGTCTCAGTCCCACCCGGGACACCCGACACCCACACACCCCCCCCCCCCAAAACCGCCACCCCTCACCAATTCCCCCCCGAACTCTCGCCCCCCCCCAGTTTACCAAGGACCACGCACGCACCCATAACACAAACAACTGAAACCAGACAAAACACACAACAAACACAACGCAGCAACTCCCAGCATGCCAGCCACACTGACCTGCCTATCTATAAATTGCAAAGGGCTAAACAACCCGGCCAAACGACACCAACTTATGAGATGGGCAAACAGATCTAAGGCGGACGTCCTCCTCCTCCAGGAGACGCACTACACCGAAGCCAAACAGTTCCCTCTCCTAAGCCGACATTACCGAATCAATCATTTCGCCAGCTCCCCTCACGACAAACATAACGGAGTAGCTATCGTCATACGAAAATCGTGCCCACTCGCCATCCAACGCACAATAGCAGACCCACAAGGCCGATACCTCACAGTCACAGGCAAAATAGGCACACACTCGTACGCCTTCACCTCCGTATATGCCCCAAACGTACCCTCTAGCACATTCTGGCAAACGTTACAAGCGCACTTAGCCCTTTTTCCTTCCCACCACTCCATACTTGGAGGGGACTTCAACGCCACCCCATCACCCTCAGTAGACAGACACCGCACGCGCACGCACACCCAACACAAACAACCAACGTCCAAAGCCGACAAACTGCTCTCTTCTTTCATCTCACGCACCCACCTACTAGACGCCTGGAGATCGCAACACCCGACATCCCTGGACTACACCTTCTTTTCACACCCACACCACTCATACTCCCGTATCGATCTCTTCCTCATCTCCCCAGCACTAGCACCGCAAGTCCACACCACATCCATAGGCCCCATTACATGGTCTGACCACGCAGAAATAACGCTCACAATCAACCTGCCATGCACAGTCAGACCATGGTCTTGGAGACTAAATCCCCACCTGCTACACAACCCACGAATCAGACAAGAAGTAGACAGAGCCCTCGCAGAATATTTTCAATTAAACACAGACGCGGAAGGGACACTTTGGGCAGCCCACAAGGCAGTAATCAGGGGAGTCCTAATAAACCAGGCGACTATCCACAAAAAACAACAGATTGCACATCTAGAAAGCGCACTCAAAACCCTCAGAACCCTCGAAGCAAAACACAAAATCGACCCAACGCAGGAGCTAACCGAACAAATTAAAAAATGCCAAACAGACATCAAAACACATATGGCAAAAGACTCCACAAAAGCCCTGCTATGGTCAAAGCAACTCTTTTACGATAAAGCCAACAAAGCCGACACCCTACTCGCACGAAAACTCAAACAGAGAACCGAAAACAAACAGATACACAAGATACGCACCCCGGACGGGTCAGTCACAGAGGCCCCAAACGAGATCGCCAGCGTCTTCCAAAAATACTACGAGGCTCTATACGACCACTCACCGGCAGCACGCCACAACCCAACACCTATCGAAACACTCACAGAACGCTACCTCAACCACGTAACATTACCCACCCTTAATGGAGAAACAGCACAATCGCTGGCCAACCCCATATTAACAGTTGAAATTGCAAGAGCCATAAAAGCCCTGAAACCCAACAAGAGCCCGGGCCCGGACGGATTCACCGGGCTCTACTACAAAACGTACGCCCCCACCCTGATCCCACACCTATGCAACCTGTACAATGCTATATTAAACGGCGACCCCCTACCAAAAGACATGCTACAAGCCAACATCTGCCTCCTCCCAAAACCCAACAAATCTCACTTGGAACCAGGACACTACCGACCGATCTCCCTCCTCAACGTTGACATAAAACTGTTTACCAAAATCCTCGCCGACCGACTGAACCCCCTCATACCCAAACTAATACATCCAGACCAAGTAGGCTTCATACCGGCACGACAGGCCAGCGACAATACGAGACGGACGTACGACCTCATATGGACGGCACAGACTAGACACATACCGACCCTCTTTCTATCACTTGACGCAGAAAAAGCCTTTGACAGACTGCTATGGCCCTTCCTATTCGCTACCCTACTCAAATTCGGATTCCCACAAACATTCATAACCGCTCTACAAGTATTATACGCCACCCCGCAAGCCCATCTCCTACTACCATTGACACACCCCCCTTCCTTCACAATATATAACGGCACACGTCAGGGATGCCCCCTATCCCCACTCCTCTTCGCGCTCTCCCTAGAACCACTCCTACAATCACTCAGATCAGACGAAAGCATACAAGGACTGAAAATCCGCGAGGAGGAATATAAAACAGCTGCATATGCAGATGACCTACTCATTACAATAACAGAACCAACAACGTCCCTCCCACCACTTCTTCAAGCCCTAGAGACCTACGCTAAAGTATCTGGATACAAACTAAACATCGACAAGACCGAGGTCCTGGCCATCCATATAGACACCCCCACTAAAACAGCCATACGCCTGACTCACCCCTTTGACTTCACACCCACATACATCAAATACCTAGGTATTGCTATACCAACGGACCTCTCCCGCTGCTATGAACTAAACTACACCCCCACGATCCAAAAAATCAAACAAGACATAGACAAATGGCAAAACATGCCGATATCATGGCTGGGCAGGCTAACATCGATTAAGATGAACGTCCTACCAAGACTTTTATACTTATTCCAAACTCTACCAATCCCGATCAATCACGCAGATTTTAAACAACTACAAACCACCATCGATAAATTCATCTGGGCCAACAGACGTACCAGGATTAAAAGACAGACCCTATACGTCCCCAACAAAGCAGGGGGTCTAGGCCTCCCACATCTCATCCATTACTACCAGGCAGCCCAGCTAACACAAGCACAACACTGGCACGTCCCCAGCGGTACCAAGAGATGGGTAGACTTAGAGCACGATATCTTTGGTAGAGACTTCCCCTCACTGTATATTTGGCTCCCCAGAACAGCCAGGCCCCACCTACCCCAAACATCACCTGTAATCCTCAACACAATCAAAATATGGGACAAAGTAACCCCAAAAAGCGGCTTGACTTCACAACCCTCACCACTGACGCCGATACTTCGCAACACACACTTCCCACCCGGCATGACACCGAAAGACTTCGCCCGCTTCGAAGAAAACGACCTCACACGACTACACCACTTCTACAGAAACCGAAAACCGATACCATTTGCAGAACTTCCACAAACCATACCATTCCGCACCTTCGACATGTTCCGCCACCTACAACTCAGAAACTTCCTAGAAACACCAACAATTACACAGGCCGGCACAAAACCACTCACGCCCTTTGAGAAACACTGCCTACAAAACCCAACGCACAAAGGACAAATCTCCCAGCTATATACCCACATAATCCAAAACGTTAAGGACGGCGCACTCACATACGTGTCGGCTTGGGAGAGGGATATAGGGCAGGCCGAGGACCCATCAGACTGGGCAAACATATGGGAAGCCACAGCCTCCATATCCATATGTGTAAACCACAAGGAACAAGCGTACAAGACGTTATTGAGATGGTACGTCACCCCTTTAAAACTTAAACAGATGGGCAGGTCAAACACTGACCTATGCTGGAAAGGCTGCGGACACAGAGGCACTTACATACACATGTGGTGGGATTGTGTCCATACCACACAAGTATGGAACCAAATAGAAATAATGGTCTCACAGATCCTCCACACAGACATCCCACATGACCCATGGATATGGCTCCTATCCAAACCCATGGCCAACACACCAAGGTCCCACAACAAACTGATAGCCAAAATCGCGCTCGCCACCAGAAGAGCCATCGCCGAAAAATGGGGTAGCCCAGACACACCCACACTGGACACAGTGAAGAGAAAAATAAAAGACACAATTAAAATGGACGAATTGTCCGCACTGATCCACGACACAACTAAAAATTTCAAAAAAATTTGGGACCCATGGTTCTATGCATTCCCATTAACGACCTAGCCAACAACCAACACTAACATAACACAACACCTCACAAACCCAATAACCACACACACCCTAAGACCATAACCCTAGCCCCCCCATCCCCCCCCCTGAACCTGAAGACCATCCACACACCCCCCCATACCCCCCCCCACACTCCCTCACAGTCCAAGCCGCTACACGGACCGAAACCAAATGCCAACCCAAGGATAAAGGTCCCACATAACTAGGAGACAGCTCCACATTGGACACCTAGGGCACACACGAACACCTACCAATGCTCAACTGCACACCGACACACTAGAGATTCGCACTCCACACCACACTACATACAACACCAAAAAGTCACCCGACCTGCACTCAGACCGACGTCCAACGACAGCCAACGAACTACTCAAAGCACGAAGAACATCTGACATAGACCAGAACGACACGAATAATCACCCACCCCGACCCCCCCCTCACACGAGGGGAGCCCGAACCCCAACGAACCGACCCGACCGCCTCTATAAGCAAACACGAGGGGCACAATAAAACCCCCAGGAAACCATAACATAAACTGAACCCCTCAGTCTCAAACAAGCTACCCAGACCACTAGAACAAGTCACACTACAAGAGACTTGAATACTCACTGGGACAAAATTGCCAACCACGAACAAAGCAGAGCTACTGTCCACATTTATAAATCAACGAAATGCCTATATGTAAACACACTGTATAGCATATACTTCTCCTTAACCAACCTCTTACCCCCCCGCTTCCATTCTGTACCCTTGAAACCCTATCAAAATCCACAAAGTTGGTAAAAATGTACACCGAAATGATATATTGGTTTGCTTTGTTCGCATACTGTTAAAAATACTCGTTTGTTATGTGCAATGTGTATTTTAAACCTTGAACCCCCCATTTTCTTTTCTGTACCCTCACCCCATAAAACGAAAAATCTTCCAAAATAAAGAATTTATAAAAAAAAAAAAGATAGGGGCATGATCCGATAATATTATAGAACCAATATTTGCTTTAACAATTGAATCAAGGAAACCTGCTTTTACAAAAAACATGTCAATACGTGAATATGTCTGGTGGACAACTCTAAGTGTACTTTTATATTAATATATGTATATATTAATAAAAAATACACTTAGTATGATGTTATATATAAGATATATATACATATTATATATAAATATAACATATATATATATATCTCATATATACATATATATTTTTTTTCATTTATTAACTTTTTACAATTTTTTTTTAATTTTGTATTTTTGCAGTGCATAAGATTGTAACAGACAAGCTTGAGGTAACCCAACGGCAGTCCCCAGGCATGGCATCATGAAGACATGCACACTTTTATAAGAGAGACAGAAATAATACAAAAGGGATGAAAACAGAGAGACAAAAGACATGTGTTAACGTTTAACAGAAGAGACTTCTAAGCGAGGCAGCCACATTTGTATGAGGGTGGTCATTTTATTAAGCTAGAGATGCCTGAACAGATTGTTGTAAAACACGATAAGTCAGGCTGGATATTCATGTGTATACTACGGTGGCTTGTAGAAGCAAAAACCTGTGTTGCAAGCTAAATATGTGAGGGTGCTTTATAAATGCATAAACTTGTGATAGAGATCCAGGCTCAAGAATCCACGGGTTCAACTTCTTAGTGTGCGTTTGCATATGGTATAAGATGTGCCCTGCCACCCCAAGACAAGTGTGGTGGTGGGTGCGTCGAGTGTGAATGCGTCCGTCAGATCTGGTGTGTGCATTGTGCGAGCGTCTGCATTATGTAGTATCTGACCGGTTAACAAAAAGGTTATGGGTTGGCCAGGGCTCGAGTCCTGCAGGAACGCATGGGAACGGCGTTCCTGCACTTTTTCCAAAGCAGGAACGCCGTCCCCGTTCCCAGTCCTGCAGGACCTGCCCTGCTACCTGCACACAGGGGCCATCACACGCTGTGTTCCCTCTCCGGCTCTAACTCTCGCGAGACCACGGGTTACCATTGCAACGCTCCGCACAGGCGAGTCTCGCGAGTTAGAGCTGGAGAGGGAACACAGCGTGTGATGGCCCCTGTGTGCAGCGGCTGCTTCCCTCCACCAGGCGATCTCCCCCTTCCCTGACAAGGTAAGAAGCAGGGAGGGGGGGGGATAATAACATTCTTCCTGGTGCTGTGGGCGGCCTCGGCAGATGGCTGGCTGGCTGCTCTGAGTCTCAGACTCAGTGACTGATGCAGCAGTTAAGCTGGGGCCGGTATGCTGTCTGACTGGGGCGTGTGGTGCAGGTAGTGGGGGTGGAGCCCAGGGGGGGAACGTGGAGGTGGTAAGGCAGCCAGGAAGGAACCTTCTCCTCCTGCTCCGCAGGAAATCAGATCTCCCTCACTGCCTCTCCAGCAGGCAGCAGCCCTTCAGCACTGCCACTGTCTGACAGCAGGAAGTAGCAGACACTGAGTGTTGCTGTGCATCGTGCAGAGCAGAGTCCCCCCAGTCAGGCCAGGTCCAGATCATTGTGTCTCCCCTCTTTGACCCAAGGTAAGCCAAAGTGAGGGGGACAACAAATAGGAAGGTGTATTGTTGTTGTTTTTTGGTTTTTTTTTTGCATTGCATTGTTGTAGTATTTTAAAGTCCTTAATCCCCACCACAGTGAGTCCCTTGGCAATCCTGTGTGCTGCCCATCCCCCTTTGTGCATCCTTTCCTCCTGTTTGAACCCCTTTACCCCCTCTGTGATTCCCCCTTTCCCCCTTCTGTGCAGTTCATTCCCCCCTTTGTGCAGCCCCCTTTCCCCACTTTGTGCAGCCCCCTTCCCCCTCTCTGTGCAGCCCTCTCCCCCTTGTATGAATCCCCATTTTTCCCTCTGTGCAGTTAATTTCCCCCTCTCCCCCCTCTGTGCAGTTAATTCCCCTTTGTGTGAATCTCCCTTTCCCCCCTTTGTGCAGCCCCCTCTTCCTCTCTGTGTGCAGCCCCCTTTCCCTCTCTGTGTGCAGCCCCCACCCCCAGTGTGAATTCCCCTTCCCCCTCTGTGCAGTTCATTCCCCCTTCTCTGTGCAGCCCCCTTGCCCTCTGTGTGCAGCCCTCGAGTGTGTGTGTTAGTGTGTGTGTCTGTTACTGAGTGTGTTAGTTTGTGTGTGTCTGCTAGTGAGTGTCAGTGAGAGTGAGCCTCTCAGCTCCGAATGCGCATGCGCAGCAATGCCGGGAACGCATTCAAACTGCCCATAGGAAAGCATTACTCAATGCTTTCCTATGGACGTCCAGCGTCTTCTCACTGTGATTTTTCACAGTGAGAATCGCGGAAGCGCCTCTAGCGGCTGTCAGTGAGACAGCTACTAGAGGCTGGATTAACCCTTAGTGAAACATAGCAGTTTCTCTGAAACTGCTATGTTTTCAGCTGCAGGGTTAAAACTAGAGGGAACTGGCACCCAGACCACTTCATTGAGCTGAAGTGATCAGAGTGCCTATAGTGGTCCTTTAAGTCTATGTGTATCTGCATGCACTGGCGTACATCACGCGGTCACAGGGGTCGCACCATGTGTTGCAGCCCAGGCCCGTGCAGAGTAAGCATGTGTGTGTGTGTGTGGGGGGGTCCACAGATCAATTTTCGCACCGGGGCCCCATGGATCGTGTGTACGCCACTGCACACACATCATCCCGCACTCACACATCATCCAGCACACACACACACACAGATCATCCAGCGCACACACACACACACACACAGATCATCCAGCGCACACACACACACGCACAGATCATCCAGCGCACACACACACACATCATCCAGCGCACACACACATCATCCAGCGCACACACACACACACACCCACATCATCCAGCACACACACACATCATCCAGCACACACGCACGCACGCACATCTTCCAGCACACACACACACACTTCATTCATTATACATACTCTGCACTCACTACAAACACACTACATTCACTACACACTACATACACTGCATTCATTATACACACCCTGCACTCACTACAAACACACTACATTTATTATACACACTGCACTCACTACAAACACAGTACATTTATTATACACACTGCACTCACTACAAACACACTACATTCATTATACACACTCTGCACTCACTACAAACACACTACATTTATTATACACACTGCACTCACTACAAACACACTACAGTCATTATACACACTCGGCACTCACTACAAACACATTACATTCACTATACACACTCTGCACTCACTACAATCACACTACATTCACTATACACACTCGGAACTTACTTCAAACACACTACATTCATTATACACACTCTGAACTCACTACAAATACACTACATTAATTATACACACTGCACTCACTACACACACTGCATTCATTATACACACTATGCACTCACTACAAACAGACTACATTCATTATACATACTCTGCACTTACTACAAACACACTACATTCATTATACACACTCTGCACTCACTACAAACACACTGCATTCATTATACACACTCTGCACTCACTACAAACACACTACATTTATTATACACACTGCACTCACTACATTCATTATACACACTCTGCACTCACTACAAACACACTGCATTCATTATACACACTGCACTCACTAGACACACTACATTCATTATACACATTCTGCACTCACTACAAACACACTACATTTATTATACACACTTTGCACTCACTACATTTATTATACACACTCTGCACTCACTACAAACACACTGCATTCATTATACACACACTGCACTCACTACAAACACACTACATTCATTATACACACTCTGCACTCACTACAAACACACTACATTTATTATACACACTGCACTCACTACATTCATTATACACACTCTGCACTCACTACAAACACACTGCATTCATTATACACACTGCACTCACTAGACACACTACATAAATTATACACATTCTGCACTCGCTACAAACACACTACATTTATTATACACACTTTGCACTCACTACAAACACACTGCATTCATTATACACACTCTGCACTCACTACAGACACACTGCATTCATTATAAACACTCTGCACTCACTACAAACACACTACATTCAATATACACACTATGCACTCACTACAAACACACGGCATTCATTATACACACTCTGCACTCACTACAAACACACTACATTCATTATACACACTCTGCACTCACTACAAACACACATTCACTATACACACTCTGCAGTCACTACAAACACTAAATTCATTATACACATTCTGCACTCACTACAGACACTAAATTCATTATACACATTCTGCACTCACTACAAAAACACAACATTTATTATGCAGACTGCACTCACTACAAACACAGTACATTCATTACACACCCTGAACTGCACTATATGCATAGGAGTGTAATTTTTTTTTTTTAGGGGGGGGGGGGAGGGGGGGAATGGGAATCATGGGTGAGTTCCCACACTTTTTTCTCCAGGACTTGACCCCTGGGGTTGGCAAGCTGACATTATACTAGCTTCAGCCGAGCAGTTATGCTGTAACATATGAGCATACACAATCCCCAAGTACACCGTCGGCTGCTGAGTAGTATAGTTACCGATTTGGGTCAGTGTCTGCTTGTGGCACGCAGTTAGCTCCGATTTTCCGTCTCAGAAGCACGTCTGATCCGATCAAAGGTCAAGCTCCGCCCCCATTTTAAAACTTTTTTCACCAGCAGGGTGATTGCCTGACAGTTCAGGCAGTCCCCCTGCTGGTAGCACTATGGACGCCTATTGCGGCCATGTGACCGCTCTTTCAGACGGTCCCCCCAGTGAAGAAGAACACCGACGGCGGGGGAACGGCAGCGATTGAGTAAGTACATGGGAAAGGAGGGAGGGGGTTAATTCATTTCAAAAATGATTTAATTTATTTTTATCTTCACTGATCAGGTACGTCCGTGGTTTTTTGTCGGACGTACCTGATACGTCTGCGGTCAGGAAGGGGTTAAACATCTGTACATACTCTGATATAACCACCTATCCACGCAGAAAATTCCACATCTCTGTTATTCTTACTGTAAAATACCCTTTCATTTGCCTTAAACGTAATCTTCTTTCTTTTAGTCTAAAAGGCTTATGTACAGTCCTGATTATGAATAGATTTTTAGACAATGATTCATATGTGCCCCGAATCATGCTCTATTTAATGAGGGGTTGAATGTAAGTATTCTTATCAGTTATTATTTAGGCGCTGAAAATTGGTTCACCTAACCTCAGTATTCTAATGGAAGAAAATAAATATCCAGGCACATCTGAGGTTTCTTCTAAAAGACAGTCTTTTTATTTGATACAAGAAATTGGAGACAACGTTTATCAAATCTTGATCAAGATTGCATCAAATAAAGTAGAGAATTAAACAAGATTTGTTTTTAAATATCCTATTCTGAATTATAAAACCCTCTTGAGTTAGCTATAATTGTTTTATGCATGAGTTAAAGGACCACTATAGGCACCCAGACCACTTCAGCTTAATGAAGTAGTCTGGTTGCCTGGCCCAGCTAGGGTTAATCTTTTTTTTTTTTTTTTTTATAAACATAGCAGTTTCAAAGAAACTGCTATGTTTACACTGAGGGTTAATCCAGCCTCTTCTAGAGCCTCTAGTGGCTGTCTCTGACAGCCGCTAGAGGTGCTTGCGTGCTTCTCACTGTGAAAATCACAGTGAGAAGACGCCAGCGTCCATAGGAAAGCATTGAGAATGCTTTCCTATGAACTGGCTGAATGCGCGCGCGGCTCCTGCCACGCATGCGCATTCAGCCGATGACGTCGCTAGGAAGGAGGAGAGGAGGAGGAAAGCTCCCGCTGGAGAATGGTAAGATTTTAACCCCTTCCTCTCTCCAGAGCCCGGCTGGAGGGGAACCCTGAGGGTGGGGGCACCCTCAGGGCACTATAGTGCCAGGAAAACGAGTATGTTTTGTATGGGGATTTAATACTAGCATACTTTCTTTAAGGAACACAGTATGAAAATGATAACACTTATCCTGGAGGGGTTAACATAGCCATTTGAAAGTCTAAGGAGTATCCAACTTAGTAATTGTCTGTTACTCTAATATTATTAAACACGTCATCAAGTTTATACACAGCAATAGTGTAAATAGTAAACATAATAAGCAGCAGGGTTGTAAATTATGTCATTGTGTGAACCCATTAACAAAAATTTTCTACTCACTAATTTAACAAAGCCAGTGATAGCCAAACAGAGCATGCAATCTCTGAGCAGGTCAAATCTGCTTTAAACCTATAATACTGATTTAACAAGATATTCTCTCACCGAGCTAATAAATTCCATGTTTGAACTGGTAACAAAAGGGCATGTATGAATATTTATACTAGTAAGCATTTTCAGCATATCGAAAATTGGATTGTAACTCACAATTTAGGGTAGATAATGATATTTCCAGTGGCAGAAGTAATGTAAAGAGTACCCGGGTTCAGGAAATACATTTGTCTGTCAAAATCTGAGTATTAACCAAGTTACTGTATTGCAACAGTGTAATAGGTATGTATTTTAGATTATAACATGGATACAACTAACAAATGTAAATAGAAATAATGAATAGAGCTTGTTATCCTTTAGGTTTAGGACAATCTATTGCAAAAAAAAAAAAAAAAGAAACCTTATATAGTGAGAGCAAAAGAAGGAACAGACACTAAAATACACGTGGCCATGGCGGTAAAGAACCACCATTAAGATGTGTAAGTATCACTTTCACAGCTAAAGGAAGTTGCCCTGACTAAATGTTTAGAGAAGTGATCTGAACACCTCCCAACTCACAGGACGGTCTTCTGTATATAAAAGCTAATTCAACTCAAAATATATAAATCGAAAAATTAGAAGAGAGTTACTACTATTGCAGTAGGTGATAAGATAAACGATAAATTTTATATATAAGGAGACAGAACTAGCAGAGACCTGTGAAGACAGACTTTCAGGAATCCTGAAGTCACAATTATGGTCTGCTGGTTTTGACTCTGTAATTTAAAGGGTTAAATTACCCTAACTGAATGATAGCAATAGATTATAGATGAATCCTAAAAGGGTTAAGCTCCAGATGTTAAATCACTTAAAGACAAAACTAAGTAAACTGAGACTAAGAGACTTAAATTACATTCAGGGATACTGCCTTCGAAGAACGGCATCTGGGGCTGAATCTATAATTAAACTAGGGAATAAAGGGTAGAAAAGCCAACCCTCAATTATAGTCACTAGCCCATGATCCGATCACTTCTCTTAACAATTAGTCAGGGTAACTTGTCTTTAAATATTAATGTAGGGGTTTATGTATTTGTAGTGCAGTACATTTCAATGTACTTGTTTGTAGTGTTTGTGTTTAAACGCAGGGGTTCATTTGTATGTAGCATTGTCGCTTGGTTGCAGTGGTGTGCTTGTATGTAGTTTTGGTATTTGCATACAGGGGTGTGTTTGTATGTAATATTGGTGTTACAATAGGGCGCTGTCTCTGGGAGTGCAAGCTTCAAGTGATCAGCAGGAAGGAAGCACACAGCACTCCCTCCTACCAGTTACTCAATGTAGCGTTGCCGTGCAGAGCAGACCGCGGTACAGGAGCTTCTGTTTCCTGTACCTAACCAGTCTGATAGGAAGTGTTTACTGAGAGAGCACTTCCTGTCAGACCAGGTAAAGGAAACAGAAGCTCCAGTACCGCAGTCCGCTTCGCTCGGCTATATTACACAGGGAGATATGAGGCACACCAGGGAGGGGAGAGAGGAACAAAAGGGGGGAGGGGATAGGTCCACCAGGGGGAGGGAGGAACACTAAGGGGAGGGGGGTTGAGCAGAGACCACTAAGGGACAGGGAGGGGAGGGAAGCAGAAAACTAAGGGACATAGAGGGGAGAGGAACACTAAGGAACCATAAAGGGAGGGGAGAGGACGACTAAGGGATGGGGGGGGGGGGGGGGGGGGGGGGGGAGGGGGAGAGACCACTAAGGGACAGGGAGGGAAAAAGACCACTAAGGGACAAGGAGACCATTGAGGGACAGGGAGGAGACCAGACCACTAAGGGACAGGGTGGAGAGAGACCACTTAGGGATGGGGAGGGAAAAAGGAGACCACTAAGAGAAGGAAGGGGAGACCACTAAGGGACAAGGGCAGATTGGAAAAGATGACAAAGAAATGAGGGGGAACAGTTAAAGAGACACGTAGAGGGACCTTGTGGGGGAGAAATAGGCACACAGCGGGACCTGGTGGGGAGAGTGGCACACAGCGGGACATGAGAGGGGAGAAAGAGGGAGGGTTTGGCATCTGTGAAGAATCCAAAATGTTTTCCTTTGTGCTTTTGATGTACTTTGAAACACAGTTGCCTTTATAGTGCAAATATATGCTATAAACATATACACATACTGATCCAGAAATCCTCATAGGTGACCTAAAGGTAACTAGTACAGAAATAATTCACAAACAATCAGTATTGCTTTTGAAATTGCTAAACTAAAAACAGCTCAAAAACTTGTAGGCACCATTTGTACAAATAGAAATCTGATAAACTGTACAACTGATTAATTTATCAAAGAAAGGAAACAAGGGGAGGAAACTTGTTTAATTGTTATATGGCATTTATTTAAATTACTCACAGATCAATCAAAAGTACATAAATACAATTTTAGAATTGGTTAAAAAAAATGTACAAAAAATGTACAAAACCTTCTTTGAAATATAAAAATCTAAAACAAAAAAATAGAAAAATGTGACCTCATAAAAAATATTACATTCTACATTTTATTATTTACGAATATATGATGATCTTAAACATAATAAATGTTTTTAAGTTGCCACTGCAAATATCCTACCACATGATCCTTTATTTAAAAGGTAAAATAAGGACCACTCTATTTGTTTTACTGTAGCACAAGTTTTATGGGATGTTGCTGTGGGTGGGGAAGGGCATAAAGCATGCTACAGAATGGGAGAGGAGAATGGGCTACTGATATAAAAAGTAAATGATTTGAGAATTTACCCTTTGAATACCCCAAGCCTCTATGCATGAAAATCCCCTTCGTTTTCATGTACAAAGACTTGCCGTACAAATATTTCCTTTAACTCCAATATAGAGATTCTCAAATACACAAAGGCAATAACACAAGCACTTCACAAAGTACATTCCAACATTCACTTCCATATGCATCAGTCTCTCTGTTCATAAATGCAGGAACACACGATATGCCGAGTACACGCCTTAAAGTTTAAAATGCAATATGCATGCTTTTTTGGTGGCATGTAGCATTTAGGCCTACCTAGTAACTTAAGACTTGAAATATTGAGCCATATAATTAATTTTAAAAAAAAAAATCCACGTTGATTAAAATCGGTCACATTTCCCATAAACTATGCTACACTATTGCCTACAGTGTAATTTTTCAATTGTCAAGACTAGAGTGTACATGATTATTGACAAAAAGTCAAATAATAACCCTCTTTGAAGAGTTGGCAGAACCTTAAATTGTGTACTTGAACATGTAAATCTTATGTTGACCGCAATGGACTGATATTAAAATGATAGTTTAGTTGAACTTGGGAATAATTTTGAAAGCTGAAGTCTGGATACCTTTTAGTTTTACTGCTTGTGCTAAACATTCAGATACCAGGGAAGTTAACTTTTTGCATTTAAGTGGTGAGTTGGGCAGATTTTAAAAACGTAATCACCCTCAATCCAACAAAACTTTGTATAGAATGTTTGACTTTAAGGGAAAATAGAATATTTGTATACTGAGAATGCATGGTCCAAACTAAACCACTGGTTGCAAATGATCCCTAAAGCTTGTCAGAACTCGTATATAAGAAAGACTAATACTTTTCAAACTAAAATGCAAGGGGTCTCTTGTATAAAACTGCTAGTATGTTTTAATTTCTGGGTTTGTTTTAAAAAATCACTCTGAAAGGTGTTTTCTGTAAAATGGCTAGATATTAGAATGCAATAAATGTCAGATAAGAAGATTTTAGGGGGAACTGTCGAGTTCTTTAAAATAACATTTTGTAAATGTGCTACTCTATCTATATATGACAGACCTGGATTTTCACAATAATCCGAAAACATGAAGACCTTTCACACCCCATAGTTATCTTTCAAATAATTTAGAACTGCAGATGTACTAGATAAAACATTAAAAACTCTCTTCTCTTGTTTTGATGTAATTCTCTCCAACATGTAGATCAAGTGATGATGGAAACACGCAAAGGGAGTTCCATGTTCCAATGAAATATCAATCCAATCCTGAATACAGCTCAGTGGAGTCTCTTCATATCCCGCAAACATAGCTGGGTTAGCAAGGAGTCCCCTGGCAGCCATGACACCTTAAAGATACATGGAAACAAATATAACGGTTAACAAATGTTTAACACCAAAGCAGGGTATACACAATATATTGTTTGTTAATTCCCACAGTAACAATTTCTGACATCATTAGTACAGAACATTTTTGGAAGAAAAAAAAAAAAAAACGAAACAAGAATTGGAGATTTCTAAAAATTAGCATAGCATTATAGATTCAATACAGGAAGCCATAGTAAAACACTAGAAACATTTCATCTAGATTTTAATAAAGCAATCCACACTGTTGTGCAAAAATAAATTACTCAATAGTTAAGACAGACAGAAAAATTCTAAATAACACAAAATATAACCAAATATTGCATGTGGCTCATGTATACTGGTATATATGAAACTATAGAATGTAAGCTCGTTTGAGCAGGGACCTCTTCAACCTATCGTTCCTGTAAGTTTTCTTGTAATTGTCCTATTTATAGTTAAATCCCCCCTTCACCCCTCTTATAATATTGCAAAGCGCTACGGAATCGTAAAAAACGTATTGTGTGTCAAAAAGGCAGAAGAAATGTTTAACCATAAGACTTGGTACAAGCTAGCGATAAAATTATCCCACGCTAAGGTTCAAAATATGCATATTAAAATACCCTAGGGTGTCTTCTTTACGAAATGGTATGCCTTTATTGGGCAATTTGAATAAGCAACCTGCTAAAATGCTCCAAAATGGAACACGGACCCATCAAAACCAGAAATTGTCACGTGTCTTTTACAGCACTGTAACTTCACAATATAGTGTCTAGTTCAGGGGTTTCCAACCGCAGCGCAGCCGGTTGCAGTCTGAGTGGCAAGGGCAGAGCTGGATTGGCCCACCGGGTCGTGCAGACAACTCTAATCCTTAAAAATGGCATTTAAATTATTTTCCCCTCGGACTGTGACAGCCTGGATCAGTCCGAGGGGATTGAAGAGAGAGGTGCTGAGGGGTGGCTGCAGCTGCGTTTAGGGTGCTGGCGGCCAAAGGGAGCACTGTGAGGCTCCCTTTACAATTCTCGGCAATTCTGTGCTAAAGCCTTGCCTCCTGCACGCAAGCTCAGCCTCCCGCGTGCAAATCCCACCCCAAGATACAATCTCTACCCCACATTCAAGCAGGAAGAGGTCAAAAATGTCTCCTACAGTCTTCAGTGCCAGGTAAATTTTAGTTTGTCAGTGACTTTGTGTGTATGTGACTGCTAGTGAGTGAGCTTTTATGTTTGTCTGTCAGTGCACTTTTCTGTATTGAGCATGTGTGTGTGTCAGTGAGCTTGTCTGTAGTGAGTTTGTGTATATTTTTTTCCAGGTATGCTTTATATCCCCAGTCAGGCCCTGGGCGAGGTAGGCAGGAAGCACTTTACATACTGTGCTCCTCCTGGACAGCTCCCTCCATGAGTGAGCCGGCCGCTGGGATATGACATCATGCCACCATTGGCGTCACTACTGGACACGCAAGGGACTGGGAGATCCCAGCCAAGCAGCAACCGCTAGCCACCAGGCACAGAAGATTAATTCCAGCCATCTCAGAGCAAGGTAGGGAGGCTGGGTGGGTGTACTAAATGTGCATAAATGTAATTTTTGTGTTGTGTCAGTGATTGTGTGTGTGTGTGTGTGTGTGGCGTCTGTATGTCTGTGATTGTGTTTGTGTAAGGTCGTGATTATGTTTGTGTATATCTGTGATTATGTGTATAGGTCTGTGACTTTATGTGTGTAGGGGTCTGTGATTGTATATGTGTCTAACTGTAATTATGTGTGTGATTGTGTGTATAGGTATGTGATTGTGTGTGGGTAGATCTGTAATTGTGTGTATAGGTCTGTGATTGTATGTGTGTATGTATGTGTATAGGTCTGTGATTGTATGTGTGTATGTATGTATGTGTGTGGGTCTGTGATTGTGTGTGTATCTTTGTGTGTATTTAAATCTGTGATTATGTGTGTATGTATGTTACTGTGTGTATAAGCCTGTCATTGTATGTGTGTGTGGGTCTGATTTCTGATTGTGTGTGTACATCTGTGATTGTGTGTGTGTATATAGCTCTGTGATTCTGTGTGTATATTTGTAATTGTGTGTAAAGATCCAGGATTGTATGTGCATGTGAATGTCTGTGTATGTCTGTGTGTGTGTATATCTGTGATTATGTGTGTCTATGTGACTGTGTATAGGTCTGTGATTGTATGTGTGTGTAGATTTGTGATTGTGTGCATAGATCTGTAATTGTATGTGTGTCTGTGATTATGTGTGTATAGGTTTGTAATTGTGCGTGTGTAAATATATATATATATATATCTGTGGTTATGTGTTCATATACATGTATGTGTTTAACAGATAGCTCCCTAATTTGGTATCCTTGAATATGGCAATCCCACATAAGGATAACAAAGAAAGGAATTATCTACTAAACGAAATTAAGAAAAGGGGTTTTGAAGTTTTATTATATAAATTAATTATATTATAGATTTTATGTGTGGCCCAAGACAATTCCTCTGCACTCAATGCGGGCCAGAGAAGCCAAAAGGTTTGATACCCATGGTCTAGGTCATACATTGGCATGTTGGTTTACTCAGAAGATGTAACTGAGCATAATTTGGCAGATTGTACATATCAAATGTATGTAAAAAAAAATTTCCACCACTAACTTTGGCATAAATTGGTGAAAAAATGGTGGCAAGTTAAGGCACAATATATGCCATATAAGAAACCCTGGAGTGTCTGCTTCTCAAATGTAAGGCCTATGTGGTGACCAAAAAGGAGACATAGGACCATCAAATCCTCTATTACAATTCTAACCACAAACTGAAATAGCTTGGTCTCTTATATGGCACTGTAGCTTCACAGAGTAGTGGCAAAGGCATACAAAGGCTTTGTACTTAGCAGATGTAGATGATCAAAAAATTCAAAAATTGCTTTTCTCTTTTTGTCTTTAAGTGTATGTCCAGCTTTTAAAGCTGCGTCTTTAAGGGGTTAAAGGAACACTATAGTCACTAGAACCATTACAGCTCAATGCAGTGATGCTGGGGCATACAGCGTGTTCCTGCAGGTTCATTAGTGTAAACGCTGCCTTTCCAGAGAAAAATGCAGTATCTGTAGTGCTGCCTAAAGGGACTTCCTGTAAGAGGTCCTGAAAACTTTGCAGGACCAACGTACAGCATCTCTATGTGGATTGTGAAGATGCTAAACAATCCACATAGAGATGCATTCATTCAGTGCATCTCTGTGCAGAGATGCTACTTGGAGCAGAGCATGCACATTATCCTCACAATGCTTACATAGCAGTATTGGCTGAGGTCATCAAAACATTGTTATTTTATTTTAATGCTCATAAAGGTGGGGGTGGGGGGGTAAACTAAATAGTTAGCAGAACATTATAGTGTTAGGAATACATGTCCATGTTCTTTTTAATATACAAGTTGCACAGATTTAATAGCATGCTCTTGGGCAGACTATTGAAAACGACATTGTAGATTTATTCAATTATATCATCTATAATTTCTTTCCAAAGAGTGATCATTATCTTTTCAAGTCCCAATGGGGTTAAAAGGAGAACTTAAATGGGAACCAATTACCGTATTTTTCGCTCCATAAGACGCACCTCACCATAAGACGCACCTAGTTTTTAGAGGAAGAAACCCAGAAAAAAAATATTCTGAACAAACTGTCCCATAGTGTTTCTTACTATGGGACAGTTTGTACAGAATATTTTTTTTCTCCCCTGTCCCATAGTGTCCCCCCTCCCATAGTCTTCATCCACCCCCTCCCCATAGTCTTCATCCACCCCCTCCCCATAGTCTTCATCCACCCCCTCCCCATAGTCTTCATCCCCCCCCCTCCCCATAGTCTTCATCCCCCCCCCTCCCCATAGTCTTCATCTCCATCTCCCCCCCTCCCCATAGTCTTCATCTCCATCTCCCCCCCTCCCCATAGTCTTCATCTCCCCCCCTCCCCATAGTCTTCATCTCCCCCCCTCCCCATAGTCTTCATCTCCCCCCCTCCCCATAGTCTTCATCTCCCCCCTCCCCATAGTCTTCATCTCCCCCCTCCCCATAGTCTTCATCTCCCCCCCTCCCCATAGTCTTCATCTCCCCCCTCCCCATAGTCTTCATCTCCCCCCTCCCCATAGTCTTCATCTCCCCCCCCTCCCCATAGACTTCATCTCCCCCCCCCATAGACATCATCTCCCCCCCTCCCCATAGACTTCATCCCCCCCCCTCCCCATAGACTTCATCCCCCTCCCCATATTCTTCTCTCCCATACTGTCCCCCTCCCCTTGTCCCATAATTACTTACCTGTCTTGCAGCGTTGGCCGGCAGCACAGGGCGCACCGCGGTAGTGGAACTTGAATTTCATGTTCCGGTTTCCGGCGGGACAGAAAGGAAGTGCGCACTCAGCTTGTGCACACTTCCTTTCAGTCCCGCCGGAAACCGGAACATGAAATTCAAGTTCCACTACCGCGGTGCGCCCTGTGCTGCCGGCCAACGCTGCAAGACAGGTAAGTAAACCTTCACATTCGCTCCATAAGACGCACAGACATTTCCCCTCACTTTTGAGGGGAAAAAAAGTGCGTCTTATGGAGCGAAAAATACGGTACATAACATTCCCAGCTTCAATACAAGACCATGGAGAGTGCTAGCAGATTTCCCCTCAGTTGCTCTACTGATAGGCACAGAAAAGTCTACCGATGGACAATGAAAAAAAAAAAGAAAATACAACGCAACACAAAATGATTCCTACTCTGAAAAAAACAATACTGAAATGTTAACAAATCATATGTAAACCAGGTTTGAAATCTAACGGATTTATTTCTTACAAGAGAATACCTCTACCGACCTGTCACCTTACACCATCTGACCAATTATAGGAGCAAACTGGAGCTGGACTCTAATAAATACGGTTTAATAGCAAAGGAAGAAAAGCCACAAGACCCTAAGCTCAGCTTACCCCTAAATTATCAACCCTTCATCGGGCATGTAAAATGGTAAATTAAATATCCATAGTATTTAATCCTTGGTAAAAAAGTTATATTACTTATAAATAACATCTAGACTTGACATACCATCAGCCCCTGTAATCTTGTGAATTTGTGAAACTTCTTTTAAGTTCTTGATATCTCCATTGGCTACGACAGGTATAGACACACTTTCTTTTATAATTTTGATAGAATCATAGTGCACAGGCTGATGCCTTTCTTCAGTAAGTCTTCCATGAACTGTAATCCAGGACACACCGGCAGCCTCAGCCTTCCGACATAGGTCAACTGTTCTGCTGATGTCACTGTGAATCCTATTAAGAGATGCAAAACAATAATGAGAAACTGCCATTGGCCAGCTTACGTTTTATATGCTAGGTAAGAACTAGTTGCATAGATGATGCCACTGTTCTAATGATGAGATAATGAGAAGAAGAGGCAGGACACGAGATGGGGGAAGGATGAGATAGGGAATTACGTAACATCTGCATTCATACATATAAAAACACTACAAAAAAAAAAAGAGAATACTTTTAATCACGCATTAAAGGGACACTGTAGGCACCCGGACCACTTCAGCTCATTGAAGTGGTCTGGGTGCAAACTCCAA
Organism: Pelobates fuscus; assembly: GCF_036172605.1. Lineage (NCBI taxonomy): Eukaryota > Metazoa > Chordata > Amphibia > Anura > Pelobatidae > Pelobates > Pelobates fuscus. The sequence continues at coordinate 220,371,861 of NC_086319.1, forward strand.
TCACCCTTAACCCTACTGTGGTAATTATTGCAAATTTTATAAACTGCAATAATTACCTGCAAGGGTTAACTTCTCCTCTGGTGGCTGTACCAGACAGCCACTAGAGGGACTAACAGGCTTGAAGGCAACTTATGCTTGAGGACTTCCAGCATCACTGGAATAATGCTTTCCTATGGGAAATGCTTTCTTATGGAGAAATTCAAATGCGAGCGCGGCTCATGCGCATTAGGTCTGCCCCGTAGGCCGATGTCGGCAGGGGAGCAGCTTGGGCAGCGCTGGACCACAGGAGTGAGCCTTGACAGAGGGGGAAGCTATAGTGGCAGGAAAACGAGGTTGTTTTCCTGGCACTATAGTTTCCCTTTAACACACCCAGTGTAGAATAAATATTTACCTTATTTTAATGGAAACAGAAAAGCTTGGATTCTCAACTTGATTGTGTACGGTTTTCACCATATCACTAACTAATTCAGGTTTATTTATTAAACAGGCTCCATAACCTTCAGACATTGCCCACCTTGAAACACAAAATGGAAGTCAGAGTCAGTAATGCAATGCATGTCAATAACAAGAGATTAACAAAGACATCTAAAAGTGTATTCCTTTATTATTGAAGTACCAGCCATACAATAAATTATGGTTTAGAAAATAACTTCTAACCTAGGTTATTTACTAAACATATGAATTGCAGGAAACTGAAATCTGAATGAAAATATTTATCAAAAATAGCCAAACCATTTCTACAGATAAAATGAAGAATTTCTTCAAATACCGTACTTATTTTAAAAATTGCTTTTCAGATGTTTTGCTACAATTGGCAGTTTAGTGAATAAACCCTCATGTCAACACATGCTATTACAGATCCATTTGTGTGGTTTCGTGAACTTTTTTATTATAAAGCTTTCTTAGGTGGAGAACTTTTTTTTTTTTTTTTTTTTTTTTTTAATTCTTTATTTTTGTTGTGCTTGAAGATTACATACGCGCTTGCTCTGCCCCAACAGCGGTAGCAAGAGAATCAGTATACATTGTTTAACAATACAGGGCAGTTAATAAATCAGCACATTTTGTTTTTGTAGCAGTAAAATTTGATAACACAGACGCTTGAAAACTATTACACTTGACAAGGAATTCTAAGCAAATATTTAGCATGGTCAGCGTGAGAACAGAAAAGTATTTTGAGAGTACATGGCATTGACGTTAGGTCTTATATTGCTCTAGCAGTATTCGTGGGTGCAGGGTTAAATATAACGCACGAAACCTAAGTGCTAGGCGGACCTAAGCTATTTGTATGTCTGCTATCTAACAAAACAGGTGGAGAACTTTTTAACAAATTAAAAGAATCAATTTATCCAATGTAACATGTAGAGAGCAAATTATCTAACAGTTTTAGTTCAAAGGCATTTCTCCAATTTATTTTATTTACTATATTATATACACACTCATACACTCTACATGCAAGATTCAGCACACTCCACTCCAAACTGAGTTTAAAGCCTATAAAGTTAAAATAAAAATAAACAAGATGTATCTAGCTTACCTTTGAGGACACCCACAGTTGACATCTATTCCACCAGCAAAGGGACTGACATAGCGTGCTGCATCAGCTAAAACCTGGGACTCCTTTGCTGCAAACTGAACAACAAGGGGCTTATCTCCTACAGAAATGTATATATCAAAGGGTTAATTAACTGATATTTGTCAATATTTTTAAAAAGATCTACATATCTTAGTGGGGAAGGGGAGGGGTTGAGTAAAGCCAGTTATTAGTTATGTTGGTATTGAATACAAAATTGTGGCAGGAATCTCAGAATAGAGCAGCATGTGCGTGTCTGGTAGTTTTTAATATTGTACATATTTACAGCGTCTTGTACAGCAGGGTTTGGAATGTTAAAGGGACACCATAGTCACCAGAACAACTACAGCTTATTGTATTTGTTCTGGTGAGTATAATCGTTGCCTTCAAAGAAAATGCAGTGTTTAGATTACAGCCTAGTGATACCGCCACTGGCCACGCCTCAAATGGCTACTAGAGGGGCCATTCAGTGTCTCCACCCTTTGCATGCAGACACTGAGCATTGATTCAATTCATGAGAAGCTTATTGGCCAGAGCAGGCAGATCAGGGGCAGAGGCAGCAGCTGCAGACTTGAGATTTTACTATATTTAGGGAGGTAAGGGAGCGTCTGGGTGGCCTAGGTAGTGATTTTAACGCTATAGGGTCAGGAATACATGTTTGTGTTCCTGACCCTATGGTGTTCCTTTAATTATGATCCTTTGAAAACAGACAAACACAACTTGTTATAGAGAACATAAGCTGCTCTTAAAATACAATCAAAGAACAGGATAGTGTGAATTCAAACAAAGGGTGCCAATGTATACATGCACACACTATATTTAGACAATTTTATAATTGGCCATATAACACAAACATCCAAGCTAACAATTTATAGACCATGGCATGCTACAGTATTACTGCCCAAAATAAAGCTGTCAGATGTGCTGTACACAAGCAATGGTTCCAGCTAAAAATATGGGATATGTTGTGCTTACTCAATAATCAAGAGATTGTGGAGAGCATATGAGGAAGGGAACTGCATTTTTTCCCCTCAATCTCTTTTTTAAAAATTTTTTTATTAAGGTATATACAGAAAAATATTTAAAAGGCTTAAGTACAAATGTTGCATGCTAACTCCCAGACGTCTGGTACTACCTCATTTATATATTATAAGAACACGCTAATACAGGCTATTCTAGCATGTCTAAGCAGGTTGTGGATGATATAACTTTAAATGCACAAGACTAGCTAGGCATATAGACTATGACAAAGTAGTAACGCTGCATAACACGCTATGTTTACAAGAGGATTTAACCCAGCCATTCCGCTATAAGCAAGAATAAACTCCACATAACAGAAAAATGCTGTGTATAATATGCTAAAAGAAAATAACCAAGGTGTCCTGGAAAGAATGATCACTGATATGGTGTCTGCGGACCCAGTATAACTCCGTGGCGGATCCGGGGGGGGAGGGGGGGTGGGGCAACGGGGCCATTGCCCCCCCCTCCCCTCCCCTGAGATTCTCCCCTGCCGGCTAATGCAGGGCTGGCATTGTCCAAGTGCCAGCTCTGCAATGTGCCTTTGTGGACCTCCCTGGTCCGCAGGCACTGTGATCGCAGCCGGCAGGGGAAGGAGGGAGAGAGGACCTGGGAGCTCTTACCTGCAGCTCCTCTGGGTCCTCCTCTCGCGAGCACGCGGTTTTCACGGCAACGCTCCAAATCTCGCGAGAGTGAACTCTAGCCCTGGAGTGCGGGTTAGAGTTCACTCCTACCACTGGAACCACCAGGGATCCAGAAATATCCCCCCTCCTCCCAGTAAAGGTAAGAAGGGAGGGGGACATAAAGAATATTTGATTAAATTACATTTTAAAAAAACATAAGAAGGGTTATATGATGTGTTGGCTTTTTTTAAATTTAATTATTATGTATGTATGTATGCATAGGGACAGTGTATGTGTGTGTGTGTGGGGGGAGCAATGTGTGTGATAAGAAGGGTAGGGGGCTTTTTTTTATAATCACACACACACACACACACACACACACTGCCCCCCCCCCCCTCCCACACACACACTGCCCCCCCATACCCTTTGTACAGCGTTTCGGAATCTGATGGCGCTTTATAAATAATAAAATAATAATAATAATAATAATAATAATAATAATAATACACATACACTGCCCTCCCCCCACACTCACACATACACTGCAATCCTCACACACACTGCAAATGTCACACACAAATATTGACCCACACATACAAAGGTATAAAAGTCCTTGGGAGGTGTGGGACCTGCACTGGGATTATGCCCAATGCCCTTGCAACTTCCAAGTTTAGTGAATGATCCTGTATATATTAATAATATGACTAATGTTTTCTGTTCCTGGTTTGTTAATGAAACATTGATTGCCTAGTTTCAATCTTTACTTTCCTTGATTTTAAAGTATGCATTTAAATAACATAGGATACATCTTGTTGAGAACTCATACAACAAAAGCAAAGGTTATTTTCAATAGAAAAGGTTAGAGCTGCCTAAATGAATTATGAATTTACTGATGCAGAAGCTTCCTATTACTATGGCAACACAGTCTGGAAAGATTCCTTCTTGCTCTTCTTATGTAACTAAGAAGTGCTTTTTTGTAGTTCTTACTGAAACGTATTTCAGATGGCATATATGATCTGAGTGCTATATCATTTTAATACATTTATTGGACAGCTGCTTCAGCTAGAGAAGTGTAGATTTTCATCAAAAAAAATAAACACAGTATGCTAATGTTGGACTGATTCTAGGAAGAATAAATGGTATGAATTGCACATTTGCACAAAAAAAAAGTTATACTAGACATCACATTTGCATATTTGTGCTGTAAGTGAAGTGATCCTAGCTCTATGTTTGCTATAAACATTACCTTGATTTGTTGTAAACTCGCTGTTTCTAGCCTTTGCTGATTTCACAAAATCAGCTGCAATGATCATTGGAGTGTAACATAAATCACAGTCATACTTTCTCACAAGCGTCCGGAATGGCAATCTATATAGAGAAAGAAAAAAAAATTATGTACAAAATTATCCCAATATTTAAATGCATCATAGGCCCAAATATTAAAGGGACATTATAGTCACCCACCAGTGACCACTTTAGCTTAACCCCTTAAGGACACATGACATGTGTGACATGTCATGATTGCCTTTTATTCCAGAAGTTTGGTCCTTAAGGGGTTAATGAAGCAGTTTTAGTGTGTATAGATCATGCATATAGTTTCACTGCTCAATTCACTGCCATTTAGAATTAAAGGACCACTATAGTGGCCCCGCTGGGCTTAGTTTACTTTACCTTAATCCAGCGCCGGGCTCCCTCGGCGCTTGTGACCTCTCCTCTCCCTGCCGACGTCAGCTCTAAATGCGAATGCGCGGCAAGAGCCTCGCACGCATTCAAATCGCCCATTGGAAAGCATTACTCAATACTTTCCGAAAGACGTCCAGCGTCATCTCAGTGTGATTTTCACAGTGAGAATCGCTGAAGCGGCCACTAGTCGCTGTCAGGGAGACAGCCACTAGAGGCTGGATTAACCCTCAATGTAAACATGGCCGTTTCTCTGAAACTGATATGTTTACAGCTGCAGGGTTAAAACTAGGGGGACCCGGCACCCAGATCACTTCATTGAGCTGAAGTGGTCTGGGTGCCTATAATGGTCATTTAAAGGGTTTTGTTTCTGTTTATGCAGCCCTAGCTATGATTATTTTGTTTCTGTTTATGCAGCCCTAGCTATGATTATTTTGTTTCTGTTTATGCAGCCCTAGCTATGATTATTTTGTTTCTGTTTATGCAGCCCTAGCTATGATTATTTTGTTTCTGTTTATGCAGCCCTAGCTATGATTATTTTGTCTCTGTTTATGCAGCCCTAGCTACAATTATGATCGACACACCCTGAATGAAAACAAAATAGTTTCATTTTTAATCAGATGTTACGTACTTTAAAAGTTTTTATCTCCTGCTCTGTAAATGTTACTTTATTTACATATAGGTGGCTCCTGCAGGGTTCAGAAAGCTATTAACAGTGCAGGAGATAATTTTTAAATTAAACAGAATTTGCTATAAAGGAAGTGTAAATATTAGATTACTCTATACAGGAAATGTTTAGGAAGGTTCTGTAAGTCACACGCAGGGAGGTGTGGCTAGGGCTGTATATACAAAGTGATTTAACTCCTAAATGGCAGAGAATTGAGCAGTGCAAATGCATGGGGCATGTTCTCTACACAAAAAACTGCTGCATTAAGCTAAAGTTGTTTTAGTGACAATAGTGTCCCTTTAATCTAACATATACAATCTAACAAATACAAACATAACAAATAATAAAAATAACAAATATTAACACCAGAATTACACCTAATCTATGGTACAAAACATTGTAAGCTGTACTTCACGTATAAACACAGACAGTACCCTTGCATAGTAAAAACAGATCCTGTAGTGGAAGAGACTTAGTAAAAAAAATAAAATAAAAAAAAATATTATATATATTTTATTCTATCTATATATAAATATTCTCTCTCTAAATATTAGAAGTAAAGATCAGGAGGAGAGAGATAATGTTAATGGCAGCAACTGTGACTTTCTTTTTTTTTTTTGCTTATGCATGTTTTTATTATTATTATTATTATTATTATTGCCATTTATATAGCGCCAACAGATTCCGTAGCGCTTTACAATATTTTGAGAGGGGGGGATGTAACAATAAATAAGACAATTACAAGAAAACTTACAGGAATAATAGGTTGAAGAGGACCCTGCTCAAATAAGCTTACAGTCTATAGGAGGTGGGGTATTAGAAACATTAGGATAGGAAATATCAAGTAGGAGTGAAGCAGAGCTGGAGGAGAGAGCAAAGCACTATCCCATAGGAGAGCAAGAGACAGGTATGTAAGGGAGAGATTACTCTGGGAGGCCATACGCTTTCCTGAAGAGATGGGTTTTAAGGCCCTTCTTAAATGATTGAAGACTAGGGGAGAGTCTGATGGAAGTAGGCAAGTTATTCCATAGGAGAGGAGCCGCCCGTGAGAGGTCCTGCAAGCGTGAGTTGGCCGTACGGGTGCGAGCAGCAGTCAGGAGGTGGTCGCGGGCAGAGCGGAGGGTACGAGGAGGGGCATACCTCTGGATCAGTGAAGAGATATAAGAGGGGCTGGAATTGTTCAGTGCTTTAAATGTATGGGTTAGCACTTTGAATTGACTCCTATAGGATACAGGGAGCCAATGTAAGGACTGGCAGAGGGGCGAGGTGTGAGAGGACCGACTGGATAGGAAAATCAGTCTAGCTGCAGCATTCATTACAGACTGTAGCGGGGCAGTACGGCTTTTGGGGAGACCAATCAGGAGAGGGTTACAGTAATCCATGCGGGAAATTACTAGAGCATGGACAAGCTCCTTGGTAGCATCTTGCGTAAGAAAGGGGCGGATGCGGGCTATGTTTTTGAGTTGGAACCTACAGGACTTGGCAACAAACTGGATGTGAGACTCAAAGGTGAGACCAGAGTCAAGTATGACGCCAAGACAGCGCGCTTGTAGGGATGGACTTATGTGGATATCACTGACTTGAAGGGAGAGTGAGAGAGGAGGATCAGTATTAGGAGGAGGAAAGACAAGGAGTTCAGTTTTAGAGAGGTTACGTTTGAGAAAGCGTGACGACATCCAATCAGAGATGGAAGAGAGGCAAGCAGTGACACGTTGCAGGACGGCCGGGGAGAGGTCCGGTGAGGAGAGGTATGCTGGTATACCACCAGTCAGCTGGAAGTCACAAGTGGAAAATAATGCTGCCCTAGTGCATTGAAAGATAACTTCTGTAAAAGAATCAAAGGCCATTTCTAGACCTAAAATGCAAGTTAAAGTCACCAAAACAACTTTATCTCAATGAAATGGTCTTGGTGCAGTGGCCCTGGAGTTTTAGTCCTGCAATGTAAAACATTGCCGTTTAGAGATACAGCAATAATAGCATTTGACTTTGTTAGTTGACATTCAACAATGATTGACTTCAAATGCTAATCACAGCAAAGGTTTGAATTCAAAGCTTTCCTAAGAAACATTTGATTAGACGAGCATGGCGCTCTGTACACATGCACTTTTAGTCCCCAATATTTTTCTTTGTGAAGCACCAGATTGTATGAGAACACAAAGAGGAAAAGGAGCCAGCATGAAGTTGCATGAGGTGAATTAGGCGGTTGCAACAACAGTGTCTTGATGCTTGAAACAAAGCAAGTAAAACATATTGCCCTTACATTTATTTAAGGAAAAGTGGAGTGAACATAGTCACTGTAATGGTAGGGAACTTACTGTCTCTAAAAAAAAAAAAGAATTATATATATATATATATATATATTTTTTTTTTTTCTCTCCAGGACTATATGTTCCCTTTAAGCTGGTTAAAAATAATCTGAATATGTCCCCCCCCCCCCCCCCTTTCTTTTTACTCAGCCCTCATGGTTTCTAAAAGAAACAAGTGACAGAACAGTTCTCTCACAGTAAATTGCTTGCCACATACGCCCTCTTTTTTAATTTTTTTTGGTAGTGGTGCTCTAATGGTACACAAGACTTTGTGCCTAAACCGAGAGCAATATATCTACACCAATAATACTAATTAATGCTAATCTATGTGGTATTATCAAACTCTAGGCCATTGATGTCCAAGCATAAACCAAAGTTAAAACCTTCGTGGGATCACCTGCATTAAGTATAATCGTTAACATAGTAAATATAATAAATAGCAGTAAAAGTTATTTTATAAGCCTCCAGCCCTTTAGAAGTTACTGAAAACACACTTCTTTGTGAACGCTTAGCATCTTCCTGGATGATTTCACTACCCTCATCAGTTCCATCGCCTTCCTAGCCAAGCTCACTCTCTCCTGCCATTGTTTACAACTCTTCGACTAGCTGATTTCGACACAGGCATCTTATCCATCAGTAGTCTCTCCCCCACCCCCTGTCCCGATATGCTGTTATTTCTGTTGTGTGTCATAAATTGTAAGCTCGTTTGAGAATCTTTACCTCTTGTGTTGATATATTATGTATGTAAATTGCTACTTTTACATATCTCCATTTTATAATTGTAAAGCACTGTGGAATATGTTGAAACTATATCAGTGCAAATATTAATAATAACAATAAGACTAAACGCCCAACAAAAGCAAAAAAAAAACAACACAAGTCATAAATGTGCAATATATTTCTACTTTGACATCTAGATAGTTTTTACAGCAAATAAAGGTATGGACATTCATGTATACATATACAGAATGCATTAAGCAACCAAATACAAGCAATTAAAGAATACCAAGATCTAGTGTTTAATAGTATTTACTGTGGCAAGGGAAAGAGATAATCCTTCATACTATATGTGCAATGACAAATTTACTGTAATTGCTTGTGATCAGGACATCATCTGTACTCTATAATAAAACGATTGACTGATAAATAAAGCATAAAAAACCATGTCAATTTTAACCACTAAACAAGAGAAAAAAAAAAAGGCCACACTTACTTTGAGTATCGAACCATGGGAGCACATATTTTAACTGGATGCTTAGAGTAAAACAAATCTGATGGGTTTCGAGGCAGACATTGGATTTGATCTGTTTGGTCATGATTCATATGTACAATTAAAAGTCCTGTGGATGATGATAGATATTAAACATTTAACAATCTATATATCTGATTCAGTTAGGCAAAAACAACAAATTAAGCACTCATTGCTACAAAAATTTAAAGGGACACTATAGTCACTAAAAACAACTTTAGCTTAAAGGGAAACTATAGTGTCAGAAAAACAAAGTTGTTTTCAGTGCTGGCTCGAGTTCCACCTCCACTCCTCCACGCTCGCATTGGTATTTTCCCCATAGGAAAGCATGTATAATGCTTTCCAATGGGGTTTTACAAAAGTCGCCTTACAACCCGGAAGTCCCTTCAGTGGGTGTCTGGTAGACAGCCACTAGAAGTGGAGTTAACCCTCAAAGGTAATTATTGTAGTTTATTAAAAACTGCGCTAATTACCTTTGCAGGGTTATGGGACCTAGGACTATGGACCCAGACCACTTCAATGAGCTGAAGTGGCCCAGGTGTCTATAGTGTCCCTTTAATAAAGCAGTTTTTGTGCACATATCATGTCTCTAATGTTTCACTGCCATTTAGGAGTTAAAATACTTTTGTTTCTATTATGCAGCCTAGCCACACTTCCCCTGCTTGAAAAAAAAAATTCACTTTCACTCGGATATAACTTACTTTAAACATTTTTATTCCGTAAATTGGCTGTTTTCAGCATCAGAAAGGATCCTGGGGGTCTTTCTTGAGTATATGCCATCCCAAAATCACTGTGGCTAAGTGTGAGATCGCTCAGCTTCGGTGTACTCAACTAATTTGAAGAGCTATATGCACCCCTCACTTTGAGCAACTCATAAGTCAGTCTTGGGCCACTAAAAGTGGTCCCAGCTGGCAGAAGGGAGTCCCCGGTATCCATTTATATGTTTCTCCCTGGTGTGAGCAGGGATTTAACCCCCCTTACATTGCATTCCAGTCAGAACAAATTTAAATACATTTTAGAGTTGTGTGCCGCACTCACTTTGAGCGCTGCATACAGCTCATCTGTCATTCTGGGGCCAAATTAAAAAAAATGGCTGACAGAAGGGAGCCCCAGGTATCAGTCGATCTTACGACTCTCGCTTATGTGAGATGGGATTTGATATTGTTCCCACCACAATGTTTGGACACTCCATACCGTCATAATGGTGTTAAAGACCACTATATATAAAGGATGGCATTAAACATTCTAGTTGTGAAAGGATTAACCAAAGTAAGAAATAGGGACTAGATGGCATGTATCTCCACAACATAATGAATCAAAAGTATTGTTTTGAATCATTCCATAAAAAAAATTAAATAAATAAAAAAAAACATGGCTGTTCTTTTGAAGGCTACCTCATAACAAGCTTGCGATGTGTGCAGACTTGAGAAGATACATATACAGTTGTCAGTACATTGCATTGTTCACCTCATAACATAAAGATTAAATATTGGGACAGGTTTATATATGGGTGGGACTAGAACACATGTTCTCCCTGCTTTTCAGAATACCTCACCATATTAGCAGTTAACTAATATTAGGAGTTATGTCAAATAGCTAAAGCAAAAACCTGTAAAAGTATTCAACCAACGTGAAATCTATAGATTGTTTCATTGTACAGCGCTACGGAATTTGTTGGCGCTATATAAATAATAAAAATAATAAGGTAAATACATTAGCAAGATTATTCACTAAATCAACCATCTATAGCCTGTTTCATAAGGTTTATTCACTAAATCAAGCAAAATTTACATTGTATGCCCAAAGTGTTGGAACTGAAAGCATAACTAGAATTTTTCCTATTGTGCCACCTTGAACTTTACTTTGAATTCCCATTTTAGTGGATTAACGTAAAAGTGTGCCTTAAGCCAAAATGGGCTGGAAATCATTGTATCAGAGAGCGAATGATCAGAGTACAAATAATGTAACCACATGCTGGTCTTGGCTGCAGAATAGTAACAATGTAACACAATGGTAAACCTCACCCGCTGCAGCAGCTCAGCTATTCCAGCGCTCTGTCAGCTCCAGCACACGTTGTTTTGAATGTGACGTTTCCAGCATGAGACAAACCTAGTGGGCGCAGAATGATGACGTCACGTGGATTGCTGGTTGGCAGGAACTACACTGTAGCCAACATGGAAGGGAGGAATATGTCAGACTTGGGACACACAGGCTCTGCAAAGGATATGTTGGGAGACGGTGAGTGAGAGGAGCTGCTCAGTACCTTGCTGGACATGTTTGTTTATAGCTCTGGTACAGAGCCTGTTTATGGCAATGCATGTGTTGCACAGAGTCCTGATTTGGAACAAAACTGTCCAATAAACCCAGTAATATGTCATATGTGAGCAGTCTTTATTCTGTTTACAGGTATTCTGTGCTTTATACACCATGTTAAATCAATTTTCAGTGTAAACATGTTGATGTGAGTTCGATTGCTGTGTTTTTCCTTTTTTTTTTTTTTTTTGCATAAATATTATTTTGATGCTGTAATAAGCCATATCAGATTAAAGTAGATTTAAAAATAGTGATATCTATAGAGCACGTGTTTACCTCATACACTGATAATGTTTACTGGTGTGGTAAAGTACACCTGTCTTATTTTAAAGTTTGCAGTACTTTTAATACCCTTTCGATTAATTTATGGCATCGCAGGTGTTTCTGTCTTGTAGCTAACAAGAGATTAGTTTTTAGGCCAATTTGCTTCCAAGAAAAAGTTCCATCTGCCCTGTTGTGAATACTTACTAGCATATGCAAGCAAAATACACTACAAGCACCTTTAGAAACATATGATGTTTGCATAAGATATTTTGTAAGTAGCTCCCTGTCACTTTCTCTCTGTATTATGTTGCTGCAGATTTCTCAGCCTCTGTACAATTATATTATAGGGAAAGTATAGCTACTGGCAGAGGTGAAAAGGTTTTAAATTGAATATTTGTACAAGTCCCCACTACTTTTAAAGGGACACTATAGGCACCCTGACCACTTCAAGAAACTATACCAAGCCTGTCTCTAGTGACGGTCTACCAAAAACGCACTAGAGACACTTCCTGCTGTTCCATGAAACTACGCTGGACGTCCTCACTCTTTGTATGAGGACTTCCAGCGTGTTGAAATACCCCATAAGAAAGCATTGAGCCAATGATTTCCTATGGGGAAGGCCTAATGAGCAGTTCCCCCATTGCCTAATGTTTGTGGAGGAGCTGGAATCAGGTAAGTGAAAAAAAGGATTTCAAACTTTTACATGGTGGGAGGGCAGAGGTTAGGAATACAGGTTTGTTCCTTTAAAAGCTTTAAGAGCTTGTGCTGCCAAATTTATATTTTTCCCTGTCCTTGGTCCTGGTCTTATATTTACCTAAGGAAGGGAAACTGTATCAAATGGTACGTGTTTAACCCCTTAAGGACCAAACTTCTGGAATAAAAGGGAATCATGATGTGTCACACACGTCATGTGTCCTTAAGGGGTTAAAGGAACACTTTACTGCCAAAATACATAACTCTTTAGTAGATATAGCCCCAATGAAAATATGCATGTATTAATTATCCATTTTTCATTGGAGTTATGTCTAATAACAGGTTGCAAAAGCTGGAAATCTCTTATCTGAAACCTATACAAGATATCCCTTTCTAACCCAGCCCACACATTCTGTGGCTATCCAACCACAGATTTTCCAATGCAGTTCAATGAGAAGTATTTGCAGGGCAATTGCTCTAAACAGTTTATGCCTTATGACTTAAAGGGATTCTCTAATGCCAGGAAAACAAACTGGTTTTCCTGGCACTAGAGAATCCTGGAGTGCCCCCCCCATGAGACACCTACCTGAATCCAGCGCCGATGTCGCTCAGTGCTGGGTCAGGCTCCGCCCATGCTCCTCCCTGCAGACGTCCGCCGGCGGGGGAGACCTAATGAGCATGCACCGCTGTCCCTTGGTGCTGGGTCAGGCTCCGCGGACATCCGCCAGTGGGGGAGACCTAATGCGCATGCACGGCAATGGCCATGCACGGGCATTACACCTCCCCATAGGAAGCATTATTCAATGTGTTTCTAGAGGTATTCCGGCGACACTGGAGGTCCTCTTGCATAGCGTGAGGACATCCAGCGTCGTTTAGAACCGTCTAAGAAACCGGAAGTCCATCTAGTGGCTGTGTGGTAGACAGCCACTAGAGGAGGACTTAACCCTGCAAGGTACCGGTAATTATTGCAGTTTGTAAAAACTGCAATAATTACCTTGCAGGGTTAAGGGTGATGGGAGTTGGCACCCCAACAACTTCATTGGGCTGAAGTGGTCTGGGTGCCTACAGTGTCCCTTTAAGATCCACTGACCTAAACAACCAGGAAGTATTATGACCGGTTGTCCGATTGACAGACAGGGGCGTTTAACAAGGTAAGTATAAATGGGCACTCTAGTAACCAGAACAACTACAGTTTACTGTATTTGTTCTGGTGCGTAGAATCATTCCCTTCAGGCGTTTTGTAGAAAACACAGTTTTATAGAAAAGGCAGTGTTTACATTACAGCCTAGGGATACCTCCAGTGGCCACCCCTCACATGGCTACTAGAAGTGCTTCCTGGGGCAGTGCTGCACAGTATAGAGCACTGACATTCAGTGAATGCATAACCCTCTGCATGGCGACACTAAACTTTCCTCATATAGATGCATTAATTCATGAATGTTTGTGCTCCTGACACTGTAGTGGTCCTTTAAAAAAGTGCCAGTTTCTATCAAAATATGCACTTTTTTTGATTGGCTAAGTTAAGGCTTTACCTTTAAGTTGGTTCATTAGGTAACCAATCTTAGCTCTATCCGTGGGAAAATATCCCGGTGATGCCTCAAAGTGGTACTCAATTTGATTCAGAAATCCCTGGCATTCTTGAATATTACCATCAAAATGTGGGGGAGGAGATAGGTAGATAGTAGGCACCTTATATACTATAGGTGGAGGTATATGTGGCAGAGGTGAGATAATCGGAGGGACCTCAGGCTGTAAATGCGCTGTCCGAGTAAGAAATGTACTGAAAGCCTGGGCAAATAGATCCATACGGTGATCATACTCCTCTAGCTTTCTATGTGCTGGCATAATTCTGCAGGATCTATGGCCATGTCGTAATGTCAGGAGTACTAGTAGATCCAGCATGCAGAATTATGTCACACCTAGGACTTAAAGGGACACTAAAGTCACGTGAACAACTTTAGCTTAATGAAGCAGTTTTGGTGTATAGAACATGCCCCTGCAGCCTCACTGCTCAATCCTCTGCCATTTAGGAGTTAAATCCCTTTGTTTATGAACCCTAGTCACACCTCCCTGCATGTGACTTGCACAGCCTTCCATAAACACTTCCTGTAAAGAGAGCCCTATTTAGGCTTTCTTTATTGCAAGTTCTGTTTGATTAAGATTTTCTTATCCCCTGCTATGTTAATAGCTTGCTAGACCCTGCAAGAGCCTCCTGTATGTGATTAAAGTTCAATTTAGAGATTGAGATCCAATTATTTAAGGTAAATTACATCTGTTTGAAAGTGAAACCATTGTTTTTTCATGCAGGCTCTGTCAATCATAGCCAGAGGAGGTGTGGCTAGGGCTGCATAAACAGAAACAAAGTGATTTAACTCCTAAAGGACAGTGAATTGAGCAGTGAAATTGCAGGGGAATGATCTATACACTAAAACTGCTTTATTTAGACCGGTAATTATAGACCCATAGCGTTAATCAATACAGACATGAAGCTATACGCGGCAATAATTGCCGATAGAATTAAGAAAATTATTTCGTCACTGATTCACCCTGATCAAATTGGATTTGTCCCAGGCTGGTTAGCATCCAACAATACCAGGAGAATAATCGACATTATAGATTGGGCCAACAGAAATGAGTTTCCCCTCCTGACCCTGTCATTAGATGCCGAGAAAGCATTTGACAGGGTCGGGTGGGGCTATCTTAGTGAAGCCCTTAAGGCTTTTGGACTCATGGGCTGGATACACAATGCCATTATGGCTCTCTACTCTTCTCCCTCCGCCAGAACTGTGGGTCCGAACATCACAGCAGGGTGGTTTGCACTCAAAAATGGTACGCGACAGGGATGCCCTCTTTCTCCTCTGTTGTATATTTTGTCTATTGAGCCATTGGCCATTAACATTAGGAACAATGCATTCATAAAAGGTGTACAAACCAATTCGTTGAATGCTAAAATATCTCTCTATGCGGATGACGCTTTACTTACGTTGTCTACCCCTGAGTCGTCTTTAAAATTTTTAATGTTTGAGATCGACAGATACTCTGCTATCTCAAATTTCAAGCTAAATATAAATAAATCTACGGCAATGTTTATGAACTTGAATAATGAGATGGTAAATAGTTTAGCCCTAAGCTATAAATTTATATGGACCGATTCACAAATAAACTATCTGGGATTAGTTATAAAGTCTAAAGTGTCAGAAATAATGGAGCGGAATATCTCGATTCTTATGAGAAATATGAACCTCAAACTTAGAAAATGGAGAAATTTAGAAAACTCCTGGCAAGGAAAAATAAACATCATTAATTCATATATTTTGCCCAAATGGCTATATCTGTTTTCCATGATTCCGCTTGGGGTTTCCAGACCTTGGTTGGCGATGATCCAAACATACTTCAACAATTTTATCTGGAATAACAAAAAACCAAGAATTGCCCAAAAGATCTTAACCAAAAAATTGACAAATGAAGGCCTACATTTCCCTAGTATTCTTTATAGTTATCACGCTAGCATTATTAGGCATATATATTTCCTTCAGGACCCTAAACAGGTCTTGGAACCATGGTATATTATGGAGGCCGAAGTGGCCCATGTGGACAAATTACAATATTTGATGTGGACAGTTACAAGTAAAAATTTAATAAATTCGCCTATAAATAATTCAGCGATACTATCCCAAATATTAGAAGAGTGGATACTAATTAAAAAAAAATTAGGCCTAATAAATATGATACCTAAGACATGTCCCTTGGATATATTCCAACTACTTATACAAGACTTTTCGTTAAAGAATTGGGTCTGCGCGGATAGAATAAGAATTGCAGAAATTATGCAGGGAGACAATATCCTACCCTTCCAGAATATTATTGACACTCTGCATATTCCGCGCAGAGAAATTTTTACTTATCTCCGCATAAAAAACTTTATTCACAAAAACGTGATTAAATCATCTTCCATTTTTGTTAAAAAGTTAGAAGTCATATTTAATTTCCAATCTATTAATAAGATTACCGTATATACTCGAGTATAAGCCGAGTTTTTCAGCCCATTTTTTGGGCTGAAAAACCCCAACTCGGCTTATACTCGAGTCAGAGTCTGTATTATGGCAATTTGCATTGCCATAATACAGACTGGGGGGAGAGGGGGGCTGGCAGAGCTGTACTTACCTTTCCTGCAGCTCCTGTCAGCTCTCTCCTCCTCCGCGCCGTCCGTTCAGCACCTCGGTCAGCTCCCAGTGTAAGTCTCGCGAGAGCCGCGGCTCTCGCGAGACTTACACTGGGAGCTGACAGAGGGAGCTGCACAGACCGCGCGGAGGAGGAGAGAGCTGACAGGAGCTGCAGGAAAGGTAAGTACAGCTCTGCCAGCCCCCCTCTCCCCCCCACTGAACTACCAATGCCACTGGACCACCAGGGAAGGAGCCCCCCTCCCTGCCATATATCAAGCAGGGAGGGGGGACGAAAAAAAAAATATAAATAAAATAATTAAAAAAAATTAATAATAAAAAAAAAAGGGGTATAAGGACCACTATGGGAGGGGGGGGGGGGGTATAAGGACCACTATGGGAGGGGGGGGGGGGTATAAGGACCCCTATGGGAGGGGGGGGGGGTATAAGGACCACTATGGGAGGGAGGTAGTGGGTTAAGGACCACTATGGGAGGGAGGTAGTGGGTTAAGGACCACTATGGGAGGGAGGGGGGTATAAGGACCGCTATGGGAGGGAGGGGGGGTATAAGGACCACTATGGGAGGGAGGGGGGGGGGTAAGGACCACTATGGGAGGGAGGGGGGGGGGGTAAGGACCACTATGGGAGGGAGGGGGGGGGGTAAGGACCACTATGGGAGGGAGGGGGGGGGTAAGGACCACTATGGGAGGGAGGGGGGGGGGATAAGGACCACTATGGGAGGGAGGGGGGGGATAAGGACCACTATGGGAGGGAGGGGGGTATAAGGACCACTATGGGAGGGAGGGGGGGATAAGGACCACTATGGGAGGGAGGGGGATAAGGACCACTATTGGAGGGAGGGGGGTATAAGGACCACTATGGGAGGGAGGGGGGGTATAAGGACCATTATGGGAGGGAGGGGGGGGTATAAGGACCATTATGGGAGGGAGGGGGGGGTATATGGACCACTAGGGGAGGGGTGAGTCAGGACCACTGGGGGGGGGGAGTGAAGGAACACGGGGGTGGGGAGGTAAGGACCACTGAGGGAGGAGGAGGGGAAGTCAGGACATATGGGGGGGGGAGGGGGCGGCAAAAAATGTTTTGCCTACGGCGGCAAATATCCTTGCACCGGCCCTGCACACACTGCATTCACACACTGCATTCATGCACACACACACTGCATTCATGCACACACACACTGCATTCATGCACACACACACTGCACTCATACACACACTGCACTCATACACACACGCTGCACTCATACACACACACATACGCACACACTGCATTCATTATACACACACTGTAAATAAATATTCAATTAATATATTTTTTTTAGGATCTAATTTTATTTAGAAATTTACCAGTAGCTGCTGCATTTCCCACCCTAGTCTTATACTCGAGTCAATAAGTTTTCCCAGTTTTTTGGGATAAAATTAGGGGCCTCGGCTTATATTCGGGTCGGCTTATACTCGAGTATATACGGTATGTCTGCTGCAGCATCAATGTTGGAAGCTCTTAAGGAGTCTCCCCACAGCTTGATTAAGACGTGGGAACAAGAACTAGAACTGCAAATTTCTCTGGATGATTGGAATGTCTCTTTGAGCCTGGTGAATAAATATATTCACTGTTTGAACCTGTCTGAATGCCACTTTAAAGTCCTCTATAGATGGTATTATACTCCGGCAAGATTGGCGAGAATGTTCCATAATTCCGATCCAACTTGCTGGAGATGTGGTACTCACCCAGGTACTTACATACATATTTGGTGGGCCTGCCCAGCTGTCAAATATCTATGGTCTTGGGCCTTTAATATTTTTACAACTGTGACTACTAATAGAATTATGGAGAATGCCGCTTCTGCTCTTTTACATCTAAACTTGTCATTTGATTCAAAAAAAGACATTTGTTTTGCTATTCACTGTTTAGTCGCTGTTAAAATTATTATAGCGAGACAATGGAAATCATCTAAGCCGTATACCAAACGGTTATTGATTGATCAGGTCCTGTTCCAAATATCTATGGAACACGAGATGATCAACAATGAGAACTCGAAGAAAAAACAATGGTATGGTGATTGGCTGTATAAATATAAGATATTATTTTGCTCCTCCAATAGTCCTTCTTGATTATACCACTATTCGAAATTTAGCAGTTGATATATGGAAAGCGATGAATATAGATAAGTGATAATATAATACATATAAGCGAGTATTGAAACTAATTGATCATGTGCTCTAGATTTGGTGTGGGGCTTTTATTGTTTGTGTTTTTGTTCCTTTTTTATGTTTTTATTTCTTTTTTGTGATTGTAGACTATGTTCGTATGTGATATATACTGAGCTATAATTGAATACAAGACAAATCTCGATGATATATAATTTAATAGAATGCTATGTGATTCTGTATTTGTCTGCTAAACAAAATATGAGACCAGTATATTGCTGTATATGTAAAGAAAACAATTCTCTAATAAAAAAATATAAAAAAAAAAAAAAAAAAAAAACTGCTTTATTTAGCTAAAGTAATTTAGGTGACTATAGTGTTCCTTTAAGATAACATCTTACTGGGCCTTAGAATGGCTGGACTTAACGTATCGGAGAATAGTAAGAATACTTGCTGAGGTCAGGGACACAGAAGGAGACACATGATGAGGGAAAGCCAAAAGACAAGGATACCAGAATTTAAGGAAGTGAAAAACACACGCTCGGATCACAAACTAAGGGAAACCACGACAGAGCACTGACAAAGGTAATTTTGGTTTAAATATCCCTCCTTTGGCTGTAATTGGCTGCCTCCGACCCCAAAATGTGCGTGCGCGTCTATGACTTGATGTTGCACGCACGTTGGCGCCATCTTTGGTGTGGGCGAAGGCAAGTTTATTATAAAAATTTGAACCGCAGCGGTTGACGCTCCCAAGAGCGTCGCATTGGCTGGGGACCGGAGTGAGGTCGGGCAGTGACAAGGGTATGTAAAATTTGTCTCTGTCGGCGCAGTTGCTTACTTTATGTGCAACCACGCCGGCAGAATCACTGGGAGCCGGGACACATACTTTATAAATAGACACCTCTAGAGGATGTCAGATTGCAGGGATTCTCCCTGGCAACTTGTAGGGACTATATGAGTACAAAAACATCTTTAGTCTAATAAAGTGATTTTGATGTATAGACCATGTCCCTGCTGCGTAACTGCTCAATTCTCTGTCATTTAGGTGTTACATAACTTTTATGTGTAACGTTTATGCAGCCCTAGTTACACCTCCGCTGCATGTGACCTACACAGTCTACTCACACATTTCCTGTAAAGGGAGATGGAATGTTTAAACTTCCTTTATAGCACATCTGTTTAATTTAGAATTTCTTATTTCATGCACTGTTAATAGCCTGCTAGAACCTACAGGAGCCTCCTGAGTGTGATTTAAAGTTTAATTAACAGAGCAGAATAAATCTTCTAAAGTAAACACACTTTGCTGTCAGATCTGATTGAAAATTAAAGGAACATTATAGTTACCTAAACAACTTTAGCTTAATGAACCAGTTTTAGTGTATAGAGCATGCCTCTGCTGCTAAATTCACTGCCATTTAGGAGTTAAATCACTTTGTTTCTGTTTATGCAGCCCTTTCCACACCTCCCCTGGCTATGATTGACACAGCCGGCATGAAAAAAAAAAAAAACGGTTTCACTTTCAATCAGATGTGATTTACCTTAAACAATTTTATCTCTTGCTCTGTAAAGTGAACTTTAATTACATACAGGAGGCTCTTGCAGGGTCTAGAAAGCTATTAACATAGCAGGGATTAAGACCATCTAAATTAAACAGAACTTGCAATAAAGAAAGGATAAACTTTAAATGACTCTTCACCGGAAGTGTTTAGGAAGGCTGTGCAAGTCACATGCAGGGAGGTGTGACTAGGGTTCATAAATTGATTTAACTCCTCAATGGCAGAGAATTGAGCAGCGAGGCTGCAGGGTCATGTTCTATATACTAAAACTGCTTAATTAAGCTAAAGTTGTTTTGGTAACTATAGTCCCTTTAAACCATTTTTCATGTTAAAGGACCACTATAGGCACCCAGACTACTTCAGCTCAATGAAGTGGTCTGGGTGCCAGGTCCAACTTGGATTAACCCTGCCTGCTGTAAACATAGCAGTTTCAGAGAAACTGCTATGTTTACTTTGGGGTTAATCCAGCCTCTAGTGGCTGTCTCTTGCCGTGCATTCAGCCGATGACTGCCAAAGGAGGAGGAGAGTCCCCAGCGCCGAGGGATCCCGGCGCTGGAGAAAGGTGAGTGTTTAACCACCCCTTCAACCTGGAGGGAGTGGGACCCTGAGAGTGGGGGCACCCTCCGGGCACTATAGTGGTCCTTTAACTGTGAGAGTCACTGCCAGGGTAGGTGTGTCTAGAAATGCATAAACAGAAACAAACAAATTTAACTCCTAAATGGTAGAGAATTGAGCAATGAGACTGCTGTGGCATGATATATACAGCAAAACCACATCATTAGACATAAGTTGTGTTGGTGCTTAGAGTATACCTTTAAAAAGGGCTTCATTGGCGTGCATTTCATTCAGGGAGATTAATTATGTATCCAGAGAAAGGGAGATATACGTGCACCCCATCACGACTGCATACTTCTCTCTGCCACTATTGCCACTTTATTTAGTTATGAATTAGCATGCTGTATGTCCTAACGCCTGACAAAGAGGGAGAAAGTATACTGGCAGGTTGACCAACTGCCTATAGAGGCAGCACGACATGCAGTAACAAAAAAAAAAAATATCTCCAGAATTAAACACTTTTGAAAAGAAAAACTGCCAGGACAGGTTATTTGCACCATAACCACTTCAGTAAGATGAAGTGGTTAAGGTGCTTAGTTACCTTTATTATGATAGATCCGTTTTTAGCTGTGATAGATACCATGTTAATGAACATTATCAGTAGTACATTATAATCCTGTTTTTGTAGCTTATGTGTACATTTATATTTATTTCAGAGTGCTACACTGATTTTCTGAGAGACGATTTTGATGTTAAAACATATACTTCTCAATCCATCCATCAAGCCGTGATAGCTGAACAGCTAGCAAAACTTGCTCAAGGCATTAGTCAACTAGATAAAGAGCTTCATGTACAGGTAATTCTGTTAGTCAGTCAGTCTTTTTAAAATCTGTATAAAAAATGTCAATGTTATCCCTGAATGACCTACAACAGTTAATTGTTCTACTCCACCTGTTTGCATGAATCCTTTATTATTTTTTTCTTCATAACACATAGTAGGCCATATTCCTGTAGATATTTAATGCACTAAATGCACCCGGATGCACTGTATCAAGAATAAAAAGGTAAAAGTAAATATTAACTTTATGTATTATTTTTAGACCCATTAGGGACTGGTGAAGTTTAAGGATGGTGGGGTGCCAGAGTCCTCCCCCAGAATTTTACTCCTCCCTATACCATACAGAGAACCTCATTCAATATGAAGTGCGTAGCATGATATAGAGATGCTTGTACAATAAAACAAGTTAGGCTCCACATAAAGATATCTACAAAATATATAGCAGAGTACAATGCAGATATAACCATACCACAAACATGAGGAAAGTAGAGATACAATACACAAAGCTAGGCACAATACAAAGCTACCTATACAATACACAGAGATGGGTAGACTACAGAGATACCTATGCAACATGTATTGCTGAGCAAAATGCTGAGACATAACATACAAAGCTGGGTACAATAAGGAGATACTCCTAACTATCTAACATAGCTAGGATCATTGTGATGGATTACACAGAGCTGTAATACAGATATCCCCACACAGTGCATGTCTCGGTTATTTACTTTAGCCTTAGCTTTCTCTATCTTTCTCTCTCTGTATCTGTTAAAGCATCAAGATGCCGATAGACTCCAACCATGTCAGCTACTACTGACTCACTATTAGCTCTCGGCACACAGTGTACACAGGGTTAAAGCTGCAGGATACTGATAAACTACTTATTACCTTTGCATCTGGCGACTGGCAATATAATTAATCTGCAGTTGTAATATGGAGCCAATAAGTAGCTGCCATGGTAAAATGATCTAACAATCATTACAGATAAAACATATCAAAATAGGAATTAGGTCGCACAGTGCTCCCTGTCAGAAATGTCACCCCTGGGCTTCCCTGGCTTCATATATATATGTATATATATATATATTTGCATTCACTAGGGCTATGGGGGAAGAGAAAAATATACTATACACTTGGGAGGCAAGGAACACTCTCTGTGTTACTTGCAAGATGTCTTCCTGCTTCTCTGTCATGTGTGCACTGTAACCCCACCCCCTAGTGCTATCATCCAATGATGGCTCCTGAATAGAGAGGCCATATGCCTGCACTCATGGGCAGCTGTTTCTGCTGTCCAAATGATAACTCAATGGATTTTCGTAAAATGCCTTTTAAACCCCTTAAGGACACATGACATGGGTGACATGTCATGAATCCCTTTTATTCCAGAAGTTTGGTCCTTAAGGGGTTAAAGGACACAAGACATCTGCTGAAACAGAGTGGAGTTCAATCCAAACCCATTTTCTTTGACATCATTAGATGCTCTCACGTAAACTTCTCCAAACCGATGAGGCGGGAGGGGCCATGCAGAACTGAAACCTATTACAGAATAATTAATATATATATATAT
This sequence comes from Pelobates fuscus, assembly GCF_036172605.1. Lineage (NCBI taxonomy): Eukaryota > Metazoa > Chordata > Amphibia > Anura > Pelobatidae > Pelobates > Pelobates fuscus. Next base: position 220,395,087 of record NC_086319.1, read on the forward strand.
ATATTTATTTTTATTACAACCCTCCCTACCAGAAAAAAGAATCCTAGTGTTTCTAAACTACAGCAAATATTTCTTTCCACATATAAAAACTGGTTGGGGGCTGCACCAAGTTTCCCTATGGACTAGCCTAAACTGTTTAGACCTCTCAGTTTACTCTCTCCACTGGCTATTTCATCTTGTCATATTGCATTAAAGCAGATATGTTACAAATTGAATCCCTTGGCTAAAAGCCATAGGATCCGCTTATCCTTTACCCCTGAATCCCCCCAACCATTTGTGGACCCCTTTTTACTTACCTTTATTATCCTAATACTGGTCTCCAGGTTTTCTTTCCTGCCACCACCATATTTTTCCAAGATGGAGGTGCCTGAAAATAGTATACTTTGCCCAATGGTAGGCGTGCGAGTCTTATCACATGCATTCCCATTTCACTTGTACTGTTCCATCTCTCCTCGCAATTGTGCGGGAGTCACACTGAGAGGATCAATGATGCACCGCTACAGAACGTGAAGCGGTGGTGGATTAAGGTGTTTACACGGGACCTGAGTCAACGACAAAATTGACGAGGGACGTTGAGCATGACTAAAGCTCCACCCTTTGTAAATTTTTGCCTACCTTCCAGTCATACAGAAGGTAAAGTAGTCCCTATGTATATGTATAGCTCTAAAAATAAACATAATTTTGAAAAAAGAAAGAAAAAAAAAACAGGCCAGCTAAGGGGATGAGTTTGAGATATGGCAAATAAAAAAGTGACAGATCTGCTTTAGTAATCTTTTATTGTTTTAATCTAATGATCTGATGTAGTATACTGGTAATGCTGGAAACAGGCAGTATTAAAACAAGGGCGATTTATTGTTGCATAAGCAACGTTTCGGCTCACAGAGGAGCCTTTGTCAAGGCTTAGCTAAATAAAGGCTAGTTAGCAAGCTTAACCCCTTAAGGACACATGACGTGTGTGACACGTCATGATTCCCTTTTATTCCAGAAGTTTGGTCCTTAAGGGGTTAAAGGACCACTCTAGTGCCAGGAAAGCATACTCGTTTTCCTGGCACTAGAGTGCCCTGAGGGTGCCCCCACCCTCAGGGACCCCCTCCCGCCCGGCTCTGGAAAGGGGAAAGGGGTTAAATCTTACCTTTTTCCAGCGCTGGGCGGAGAGCTCTCCTCCTCCGATCCGCCTCTTCTCCTCCCCGTCGGCTGAATGCGCACGCGCGGCAAGAGTTGCGCGCGCATTCAGCCGATCACATAGGAAAGCATTCATAATGCTTTCCTATGGACGCTTGCGTGCTCTCACTGTGATTTTCACAGTGAGAATCACGCAAGCGCCTCTAGCGGCTGTCAATGAGACAGCCACTAGAGGAAAAAGGGGAAGGCTTAACTAATTGATAAACATAGCAGTTTCTCTGAAACTGCTATGTTTATAAAACAATTAGTTAACCCTAGCTGGACCTGGCACCCAGACCACTTCATTAAGCTGAAGTGGTCTGGGTGCCTAGAGTGGTCCTTTAAACATTGCTTATGTGACAATAGTTTGCTCTTCTTTTATAACTGCCTGCGCCCAGTCCTGTCTGCAGGACAGGATTTGGCTGTTCTGGATTGTAGAGCATCAGGGGACTACTGTTGCAATTTGATGCCTTCCTAATTTTTGTTTTGTTTTTATTCTTTTTTTCTTTTGAAATTATCTTGTAGGTCGTTGCCAGACATGAAGATCTTTTGGCTCAAGCAACAGGAATTGAGTCTTTAGAAGGTGAGCTATTTAAAAGGTTTTTGTCATGCCTACCTCGGTTAGCAGGGCCGGTGCAAGGATTTTTGCCGCCCTAGGCAAAAGAAAGATTTGCCGTCCCCCCATCCCGCCCACCCCCCAGTGACATCACAATGCCCCACCCATATGACTTGCCATATGAACTAACGCCAGTGCTGCACACAGTGTGTGTTTACATTAAAAAGCCTGCAGGGACAAACTATAGCAGGGCTTCCCAAACTTTTATGGGCCGAGACCCACTTTTCAAAACAGTAATTTTTCGAGACCCACTTGCTTTTAATGCGTATTTTAAAAAGTGAACACCATGGCAATCAGCTTCAGAGGCATACAATTGGCACACCATGGCAAACTGCTTTAGAGGCATGCAATTGGCAAACTATAGCAATCCGCTTTAGATGCATACAATTGAAGATTATGCTAGCTTTAGTGTACTAATAATCTTAATTTTAATAAAGACAGGAGGCGAGTATTTTGCATATCTCTCTTTACTAAAACTCCATAGCAGTAAAGAAAGTGATAACAAGAACCAATCAAAAAACAGTAGGAGGTATAGTATTCCCAGTGAACAGGCTCCTCCCCCTCTTTCAACTAGCGACATCGCAGTGTAGCGGTACTTACCCTCTCCAGGGGCCGGCCGGGGTCCTCCCTTCTCGCCGCGCGCGGTCCTGCTCCTGCACGAGCCGCGCGCGGCTCAGCCAATGATGGGATCAGTCAGGCGGGCAGTGACCGCGAGAAGCGGTCACATGTCCCGCCCGACACTAAGAGCGCGCCGCGCGTCTCGGGCGCGCTCTTAAAGGGACAGTGGGAGACTAAATTAGAATCAGTCTCCCATTGGCCCCTGTCAGGCCACATTCCCCATTCACTCACGTTTTGGGGGCGTGGATATGACAGGAGCCAATCAAAGTGAACCTTAGGGTTTTTATACTCACCTGTTTCCCCTTGCTCCTTGCCCTATCGTGGTTTCTGTCCAGTTCCCTTTAGTGCTTGTATCGTTCAGTTGGTTTTTTGGTGCTTGACCTTGGCTTTGTTCCTGACTCCGCTCTCTCCTTATCCTTGCTTGCTTATCCGCTGTTTTGTCCTCTGTGTACCAGTCCTCGGCTTGTTCTACGTTACGCTGTCTCTCAGTTCCCTTGACCTCGGCTTGTTCTGACTCTGTCTTTCTCTCGTCCTAGTCCGGCCATTCTAAGGTCCGGTAGACGAACTCTGTTTCTTGTCTCTTGACTGTGAACTATTCCTGCGTGTTGGGGTATATTACCGTGACATTACGATAGGGCCATGGACCCCGCAGGTTTAGGTCAACAGATGGCCACTCATGAGGCTAGATTCGCAGAACAGGATCACCGTATGGATCAAATGGCTCAAGCCATCCAGACACTGTTATCCAGATCTGTTCCGGTACCTGTACCTACGCCTCCTGTAAACCCTATACCGGACACAGCTAATATGTCTAATGCTTCTGCACATCTAACCCCGCCACCTAGGTATGGAGGGGACGCTAAGACATGTAGGGGATTCCTTAATCAAGTGGAATTCCACTTCGAAATGTACCCACGTTCATTTCCCACTGACAGATCTAAGGTGGGTTTTCTTATGCACCAGCTTACGGATAAGGCACTAGAATGGGCAAATCCTATTTGGGAGGCTAATGGGCCTATGGTACACGACTTTAATAGCTTCCTCACAGCGTTCCGTAGAACATTTGACACGACTAAAAGGTCAAAAAATGCCGCCAGGGCATTAATGAGAATAAAGCAAGGATCTAAATCTGTAGCCGATTATGCTATTCAGTTCCGGACCCTTGCCTCACAGGTAGATTGGACTAATAATGGCCTTACTACTGCCTTTATGGAAGGTCTGTCTGATACTATCTTAGATGAGGTAGCAGCTAAGGACCTCCCTGTACCCCTGGAGGACCTGATTGACTATCTTATCGATATAGATAACAGGATCCGTGACAGGTTATATACCAGGTCCAGAAATAGACATTTTGTTCCCTTTAACTCCCCTAGAGCTGAGACTCCCGAGGGATCTAAAGGTTCTGAGGAGGAACCTATGCAGTTAGGGGTTGCTAAACTTACCGACGCTGAAAAGCTTTATAGGAGAAAGGAGGGACTTTGTCTTTATTGTGGTAGGAGGGGTCATATGAGACAAGAATGTCCCGTGCGTCCGGGAAACTATCGCACCTAAGACCGTATAGAGGACTGGCCTTGGGTGTGACATCACAGTCCTCACATTTGCCTCTTAATAAGTTACTTCTTCCTGTTTCCCTGCACCTTGATAGTAACTGCATAGCAGGGAATATACTAGCCCTGGTTGATTCCGGAGCGGCCGAAAACTTTATTGATTCCAGTTTTGTCAAGGAGAATAACATACCCACCAGAGAGAAGGAGACACCCTTGGCCGTTGAGGCCATAGATGGTAGACCATTATGCTCTCCTATTATCACACATGAGACTGTTCCCCTACATATGTCTACAGGGGTGTTACACTCTGAGACCATTCGGTTTCAGATCATTACTTCTCCTTCCTCTCACCTCGTCTTAGGGTATCCTTGGTTACGTACTCATAATCCCACCATTGATTGGGAGGCAGGACAAATAGTTTCTTGGAGTGATTCTTGCCAAGAGTCTTGTGTTGTTAAAGTCACCCCTTTGAATTCTACTCATATTCCTCCCGTGCCTACGATCATACCCTCTCAGTACCTGTCTCTTAAATCTGTTTTTGATCAAAGGGAGGCTGAAAGATTGCCACCTCACAGGCCTTACGATTGTGCAATTAATTTATTACCTGGTACGATGCCTCCCAAAGGGAGAATATATCCTTTATCTCCTCAGGAGAATCTGGTTATGGAGGAATATATCAAGGAATCTCTAGAGAAGGGATTTATAAGAAGATCCTCTTCCCCGGCAGGGGCTGGGTTCTTCTTTGTGTCTAAGAAAGATGGCGAATTAAGGCCTTGTATTGACTATAGGGGCCTTAATAAAATCACCGTCAAAAATGCGTATCCCATACCTTTGATCACAGAACTTTTTGATAGGCTTAAACAGGCCACAGTTTTTACTAAATTGGACCTTAGGGGTGCTTACAACCTCATACGTATCAAAAAGGATCACGAGTGGAAGACTGCTTTCAATACCAGGAGTGGCCACTACGAGTACACTGTGATGCCCTTTGGTCTTTGTAACGCCCCAGCAGTTTTTCAAGAATTTATTAATGATGTCCTACGTCAATTTATACATACATTCGTTATAGTATACTTGGACGACATATTAATTTATTCTAATGATTTACAGACTCATCACATGCATGTTAAATTAGTGTTGAGAACTCTTCTGGTTAACGGTCTCTATTGCAAACTCGAAAAATGTTCATTTGATCAATCTGAAGTCCAATTCTTGGGTTATATAATCTCTGCCAAGGGTTTTCGTATGGATCCCAAGAAACTGTCTGCCATTATGGAATGGCCTCTGCCCCAGGGTTTGAAAGCCATTCAGCGTTTTCTGGGGTTCTCTAATTATTATAGGCGTTTTATTAAAGGGTTTTCTGCCATTGTAGCGCCTATAACCAGAATGACCAAGAAGGATGGTAATACTCATGTCTGGAAACCAGAAGCACTCGAGGCCTTTGAATTCTTGAAAGCTACATTTGCCTCTGCTCCTGTTTTACAGCATCCTGTCCCTTCACTGCCCTTTATTCTTGAGGTTGATGCTTCTGAGATAGGGGTAGGTGCTATCTTGTCTCAAAGAGATTCACCTGAAAAGCCGTTACACCCTTGTGGCTTCTTTTCCAGACAGATGTCCAAAGCAGAGAGGAATTATGATGTAGGCAATCGTGAACTCCTTGCTATCATTTTGGCGCTCAAGGAATGGAGACATCTGCTAGAGGGTACCAGGGATCCTATCCTCATTTTAACGGATCACAAAAACCTCTCATACCTTAGTGAAGCAAAAAGATTGTCTTCTAGGCAGGCCAGGTGGTCTCTGTTTTTGTCTCGTTTTAATTACATAATCACTTACAGACCGGGTGATCGTAATACTAAAGCTGACGCTCTGTCCAGACAATTCGAGACTACTGACAAACTCGAGGTCGATGTTACCCCTGTCATTCCGCCTGACAGAATAATAGCGACTACTGTTCTTTCTATTTCGTCTTCTCTCTTACAGACTATTCAGGCTAAACAAAACTTGGCTCCTGAGGAGAGGCCTGCTGATAAGCTATTCGTTGATATACCAGAGAGACGAGACATCTTGTCATTATATCATGACACTAGAACTGCTGGACACCCTGGTATTTCTAAGACAGTCTCAGCAGTTTCTAGATATTTCTGGTGGGCTTCCTTGCGCAAGGACGTCACCGATTACGTTAATGCCTGTAGCACTTGTGCCAGTATGAAGTCCTCCCACAGAGTTCCTTGTGGGTTGTTGCATCCGTTGCCCATACCCGAGAGGCCATGGTCCAATATATCCATGGATTTTATTGTTGAATTACCTCCCTCTAATGGTAAAACGGTCATCCTGATGATTGTGGATCGTTTTTCTAAGATGGCTCATTTTGTGTCTCTTGTCAAATTGCCATCATCCAAGGAACTTGCCTCTATCTTTGCCGGGGAGGTGTTTCGGTTGCATGGTATTCCCACTTCGATCGTGTCCGATAGGGGTAGCCAGTTTATTTCCAGATTCTGGAGAGCGTTTTGTGCAGAGATGGGTATCTCCCTCTCGTTTTCTTCAGCCTACCACCCCCAGTCTAATGGAGCTGCTGAACGTGCCAACCAATCTCTGGAGCAGTATCTTCGCTGTTTCGTGTCCCACCATCAGAACAATTGGGCTGACCTGCTTCCTTGGGCTGAGTTTGCTCGTAATAATGCTGCTCATGAATCCTCCGGTAACAGCCCTTTTTACGTTGTTTATGGCCGGCATCCCGTGGTTCTTCCAGCTGCATTCTCCTTACAGGGCATGCCAGCTCTGGACGAACATTTGGCTAGTCTACGTAATACTTGGGAGCAGGTTCAGTGTTCTTTGGTGGCCTCAGCTGCTCGCCAGAAGGTTCACGCTGACAAGCATCGCAGGGCGGCTCCATCCTATGCGGTGGGAGACCGGGTTTGGCTTTCTACTCGCAATATTCGTCTTCGTGTGCCTTCTATGAAGTTGGCCCCTCGTTTTATTGGTCCTTTTCGTATCTTACATGTGGTTAATCCTGTCTCGTATGCATTGGATCTTCCAAAAAATCTACGCATTCCTAACGTGTTTCATACCTCCTTGTTAAAACCCCTCCTGTGCAACCGTTTTACTCGGCATATTCCCCCTCCTCCTCCGGTTTCGGTGGAGGGCCATGAGGAGTTTGAAGTGGCGGCTGTAATTGACTCTCGCTTGCTTCGGGGTCGCCTCCAATATCTGGTACATTGGAAGGGCTATGGGCCTGAGGAACGCAGTTGGATTTCCGCTGACGCTGTTCACGCTCCTCGCCTTGTGCGTTCTTTCCACGCTCGTTTTCCTGCCAGGCCTGCTCCTCCCCGCCCGGTGGGCGTGTCTTCAGGGGGGGTACTGTAGCGGTACTTACCCTCTCCAGGGGCCGGCCGGGGTCCTCCCTTCTCGCCGCGCGCGGTCCTGCTCCTGCACGAGCCGCGCGCGGCTCAGCCAACGATGGGATCAGTCAGGCGGGCAGTGACCGCGAGAAGCGGTCACATGTCCCGCCCGACACTAAGAGCGCGCCGCGCGTCTCGGGCGCGCTCTTAAAGGGACAGTGGGAGACTAAATTAGAATCAGTCTCCCATTGGCCCCTGTCAGGCCACATTCCCCATTCACTCACGTTTTGGGGGCGTGGATATGACAGGAGCCAATCAAAGTGAACCTTAGGGTTTTTATACTCACCTGTTTCCCCTTGCTCCTTGCCCTATCGTGGTTTCTGTCCAGTTCCCTTTAGTGCTTGTATCGTTCAGTTGGTTTTTTGGTGCTTGACCTTGGCTTTGTTCCTGACTCCGCTCTCTCCTTATCCTTGCTTGCTTATCCGCTGTTTTGTCCTCTGTGTACCAGTCCTCGGCTTGTTCTACGTTACGCTGTCTCTCAGTTCCCTTGACCTCGGCTTGTTCTGACTCTGTCTTTCTCTCGTCCTAGTCCGGCCATTCTAAGGTCCGGTAGACGAACTCTGTTTCTTGTCTCTTGACTGTGAACTATTCCTGCGTGTTGGGGTATATTACCGTGACACGCAGACGGCAAAGTTCAAATAATGTTGATTCGAAAACCAGTCTTGGGTCTGTAACAGAAGAATAAATCCGAGAGTCTTAGGACCATCCATGTGGAGTGTAAGGGAAACTTGGGGAATCAATCCAAACCAGTTAGGATAAACTTGGGATAATCCACGTAGCGATAGTTGGAGGTCCACGTTGAGTTACGCTGAAACGAGAGTGTGGAATAGGTTAGGTACTAGTCTTTGGTCTAGAGACTTTGAAAGCATGGGAGACTTTCGTACAGTATTTTTATGTAAGATTATATAATTAAATAGTAATATATCGGTAATACATACATTTCTTTCTAAAGAACCATAGGGCACAACAATCATGACTTAAGATATTTACAGAATGCATGACAGGAGGCTTCGTATTTTGCATTTTTAACGCTGATGTAATAAGGAAAAAGCCGCGCAGGAGTTCGGTCTAAAGTAGAAGGTCCGGAAAGTGGATTCGCGGGACCAGTCAGCTGTGCGTAGGACATCTGATAGTGAAGCTCCGGCTGAAAAGGCCGAAGAAGCAGCCGCGCCTCTCACCGAGTGTGCCCCGAAAGAGGCGTCTACGCCTGCTAGTGACAAGATCCAGCGTACCCATCTAGCGAGAGTGGTAGAGGAAACTGGATTGTGAGGTTTGACATAGGAGATCAGAAGTTGACCGGAGGGAGTCGGGCGGAGAGAGGCGGCAGCCGTCATGTAGCTGCGTAAGGTTGCGACCACGCACAATTGGGGTTCCGTGAGGAAAAAGGGATAAAAAATAGTGGTAGAGTTAGATTTGGTGCGTCGGGAGACATGGAATGTCACCCCTTCAGGATCCATTGAGAAGGCATTGGCTTCGAAGGCTCTAACGTCGGATACCTGACGAAAGGAAACTAGGCAGAGCAACACCGTCATTTTGGCTGAAAGTTGGCGGAGTGAGAGTCTGTCGTTAGGCGGCCATTCTCTTAAGAAGTTGAGGACGAGGTCCACATCCCATAGTTGATTGTATTTGGGGGCCAGAGGGTGTTTGAGTCGCATGGCCCTCAGTAGTCTACATACCATAGGATCCTTGCCCACCGGAATTCCTTGGATGGGGATATGGGCCGCTGAGATCGCTGATCGGACTACGTTAATGGTCCTATAAGATTTTCCTGTTGTAAAAAGTGACGTCAGGAAGTTCAGGACTGTGGGAATAGGTGCCGTAAGTGGATTGAGGTCCCGTTCCAAGCACCAAGAGGACCAGGAGGTCCAAGCAGAGATGGAGGAAAGCGTCCACTGCTCTGCATTCTGGGTCCGGGAGCCAGCTGAAGAAGTCTGGCGTTTGTCTGTTGTTGCGGGATGCAAAGAGGTCTAGATGGAAGGGTCCTCTCCTTCTCGAGAGGGCATTGAATATCTCTGGATCCAGCATCCAATCGCTGCCGTCTCTCCAATGTCGAGAGAACCAGTCGGCTGTTAAATTCGTCTCCCCTGGGAGGTATTCCGCCTTGAGGGAAATGTTGCGTGGGAGACAGAAGTCGAACACCTCTTTCGTGAGTTCGGATAGGAGTCGTGAGCGGGCTCCGCCTAAGCGGTTGATGTAGCGGACGGCTGAGATGTTGTCCATCCTGAGGAGAATGCAACAATTCGATTTGTCCTTTGCCAGACTGCGTATGCCGAAGGAGCCTGCCAGTAGTTCGAGGCAGTTGATGTGTAGGTTGAGTTCCTGTGGAGTCCAGGTTCCCCCTGTCGATACATCCTCGCTCGTGGCGCCCCAACCCCAAAGGCTGGCGTCCGACTCCAGTACGAAATCTGGGGTTTCGCCGAAGATAGCTCGGCCGTTCCAGGCCTGCATGCTGTCCAGCCACCATTGAAGTTCCTCACGGACTTCTGCCGTCACTGGTACGGGTTGATCGTAAGTGGGGTTCCGGCGGAGGAAGGATGCTTTGAGGCGTTGCATCGCCCTGTAGTGGAGCGGGCCCGGGAAGATGGCCTGGATGGATGCCGAGAGAAGGCCTACGATTCGAGCTAGATTGCGTAGGGGAACTGATTGGCATCGGATCGTCTTGCGGATTTCCTTCCGAATCGCTGCGATCTTGGTCGTCGGTAGTCGGAGCGTGCTGGAGACCGAGTCGATTTCGAAACCCAGGAACTGTATGGTTTGGGACGGAGTTGTAGCGGATTTCTGATGGTTTATCGTAAACCCTAGGGATTCTAGGAGTTCCATGGCAAAACGTGTGTGTAGTCTGAGTCTTGACTTGACGGAGCAGAAGATTAGGAGGTCGTCCAGGTATATAATGCAGCGAATTCCTCTTGCGCGCAGATGAGTAACTACCGGCTTCAACAGTTTGGTGAAACACCATGGGGCCGAACTGAGGCCGAAAGGGAGGCAAGTGAATTGCCATGGTTGGTCGTTCCACAGGAAGCGGAGGAAGCATCTGCTGTCGATATGTACCGGTACTGACAGGTAGGCATCCTTGAGATCCAATCTTGTGAACCAGTCGCCGTCTTGTAGGAGGTCCCGTAAAAGGTGGATTCCCTCCATTTTGAAGTGGCGGTAGACCACGTGAGCATTGAGTGTACGTAGGTTTATGACCGGTCTGAGGTCTCCTGTCTTCTTTTTCACTAAGAAAATGTTGCTGAAGAATCCTCTGGTGTCTGTGGCGGGTTCTATCGCCCCTTTGTTGTAGAGTTCCTGAAGTTCGGCTTGGATGAGCTTTGAGTCCTCTGTCGAACAGTTGATCGGTCGTGGTGGGGACTCTTGGTAAGGTGTGCTGACGAAATCTATGATGTATCCCTGTACCGTCTGGAGTATCCAAGCGTCTGACGAAATGGTCGTCCAGTTCTGAGAGAAAAGAGAGAGACGACCTGCATGCAAGGTGGTCATAGGTAGATGATAGCTTACCTGGAGTGAATCGGGATCTGCCACGTCCTCGGGTACTGCGTCCTCTGTCTGAGCCTCTTGAGAAGGTGAAAGGCTGGCGGTATCCCGTTTCTTGGTAGAAGGGTTGCGGTCTTGAGGATCGGGGGCCTGATGGCCAGAAACGGCTGGCAGCACGGCCACTGTGGCGGCCAGCCCGTCCAAAAACACCCCTAGTGGGGTATTGTCTGAAAACCCTCCTCATTGAGGTCTGGGCTTTACTCAACGAGGTGAAGACGTTGACGTGGCGATTCAATTCCTTTAGGAAAGGGTCTCCAAATAACTTGCCCTGTGCCAGAGGTCCGAGTTCCTTGGTGCCCAAATCCACCAACTTCCCGTCTATTCGGAGAAGTGCTGCCTTACGCCTCTCAGATGAGAGGGCCACATTTGCGTTTCCGAGGAAACAAAAACCGTGTTGAGCCCATTCGCGGATATCATGAGCCCATTCCCTGACCATGTCGGCATCGAATTGGTCTGCCCGTTGGAAAGCATTGTCTGCTAGGTACATGATGCGTGATAGGGGTCCGGAGGTATCTAAGAGTTTGTCTTGGACTCCTTTGAATCCCCTCTCCACCCCGCGGCGGGGGTTGTGACCGCCTCTACTCATGAAAGTAGTGATTACTTGGTCAAATTCAGGTGTCATGGCTACTTGATCTGGTAGGGAAGGGCGGGGGCATTCCGATCTCAGTCGGTTACGAACTACCTTGTCCATGGGTTTACGCATCCAAAAGTGCATAAACTTAGCCAGGTGTTCCGGTGGTGTCCAGTCTGTCGAGCGGGGGTGTCTGATGTTACGTGGATCGAAGAGTGTCTGGCCCATGGGGTCCAGGATAGCTTCGTCCTGAGGCAGGGTGTTGTCCCCTGTCCATTGCCATTCTGCAGCGAGAGAGTCTGAATCCCCTGCATGAAAGGGTTTAGATCTTGAGTCCCAGGCGTCGTCGTCAGAATGGGACGCGTTAGCTTGCCATTCATCCAAGATGGCCATAGTGCCATCGATATCTTCTTCCTCCTCTGAGGATAGAACTTGGGTAGGAGCAGGGGCGACAGATGTTGTCGTTTTGCTCCGCTTGGTGGGTCTTTTGCTTTTGTTCAATTTGGGGTCTGTTTCCCCTTTCCAATGGCGTTTACCAGCCCGGGTGTCGTCTTTAGACTGGGTTTCAGAGTCTTCAGACTGTGTCTTGGCGTATGTGGCGTGGTTTGGAGCGTTCTGGTTGAGCGGCCATCATGTGTGATAGGGCCTTTTCCATAGACGCAGCCACTGCTGCATTAACCATGGATTGAAAATCCACTGGGGTAGTTTGTGAGTCTTCCATAATGTTAGGAAAGGACTTGGCACTGTTAAGAGGGCAGTAAGGCAGGGGTCAACGTTAGGAGAGTATCCTACGGTAGTTATGGTACCAGCAGTACCAGATATAACCCCAGCAGGGTAGTATTGGGTTTTTAGTCTGGGCAGCACCCAGTATACAGAGGTTACAAGAGCAGAGCTCTGATAGGCAGTCTGGGCAGCACCCAGTATACAGAGATTACAACAGTAGAGCTCTGATAGGCAGCCTGGGCAGCACCCAGTATACAGAGGTTACAACAGTAGAGCTCTGATAGGCATTCACCTTTATGGGGTTTCACCCCAAGGAGCACAGGGTATTGAGCCCTATAGTGCACATATACCACAGGAGTAACAGAGACTGTCTGTGGGGACCCCTGCCTGGATGAGAGCAATGTGAGTTGATAGCAATCTGAAATAGTAATGGGATATGTATGAGCAACTGGATGTGACAACAGGCGGATTAACATAAACCTGAGCAGAAAAGGATATAAATATATATGCTTACCTTGGAGGATCCGAGTAGATGCAGATCTCAGCAACCGAGTGTGTGTGAGGCTCCAAAATGGCGGCCGCGGGTCTCGCGATTCGCGAGATCCAAGATGGCCGCCGTCACACTGAAAGTGTGGGAAAGTAGATCCGGCCGCTGGCCGGAGCGTTAAAACGCGCGGTTAGGCGGCCGGGAGTGGCAAGGGCTGTGTAGCCAAGGATTCCTTAGTGAAAGGGGACTGAAAAAACGGTGAAAATGTCCGGAATAAAACGGAAAACCGGGAGGGATATCAGGGTGCCCAGAGTAAGAAGGGCAAAGGTAAATAAAGGAGCCCCAAGCAAATTTGGAAAAAAAATAGAAAATGAGGCAATAAGAAATAAGCAAAGTGAGGCAATAAGAAATAAGAGTGAAAACAGAAAATAACAAGGTTAACAAAGTCAAATAAAATCAATAATGAATAAATATGAGGAGCTCAATATTCTGACCTGTCTGCTGATGGAGCAGTAAAGAAAGAGGAGGAGGAGCCTGTTCACTGGGAATACTATACCTCCTACTGTTTTTTGATTGGTTCTTGTTATCACTTTACTGCTATGGAGTTTTAGTAAAGAGAGATATGCAAAATACGAAGCCTCCTGTCATGTAATAAAATTGGCACACCGTGGAAATCCGCTTTAGATGCATACAATTGGCACACCATGGCAATCTGCTTTAGATGCATACAATTGGCATACCATGGCAATCAGCTTTAGATGTATACAATTGGTACATCATGGCAATCAGTTTTAGAGGCATACAATTGGAACATCATGGCAGCTTTAAATACATAAACTTGGCACACCATGGCAATCAGCTTTAGATGCATATCATGGCAATCACTTTTAGATGCAAAAACTTGGCACATCATGGCAATCAGCTTCAGAAGCATACAATTGGCACACCATGGCCAACAGTCAGATGCATAAAATTGGCACACCATGGCAATCAGCTTTAGATGCATACAATTGGCATAACATGGCAATTTGATATATGATGGCAGTTTTAGAGGCAGAAACTTTACACATCATGGCAATCAGTTTTAGAGACATACAATTGCTTGCTCACAGACTCAGAATCAGAAATGCTCTTGTCTTCCCCTGTTATCCAGGCACCTCACGTTGATTATCCTAGTGGTGGAACTAATGTAGAGAGGACCCTGGTGCAAGTATGTTTTCTGGGCCCCCATCTAGTGAAAGTGTGACCAAAAGGTAGATCTCCATTTGTCGGAGAACTTCACAATAATATGCCAGATGGAGATCTACCATTTGCACATCATTGAAGGGTTATATTTGTGAGCAGTGTTTGAATGCAAGTATGTTTTTGTATTAAGTATATGTGTGCATGTATGGGTGTATTTGTATGTACTGTTGCTATTGGAATGTAGTGGTGTACTTGTTTGTAATGTTTGCGTCTGAACGCAGGGGTGTTTGTATATGTAGTGTAGGACTTTAAATGCAGGTGTGCTTTTTGTGGGTAGTGTTGGTGTTTGAATGAAGGGGTGTTTGTAGATCATTTTAGTGTTTTAATGCAGGGGTGTGTTTGTAATGTTTGCGTTTGATTGCAGTGTGTATGTGTGTGTGTGGTGGATGCAGTGTGTGTATATTGTGTTTATAAAATATACATATACACAATGTGCGTTTCAATGTAAGTATGTTTTTTTTGTATGGAGTATGTGTGCGGTGTATACACACACACACACACACACACAGACACACAAATACACACATTGACACAGCGATACAAACAATGGCACTTAGTTTCCCACACACAGATACACAGCTACTCATGTACACAGATACACACACTGACACAAAAGGACACGCAGAGACAGGAGGGTGAGGGTGACAGTGTGGGAGGGAGTGTGTGTACTGGTAACAGTGTGGGGGCAGTGTGAGAAAGGGTTACAGTGGGTGGGCAGGGGGAGAAAGGGTTACAGTGGGTGGGCAGGGGGAGAAAGGGTTACAGTGGGTGGGCAGGGGGAGAAAGGGTTACAGTGGGTGGGCAGGGGGAGAAAGGGTTACAGTGGGTGGGCAGGGGGATAAAGGGTTACAGTGGGTGGGCAGGGGGAGAAAGGGTTACAGTGGGTGGGCAGGGGGAGAAAGGGTTACAGTGGGTGGGCAGGGGGATAAAGGGTTACAGTGGGCGGGCAGGGGGAGAAAGGGTTACAGTAGGTAGGCAGGGGGAGAAAGGGTTACAGTGTGCGGGGGGCAGGGGGAGAAAAGGCGACGGGGGGCAGGGGGAGAAAAGGTTACAGTGTGGGGAGAGGGGCAGGGAGAGAAGGGGTTACAGTGGGGGGTAGGCAGAAAATGGGTTACAGTGTAGGGGAGGGAGAGAAAGGGTTACAGTGGGTGGTAGGCAAGAAGGGGTTACAGTGGGGGGGAGGGTGGCAGGGAGAGAAGGGGTTACAGTAAGGGGGTTAGGCAGAGAAGGGGTTACAGTGGGGGTAGGCAGAGAAGGGGTTACAGTGGGGAGGGTAGGCAGAGAAGGGGTTACAGTGGGGAGGGTAGGCAGAGAAGGGGTTACAGTGGGGGGAGGGGGGCAGGGAGAGAAGGGGTTACAGTGGGGAGGGTAGGCAGAGAAGGGGTTACAGTGGGGAGGGTAGGCAGAGAAGGGGTTACAGTGGAGGGGTAGGCAGAGAAGGGGTTACAGTGGGGAGGGTAGGCAGAGAAGGGGTTACAGTGGGGAGGGTAGGCAGAGAAGGGTTTACAGTGGGGAGGGGAGGCAGAGAAGGGGTTACAGTGGGGAGGGTAGGCAGAGAAGGGGTTTCAGTGGGGAGAGTAGGCAGAGAAGGGGTTACAGTGGGGAGAGTAGGCAGAGAAGGGGTTACAGTGGGTGTGTATGCAGAGAAGGGGTTACAGTGGGGGGTGGGCAGAGAAGGGGTTACAGTGGGGGGTAGGCAGAGAAGGGGTTACAGTGGGGGGAGGGCAGGCAGAGAAGGGGATACAGTAGGGGGTATGCGAGAAGGGGTTACAGTGGGGAGGGCAGGCAGAGAAGGGGTTACGGTGGGGAGGGCAGGCAGAGAAGGGGTTACGGTGGGGGGCAGGGGGGGCAGGCAAAGAAGGGGTTACATTGGGGGTGGGGGGGCAGGCAGAGAAGGGGTTACATTGGGGTGGGGGGGGCATTGTTTGGGCTCTGTGCCCTACCTTCATTAGACATCCCTGGTCCAGTGTCTCCCTGGTGGTCCGGTGGGATAACTCTTCGGTCTGAGCTCCGCCGGGTGCAGAGCTGCAGACAGTGTAATAAAAGTCTCGCGAGCTCCCAGAGTGTTGCCATGGTAACGCTCTGGGAGCTCGCAAGACTTCTATCACACGACCCACACTTTGGGAACCGCTGAACTATCGACACCAGAACCACTTTATTAAGCTGCAGTGGTTCTGGGGACTACAGTGTCCTATTAATGTGAGGTAAATTATAGATTAGTGTCACTAATAATATACTAGATTGCCTACTTACAACCAGATGAGGATGGTGATGGGCTCTGGCTGCAGTCTGGCTCCACTGGTCTGGTGTAGAACAGGATCTCTGGAGGCTGTTTGTAACTGTGGTCACAAAATTCAATGTTCTGGGAGAACGGCAAGCAGCTCCATTTTTTTAGGGCCCCTTACACAGCTCAAGGTCTGGGCCCCAGGGCCTGACGGTGAGTATGCCCGTAAGGCCCACCCATAAGTCCACCTACATGTTCCACCCATGTGTTTGCTCACAGGGAGTGGAGTGTGTAGGGGATGTTTTATGTGTTACTGTAGAGGATCTAATGTGTGTGCTTATGGGATGTAGTGTATAGGGATACCAGTTTGTGTAGATGATGCAGTGTGTTTGTGTGTAGTGGAAGCAGTGTGTTTTTGTGTAAGGGATAGAAAGCAGTGTGTGTTTGTGTATAAGGGATGTATTGTGTGTTTCTTGTTGTGTGTAAGGGATGCATTGTGTGAATCTGTGTTTGTATGCATAAGGGATGCAAAGTGTGTTTCTGTGTATGTAAGGGATGCAGTGTGTGTGTAAGAGATGCATTGTGTTTCTGTGTGTGTGTAAGAGAAGCAGTGTGTTTCTGTGTTTGTGTAAGAGAAGCAGTGTGTGTAAGGGATGCATTGTGTGTTTCTGTGTATATGTGCAAAGGATGCATTGTCTTTACGTGTAAGGGTTGCATTGTGTGTGTGTGTGTGTGTGTGTGTGTGTGTAATGGATGCATTGTGTGTTTCTCTGTGTGTAAGGGAAGCATGTTATGTTTCTGTGTGTATAGGGATGCATTGTGTGTGTGCGTAGTGTGAAAGAGCTCCTTGTCCTGCCCCCTGTCCCATCCCTTAGAGATCTCCCCTGCACCTTAGTGGTCTCTCCTCTCCCCCCCACCTCCCTTAGTGGTCTCCTTTTCTCCCCGACTTTCCATTAGTGATCTCTCCTCTCCCCCTTAGTGGTCTCTGCTCTCCTCTGCCCCCCCTTTCCATTAGTGGTCTCTCCTCTCCCCCCACCCTCCCCTAGTAGTCTATCCTCCTCACCCCCCTCCCTTAGCGGTCTCTCCTCACCCCCCTCCCGTAGTGGTCTCTCCACCACCCCTCCCTCCTTTAGTGGTCTCTCCCTCCCCCACGTTCTCCTCAACCCCCCTCCCTGTGTTCTCATCTCCCCCCCCGTGTTCTCCTTATTCCCCCCTGTCCATGTAATCTCTTCTTCTCCCACCTGTAATCTTCTCTTCTTCTCCTCCCTCCCTGTAATCTTCTCCCCTCCCCCCCCAGTAATTTTATTTTCTTCTCCCCCTTCACTCCCTGTAATCTCTTCTCTTCTCCCCCCCCCTCCAGGTAATCTTCTCTTCTTCTCCCCCCCCGTAACCTTCTCTTCTTCTCCCCCCCGTAATCTTCTCTTCTTCTCCCCCCCCGTAATCTTCTCTTCTTCTCCCCCCGTAATCTTCTCTTCTTCTCCCCCCGTAATCTTCTCTTCTTCTCCCCCTCCGTAATCTTCTCTTCTTCTCCCCCCCTTGTAATCTTCTCTTCTTCTCCCCCCCTGTAATCTTCTCTTCTTCTCCCCCCCATAATCTTCTCTTCTTCTCTCCCCTCCCTCCAATCTTCTCCACTCCCCCCTCATTCCCTGTAATCTTCCCTTCTTCTCCCTCCAATCTTCTCCCCCCTCCCTGTAATCTTCTCCCTCCCCCTCCCTGTAATCTTCTCCCCCCCTCCCTGTAATCTTCTACCGTCTCCCTCCCTGTAATTTTCTTCACTCCCTCCCTGTAATCTTCTCCCCCCCTGTATTCTCCTCCCCCCCTGTAATCTTCTCCCCCCCTCCCTGTAATCTTCTCCCCCCTCCCTCCCTGTAATTTTCTTCACTCCCTCCCTGTAATCTTCTCCCCCCTCCCTCCCTGTAATCTTCTCCCCCCACCACCTCCCTGTAATATTCTCCCCTCCCTCCCTGTAATATTCTCCCCTCCCTGTAATATTCTCACCTCCCTGTAATATTCTCCCCCCTCCCACGCTACAGGGAAGGGGAGGTGAGGCAGTACGGCAGCCGCCTGAGCGCTCTTTATAGAGCGCTCAGGCGGCTGTGGCATTTAAAGGGCCGGCGATGGGGGCGCAGGGCGCCCCCTCCTATATGGCGCCCTAGGCGGCTGCCTAGTTCGCCTTATAGGAAGCGCCGGCCCTGCTCGCTAGGTATCACTATGTATTAAGCTTTCAGTAAATGTAATCCTATCTTCAGTTGCAGTGCTTTAAAGGGACACCCCACTGCCCAAATACAAAATAAATAAAAATCACTGTTGCATGCATTTAAATATGCATGTTTTTCTCATTGGAGTTATATCTAAAAACAGCTTGCAAAAACTGCAGATCTCTGCCTTTGCAAGCCCTCCTCTTCTAACCCCGCCCAGACTTTCTGTGACTGTTCAGTCACAGACAGTGCTGCTCAATGAGAAGTCTTTACATAGAAACATAGAATGTGACGGCAGATGAGAACCATTCGGCCCATCTAGTCTGCCCAATTTTCTAAATACTTTCATTAGTCCCTGGCCTTATCTTATAGTTAGGATAGCCTTACTCCATTGACTACAGTCCTCTGTTGCCTATCACTCAGCCACTGCCTAACCCATTTAACAATATTGGAATCCAAACTTAAAGATTGCAGTTTATCGATACGCCTTCTATGTGCAACAGTGTCAAAACATCTAGGTAATTAATGTCTATCACCACCCTGATATATTATTTTAGTTACCCAATCAAAAAAAAATCAATAAGATTTGTTTGGCGGGGGGGCGTTGCCTGATCCATGATCAAGATGGCAGCTTAAGAGCTGAGCTCCGTGCCACACAGCTTCAATAAGCTTATCTTCCCAGCCAGTGTAGCCTCAATGGGTCTGGCTCCCAAACTGACAGAGGGGGGAGGGACACGAAAAATAAATAAAAACATGAAAAATAAATTTAAAAAAGGATAATAGTAACACAGAGGAATCAGAATAGGACAAGAGAATACATCAAACGTTTACACAGGCACGTTAATCATAATACCTATGATCAGTCACCCTCCTACTCTCCTATTGAGTTAGGCTGCTATCAGAGGAAGGGGAGCTGGGTACTGGTTTCTCTAAAGCAACGGCTACTCGCTATGCTTCATCAGGGGGTTCTGGGGGGGTTCTCGGTTGTGGTGGTAATGATTTATTGGCTTCACAATGCTAACACTAATTTAACCACCTTCACCCAAATGTGTCAGGACTGCTAAGCAACATCATGTTCTATACGTTCATACGCTGATACCACGGGCGATTCTGCCCTCGCTGCTGCGCATGGTCGAGAGGAGGGGTGGGCCCTAGGCTTGGCCCGGTCGTCCGCCTAGGCATTAGGTCGGCTCAGCTCTCCCTCGTTCGTGGGCTCCCTGTCACCCTGCGTCCATAAGCTCCCTCACCACAAAGCACTCAGGTGCACAAAAATGACATATCAACCTGACACGCTTAAAGTAGTTACACAAAACTGCAGTTACTACGCAACCACACCTCCATAGCGTCTCTTCAAGAAACTAATTTCATAGCAATCGCCCCTCCCACACTTAAGAACAGACACTACCCATTGAAATACTTCTGTAACTACCCCAAAGCGCGTAGAGCAGGGGTGGCCATACTTGTAGAAGCAAAATTACAGTTCACGGAGGTGGATAGGGTGGTCGACCCAGAGGGCAGGCACCTCTTTGTGAAGGGTGACATAATGGGCAGTAGGTACACCTTACCAAATGTGTACGCGCTGAACCACAACCAATCCCGCTCTATGTGCGCAGTACTTGCTAAATTGTCCACTTTTACTAAAGGGATCCTAAACCTAGGCAGGGATTTTAACGTCCCAATGTTCTGGACTTCTCCTCCGGACACAGCAGCGTTCCTCAGAGTGCCCTAAGAAGCATACACCAGTCCCTCCGCACACTCTGACTGATAGACTGCTGGAGAGCCAAAATCCCCTCAACTAAGGATTACATTCACTACTCGGCTATCCACAAAATATACTACCGCATAGACTTCCTGTTTCTTCAACAGGAAAACTGTGGCGAAAGTAACCTTGCCACTTGTACTTGGAGGGGCCTGCTTGCTGGGGGAGAGGGGCTGCCGCATAGCACATTCGAATTCCTGAGCAAAACCAGAAACACCTACTCAAAGCCCTGCAAAAGGCGGTGTGTGATGAAGTGCCCTTCGCCACTTGGGCCTGGAGAGGACTTCTTGCCAGCCTCTTGCCATGTGATTATGGTCCCTGGGAGATTGGGCCCTTTAAAAACAGTATTCGGCCCTAACAGAGTGCATGTCACTCATTCTGGCCCTTTAAATACAGTGGGGCCATTCGGTACTTGCCCTGTGTGAGCGGTGATACCCCAGATAGCTATGCCATGGAGCCTATTGATATAATGAAAGACTATGGGAAAGACTTTAGCTCCATGGCAATTGAACTGTGTGAATAGGATCTGCGCGCTATTCAGTAGTTTTGTGCGCCCAGATCCCAGCTATCTTGGGATATGTGAAATGTGTTATGTGTAAAAGGGGACTTTATGTATTTTAAAGTGTTTTACTGTCTTTGTTTCCCCATGTGCTCAGTGGAGTCTGTCTCTGTACTGGGAGGTAATTGGATTACTTCTCCATTGTGTCTCCAGGAGAGAAGACTCTGTAAAACCGGTCTAAACTGGAAGCCATGCTGACAGGGGTTTTAAAAGATACTTTACTAACTTTTGAACCCCTGGTCTGATTCATGCCATTTTTTATATGTTGTTCCCCTGAATGGATTGATTGAGGATATGTATTTTTATGTGAATGTGATGTATGGTTTTAAAGTTACCGAGTATGTGTAGAAACTGTACTTTTACTGTATGTACCGTATATACTCGAGTATAAGCCGAGTTTTTCAGCACATTTTTTGGCTTATACTCGAGTCAGTGTCTGTATTATGGCAATTTACATTGCCATAATACAGACAGGGGCTGCCAGAGAGTTTACTTACCTCTCCTGCAGCTCCTGTCAGCTCCCTTCACCTCCGCGGCGGTCCGTTCAGCACCTCGGTCAGCTCCCAGTGTAAGTCTCGCGAGAGCCGCGGGGTCATAGTGCGGCTCTCGCGAGACTTACAGTGTGAGCTGACAGAGGGAGCTGCACGGACCGGCGCGGAGGAGAAGGGAGCTGACAGGAGCTGCAGGAGAGGTAAGTGCTCCCTGCCTGCCTCCCTTCTCCCCCCACTGAACCACCAATGCCACTGGACCACCAGGGAGTGAGAGCCCCCCTCCCTGGCCAGCTAGCAAGCAGGGAGGGGGGACGAAAAAAATATATATAAATAATAAAATATTAATAATTAAAAAAAATAATAATAGTACAAATAAAATAAAATAATACAAAATAATAATAAAAAATAAATAAAATAATTTAAAAAATAATAATTAAATAAAATAAAATAAGAAAAAATAATAAAAAAATAGTAAAATAATTACAAAAAATAAATAAATTGCCCACCCCCAACCAATGCTCTGCAACACACACACACACACACACTGCATTCATACATACACATACACACACTGCACACATACACACACACTGCATTCATACACACTGCACTCATATACACACACACACTGCATTCATACACACTGCACTCATATATACACACACACTGCATTCATACACACTGCACTCATATACACACTGCACTCATACACACACACACACTGCATTCACACACACACTGCACTCACACACACACTGCACTCATACACACACACACTGCATTCACACACACTGCATTCATACACACACTGCATTCATACACACGCTGCACTCATACACACGCACTGCATTCATACACACGCTGCACTCATACACACGCACTGCATTCATACACACGCTGCATTCATACACACACACTGCAAATAAATATTCAATTAATATAATTTTTTTAGGATTTAATATTATTTAGAAATGTACCAGTAGCTGCTGCATTTCCCACCCTAGTCTTATACTCGAGTCAATAAGTTTTCCCAGTTTTTTGGGGTAAAATTAGGGGCCTCGGCTTATATTCGGGTCGGCTTATACTCGAGTATATACGGTAATAATTATGTTAATTGCTTAGCTGAGGGGAGGGGATGTGTGGGTTGTACTGTTACTTGATTGGTTGTTTTATGCCTCCCCTTGGGTGTGTCCTGTATGTGCACAACTGTAATAAAAAGCAGGCTGGGTGTTCCAGACCTGAGACCACTGCTTGACCCTCAACACGGAGCCTTGTCTCGTTCTTGGGGGGATTCACTGTATGCTGTTGGAGATCGATTGCTAGGAGTGTAAGCTGATGTCTGCTTTTCCTGTTTGTCTGCTAGCAGTTATTCGTGAGGTTCCAGTTTGGAGTGCTATTTTGTATCCAGTTCGGGAGTTTGGTGTTCTGCAGTAGCTATGCCTGTCTCTCGGAAAGGGGCATATCGCCTAAACGGATTTTAACCCCTTGTCTGCTGAAACGGTCCGTTACAATTGGTGGCAAGCGGCGGGATCGTTCCTACAGCCAGAAGGACAGCTACAGGAAACACCATTTCTTTGGATTTACAAGTGGGGGCAACGCATGTCCCAGTACAGCGACTCTAAAAGCAACAGAATGGAACCAGCAGTGTTATACGAGGAGGAGGACCTGGATCGCCGGGATGCATTAAGGAAAAGCATCTGGTACCAGGCCCTGGATAATGTACAATACCAGCGGGGTGAGAGTCTCCCCAGTGAAGAGCAGCGGTTGCAGAAGCAAGTGGCCCTGCAGATGCCCTTCCTGGGAGAGCAGCCCCTGGAGGAATGGGTGAAGGAATTGGAGCTCCGAGTATGGCAGGAGATTTGGCTGGAAGATGCCTACCAGGCACTCTGGTGGTATATGGCACAGTATATACCCTGGACAGCCGAGCATGACAAGCCAGAGGGAGAGGAGTTTGATGGTCCTGGCTTGTTATGGGAGTCCTTTGCAGAGACGGACTTCGGGAGCCCTGCGCAGACCAGACTTCAGGACATTTTCTACACAAGGGAGGCTAGGCATGACTGGGATGACCCCCATGAGGTAGGGCAAGACCTGCTTCACCTAGCAACCATGGAGTGGGAACTGGAGCAGGACTACCGAGGTCTCTTCCACTCCATTGAGAAGATTCAGCAGGACAGCAAGGTGACAGATCCAGTTCCAGACCCATTCAGCTGGGAAGATATTGTTGAGATTTACTGGGAGGAACCCCAGGCGGCAGGTGGAGATGGGACCAAGGTCTCTCCACCGGTATTGCAGGGAATTGGGAGCCCAAGCTCCATTCCCCAGCGGCAGGCTGAGTTACAGGGGGCAGAGACAAGTGGTCCTGTCCCCCAGCAGCAGTGTACCTTGCAGGGAGAGGAGAGCAGCGTCCTCCCTTCCCAGCGGCAAGGTGAGCTACAGGGATGCTGGGCGGTCGGCTCAGATCCCCAGCGGCAGTGTGATATACAGGGAATTGGGAGCCCAGTCTCCATTCCCCAGCGGCAGAGTGTCCTACCGGGAATAGAGAGCCCAGTCTCCTTTCCCCAGCAGCAGGACTCTGTATTGGGAGCAGAGACAGTCGGTCTCCCTTCCCCGCGGCTGGAAGTATGTATGGGAGAGGAGCTGGTTACCCCCTCTCCCCAGCGGCAGCTTAATGTACCAGGGGGAGACAGTAAGCCCCACAACTGTGCAGATGGGACCGTGGTCTCTGCACATACAGCACAGGGGGTAGGGATGGTCGGTCCTGCCCCCCAGCGACCGGGCTGTTTAGCCAAAGAGGAGACAACCGGTCTCTCTTCCCAGCGGCAGCCTGAGTTCCAAGAGGAGGTGATGGTGGATCCCTCCACCTTACAGCAACCAGCGTCCTGGGGAGTGGGGGCAGCCGGCCTCCCCCTCCCACCGCAGCAGGAGATACCGGGTGAGGGGGAAAACAACCCTAACCACACTGGCACAGATGGGACCGCAGTCTCTGTGCCAGTCCTACAGGGATGCTCGACGGGCGGTCCAGATCCCCAACCTTCCCCGCAGGGATACCAGGAGGAGGTAAGCAAGCCTTCCCCTCCCCTGCTACATCCCGACCGGGTCCTGGGGGCAGTGGATGAGCCTACGATACCCACTGACCCCCTTCCAGCTGAAGAGCTGGCATCCGGGCAGAGTGTTGCTAGCCTCTGCCCTCCCTTTTTCCCTGGTCCAGAGCCTGATTTACCACAGGCTAACCCAGTGGAAGAGCTGGCAGCAGAGCAGAGCGCCGCTGGCCTCTGCCCCCCAAGTAACCCCAGCTGTCTGCCTAGCTGCGCCAGGGAGACTGAGGAGGCTGAACTGTCCCACTACAACCTGGAACCTACAGGCCAGTACCATTTCTTGTGGGGGGGTTACTCTGTGAACTGTTTACTGTGGGTGGGCTGCCCGACTAACCTAGGTACTGACCGGCAGAAGGTCAGGTACCTGTTTAGTCTTCCCCCCAAAGGGAAGATGTGTGACAAAGTGCCCTTCCTGTAAATAGAACAGGAAAAAGCTAATTATTATTAGGAGTAGGTTCATTTTAACCAGTGTTAATTTTGTCGACTAACAATTTTCGTCAGATTTAGTCAACTAAGTCGACTTAGTCGACTAAAACTAAAACAATTTAGATAACTAAAATGGCTTTTTAGTCAAAAGACTATGACTGACTAAAACTAAATTGAAATTAGTCGCCAAAATTAACACTGACAGGTAAGACACATGGGGGAGCAAGGAGTAACCAGTTTAGCCGACAGTTGCCGAAGCGAGAAATCCAAATCCAGAGGCCAGAACAACGCGAGGATGCAAGACACGTCCCAAGTGCAACTATACTTGGCACGATGTTTATCGTGCAATACGCCTGTCCTGAATCGTACATAGACGAGAGAAACGGAAGTATTTCCGTCACAGTGGCTGAAACGGGATCCACGTCCTGAGCCGCGCTCCAGGCTGAGCAGTAAGTGGCACTAGTGCTGGGGGCCCATGAATCTGCCAGAAGGCGTCTAGCTGAGTCTGAAAGTCCCGAGATATCCCAAGGTCCCCAGAAATCAGCCACGTCACGAGAGGGAGCTGACCCTCATGCACCAGCGGGTGAGGACGACCTCGGGGTCCAGAAGGAGCCTTTATTTGGATGAGAGCAGCCTAGGGACATCGATGGCACCATGAGAACGATCATCACTTGCTGACAACGATCTTGGAGAAGTGTTCTGGGCAGCATGGAGAATGGAGGGAAAGCATAATTGCGACCACATCCATCAACTCCGGGTCCGGTCACCAACTGAAGAACAGGAGCAATTGCCGGTTCAGTTGGGAATGTATTCTGCCCGCAACATGATATTCCTGGCCAAACAGAAATCCCCAAATCTCGTGCCAACGTAGCTAAGACCGCTGAATGGGTCCCGCCCAGGTAATTGATGTATCAGACAGCTGATACATTGTCCATGCGTTGGTCACAGACATTGGCATAACCGCCTAAAAAGCTCAGAAGGGCGAAGGAGTCCGCCAGCAGTTCCAAGCAGTTGCTGTGCAAACTGCATCCTTCAGGAGACCAGCGACCGCCCGTAGAGACCGTGCCACAACTGGCTCCTCAACCGTGAAGACTCACATCAGACTCTATGGACACCTCCGGCTGCAGGCCAAAAATGGCTCTGCCTTTCCAGACGTCCAGATTGAGGATCCACCAGCAGAGTTCGTCTCTCGTCTCCGCGTACAGAGAGATGTGATCTCCATATGATAGGCCTCTGCGCAAGGGCAAAATCTGAAGGGCACAGTAGTGCAAGGGTCCAGGCACCTGGACCGACGCCGTCACGAGGCCAATCACACAAGCCAATTGTCTCAGGGAAATCCGACGATGAGACAGGGTCCGACAGATCTTCCTTCCTGATGGAACGAACTTTGGAGGCAGGTAGATTCAAGGTCTTGTCGATTGAGTTGATCAAGAATCCCAGAAACTCCATCTTTCTTGCTGGAGTCATTTGTGACTTCTCCCAATTCATGAGGAAACCAATCTGAGAGAGGAGGTCCACGGCCCACCGTAGATGGAGCCGAAGGGTGTCCGGATCCTGGGACAGGATGAGGATTATCAGTTGGACGAGCCCGCAGCAGAGCCATAACAGATTGAAACATCTTGATGAAGCACCAAGGTGCCGATGAGAGGCCGAAAGGCAGGCAAGTAAACCGCCACCTCTCTCCCCCCAAAGAAATCGCAGGAAGTCCCTTGAGTCTGTGTTGATGGGAACTGTGAGGTAGATGTCTTTGAGGTCCAACTTCACCATCCAATCTGCGGTGAGGAGTAAATCACGTAGAAAGTGGATACCGTTAATTTTGTAGTGCCTCTAGCACACCAGGGCATCAATGAGGTTGATCACGGGTCCTTGATCTGTCCGCCCTTTTTCTGAAACAGTTGCTCATATATGCATGAGGGGTTGGACATGCAGGTTCTATCGCCCCTTCGAGGTGTAATTCCTTCAGTTCTGCTTTAACCAAGCGCAGGTTGGACATGGAGAATACAATAGGATGGGGAGGACACAACTGCACAGGGGTCATTACAAATTCTTTGCGGTACCCTCGGACTGTCTGGAGGACCCAGGCGTCCGAGGTGACAGAGGACCAAATTTTAGAAAAATGAGTGAGACTCCCCCCCCACAAGTAACTGGGAAAAAAGGTCTCTATTTTACCTTTTTTCCACTCACAGGGGGTACAGCCTTCAAAGAGCACACACAGAAGCAGAGAGGCCGGCCATGGAAGACCGGAAGCAAAGGGGCGTGGTCTGATGACGTCACACACGCGGTCCGATACCGCAAAAAACAGGTGTCAGGCCGTGAAGAAACGGGGAAAAACGTTGGTAGAAGGTGAGCCAGGGCCAGGCAGGCAAGTAACAGATCAAGCATAAAACAATCATAAATGCAGGTGCTGACAAGCAGTAAAAGCACAAACAGATAACTGCATACATCAGACAGCCAGCAGGCTGTTTGTCTAATAGGAAACATACCTTATATACAGCAATTATCAAGCTTTAAAAGGAGGTCTGAAAAATACTTCGCTTACATACAGAGCAGCAAAGAAAGAGGAAGTTGAAGGGTATGATCCTGGGTTATAGGGATGCCTGCATATGAGAGGGTGGAGTTTGAGAGGTCACGTATTAGCATGCCTTTTTCTAATTGGTTTCTCTTTGCTGCTGTATGCTAAGTAAAGAAAGAGATATGCACCATATGATCCTCCGTGTCTTGAAATAAAATTAAAATTATGCCCAAATGAGCCTTTAACCCCTTAAGGACCAAACTTCTGGAATAAAAGGGAATCATGACATGTCAGACATGTCATGTGTCCTCAAGGGGTTAAAGATGCTATCACTGTAATACTGTATCTATATCCTTATATTGCAACAGTGTCTAATTTTAAACAAAGAGATACACATAGCAAGATTAGAGACACAAGATCAAAATCTTTTCAGAGTATTTGTAATTGGACTAGTATAGTGAGCTCTAAGGACGTATCTATATTTTATATAGAAGGCATTATGGCCATTATATACAGTTAGCTTTGAGGGCTTATAAATAAGTATTGTACATCACTGTGAATGCTGAATATAAACGTTGGGGCCAAAGACCCTGTGACATTAATTGTGTGTTAAAATATAGTACAACGTCATATGCAGACTTAGAAAGTGCCCAGTCAGACAACCATTTTCAAACCATTTCGACTGGCAATTTTGTCATTTTGATGAGTTAATTCTATCAGATTGTGCACAGCAGGTGGCACTGTAGGACACACATTGAATGCAATCTAACAACTGCAAGCAAAAAGTGTTTTAAAGGGCCAATTTTCTCAATTATTTTCCTCTTAGAAGTTTACTTAAATTGCACTTAACTGTAATCAGTTCTCTCTTTTCCATCTTCACCCTTCAAAATAATCCATTCTCTGTTTGATCACATGTAGCTAATTTTGCTTCCTGGATATCTTATTCTTTAAGGTTAGAGGACATCCACAACTCGTCGTTGATTCAGAATGTATTCGAAAACGAGAAATGCTTAATAATGTGAATATATTAATATTTAGCTAACTGGGATGACTTTTCACGCATAATTTATTAACATGATTTGTGGGTAAGTCAAGATCAGATTTTATTGGGAGGCACATTATTTTATAATGGAAGTGAATAACTTTCACTACACTACATTGAAAGTTCCATGACATGGAAGAAGGGTGGAACAGAGACATGGATGGAAGGGGGGAAGGGGGAGCGGGGGAGGGGGGAGAGACGTGAATTCTTCAATCCATAGGGGAGATGTGAGCTGAACGGACAGTCCGGCTACATCTAAGGTGTGACACATTACCTACCTGGCTGAGATTGCACTTTGCAGAGGAATTAAGTGTGTGTGTGTATATATATATAACTGCCCCCCTACTTTTGTCCCTGGCCCACCATGTGCCCCCCCCCCCTAAATATGAATCCTAGAGATGCCACTGTTCAAGTTGTTGCCTTGGCCTCCAAATTCCTCAGATCTTAAATCAGTTTAGCATCTGGGATGTGCTGGAAAAACAAATCTCATGCCCTACCTCCCAATTTGCAGGACCTAAAGGGACACTATAATCACCAGAACAACTACTGCGTAATGTATTTGTTCTGGTGAGGATCTCCTACTAATGTCTTGATGTAAGATACCACATGACATGTTCAGAGGTCTTGTGGAGTCCATGTCTTGATGCATCAGACCTGTTTGGCAGCACAAGTGGTTTTAATGATTTGGCTGATTTATAGTAACTTGAATTTTATAACCTTTCTATTATCACAAATGTAAATGCATTAATCAAAGAGTGTGTTCTCATATACTTTAATGGATCTCCTTGCAGGTGTTCTCCAAATGATGCAGACTAGAATTGGTGCCTTGCAAAGTGCAATTGATAGGTATGTATACATACAAATGTCTTTTATTGGAAGCCTATAAACATATCTTGTTGGTGATATATATATATTTTTTTAATTTGTTTATAGAATTAGAGCAAAAATTATTGATCCATACAACAAGATTGTGTCGCGGACTGCACAGCTGGCACGTTTACAGGTAGGCTGTATTATCTGCGTATTTCTGTATTCTTATCTATGTAATTTTAAACAGACAAACAGGGTTATTCACTAAAGTGAAATAATGCCAATATATCCGAACCGGAACCTTATAATTTTCCCAGTTTGACTACTATATCCTTATGTCCTGGTAAAATATTGTATAAATAAATGTAACATTCACTTTGAATTCTCATCATAGTGAATAACCCTGAATGTGCTATTTACCAAGCTTGGGTAAATATAGCTTAGGGTTACCTGTTAGAGAAAAGAGATAATTATCCACTTGTCTGTTTGCAGATTAGACTAGTAAATTAATGGAATTTGCATTTTGCTCATTACACCTTGCAGCCTCACTCACATACTATTCACAGCACCTTCACAATCTACACTTACAAACTGTCAAAGATAGTTATTTATAGCAAGCAATTCTAGATTGATGATCTCAAAGTGGAGCAATCAGGATAGGTGTAATTTTTTCCTGTAACTGTTCCACCCCACAATGATTCAGACATTAAAGGGACACTCCAGGCACCCAGACCACTTCTGCCCATTGGAGTGGTCTGGGTGCCAACTCCCACTACTCCTAACCCTGCAAGTGTAATTATTGCAGTTTTTTATAAACTGCAATAATTACCTTGCAGGGTTAACTCCACCTCTAGTGGCTAGACAGCCACTAGAGGTCACTTCTCCTTCATAGCACAGGAAACCTGTGCTAGAGCGTCGCTGGACGTCCTCACGCTGTGTGAGGACCTCCAGCGTCGCTCATTTCCCCATAGGAAAGCATTGAAATTATTTTTCAATGCTTTTCTATGGGGAGCGCTAATGCGCATGCGCGGCATTGCATTAGGTCTCCTCGGCCGGTGGGCGGGATCAGTCTCGCCCACCGGCCGACGCAATACAGAGGAGGAGCGGAGCGGAGGAGGAGACAGCGGCGAGGGACATCGCCGCTGCCTCAGGTAAGGGGCTGACTGAAGGGGTTTTCACCCCTTCAGTAACTGGGGATTGGTGGGTGGGAGGGAGAAGGACCCTCCAGTGCCAGGAAAACGGATTGTTTTCCTGGCACTGGAGTTTCCCTTTAAGTAAATCCCTTTAAGTAAACCCCTTTATTTAATAATATGCCTGGCATGCTGTTGGTTTTAATTTATTAACCATATATTACACTGATTATCAGGACAGTATCTGGTAAGCCCATCTAACGTATACTTTGAAGCTCTTTACCTCCCTAAGATTCCACAGGAGAACCTCCATCTAATTACATGCAGTACTTTGAAATATGTACCTTGGAGGCAAGAGGCTTTCATTAGCAGATACATCTTGTTACTAGGTTCATTATACCCAGCGCTCTCAGTCCCTGATGCTTTCACACTTCTTCCTGCTTAAAGGGACAACTGAACGTATACTTACTGCTCATTTTAATGCAATACAGAGACAATGCTTTGGAAATCAAGAGTTCAGAAATTCAAGTAAGATACATTTAAATGTATTTTTTTCCTGACTGTTCGAGGAATCCAAATGTGAAACCCTGCTTTTTATTTGAGACAGGCCAAACCCAGCCATTTCCAGACTTCATGGCTTTTTATGGGAGAGTTAATGAGAATGCATGTTGTTCATAAAAATTATTATTCTATTTTATTAATTGACTGGCCACTCTCACCTTCTCAAATTCAACAGCAAGTGGCTTCTTGTTTCTTGCTTTGCATAGCCCATTTTAGTAGGCAGTATTTGCCTTTATGCTTTCTCCATGTACTATGTATTTTCTAAAGAGCTATGTACATGTGATTGTGTGCATTGTTAATTGTACTTTTTTGTGGAATTTGTCTCAGGTTTTCTTTCTTTTTTTTTTTTTTCTCCATTCTTAATTTTTTCCACTATTAACTCGAAATCTGACTTCATGAAACAGCAGAATGAATTTAAACCTTTTATTTATCAGCTATTAATGTGTGTTGTACAATAATTTTGGCTTGTGGAAGAGTCTTGCACTTAATTATATTAAATTAATTCCAGAAAGCAACAAACTGCATTTAGCAGTGGGTACTGAATCCAAATTGCAAGGAAAAAAAAACAGCTGTTAGATTGCAATTGGGAGTCCATTACTTGTAGCCCAAAGCTAGACTACACAGGAAAATGGTATTGCATTAGGCCATATGGTTTTTCTTTAGGTGACAAATGAAATAAACTCCCATTAAGCATACTTTACAAATTTGATAATCTGCACTAACATTGCACCCAACAAAAGACCCATGGAACAAACTCATGTGAGGTTAAATAAGTGAGGAATTTTGCATAAGATATTGTAGTGCAGATCTATTCTGTAGGGAAATGATGTTGAAATATTAGAACCACTTCTGAATATTTATTCTAAACTTCACAATGTAACCTTGTGGTTTTCATGAATGTACTCTTTCTGATAATAGTCCTTCTTTGGATATTATGATATTGTCTACGCCAAGGGTTCCCAATTATTTTTTCCCGTGAAACCCTTTGACACAGTGTATCAACATCACGGAACCTCGACCCAACCCCCCCTTCCCCCCAAGAAAAAATAAATAAAATTGCGTTGTTTTTTGTATGTGCCAGTGTGTGTCTGTTTGTCAAGGTGTGTGTATCTGTGTTTGTATGTTCCAGTGTGTGTATCTGTGTGTCAATGTGGGTGTGTGTGTATCTTTGTTTGTATGTGTCTGTGTATCAAGGTGTGTGTATCTGTGTTTGTATGTGCCAGTGTGTATGAATCTGACACACAGATACACACAGTGACACAGATGCACACACCTTGACACACAGTGTGTATCTGTGTTTGTATGTTCCAGTGTGTGTATCTGTGTGTCAATGTGTGTGTGGGTGTGTATGTATCTGTGTGTCAAGGTGTGTGTATCTCTGTTTCAGTGGTTACTCTGTGTGTGTGTGTGTGTATATATATATATATATTTGTATGTATGTATCTGACACACAGACACACACATCTTGACTCAAAAATACAAACACACTCAGATAGACATACACACACACTGACACACACACACACATCCAAACACACTGATACACACTGGCACATACACACATACGGACATACCCACTTGGATACACACAGTGACACATATACAAATCTTGACACTCAGACACACATACTCTTGGACAGACACACATACACTCTCACTGACAAACACATACTCTTTTACAGACACACGTACAAACACACATACATTTTCACTGACACACATACACACTCACACACTTACACTGACAAGCACACATACACACTCACTGACAAGCACACATGTACTGTTTGACAGACACACAAACACATACAAACTCCCTAACAGACACACAATTTATTATTTTGTAAAAATGTTACCCCCCCTACCTTTGGGAATGCTGGCATGGAGTCTCTATGTCCTATCGGTCCAGTGGGGCTGCTGGGCTGAGCGTGCAGTCACTGGGGCTCAGTGGGGCTGCTGGGCTGAGAGTGCAGTCCCTGGAGGCCAGTGGGGCTGCTGAGCCACTGGCATGCATGTGGCGAGGGAGCAGTGATCTTGCTGCTCAGTTCCCTCATGTGCCGCTTAGTGATGCCGGAGCCGGAGTGACATCATATTTCCGGCTCTAGCATCACTGTTGTGCGCGCGAGGGAGCTGACCAGGGAGATCACTGCCCACTGCTCTCTTGCCGCCCGCAGCCATTTTATTTTAAAACATTTTTGGCAGGACACCAATTGGGAAATGCTGGTCTACGCTAAACAGGAAGCAAACTCTGCTCCTAAGTTTTCAAAAACATCCATACATTTATGATTTTGTAAAGTGCATAAAGAGCCCCAGCTGGGGATGCACCGAAAAGGGTGAAGTAGGGTCACTCCATCAGCTTAATTGTTTAGTGTTAGACAGAAACCATAAACTAAGCTGAGTACAGAGATTGGGACATGATTATATAACCAAAGTCTCATGGCAAATCCAAACATGTGGGGCTGGACTAGACAGCTGGTCTTTTGATTAAAGTAGTCAGTAACTGGTGCTCAAACAGGTGCACCTTCTTTAACCCCTTAAGGACCAAACTTCTGGAATAAAAGGGAATCATGACATGTCACACATGTCATGTGTCCTTAAGGGGTTAAGGGTTGGCAGATCCCCCCATCTTTTACTGGACACAGCACTTAAACAACCTGATGGTCAGCAACTGACAGTGTTGCCCTGTATAATGTATAACTCAAGTCATAGAATTAATAATTCAGCATATGAATTCTTCATACTCCAGGGCATCACATTTCATTGTAAGTAGAACTGCAGCAGCCTCAACACCTTACCCAGAATTCATCCTTGAGAATACACATTTAGCAACCCCAAAGCTTTAATTATTTTAAGGTCGATTGCTGTGAGTCAGTCTTGCAGTGGCATAGGACTAAACTAAAGTGGGCACAAAATACAGCCAACTTTACTGGCCACAAACTGGAGATGCCCACAAGACACTCAGTGTCTCCTCAGGTTGTCCCTATCCTGAAATCCCCAGTGATGCAAATGACCCATTCACATACTCAGCTCAGCCAATAAGAGTTCAGTGTAAGCTGAGTTGCTGATATGACTGTTTCCTGCAGCCAGTTTCTCAGAAATGCAGTTTTCAACTGCAAGGCTGTATGGGCAGCATCTTTGCCCTAAAATCACCTGTTATGCATGATTAGTTAGTTACTCTTATTTTCTGCAACACTTTGCAGAGCTCAAGATGGCTGTGTTTCAGCCATTATTATTATTGTATTATTTATATAGCGCCATCAGATTCCATAGCGCTGTGCCATCGGTGGACTAACATACATGTAATTGTAACCAGATAACTGGATGTACAGGAACAGAGGGGATGGAGGCTTACATTCTAGAGGGAGGGGGGTGTAGTGACACAAAGGGTAAAAGTAGAGGTACAAAGTAGGTTGTTAGAAAAGTATTCACTTTTCACTTAGTAGGTAATTTTTGACAGTTGCAGGAGAGGAGTCATGGGGGTGAGGGATAAAAACCTGCTAACAGTTGAATTAATATGCGTTTGAGTGTTTAATGATTTTTTGAATGAGTGGAGACTGTGTGAAAGTCTTACGGAGAAGGGAAGGGAGTTCCTCAGAAGAGGTGCAGCCCTGGAGAAATCTTGGAGGCGAGCATCAGAGGTGGGAGTACGGACAGAGGATAGATGTAGGTCTTTGGCAGAGCGCAGGGGCCTCAACAGGACATTCTTGTGTATTAGGGAGGCTAGGTAGGTTGGGGCAGCATTATGTAGGGAATCGTAAGCAAGCACCAGAATTTTAAATTGAGCCCTAAATCTAACTGGAAGCCAATGCAGGTACTGATAGAGTAGGGAGGCGTGAGAGGTGCGAGGGAACAGGAAAATTAGCCATTTGCTTAAATATCAGGAACAAAGTACTGTTGTACGATATTAAATTTAGCTGGACAAATATAGATAGTGGTTCAACACAGTATAAAAAAAAAAACTAAACAGTGTCTCCCTCCCAATGCTTTCCCTTCCTCACAGACACAGTGTCAGGTCTGCTGCTGAGGGGCAGTGATGTGAGCCTTATGTGAGGTTTCCTGCAGCATAGCCAGTTCCAGCCACTGATCCCCCTGTCCCTATACACTGCACACATACCTTGGCAGTCATGATGTACGGAACTCACACTTCACATAGAACGCTGCCCTGGAATGTCCCAGCGCTGTGCTCTAGTCAGGCGCACACCGGATTTTGATTGGCTGCCGCAAGGCCGGCCTCCCGTGCCTGTGATGTGACCGCGGCGTCCTTCTGTCCTATAGAGGAGACGGTAGAAGGCTGCTCTCCCCTCCTGCGCTGGCCCTGGAAGGGGAGGTTTAATTCTAAGCAATATTGATACATTTTTGACCGAAATGGGTTAGGCCCATTTTCAACCGAAAATTTCCAGAGCCGAAATTTCGGTGCATCCTCAGCCCAAGCCTAATTTATTATACTATAATTGCAGGTGGGTAATATTTGTTAACCCACTTTTCCAAAGATAATATCCCAGAGGGAAGTTGAGAATAGAGCACTACTGTGTAACCATACTGTGGTTTCTATCCATCTAGATGGTTGTTCTTTACATGCGACTTAACAAGTCCTGTAGATTCCAGGATCTGGGGTGTTTTTTTTAGCTCCTCCTGTTTTGAACGTATATATTTATTAGTGTGAAAGTTTGTTAATCACAAGCTCAGTCCTTTCTGTTGCTTTTTAAAGTGTTTAATTTCTTAAACAGGGCATTTTAGTGTCTCTCAAGAAAAATTCTTCTTTCCCCTGCCACAAGCCATAATGCTGCCACACAAATGTTGTTGTGTAAAAGACACTTACCATTATTTGATTCAGAATAATCATGTTTTACAGTCCGCTTGTGATTTGCTTCGGAGAATTATACGCATTTTGTATCTCAGCAAGAGACTTCAAGGTCAACTGCAGGGGGGGAGTAGAGAGATCACCAAAGCTGCTCAAAGCCTGAATGAGCTGGGTAAGTTGGCTCCAATGTGTGTTTATGTAATGCAATAAAACTTCTGTTCCCTTAAAGGGTCAGTCTAGGCACCATTACCACTATGGTGTCTTGTTGTGGGTATGGTGCTGGGAGTCTTCAGCCGCCATCCCAAGTGTAAAATGTATACTGTTTTTGAATGGTTTGAAACGTATTTGAGTCCCATGGGCACTACCAGTCTTGCCACTAAAATGTCTGACACTCTCAGCCAATGAACAGAGAGGAAATTGATATATCTGAAGTTCCCCTTCAGAATTAGCTATATCAGAAGAGGAAATGGACCACTGGGAGACCCATGTAAGCTTTTACAATAGGTTTTCTATGTAATACCAGGATAATGCCAGGAGAGAGCTGGCACCGTAACCATTATAGCATACTGTAGTGGTTATTGGGTACAGCACCTTGACTTACCCTTTAACTCACTTGGTCTGTGATGGTGGAAGCAGCATTGAGGTAACTTCCAGTAAGTAAAATCTACCACACAGGAATTTAAATACTAGATTTTGATTAACATGCCAGAAAATCTATAGTGGATGTATTGTTTGAATACAATTATTCCCCTTACTATATGCCCCCACCTCAAAGCTGTCAGGCAGCAGACATGCAAGTTATGTGTTTGCTGTCGTACATGTGACCAATTTTTGCTTGCAGAATGTGTGCACACCAAGCCCACAACGTAGACAAAGGAGAGGGAGAGAGACTTTGCTCACTAATCAGCGAGGCTGCCATTAGTTTTTTTTGCAGAAGTTCTCTTAATAGGGGATAGATTACTTGTCCCATAAATCCTTGATGCACAGAGTTTTATAGTAGAAGATCATACCTCACGGACAAGAATGAGACACTCCTGATTAGAGCATCTCTGATGTTAGGAGTCTGCATGTAACTGCATTGAACAGTGGATGCAATAAGACAAGTTGGACATGCACAAACTAGTGATGAGGGTCGTTATCAAACAAACTTGCATTTCTCTGCCATGGAACACTGAAATTCTTGCATTTTTATTGGTATTGCTGCTGGGTAAATAGAGTATATCATACAGAGATATTATGAATGGATTAAGATGCGCTGCTGACTGCTTCATAAGTTCACTATACTGACTATTTAGAGTTTCAAGCTACACTACTGTACATCTATAGCAGGAAGTGATGTCTGTATACTAATATATGAATCTTAATTTTTAATGGTTTTTGAACTAGGGCATAGATAAATAGCATATGCAGATTGAGCAAAAATGTGTTAAGATCTCTGTCCAGCATACTGGGAAAAATGAATTCTATCTTTCTTTTGCTTGTTCATCGTTTGCAGAAATATTGAGAATTAGAACTATTGTAGAATATTCCTTATTTTGCAATGCTTCAGGTTTACAAGAATAGGAGGAGTAACTGCAATATTATAAGGTATAGAAATGCAAGACATAAAACGTGTAAACTACTCTGTATTTCTAAGGAATACAAAAGCGTTCTCAAAATTGCAATATAATATAAAAAACAAATTAACAATAAAATGTCCGACTCTCAGCTGTTATTTTACTGCTATTGATTGGTAACCTCTGTAGCCTCTCCCGCCAAAAACACAACACCACTTACAACCAACATACACACACACAACTCCACAAAAGCCTCTCACACACAATATACCAAGCAACCTCCAGGAATACCCACAACACCACACACAATTCTGCATGCAGCCCACATTCACACACATAATATGATATGCAGCTCAAATACTTACATATCATTGACAATACCACAAACTGCACATGCATGTACACAGTTAAACACAGCCCACATACATACACACATACACACATACACACACATACACACACACACACACACACACACACACACGTTAATTTAAAAAAGAAAATTAAAAAAATCTTTGGACCAGCGCTCTGAAGTACTACAATGGCGTGTTTTAAAACAGTGCTATTTTTATGGCTATCTTAAGAAAGCAAAGTGTTTTATCTGGTTGAATAAAAGTTGCAGTGTTTTTTATACAGTCTGATCTGGTTGTTGAAAGTATGCCTGTACTCTTTATTAATGGGCACCAACTGAAGAAAGGCCCTACTAACATTCTTGTATAATGCTTATCTATATACTAGAAACCATTTCTTTATTCCCTATGTTTTTTCTAAAATCCAAGGTGTTAAGAATAACATTTAAAGGTTATGCCTGGACGTCAGAGTATCTGCGTTTGCCATATTTTTTTTATTGGAACTTTGCAGGGCTAGAGAATGTAATGGAGTTCTCACTGAGAGTAGTACATAAACATCCCAGTGGAGAGCCATATCTCAGCTTGTCTCTATTGACACAAGAACTTGCTCTATGTAAGGGAACACAACTTAAGGCTTTTATGATCATCTGCCTCATGGCTTTTCTTCTATAATTAGTAGTGTAAAGGATCTTGTGACATCATTAATGTCTCATGCAATTAAAGTGCAAAATCTATACTTGGGAATCTGCGACTTTTTATTTACCTTTTATATTTTCTGCTCAAACTGATGTAAGTGTAAATGACATTCATATCATTAAACAAAAACAATAGGGAATAATTTCCTTACATTTTGTAAAGCATTATACTGTATAGATAATGCCTTAAACTATGCATATCACGTCAAATATTAGAAAAATAAAATATTTTCAAACAATGTTTGCAGATCCCTCCCTGAAGAGAAAGAGACACCATCAATCAGGGGCCCCTCCATTCTGGTTAAGGGACTTATTTATTTATTTCGTTACTTTGGTACTTTTTTTTTTTTTATCCCATAAACTCTTGTCCAACAGAGCCACATGCACAACATAATTCCCTTGCCATAGTGCAGCTGAGGATGTTTCAGGCTTAGAAAGTTTGGTTCCCTGTCATGTCTCTCTACATTCTCTTTTTCTTGTTTCTCTGCATGGTCTTTTTTCCCCCTACCAAATGTATTTCTCCCCATCTCAAACGGGACGTGTCTCTCTTCTCCAGCCTTCTGTCTCTTTCCTACTTCTCTTCCGGTCTCTCTTTTAACCAACTGTTGCAGTACCTCCTCATAGGGCTGCACGATCCTGGCACCCAGCAGTTCGTCATTTGGCCGCCAATGCTCCTTGCACTTCCCAATGTTGTCACACCTCATTCTGACGTCATTCATGGTGCGGAACACTTACATAGTGCTTCTTGTAAAGCACGTAGAAGGCATGGATCACAGGAAAGGCCGGCAAACCATCCTTTCCAGAACAGCATGTCTACAGCCAGAGAACCTTGCTTCTTAAGTGGCAGCTCAGGTTGCCTTTCAATCAATCTCTCTTGATCCTAGTGCTACTATGAACCTTAGCTCACCCCCATATTACAGTGGAGACGCAAGTCAGTGAAGAGGGTTCATTATCTGGTAGAGTTACACTTTGAAACAATATGAACAACCAGCACACTAGCCTTACAAGTGAAGTGCAAATTGAAAAAAAACTTAATGTAATGGTATTTTCACTTTTCACAGAAATTGTAGTAAATACAGCAGGGATTTATTAAAGTCCTCAAAACCTATAACAAACTCAAAATTATCCAAACAAAATATGTAAAAAAACCAATTAGGGTAGTACACAAAGAGACCTAACTGGTGCTATTTTCCTTGATTTTGCCTAGACCTTAGCTCCACGACACGACATTATACTGCAAAAACTCAGGTATTTAGTGATCGCTAACCTGGTTTCGATTATATGTATCGGATCGATCGTAATATGGGTCCATTTCTCACAGCGACTCACTCTCCCACACGTGTGGTGTTCCCCAAGGTTCCATACTTGGCTCCCTACTATTCACATTATTCATAAATGATCTGCCAGATGTCTGCAAAGCCTCAAATGTACACACGTATGCAGACGTCACAGTAATCTACGCAAGCAAATCCGAGCTACCGCAGCTTGAGGCTGTGCTCAGAGACCAGTTCTCAGAGATAGAAAAGTGGATTGCAAAAAGCAAACAAATTACAAAATTCCCATCTATGCATCAAAACAATCAAATAGCACACTGACCGCAGTCCACTCTTTCATATACTTGGGTATGTTGTTAGACCCCAATCTATTTTTTGGCCTCCACATTGCATCAAAACTTTATCCAAAACTAGGTGCCCTGTACAGAAACAAATCCTGGTAAGCCCCACAGTAAAGGAAAAGATTGAACAGCAAATGCTGATGCCAGTCATTGATTATGAGGATGTAGTATATTCACCTGCACGGCAAACCCACCTTAATAAATTTACTAGATTGTATATCTCATTCTGCCGCTTTGTGCTACAATGTAATTACATGTCCCACCATTGTGACATGCTAAAAGAACTAAGATGGCTGTCGCTGGAATCCAGAGGCACCCTTCATCTTTGCAGCCTTGTGTTTAAGAGCTTTTCTGGGAAGCTCCCACCCTACCTGAGCAGATTGCTTTTCCCATCTCCTCTAACCTCCGATCCACTACCAGCACATTATTTAGTCTACCTCAATACAAAAAGAAAGTGTCTCAATCCTCAATTTTCCTGCAGACCACCTCAATTATGGAATGACCTCCTGCACACTTTTAAATCTCCCCCAAGCCCAAAATCCTTTTAAGAGAACCTTCTCTACATATCTCAAAACAGAATGCACCTGTCATGGTTCATTATATATTTCTTACCTGTTCTATGTTAAATTTTGTATGTTATATGTTTGTTTTTGTATTTTATTGTACCCTATTATAACGATGCAATGTTTTGTGGACCCAGGACATACTTGAAAATGAGAGAGATCTCAATGTATCATCCTTCCTGGTAAAATAAGTACACCATAAATATTTGATTCAAGGTAAATCTCACAATTAATGGTGAGATTGTAAGTTCATCACATAAAGAATAAACACCAGTTATGGAATGCTTTCTAGATACTCAGCAGTGCATGTAATAATAATAATGGAAATTCATACTGCAACACCATAAATGACAATATAGCTAAATTATTATAGGACACTTACAAGATGAAATTGTATAGAAAGCCCATCAACACTAATCTGAAGAGTGTAGTCCAGATGATAAAGTGCAAATGAATGGCAAAATAAATTTCTCTTTCCTGAGAATAAATTGCAATAGGGCATACTATAACAGTAGACAAAGTAAAAGAATGGGGGTTGGGTCTGCGCTCTGTGTACAACAGATAATGATATTAAGTCCAATACGATTAATGTCGTTGTGTCCAAAGTTCTACTTTATACGATATCCAGAAGATGTCAGTGGCATAGAGGATAATCCAATTGTTTAAAAATAGAAGAGTTCTTACTTATCATTATCTGTTGTACACAGTGACGCAGACCCATCCCCCATTCTTTTACTTTGTCTATCTATCTCCAGGGACATTAGAGGGAGTCCTTGTTTGGGACTGCTGCCTTCCTGATTAGCGCTGACTCTACTCTTTGGTTTTTGGCATACTATAACAATAATAAATATCCATAAACAAATTAATAAATAATAAAAACTGTACAAAAGCCCAACGCTTTTCATCTTACTATGAAGACTTTATCAGGGTTATCACATTTCCTGAAGTTCACCAGTAATGCATTAACAATATTGTGTTCACAAGACATTTTTTTTTTTACCTTGTTCAGTCTTCCCACAGTTTGCCGTCAGCCAATCCGTCTTGTTCCTATGCACCTGAGATTGTTTGTTCTGATGAATCTAAATTCAGTCTGCGCCAATTTCTTACATTCCAGGACGCAATACTAGGTGGAAAGCATATGTGTTCCACTGCCGTCACTTCATCTCCTGATGCTCATCAGTAACGTGCTGTTGGAACGCTAATGTGATCCAGTTCGGTATATCCGTTAACATCTGCATGGGAGTTTCTTCTCAGAAGTATAAAGTCTCACATATCCTTTCCATTTACCATTTAGAAGACATAAAAAGTAAAGAATTTACCACCATAAACCACTTCTTAGGACTACATTACCAGATCTCAGATTATTAGAATACAAGGCCACTAAGTCTTATCCCTCAGCCATACAAAGACTACCCAAAGGGAGCAGGTGGTAAAATTTCCCTCTGACTCTACAGACAGCAAATGGTGCCCAGTCTGAGTACTAGATAATTTTTTCACATCCGTTCTCGGTTCCTCTACCAAACCTCTACTAGCTTTACAGGACAATGCTCTCACAACAAATACATTCATGCTCTATATTAGGGTATTACTGGTAAGATTAGGCCTTAATCCATCAAATTATTTAAGCAACTCCTTCCAAATTGGGACAGCCTCCACTGCATCTTTCAAAAACATACCAGTAAACACTTAATTAAATCATTAGGACGTTGGAAATCCTCCACTTACGCCAGATACATACCCCAACCCGTGAGGAAAATACACAAAGCTTTACGTAATATGAATATTTAATCGATGGTATATGCTTGTTACTTGTAGGATGAATAAATCCTATTTGGTATACTCATTTTTGCCCTCTTTATTACAGGCCTACCACATCGTTGGTTCCGGCACACCACAAGCGACTTTTCCATATTTCTATATTGTACATATTGGGTCTTTAATTACTACCTTAAAATGCTTTCATAAGTGTCCTAAGCCCTGAACACTAATAAAAAAATAAAAATAAACACACAGCTGTGAAAATTCCTAGTTGGAAAACTGGAATGCGCACCCTCCAAATAAGGTCTTTTAGCCCCCAGAGAACCCGACACACCTATACATGGGTGGTATCACTGTACGCAGGAGATGTTGCTAAA
Organism: Pelobates fuscus; assembly: GCF_036172605.1. NCBI lineage: Eukaryota > Metazoa > Chordata > Amphibia > Anura > Pelobatidae > Pelobates > Pelobates fuscus. The sequence goes on from NC_086319.1 coordinate 220,437,509, forward strand.
CACATATTGGGGTGTTCTTTGGCAGTGACCCTTAATGTCCTCAGTACATGTATTCTTAAATTGCTATGTGTGTCAAAAAAATCACCAATTATTATTTATTTTTTTAAATTTGGCATAGATTGTGGTAAAATGGTTGCATGAAAAAAGTTAAAATACCTCAGGTTTAATACCTTAGGTTATCTTCTTTAAAAAAATATATATATACATGTGAAGTGTTATATGACAGATATCAGTGTTGCAATGTAACTTGCGTTAATTTTGAAAAAAAATGGTTTGGAAAGTACAAGTGCTACTTGTACTTACAGCCCTATAACTTTCCAAAAATAGCTAAGAACATGTTAACATTGGGCATTTCTAAACTCAGGACAAAATTTAGAAACTATTTAGCATGGGTGTTTTTTGGCGGTTGTAGATGTGTAACAGATTTTGGGGGTCAAAGTTAGAAAAGGTGTGTTTTAAAAAAAATTAAAAAAAATTCATCATATTTTATATTCATTGTTTTATAGTAAATCATATGACATGATAAAAATAGCGGTAGCTTTAGAAAGACCATTTAATGGCAAGAGAAACGGTATATAATAGGTGTGGGTACAGTAAATGAGTAAGAGAAAAATTACAGCTAAACACAAACACCGCAGAAATGTAAAAACAGCCCTGGTCCTTAACAGTAAGAAAATTGAAAAACGGTCTTGTCACTAAGGGATTAAACTCCACTATGATTTATATCAGATTAATAGAACATTTTCCAGAGCTAAATCCCATCTTTTAGAATGACTGGAATTTTCCAAACCATTAGCTGGATTTTTTTTTCAGTCTAATCATCAGGATTGTAGTCTTCAAATTTGCGTTAATGGGCTTTTCATACAATTTCTTTCTTCTTGCAAGTGTGGAGGTTCTAATAAAGAAGCTATATTGTCATTTATGATGTTGTACTATGAATTTTCATTAAGCTAGTGTTTATGCTTTATGTGATGAGCCTGCAATCTAACTATTAATTGTGAGTTTAACCTTGAATCAAATGTTTATGGTGTACTATGGTGTGTTTTTTCTGCATTTTTTGTAGATATATTTTGAGTTTCTTAGGCATACACTGTAAGGTGTTTCCACAAACCTTTCCATCTGATAGTTAAAATGAGTTTACCATGAACTTGTTAGAAGGGAAGGCTCTGGAGTGGACCTTCCCTTTTTTGGAACATAATGATCTGCTTGTTTGATAATCCTAGCTCCTTGGTATTTTTTCAGTCCTATTGGTAAAACCAAGGTTGCTAGTAAAAAAAAAAAACTGATTGTTAAAAAAAAGGTTCTATATTGGGAGCAGAGTACGCAACAGAATTTCATACACTAGCTTCTGAAACCTCTTGGAATAATGGCGCCTTAGTTTGTGTCTTTGAGAGGGGATTATCTGAAACCTTACATGCTGCCAAAGACCTTCCTGATGGTGTAGAGCAGGTGTAGTTTAGGTTTAGTTTAATTTAGTTTATGCGAAAACAAGATCTTAAAGTCCTTTGGCTTGCCAGTCCTATTTTATTTTTAATTGAGGTGTGTATTTTGCCATATTATGCTTGTGTTATTTATGGGTGCTGCAGTTGCATTGTAATATTTGTATGAGGGGTGTTTTTTATGCAGCTCTGTGTATATGTAGCAGGGTGGTAGGCCTCCCTAGTGTCCAGTGGGGAGCGGGATGGTCTGGTACAGGTCAAGGGCATGAGTGACAATAGCTGCAGCATGAGATCACTTCCTCTAAGTGCTGCATTGTTTAAATTGCATGATTTCGCTATTACATGACGAAAAGTCATGATTTTATTAAAGACACGGAGGCGAGTATTGTATATGCCTTTCTTTACTGTCCATCAATAGCAGCAAAGGATACAAACAGAATGAAAAAACAATGAACATACAGTAGCATAGGCCCCTCCCTGCACAGGTCCCAGTATAATAGGCAGCACTTCCCTTCCATTTCCCTCTTTCTGAAGATGCGACGCTATACACAAAGTCCATTACAGGAACAGCAATATAGTCCAAAGAGAAGCCAAAGGACGTATAAACTGCAAGCCAAGAGGAGGATCATCACGTCAATAAACAGGGAAGTATAACTGGATAACTTCCCACCAAACTTCATTCAGGGAAGGATTCATACATGTTGAAGCCATCTGCAGGATCGGTTTAGGCTGTGAAAACATAAAGAACAGGAGCCCAGGGGTTAAACCAGTACTTGAGACTAACATCAAGGCCAGACAGTGCAAGGTCCCACCAATATCTGCAGTGAAAGAACCCGATAGACCCAAACTGACATAGTTACATAGTCAAATCCCATCCAACAAAGGCCCTACTTACCGTACCAAGCAAGACAATACCTGTCACCTATACAGTGAAATAAACTGTGGGGGAAAACAAGCTAAACATACCATGGGTAGTCAAAATGGGTGGGACAATACTCGCCTCCGTGTCTTTAATAAAATCATGACTTTTCGTCATGTAATAGAAAAATCATGCAATTTTATCACAAGACACGGAGGCTCATATTGCAAATGTAAAGCCTATTGACCACTGCCTCAAACGTATGAGGAACCGGTCTAAAGTAAAATTCCCGGAAAACCGATTCCCTCGACCAGTCAGCCATCTTCATGAGATCCTCCAGGCGTGCACTTGAAGCCATCATTGAAGATGCAGAGGCTCCCCTGATAGAGTGGGTGCCAAAAAGCACAGTATCAATACTGGCTTGAGAGAGTAGCCATTTAACCCAGCGAGACAAGGTAGTGCTAGTGACTGGGTTAAACGGAGGATGGATAGATGAAAATAGATGGGGAGAGGATGCGGAAGGGTGTAGTTTGGTGCGATCCTCATAATCCATTCAAACCTGTGTTTTAGTAAATAGATTTGAATTTATTCTTATCTATAGTGCATCTACATAAGGAAGGATTGGTTTTCTTACGAAAATAAGTGGAGCTCATCAGAAAAAAGTACTTCAAAGTAACACGATTGCAGGATTGTTTACTTTTTTACTTTCTACTAAGAATTTGAGGTAAACTAAAAGTGATTTTAAATGTAAAGCCAGAGTATCTGAATGGAAAACATAGCTTAGAGAACAATTTTCAATTTCGGCCATTGTACCTTAAATGTAATATTAAATCTTGAGTTCACCTTGAATTCTCACATTTGTAAATAACCCTGTGTGTTAAACTACAAGAAAGTATGATGTAAAATATAAGGTTAAGTGTGGTATTTATAACCGTATACTATTGCTTTTTTACATGTTTGGAAGTGAAAAAGACTTTCACTTATAAGTGGGGCTGCTTGTGATAAGGGAATCTTTTAAGCAAACAAAGAAGTTTGAATGACTATCTGTTCCTGTCCAAATTAGAGATGTTTAAATTGCGTATACGCAGAAGTAAATTCACACTGACACAAGGTTCAGGTTAAATGAAAGAACTTCAGGAAATTTATTAGCATCTGAACAAAGCAGGCTTGCAAGTCCTTTTTAAAGATAAAATTACATCATTGTAAAATCAAGATAAAAAGTGAGGAAACATTGTCAATTGGCTAAGAGAAGAAGTGGTTAGTTAAATGCCCTCCCTCTTGGGTGTTACGTCTTACATCATAACTGACGTCATAAAGCTCTCCTCCAGATTTCAGCGCCATCTTGCTAGCACGAGTAGTTCTTTCGATGGGAGGGGGCATTTTGGCAGCTATCCATAAAGAGTAGCTGGTACCTTTAGTCTTTCAAGGTTAGTATCCTCAGTATTCTCAAGGCCTCTTTGGCAATTATACACTCTATCAATACTATCTGCTACAGTGTGTTCTTTGAATCAGAAGATTCTAGCATTTTCTGCTGACATGCTGTTTCTACGAACAAAGGAATCTTGTAAAGTTTAAACTACGAGGCATGAGAGCTGAATATGAGAATATAGTATTAAAAGGGGCCCAGTAAGGATTATATAGTTTATAAGGGGCCTAATAATGGATATAAGTTATAAGGGGTTAATAATTCTACAACACTTGTGTTTTTTGTTTTTTTTAAAGAATTTGACAAGCAAGTTTTATGCAATTGGAAAAACATATCATGCAAAATGTGCTTCTTGAGCCTTGATTGTTTTCTTGATTGACATTTTAATAGAGTTAGTCTATATGATTTCACAGTTTAGGCTGTTTTGCATTGCATCTGCACAGCGGCACTTCACTTGAGGCATTACATGCTTGTAAAATGACCGTTTTATATCTTGACATAGCATCATGTTATTTATTCTGTTGGCCAAGAGATTTGAATGAATAATCATTTGTTAGTCGTTTAAAGCATTTAAAATTCTCTGTGAAAATAAATGTGACTTGTTTAATTTTAAAGAAAAATATCAGCATCATGTGGAATTACACGGATACGTTTTTGGGCCAAGACAGTCTGCTGCCCGGGACCAAGTACAAAACGGTTCCCTTGGCCTCCAAACTCCCACCCTCTTAAATCATTCATCTAGTAAGTCACTCAGGCAAACACATGCATATTTACAAAATTACAATTATGCACGTAAAATGCATTAATTAACTGAGAGTGCTCAGCTGACGCTCTCTCTCTGATAATGAATGCTCTCTGAATTCTGCAGTTTGTGTAGTTGCCTGGTGCGGACCTTGGTAGGTTTTGCAATGTTCAGCAGTGTTTATAATGCTTGGAGTAGCCCCGTAAGGTGTCTGATTGCTTCCTCTTAAAGTGGAAATGAATATGATATGGTATATATGTTTTTTCAAACTGTTTTTTTCCCATGATGCACATTCCTTCAAGCATGCCCCTACATGCCTTTAGTGTTACTTTTTTTTATTACACACCACAAGTATTTCATGCTTATTTTTTCCTACATTTTAAATGCTATTGTAGGCATCAGATCTAACCAAATTGAGCAATGTTATATTCTTGATGGCTATTTCCTGTCATTTACTAAACATGCATTTAAGGCACATTAAAAGCTAGTGTTAAAAGCTAGAAATAAACCTTGTTCTGTTATTTGACTTGTATGACTTAGTAGAATTTAAAATTACACTAAAATGTATTTTTTTTTTCAGGCCGTGTTAAGTAAAAAAAAATTGGAACACGTTACACTTTAATACACAACGTTCAGTTTTAAGGTTTTTAAATATTTGATTTTGAAAGCAATAAATGTAGTAATAAAGGGTTAATAATAAGCAGACTAGAGAAGATTTTATAGTGAAATGAATGTACCGGTATATACATTCTGCACTGATGTCTAGAAATGAACAATAACCAGTTTTCACAGTATCCCTTGGGGTCACTTGAGATGTTTATTGCTTTCTAAGGTCCTAATTAGCTGTAAGGAAATGTACTTATATGCAAGTCGAAATTCCTATATCCTACATAAGAGCAATTGATAATCCTGTTCCTCTCTAATGACAGTTCAGATAATTTATTTATATGGTGTATGTGTATTTTTAGTTATCTCTAAATTGCTTGAGATTGCAGCTAGGCAATAAAAATACTGAATTTAAAACTCATTACGATGTGGACATAGCTGTGCTAAGAAAACAAAATTCATAGGAATAGGTCATTGTTTAATAAGCAAGGATTTAGCTTTTTACCAGGTTTTATGAAAGCATGAAAACATTTTGCAGCACTGCACAACTATCAGACATAGTGATTTTTATTAAAGGGCTCTTCCAAGCATCATAACCTCTTCGGTCTGGCGGAATAGATTATGATGCCACATTTCCTGGTAATGGGCCAAACTGTTTTGCAATGGTTTCCCCTTATACCCATGTCCCCAGAGCAACAGAATCTGGATGTCAATCCTGCCTGCCTTTCATTTGCTGAGTGCGCCATCTGGCCAGTTTTGTTGAACACTTGTTCCAGGCTAGCTAATGATGCCGCAATGACACTTGAGGTGGAGTTATGCTTCCGGATAGAAGGGGTCTAACTCCATTTGTGCAGCATTTCTTAGCAAAAACTTGCACAGACAAACTCAAGGCACCATGACCACTACAAATCACTGAAGTCGCTATGGTACTTAGAGTTTAATATGGATCCTGGCAAGAGATCTATATACACTTAAATTATAAATAAAAATAAATAATTATAATTGAAACATGTATGTATGTTATAGTGTGTGTTTTGTTTTTTTTGGTCAGTTCTTAATGTATGTCTTCGCTAATGATAAAGAAAACTAGTGTTTTGAAATTGGGAAAAAAAAGAAACATCCTAAATATCACAAAGTCCAAAGTCCAGAACAAGCTTGTATCCATGGAGACAGAATGAAAATGTTCTAATCTAGTCAATAAACTATACATAATTTCTTAAACAGGAATATACACCTCAAAACATACGTCTGTTATTATTAAAGGAGCACTAATGTGTTAGCAATACAAACCTGTATTCCGAATGCTTTAGTGTCCCTAGGTATATTCACCCTCCCCCATTTGCAGTGAACATTTAATAAAATGAAAGGGACACTATAGTCACCTGAACAACTACTGCTTAATGTAGTTTTTCTGGTGAGTACAATCAGTCCCTGCAGGCATTTTCATAGAAAATTCAGTGTTTACTTTAAAGCCTAGGGGCAGCTACAGTGGCCACTCCTCGGATGGCCACAGGAGGTGCTTCCTGGGGCAATGCTGCTCCCCTAAATATAGTAAAATCTTACCTTTATTCCAGTCTGCTTGTGTTGGCTCTGCTCCTGATCTGCCTTCTTGGCTGACATTATTAGAAGTGATGATCTCAGCCAATCAAAATGCTTTCAAATAGGAAGGCATTGGATTGCTTGAGATTGTCAATTCTGATGGAGCCAAACACTGCCCTGGCCAATCAGCATTTCCTCATAAAAATGCATTGAATCAGTGCATCTCTATGAGGAAAGTTAAGTGTATCCGTGCAGTGGGTGGAGACACTGAATGTAAGTGCTGCATAGTGTTCAGCACTGCCCCAGGAAGCACCTCTAATAGCCATTGAGCAGTGGCCAGTGGAGGTGTCCGTAGGCTGTAATGTAAACATTGCATTTTCTCTGAAAAAGCCTGCAGGGACATTAATAAGCTGTAGACATTCTGGAGACTATAGTGTCCCTTTAAGACCACTTGATTAAATGAATATTAAGAAAATGTGTAGAGTGTACTTAATCTGATCCCGGTGGTACTTCTGTAAGCATGCCCTTTTGGGTTTTTTATTTTAGATTTTTTGTTGTTTTGTGCACGAGTCTGAAGTTGTTACTTTTTCAGTTTAATTTTTATTTTTTTTATAGAGGAGCACCCCAATCCCATAACTACTTTTTTAAGTGTCTTCGAGGTTAAACTGTGTGGCAACAAAATTATCTTTCCTGCCTTCTGGAAGGCTTCTTTTTCTGCTCTGCAGTATGAGGAAGGTATAGTTTGCTAAGGAAATCCGATGGTATGTGCTGGTTTTCTCACTGGACACCATTTCATAGGCTAAGAATGTCAGCCCATGCTTCCAGGATATCCGCAGCCACCTGGCTATCCCTTCCTTTTACTGCAGAGTGGAAAGGAATGGAAGCAGAGAGGCAGGACTGCCTGAACACTTCTGCTCCCGTAACAACTTAAATGTTATGGGGGTGGGAGTGTTCCTTTAAGAACATGCATACTACGCAGATTTTTTTTTTTATTCTTTATTTTTATTGTGCGTAAGTTTATAACATTCGCTTGTGAGGTACCCCAAAGGCAATCCTCCAGCGCATTAAAACAGTTAAACATAGAGGTACGTGGTAGAACAAGCACATTTTTTCTGGCTATAAACAGTTTGGTTTTACATTGCTGAGGCATTGTCGTGCTATAACATAACATTGTCATAGGGTTGACTACCAGATTTGACAACTTGGTAATGTTTGAACAGGTTTAGACAATTCGAGTGTAAGGTTAAAGTGAAACAGGCTTAAGCTTGCGTCACGTAAGGTTTGTTGTACTAAACAATAAGGTATTAATCCACGCGCTTTAAACGGTATCATAGTATGAACATACATCAAGATACTTTGTCATGTCATATGAGGAAAGTACACATTTTATAGGTATGATAAAACAGGCTGAACTGTGGATCTGAATAAAAGATCTGAGTGATTACAAGTTTAAAGAAAAGTAAGGTATTGCTTGAAGCATGGTATACGGTAGGTAGGAGCTAAGTAATGGTAAGAGAAATATAGTATAACATGCTCGGATGAACACTGGATATATTATGCCACTGGCCCTTGGCATCAATTATACGTGCATGACAAAATGGGACTCCCTGCAGTACAACTGTGGTTAGCAGTGGTGTAAGAAAATTACTCATGCCACGTGGGTAATAAAATTAAAGCAAAATAAAACAATGGAGCAAAATAATTACACTATGTGCCTGCTTGGCCAACTGTTATAAGTATCAGGCTGGGCTAGCTGATTATAATGCTGCTGTGTGTGGCCTAGCGCGGAGGGAGGCCTATGGCCGAGGCAGACTCCGCTTTTGTGACTAACCAATGCCCATCTGTGGCTGTACATAGTCCTGGCCTGTGGAGTGCTGCGGTGGGGTATTTCTGCTGTGGCCTTTGCCCTTGCTCGGTATCGCGGGAGAGTCCCTGTGTAGTGTGGTCCACGGTAGGTGTATCAGGGCATCCTCTGTGCTCTTTTCGGCCTGCCTGGGAGACTGTCGCTGGGTTCCTCTGGTCTCGGCCACAGATGAGGTCGATGCCATTTTCTTCCAAATGCCGCGAGGGTCTCGGGTTGCTTGGCGCCTGATACGGGTACCTTGGTTCTGTAGCCGTAGTCTGGGTATCTTGGTAGCAGCCGTTGTGGCCCTTTGCTCCTGCGGGTTAGTGTCAGATTGTTCTGGTGTAATTTCCCCACAAGGAGGGCAGGTACTCCGAGGCCCCCGCCTTTGCTTAGTCTCCGATGCAAGTCTCTTAGTCTTGGACTGTGAGGGTAGCGTTTTAGCTTCCAGTTGCTGCCAGAATCTCTCAAATGCCTTGTCTATGCGTTGCAGTATGTCGTTTGTGGAGCTTGCCAGTGTCAGCTTCTTCCCGTGCAGCACATGCCCCTGGTCAGGGAACTCGTCTGTCATCTTCGGTGGGTGAGCCGGAGTCTCCATGTGGCAGGAGTCTGTCTTTCGGGTGCAGTGTGAGTTCTCTAGGCTAGCCAGTGGGGACCGGGATGACCCCCGCCGGTCTATAGGGGGAGGGGAACCTTGATTGAGTGTCTTACCGCCAGGCAAGGCAGTAGGAGAGCGGCCGCCTCTCCCCCGCCCGGTCGCTGGTAGGCCGCAGAGCCTCGAGGCAGAGTTTCCAGTGGCGGAGAAGCTCGTGAGAGGTATCCCCAGCATCACCGGTATGTCGTGAACAGGCTTGGTTCTGCTCTGCGGTCGGGTAAGTTATTTGTTCGGGTGTTTTGCCTTGTGCAGGTTGTCAGTCGTAGGAGCCCATGTAGCACACGTCTTGCTTGATCAGTGACCAGGCTCCGCCCCCACGCATATTTGTTTTTTAGAAGAATTATTTATTTTTAGGATGTAAAAATAGGAAATACAATTTACAGATCATAATAATACCAGACTGTATGTAACATGATACAAAAATGACTACTGTTATGCATAAAATGATTTATTTATACATGCAGAATAGTTTAATACACAGTGGCTTCTTGGCTGCACTGTAGAATTTCTATTTCTACTGCTGAGATGTAGAACGATGTAGTACATCAAGGAAGAATTGCCATGGAAATGCCATGGAGTCCAAAATATGTGCACATAAGAGGTAATACATAATTAAATCATGTCACAGCATGTTTTTATGCCTCAGTTATATTGTACCCTGCTGCACAACATATGTATGAAATTTCATATTTTGACCATACAAATTTAAGACTTCAAAGGTTTGTTCACTAAACACTGAATTAGAAAATTTAGGCAAAAATTGTTGATTTGAAAAAAAAAACTATACCATGGTTTTTGCTATTTCATCCTAGATTTTGCAATTATGATTTCATTTCACCACTATTTGGAGTTTAGTGAATAACCATGAAATTAATCTCTTTTTCTTGAGAACATTTTCTCCAATTAAGGTAAATTACTGACATTACCTTTAAAGGGGCACTCCTCTGCTCAAATACAAAATAAAAATCTCTCCTCCGTTAGATGCTCACCCAGTCTCCACTCCTTTAAAAAATCGTTAAAAACCCACTTCTTCATAAAAGCGTATCAATTAAACTGTTAATAGCTCCTGACTGATTCCTCTTCTGCAACTGTCACTAGTCTAATACTATCCTTACCTGTTTGTGTCATTTTACCCCACTCCCTCTAGCATGTAAGCTCATTGAGCAGGGTTCCTGTGCGTCCAACCTGTCTGGTTATAACTACATGTCTTTTCGTCCACCCATTGTAAAGCGCTGCGGAATTTCATGGCGCTATATAAATACCATAATAATAATAAAACGTTTAAAAAAAAAAAAAAAGATAATTTTTAGAATCACTGTAGAATAGTAGATATAACCCAATTGAAAACTTACTTGTATTTTTTTCTATATATATATATAAATATTTATTAATTTTTTTCAGATATAAAAAAAGGACAAACAGTCACATATCATCGAATATACAAAATTAGACATCCCAAGACCCCTAACAGTCCCAATTTACTTATTAATCAAGTAAACATTGGTCAGTCTACTTTAAGATTCAATAATGCTAAGACATTGACAAACTTTAAACCATAAAAAAAAAAAAAACACGGTGGGCTCTAATCATTATATGAAAAAGGATAAAAATAAATAAAGGGTTCACAATTCAAATCTCGATATAACACATCCTACATTTTAACCATATTTTATACACAGAACCCGTATCGCACAATCTTGTGGGAGTAGAGAGGGTAGAGAGATGCGGGGAGGTGACTTAAGACATTAAATAGAAATTGATATACAACCATTCAGAGAAGTCGAGACCCCTAATTTTACCCCAAAACACTGGGAAAACTTATTGACTCGAGTATAAGACTAGGGTGGGAAATGCAGCAGCTACTGGCAAATTTCTAAATAAAATTAGATCCCCCCAAAATTATATTAATTGAATATTTATTTACAGTGTGTGTATATAATGAATGCAGTGTGTGTATGTGATGCAGAGAGTTGGTGGGGGGTGGGCATTTTTATTATGTTTTTTAAGTTATTATTATTATTATTATTTTGTATTTTTTTATATTATTAATATTTTTTATTTTATTTTAATATTATTTAAAAAAAAAAAAATTGTTCCCCCTCCCTGCTGGCTAGCTGGCCAGGGAGGGGTGCTCTCATTTCCTGGTGGTCCAGTGGATGGGCTGTGTAGGAGGGGGGCTGGCAGCAAGCTGTAACTTACCTTTCCTGCAGCTCCTGTCAGCTCCCTTCTCCTGCGTTCCGGTCAGCTCCCTTCTCCTCCACTGTAAGTCTTGCGGTCTGACTGCCGCGCGGAGCATTGCTACGGTAACCCTGCTCTGACCCCGCGGCTCTCGCGAGACAGTGGAGGAGAAGGGAGCCGACCAGCACGGAGGTGAAGGGAGCTGCAGGAAAGGTAAGTTACAGCTTGCTGCCAGCCCCCAACAGGACCGCCGGGCTTGTAATGAGCCCGGCGGTCCTTGTCTGTATTATGGCAATGTAAGTTGCCATAATACAGACATTGACTCAAGTATATGTCGAGTGGGGGTTTTTAAGAAGAAAAAATGTGCCGAAAAACTCGACTTATACTCTAGTATATACAGTATATAACTTAAGCTTCCTTGATAAAGTTGTTCCATATACTCCATCCATATTTAGTTATGGGCAGGGGCTCTCTCTCCCATGGGCATAGCAACGGGGGGGGGGATGGCGGGGACGCATCCCCCCCAGCAAATCATGCGGGGGGGGGGGGGGGACAGGTTATGGAGAAATCCTCCCCAGCCCCGCCGGCCCCCTCATGCTGCAGCCGCCCGAGTGCTCTGTAGAGAGCCTCAAGCGGCTGCAGCTTTGCCCGGGTCCATGTGGGCGCACCGCTGGGGCGCAGCATGAGGAGAGGGGCTGACAGGAGGGCAGCGCTCCCTCCTGTCACTCCCTCACTGTAGCGTGGCCGAGCCCTGTATGGTCCGCTGGTACAGGAAGCATCTGTCTCCTGTACCTGGCCGGACTAACAGGAAGTGAACACTCAGTGTGCACTTCCTTTTAGGCCGGCCGGGTACAGGAAACAAAATCTCCCTGTACCCGCGGATCATACAGAGCTCGGCCACGCTACAACAGAGGTAGGGGAGGGGGGAGGAAGAGAATGACAAGGGAGGGAGGGGGAGATAAAAGAGTGACAAGGGAAGGAGGGGGAGAAAAAAGAGAGTGACGAGGGAGGGAGGGGGAGAAAGAGTGACAAGGGAGGGGGAGAGATTGACATCCATCACACACACACACACACACACAATCACACAATAATACAACCCTTACACACACAGAAACACACAATGCATTCCTTACACACACTCAATGCACCCCGTACACACACACACACACACACACAATCATGCAACCCTTACACACACAGAAACACACAATGCATTCCTTACACACACTCAATGCACTCCTTACAGATGCACACACTGCATCCCGTATATACACAGAAACACACCTTGCAGCCCTTACACATACAAACACAGATTCACACAATGCATTCCTTACACACATATCAGGACATCCCTTACACACTCCACCCCCTGTGAACAAACTCATTGGTGGGACATGAAGGTGGACCCTGGGACCCAGACCTTGAGCTGTGTAAAGGGCCTCCAAAAAATGGAGCTGCTTCCCGTTCTCCCAGAACATTGATTTTTGTGACCACAGTTACAAACAGCCTCCAGAGAGCCTGTTCTACACCAGACCAGTGGAGCCAGACTGCAGCTAGAGCCCATCATCATCCTCATCTGGTTGTAAGTAGGCAATTTAGCATATTATTCGTGGCACTAATCTCTAATTTACCTCACATTAAAGAAACACTATAGTCCCCAGAAGCACTGCAGCTTAATGTAGTGGTTCTGGTGTCTATAGTCTGTCCCTGCAGGCCTTTTAATGTAAACACGGCGGCACTCCAGCACTGGCGTTAGTTAACATAGCAGAAAAATAATTGGAAAGGGTTAGGGGGGCTACTAATAAGGATAGGGGGAGAGGGGTAGGTAGAAAAATAATTGGAAGGGTTTAGGGAGGCTACTGATATGGATGGTAGGAGGGGGGAGGTAGAAAAATTATTGGAAGGGGTTAGGGGAGTACTAATATGAATGGAAGGGGTAGGGTGGGTTCTAATATGCATGGAAGGGATTAGGGGGTACTAATATGCATGGAAGGGGTTAGGGGGGTACTAATCTGCATGGAAGGGGTAGAGGGGTTAATATGCGTGGAAGGGTTAGGTGGGGTTCTTTTGTGCATGGAAGGGGTAGGGGTGGTTCTAATATTCATGGGAGGGGTAGGGGTGGTTCTAATCAGGAGGATCCCAGCGCTGTATCCGGGTAAGTAAAACCCCTTCCCTGTAGTGACCCTTTAATGTTATTATTTAATCATTTATATAGCGACTGCAAATTCCGTAGCGCTGTACAATGGGATAAACAACTCCTAGTTTACGGAATAAGAATATACCCGGCGAGTAAAAATGCTATCCCCCCCAGATTTTTGGGGGTTCCTACACCCATGCTCTCTCCATCTTTAATTGGAAGGAGATTTGTGTTTTTAATATTGCCCATGTTGGGGACTCCCTCGGCTTCCAAATGTAACAATACATTTTTTTGCTGCTATCAGAATATGAGTAGCTCAATATCCATCTTTTTGCGACAATTTAGGCCAATCAAGATGTAATAGGGCAATTTCGGGAGAAAAAAAATGATATGAGCGCCCGTAAGATTCTCTAATATGTTATATGTCAATTCCCAAAAGGGTTTTAATTTCTGACAATTCCACCAGATATGAATGTAGGAACCTTCTAGATGATTGCATCGCCAACAAAGAGGGGAATATGCAGGGAACATATTATTATTATTATTATTATTATTATTATTATTATTATCATTTATATAGCACCAACAGATTCCGTAGCGCTTTACAATATTATGAGAGGGGGATTTAACTATAAATAGGACATTCATTGATTTTCTTTGGATCTATTTAGTTAATATCTTATATTGTAACTCTATAAGATTGAGGCAATGTATAGATTTCTTGACTTTTGGTATAATCTTATACCAGTCTGAAATTTGAATCTCTATTTCAAGATCACTTTTCCATTTATTTACAATACTGTTAACTGGGTTTACTCTAGCTGGATCTTCATCATCAAAAATAGGGCTTTTCTATGATAAGGGGCTGGTCGATGTTGTTGGACATCCGATACACATGAGGGGCTGGAGATCAATATAAGTGTTATCTGTTTGGTCTGCCTAGACACAGTTGGTACTCCAATCACACAACATATGATGTTCTATGACTTTGTGGGGATATCACTGCATACTTAGACGCATGTCTGGTAAACTAACAATGTCAAATATATTGGAAAATCCCTTGTGTACTATGTGAAATGTTCAAGGGCCCTATATTTTGTTCCTTTTTCTAATGTGTTCTGATGTATTGCCCTGTATATGACTTTTGCACAAGTCATTCAGCTACTGTTACGTTTACTGAGTCTGTCAAGATGAAAAAAATAAAGAATAAAAAAAAAAATAGGGCTTTTCTTAAAGTTCTAACATATTCTCCGTATTTTCATAAGGAATCTAGTCCTATGATTTCATTATCTTTTTTTTTTACATGTAAAATTTCTCAGATAGCTTTTTTAAATGTTTAAATATTTTTTTTTATTTTTGCAGTGCATAAAGTAGGTACAAACAGCCTCTAGGTGCCCCAACGGCATTCCTTGAGCTTTGTAACATATTTCACAGGTGGGGTAAAGATAGACAGTGCACAATATTATTTTGTACATTTTTTTTTAACAAGTTCAGGTGAAAACATTAAGCGTTTGCCAATGCGTGTAGTGTTAAGGTGATGGGAAATGCTGTGTCTGGATTGCTTCACAACCCTGTGCCGTAGAAAGCGGAGAGGTGGAGGTATTAAGAGTGAGCCCATAATGTGTAGCTTGTCAACTTGCGAGTTGCCTAAATGTGCTCTGAAGGTATAGTGCTTGTACTCATGTTTTAATGGGTTAACATAGAGATCACAAATGTTGCTAGTGTCTGTGATGAAGGGTGACGACATGTGTTTTACACATTTAAACAGGCATATAAGAAATCTGGTCTTTTTTCTCTGACTGGCTAGGCAGTCTTACCATGCTAGGAACAGTTATATCTTGGGTTACTCTGGCATGTTAGGCAGACATATCATGTTGAAAACAATTATATATCAGGCTACTCTGTCAAGCTAGGGAAACAGAACCTGCTAAATTGACATATATATATATATTAGGCTACTCTGACTGGCCAGGCAAGCATACCTTGCTAAATAACATTTATGTATTAGGCCTCTCTGGCAAGCCAGGGAGCCTGATCATACCAAGAGCATCTACATGTTAGGTCACTCTGGCAAGCCCAGCATCAGCTGCCTCCAAGTCCTGTTGGTTGCCTCTGTTAATATATCAAGGCAGGCAGGGTTTGGTGGTGGCCTGCAGCATCCAGCCTTTGTGCACTATGTGCCAGCTATCAGCCTTCTCCCTTCCGGGGCTGAGTTGGAGAGTCTGTCGCTTCAGGGATGTCAGTTGGAAAGGTGGCTGTAGAGTAGGGGTGCAGGATGCGCTCTCGGTTCTCAGATTTGCTGGAGCCTTCCGTGGGCTGAGAGGGGCCTCATCGCTGATCGGCTCTCAGTATGCCATGTGGCGTCTTAATCGCTGGTCGGAGTGTGGAGTGCAGCCATCCAGGTGTGGGGCGCGGCACTTTATATGGGGGATCAGCTCCCCGGTATATCTGAGGTGCTGGTTTCTGTGCATTGCTTTGTAGTGGGTTCTTCTTTGATGCGGGTGTTGGCTTGCTGTGCCCTTATTTCTTCCACTTGATACAGGCCTGTTCTTGTGTCGGAGCTAAAGTCCAGTACTGTGCCCCTTGAGGTAAGCATTGTGCTGGGGTTCCCTGTAGGGTGCTTACAAGTGGCTGTTGTGGGAAGTAGGTTGGCTCGCTCCTGGCAGCTGTGCCGTGTGTTGTGAGCGTCTGGGTGCCGCATTTTCTCTCCCTGGGTTCGGTGCATGTGGCGTCCGCCATCTTAGGTGGGACGCCCAGGCCGCAGATCAAGCTGGTAATGCTGCTGTGCTTTAGTTCATTTCAGTTCATGAAAAGATTTAATATGAGAGACATTTAAGATATCTATTAAAGCATTTATACCATTATTTTTCCATGTAGATAAATTAATGTCTTTCATATTATATTCTAGGAGACCTATGCTACTCTTAGCTCTGATAATATTATCCCATGATAACTTGTGTTCTATCTTGAACCAGAACTTTAGAATTTGATAAATAATATAGTTTTTCCCACCTTTATTGTCTACAATTCTGTCAGTACCTAATCTTTTAGGATCAATCCACAATATAAGGGAAAGATCCAATATCTCTAGCATAAATTTCTCAATATCATACCAAGTATCTTTAGATTCTGTTTTAAACCATTTAGAAATATGCTTAAGGATAGCAGCATCATGATATTTTTTTATATTGGGGATGGCTAGTCCACCTTTATCTATGCTTTTCTCTAATATCTCCCGTTGTATTCTTGGCTTTTCCCCTTTAGATATATAGTTAGTGTCATTATAACATCATCAGCATACAAACTTAATTTTGACTCTCTGCATTCATATTGAATTCCATTGATGTTTTTATTCATTCTAAAATATTGAGATAAGGGCTTTAAGGTGAGGATATATAGCATAGAGGAAAGGGGACAACCCTGCCTAGTTCCATTTCGAACTTTAAACCAAGAAGAAGTAATACCCGATCCTATTATTCTAGCTGAGGGATTGGTATAAAGAGCAGATTTTGCCTGTAGAATCCAGCCATTAAAGCCTCTATTAATTAATGTTTGAAACACAAAAGTCCAGCTTACTCTATCAAAGGCTTTATTCGCATCAAGCGAAAGTAAGATAGCCTGATCGGTCCTTCTGTTATTAGTCTATCAAGTCTACTACTCAACGAATATTGTCAGTGATCGGTCTTTCTGTTGGTTAAATCTATCAAGTCTACTACTCTACGAATGTTGTCAGAAGGGTACCTTCCCGTTACAAAGCCTGTTTGCTCGGGATGAATTAAAGATGGAATTATAGGTTTCAATCTATCTGCTATAATGGCAGAGTATAGTTTAAATCAGCAGTAATGAGTGAAATAGGGCGGTAATTTTCAATCTGGGAGGGGTCTTTATTATTTTTTAATATGCGTATTATATTTGCCTAAAATAATTCAACTCCAATTTCACTTCTATCTGAAAAGAAATTAAATAATTTTGTAAGATATTTACTTAAATCATCTTTCATGTTTTTTTTTTTAAATATTCCGGGAAATCCATCAGGGCCAGGGGCTTTATTTTTTTAAATTTTATCTATAGCTAACCTCAGTTCTTCTTCTGTTATTGGTTGATTCAGATACCTAATTTGATCCTCTGCGAGGGTAGATAATCCACATTTCTCTAAATATTCTTGGATCTCTAAATTTGTTTTAAGAGTTTTTAGATTATACATATTTTGATAGAAAGATCCAAAAGCCTCACCAATTTCTGATGGAGAATATATAGTTTCCCCTTTATTTGATATTTTATAGATTCTTTGAGTGGCAGTGTGCTTTTTTAATTTAGCCGTCAAGATTTTATCTGCTTTATTTCCTTTGAGATAATAAGACATATTTAGCTTTGTTAGAGCATACTTAACATTGTCTAATAAACTTTGATTTATTTCTTCTCTGATGTTACCAATTCGAGAAACAAATTCTTCAGAGGGAGTTTCCTTATTTTTCTCCTTCTCTACTGAAAGGGCTATATACAGATCTGATATAGTTAAGCATTTTTCTTGTTTTGCTCTAGACCCCATTTGAATCAGATATCCCCTTGCTACACATTTATAGGTACACCATATTTTTTCAAGCGAAATATCTGGGGTCATGTTTTCATAAAAAAAAAAAGTTTTTTGTCATTTCTTTCATGTATTTACAGTTTTCATCTGACTCCAGGAGGGTCTCACTAAGTCTCCAGGATGTACAGGGCCTATTCTCTCCTTGAATCTTTTGGTCCCAATAGATCGCGTTATGATCTGACCATGTTATTTCAATAAAGAAAATCTTCTTTAGAGAAAATATCATTCAAGGCTATATCTACATAAAAGGAGAGGGATATTTACATATAATCATATTTATTCCTATGGTCGTCTTATAGTGTTTTTATCTAATAACCAATTATAAGAATATGTGCTACTTTTTCTCTCTTTTTTTTTTCTTTTCTCTTTCCCATTCTTTTCTTCTTTTTTTTTTAAATCCACTATATCCTAACTTCAATTCCTAGTGCAGATTTTATTTATATTATTTTATGTTATACAATCCATAATAAAATACTTTTATCCAAATTTGTATTTATTTAAGTGTTAGTGCAGAACATATCAAAATATTGCCCCAGTGACCTCTCTTGAGATGAGTTAATTTTTTCTATTACTCTTCCTAACATTAATCTCTATATCTCTCAACTCTCCTCTACTATTACTTTCTAAGTGCTCATATATATGTCTTTATCTATTTCTATGTCCCCTTTATATTAGATACATCTATTATCAATTTCCAAATTATACACCATATCAAATCAAATATTTTTTATCTTATATACATAGTGCATCTTTCAAATATATTATTTGATGAATTATCCATTCTATATGTTTTGTTATAAAAATACCTAGAACAAAATTATAGTATATTATATCACAGGATACGATAGTGTTAGCTCAGTGAGATTTTATAGTGTAAAATGGTTTATGTGTTACATTACCCCTTCGCTTATCAATTATATATTAGTCAACCATTTTTTTTTTATATCTCTTTTCAATTTTAGTTTATAGGTGTGTATAATATTATAAAACTTAAATAAACTAAGCGAGTATGCCATAAAAAAAAAAAAAATTATATGCGCAATTTTTTTTTAGTGATTTTGGACCGGGTAAGATACTCTCCTACTCCTTCGCTTATTATCTATATCTCTCCTTCCCCTTTGCTATTTGATAGAGAGCTCCTATATTTATGTATCATTTTTGTTTTTCCAGCCATTCTTTAAGTTTCCCTTGGTTTTTGAAAACTAGTCTGGTGCCATCTTTATACACAATCATACTTGTAGAGAATCGCCAACTATATTTGATGCCTTTTAAGAAAGGTCCTGAAACATTTTCAAATCTTTACATTTTTCAGGTTTTTGCTTTGAATCTATATACGCCTTCATTAGTATTGATTTGCTTTTGTATGATGAGAAGGCTATAATTACATCTCTAAGAAGAGATTCAGATACTGATGGTGGTTTACATAATCTATGGAATCTTTCTATCGTTAATTGAAAAGATTAATTTAAGATTCCTAGAGATTCAAAGAATTCATGCAGATATTGCTCTAAGATATCTGTGGTGATAGTTTCAGATATACTTCTTATCCTTACATTATTTCTTCGGGAGCGGTCTTCTAGGTCTGCTATCCTATTATGCATAAACGCTACCTTTGATTCAAGTTGTTTCAATTGATCTTTAGTTTCAGATGAGGAGACCTGCATAGATTCTATTTTCCCTTCCAAGGATTGCACTCTATTTCCTAATTCAAGAGAGTCAGCTTTAATATCTTTCTTG